>NC_080595.1:40058781-40667821 GCF_027887145.1 Ammospiza caudacuta | reverse complement strand
CTTCTGAAAGTGAATTTAGAATAGAAGTTGATTCTCAACTTTAACAATTGTATTAAGGTCACTAAGCTATAAAATAGGAAGTAAAGAAAATGTTGCGAAGTCAAGGGCAAAGTATGAAAATAAAATAAAATGAAAATATAATGACCAAATTAAATAAAAGATATCCCTTACACAGTAATAACATTCGGAATGAAAAGCAAGGACATAGATTTGAAGAACAGTGACCAACTGTAATTCAGTGAGAAATAATAGAAAACCAGAATGCAGTATGTGCCCATAAAATCTCATGAGAGAGAAAAGTAAAAATTCCAATAAGGATAATAAAATATGTCTTTGAATGGAGGCCTTGACTAAGGGCAGAAAATCATGGGTGGGTAACCAAGACTCAGTTAACTCCATTTTATCCTAATATTTCACAAAAATAAAATCATTCATGCCACTTTTTTTTTTTTTTCCAAAAGCTCTGACATTATATTGGCTGACAATCACTACCATGATAGCAAATCTATTCTACTGACACTTATAAGGAATAAGTGAAGGGATAAAGAGAAAGGCTTAAAGGTACTGGTGGCTCACTTATTGAGACTAAATTTAGTGAGCAGTAAAATAAGCTGTTAAAACTGGGCCTTGTTTCCCTTAAGAAATATCAAATAGCAGTAATAAGTTTTGTATATAGGTCTGTCATTTTTATGCCAATGAAAATGCTCACGTATGTGAAATCAAATAATGACATTGATAAGTCTCTTATGCACACCTGAAATTGTTGTACTCAAAAATATTGAATTTCAGACCACTAGTCTAAAGCCAGTGTTATTTAATATAGTCAATATAGTCTGCAAACAAAAAACAGCTATGAGGCATGTTCTACAACATTCTCATATATAAAGAAAGCTTTGTTTTCTACTTACTTTTCTCTTCAAATTAAAGTTAATGTAATTTTAATTTTTTTTTTTATTTAGGAAACTTCTTGTAGGTCTCTTAAACATGCTTTTTGAAATTCTTTAGTTTTTATGTAAGGATACTTTTGTTAAAATCTAATTGAGCAACATAATTCTGAAAAAAAACAAAATAGGTGAATAGTTGGATATACCTGTTGTTGGCATACACTTTCAGTGAGATTTGACCTAAATCAGAAAGCTGAAAACTTAAAAACCACCAGGAGAATAAAACTGAAATGTACAAGTTCCCTCTGGAGATGGAGGAGGAGTAAATAGGAAAGTGAGGGCAGCCTTTAGGTGAGGTGTGAGAAGACAAGGTGGGAACTCACTGATTACTCAAAACTCTCACCGACGTAGCACCAATATATTCACTCCTTTTACTTGACTTGAAGAGGGAGAAGTTCCTCCTCCATTTTGTGGGAACAGCCTGGAAGGAAACAGGAACATTAACTTGCCTTCTCTGCTGGGAGCTGTGACTTTATGTGAGGTGGTACCACACATTAAGTTGGTTGTTTGACCCCTAGGAAGCAGATTGAGATGAAGAACACCAGATAGTAAGAGGGATGGGTTCTTCAGAGATCCCAAGCAGGGTATGAAAATGCATACTCTATAAGGAAAACTCAGAATTTATTACATCCTTGGCTGGATGGCTCTGGCATAAAGGAATAAAAGCTGAGATGAGAGTATGTGTGCCTTGGCTGCGTGTATTCAGAATTATGGGAAAGTACCTGCCACACCTTTGTAGGAATGAATAGGGAATTGGGATGGTTACAGTAACCTGAGCTAGTGGGTGACATCCCTGCCGATGGCAGGGGGATTGCATCTAGGTGATGTTCAGTGTCTCCCCCAAGGCTCCGCATTCTCTGATATCATGAGGTGTGTGTGGAAGTTGCAGTGCACAGGTGTGAAAGGAGCAGGGGTGGCTGCAGGTGTGTACAGAGTGAGGGGGCTGTTAGTGGGTGAAAACTACACAAACATGATGTCTGAGTGTCAATTGTATAAAGAGTGGCCTAGTTACATGACCATGATATTTTACATGAGTTCCTGGTCATTCCAGAATTTTTTTTTTTGTGAATGTATACTGATTGGATACCAAATTTTGTGTTTGCCAGTATCTACAGGTATCATATTTTAAAATCCTTTTATGCTCACAGGAAGCTTTTTCTGAGCCTGCAGTATTTACCTAAATTTATTTGGGAAAATGTTTTGGATTTGGAGATGGGAAAAAATGTGGATGCCAAACAGTAGCATTGCTCTGAGCTAGAAGCCCACCCGCTATGAGAGGAGTGACAGCGACTGGTAATTGGTGAGTTAGATAAATCAAAGAGGAAATAAACTGTACAATAAATGTACAATGCAATAATAGCTTTTATATGCTGCTGTGGTTCTCACCGGTGGTGTTTTCATAAAATGCATCACAAGCTTTCAGTGTTCAGGGAAAGACATTAGTGTTTTCGAATTGTTTTTATTATAAGCCATGCAAATAGTGTTTGTACCAGTGGGGTGTGACATTAATTATTAGCAAAAGATCTCTTGCATGATTTCAGTCCACGCAGAATGAACAGTTCAGTCTTTATTTTCAGAGTGTGACATATAACTATTCAAAAGTGCATTAAAAACCATTTAACCCATGCAGAGTATTCCTGCTGAAGAGGTGACACATGGCAGAAATAAATTGCCCTAATAACATTTGCAAAAGTTTTGTGGTTGCAAAAATGTTATCAGTGGAATTCAAACATACTCCCCTTCATTATGCTTCAGAAAAAAACTGTATTTAAATTCTTTCATATGAATGACCAGTGGTCAACTCCTGAAATACAAAAAGGTTGAATCTTTTAAAGATAGATTTTTCTAGAATAAGTCCCCCAGACAAAAGCAAACAAAAAAATCAGTCAAACAAAACATACTTCTGGAAGCTAGGCAAGAGGAAAACAGTGACTCCTGAAAGGCAGGAATAAGCATTCTTGTCTAACTAATAAGAAATTAATTCTTACTAATAAGAAATTGAATTCTAAGCAGAAAAGGGAGCTGATAAGTCAGTAATGAAATCATAAAGTCACAATGGTAAATTATCTTAATGTAAAGGAAGAATAGGAAGGGTAAGGTGAGGCCAACTTGCTTGAACAATTAATGTTTTTATGACCTGAAAAGCAAGACAAAATGAATGCAAAATGTAAGCAGGTTGTATCATGTTGTACAGCTAGAAAACAGAAGAAACACAGGGGCAGTCAGAAAGTGCAAGTATGAAATAAAATATTTTTTATAGAAAGTCTACCAAATAGTGTTCAGAAGGTTTTCCATAAAGAAGTAAGAGAAACAGTAACATGAAAGATAAGGAAGCTTTTGGTTGGCTTCTCGTTGAGAGGAATCTGTATCATTAAAATGCTTCAAGAAGGCAAAAGTGTTTATCTTTAAATCTAAATTTAAAAGGTCATGCCTGCTTAGATGGTTAGCAGAGCTAAAACCAGTAAAACAGAATTTAAAATACCAACTATAGTGGAGAAAGGACAGCATACAGACACATTTTTGAATGCACTTCACTTGATGAAATTTTTTCTTGGAGGAATGCCTGAAGAAAATCCAGAATATTAATCATCACCCGTAAGAATAGGGTAAGAAAGATTTTGCAGAAGGCAAAAGCATGAAATCTATGTCTAAAAAGAGAAAAAAACACCATCATCTGAGATTTACAGACAAGTGGCTTTAACTTTAATTCCTGGGGATAAAATGTAGCAAGTAATTTAACTATTAGTAATAAGAAAGAGGACAGGAGAATAAAGTTTCAGGAAGCGTGGACCTAGCAAGAGTTTATCATATCAATCTAATTTACTTTGCCAGAGTAACGGGACTTGTGGGTAGGAGAGAGGTTGGTGATGTTTTCTGCATTGAATTCATCGAAACTTCTCACATTTTTTCATTTAAAATTCAGAAAGGTGAACTTGGAATACAAGACTAGATGATCATTTCATTAGGTGTGCGTATAATTACTTGGAAAGCTGTGTATAGATGATTTATCAGCATTTCACAATTAAAGCAGAGAATTGCTTCAAATCTGTCCTGAGGTTGATAGATTTTAATATTTTCTCAGATGCCTTGAAGAGTGATTATAAAGTAAGGTTATTAATTTTGCATAGTATATGTAGCAGGGGGACAGAAAACAGTTTGGAATTCAATAGCAGTTCAGTAAGAATAAATGTAAAGTTTCTTATGTAGACAAGTACAAACAACTGTATGTTAAGAGGAAAAAATGCATAGAGAGACAGAAACAGGGCAAAAGTTGTTCTGGGAGCACAAGCTGATCTTAAATCAGCAGTGTGGCAGTATAGAAAGGAAAAATTCTGGACTGACATATATAAATCACAGTAATTGTTTCTCCTAATCCAAAATAACACAGCAAGGGATCAAGAACAGCCCTGATTTCTTTTCTTATGTTATTGTTCTGTTGAGGAAGGAAGATGTCCATTTTAACTTCCTTCTTATCGCAAAAAGGGCCTTTTTTTCTGGCCTTTTCAAATTCCACTTGGTTTGGAAGTTAAATTGCTGAGATGTGCCATCAACAATTTCTCCATGGCTGCCTGGCTTCTTTGCTCTAGAAGTACTGAGTCCCAAACAAAGCCAGCTGAAACAGATAAAATCTAATAAGTCCAATATTGCCTCTATGCTGTCAGCAACTAACACACATAAACCTAGGGAGAGCTCATACCCACAGAGTCTGTCTAAATACTGCTTTACAGAAAGCCTGTCCTAGCTCAGAGTCACATTAGTTCTTTCACCTCTCTTGTGAGTTCCCACTGCCAGCATTTGATTAGATAATCCTTTTTCCTTCAAATAGCTAGCTGCTGATGAAATGGCACTGCTGATGCTTTATGATAACACAGAATAAACTAGCCGCCGTGTATAAAATCACTGTAGACATTTTATGAGGAAAGAAACATTGAACTTAACCTTTAAAAAAGAAATCTATCTAGTTCATACAGTCCGGTTTCAGAGCTCTGAAATGTTTGATCCATATCCCAGTTCTTTGAACAGTCTGGAAATGACACAGGAAAGGCTGCACTGTAACTGGTCCCGTTCAGGAACTGATTGGGTTGAAAACGTTCATGGAAATTGTGGGATTTGAGACATAGCATTGTGTAAATGGCAGGAAATTGTCCATCTGCCTGTTCTTTTTTCTCATAACAAAGGTCATTCACATTTTGTGCCACATAAATCTTGCAATTATTTTATTGTATTTCCCCTTGACTGCATATTAAAGTATGGAGGCAAGTCATCGTCGCTGAACTCCAGAAACCTTTTTATGCATAATAGTTCTTCAGTGCTATTTTCTCCTCTGTCCTTTGGACCAACTTGTTACTTGTAGGTGTCTTTCTCAGATTTAAAGACGCATAGCTGTGTTCTGGTCTGTGTGTAGGTGCGTGTGGGTTTTCCATGCCTTGAATCTATCATTTGTCTTGTGGTTTCACCCTTCCTTCCTTCCTTACCCAATTCTATAAAAAGCTCATTTGAGGTAAAGCCTCCAGAGCTGTTATCAAGCAAGTGTTTCAGTTTGTCTTTTCCAGGTATCTTCAGCTAATTCTGTTTTAAAACAGAAAAATAATGTCAATTTTTTAGCAAAATTTCATCTTTATCTTAAATCTTTTGAGAATAGTTAGATTCATTTAAATCCCTCTGTATTTTATTTGTAGTTTATTGGGTCTTCAGGATTTAGCTATTCATGTAGCATTTCTATTTCTTGTGTGTATGTGTTCTTTTATCTTTCTTTGTATATGGTTTATTTTCTCACCTCGTACAATCCTCTGAAATGCAGCATTTGCCTCAAGTCTTATTACTGTTTTTAAATAACTCTGTTCCTGCTGCATTCATTTCTAGAAGACTTTTTTTTCCACAGTTTCCCCATTTTATCTCTTTGTTAAGATTTAGCTGTGAATTTATATGGAGAACAATACCTGCGTACACACAATTCAGCAGAAGTTGCATATTGGAATAATTGCAAGCACCTGAGAGGTATTATCCATTTAAAGGAACTCCTGTAGTATAACTGTGTTCTCTATGGCATTTTACCAGTGATATTTTTATTTTATGAATAGCATAATCCTTTTCGTAGACTCTCCTTTTATTTTGGAATTCAATGAACAGTTGCAACGACATTTTTTCTTTGGTTTTTTTATGTATTGCTGCTTTTCAGACTTCTGTAGCTAAACCTTTCTATTTGAATATGTGGAAAAGATGAGTAGGGAAAAATATTAGGCTTTTCATATCTGAGTTTCCTTCTCATGTGGAGCTTATTCAAAATAGTCTCTTAAGCCAGGTAAAACAAAATTGACAATCAAGTTCAGTCACACCATTTATTTAATCTGTTTTTATATTAAAAGTATAGGATTTTATGCCATAGCCAAAGGGAAGTTATCATAAATGGAAGTTGAAGAAATATTTGAATGACAGCATTCAGAATAGAAAATGTAATTTTTCAAAGTTTCTTCAAGAATTTAAGAATGTTTTTCAACATATGTATATATGATACCTGTAAACAGATGATAGAAATTGCACAGAAATATTAAGAGCATAAAACCCCCTTTATCTTACTGATACCAGAACAATTAATCTCATTATGAGCTAGAAGTGCATTTAGGAATTCAGCAAAATTCTTAGGTTTTGTATTGACTCATACATTTGACTGTGCCTAAAAAAGCGTATTAAAGCATGTATTTTTCTCAAAAATCTGAAAATATTTTCATTTGGTATTGAAAGGATGGTTGTGTGGCTTGCAAGCAATATGCCTATAATAGAAACTTAGCTTCTGAAAATAAATATTATTAATTAACTAATATTATCAATATTTAGTGGCATTATGTCACATTATGTTTATTTCTATGTAGTAGTTGTGATTGGTATTTTAAACCTGAATCATCAGGCAGATGGCAAAAGCTAATGGGAACTTTTGCTGGGAGTTATCTTTTCCCCTAAGATCACTTTTAGCATTGGCTACTTTCATTCTTCTGGCTGTCTGCTTTGTTTGATATTCATGGAAGTTCCAATTTCTTTGTAATGGTAGCACCTCCTGGCAGGTAGTTTTTCACTCAGCTGAGCAGCATCTTTTCTAGGGAGTGATTAATTTTTCATATATGGCCTTCTTTAGATCGGATATCTCAGGACAAGTTTTGGAAAACTTCCTCCCTTTGTACTCTTTTAAACCTGAAAATATCGTATGGTGAAGAAAGGTGAAAATGGACATTAAAAAGCCAGCAATTCGAGTTTCTAGCTTGCATTTTGATTTATAGCTAATATGTTTTTCAAAGTAGCAAAGCCTACCCTTTCTGACCATGACAGGCAGAGTCAGATGAAGCAAGTTATCCAGTTCAATTTTACCAGCATGTACCACAGTTCAGCTGCAGCTGTCATGTCTTTAAAACTGGTACTGAACTGCTTAGCATTTGATTGTGGATCAAGAAATTGAAATCAGTGACCTGCTAAGTGTGCAGTCAACGAGATTAAAGGGCAGGACTGGAATAACTTCACAAGTTAACATTCTTGTTTTATGCATACCAGCAAGCTCTGTAAACAGCTACAGAGAGATAATAATGGCACAAGATCATTCCACTGGAATACTATTCATTAAATTTAAAATTCCTGATTGACATTATTAGAAAAATTCTGTAAGTGTTTCTTAAAAATTGTCTGAATTATTTCATTTTTCAATGTGGGCCTGTCAGCAAAGGAAAGTGCAAGATTTTTTACTGATGTCTTGACTTGCTCCATCACACATTTGGAGTAAGTGAGTACCACTTTGATTTGTTTACTCAGAGAGTTGTTTCATTCCATGTGCTTTGAAACAAGGGTGAAAAAAACCTGGCAGTATCAGCTGTGTGGTGTTGTCTGTCATATATAGTGTCATTTTAAATGTGAAGATTAGTCAAGATTCAGGAAAATGGTTGTTGCTGCTTATCCTAGAATGTTTTAACAAGCAACTGCTTGGTTTTGTTATACAAAAAGCCAATTTGAAGAAGAACTGAGCAGAGCTCAGAGAATATAAAGCAAATGTCTAGACATTTCCCTACCATGAAGGAAGTTGTTAGGTTTTATGACATAATTTCACAGGTGGTTAACTGTGTAGCTTCTAATATTTGGATGGAGGGTTTTTTTTAATTATTATTGCTCTCATATTCTTCATAATGCTTTGGGGCTTGGGGAGAGAGGGGTTTCTTCCAAACAGTCACTGCTTCCACAAACCTTTGTTCTCACTCTACCCAACATCAGTTTAAAGTTATAGAGCCCTGAATGACACCATCTAACACATGTTACACACGAGAGACCAGAAACAGCTTCCTGCAGCTGAGCTACCAGGAGAGCCAGGGAATCCCATTTTTAGCATTGCAGTCAATAATTATCTACATCCTCTTTCTTCTCAAGAGACTGCACAGGTCTCTTGCATCATATCGTGGCTCTGCAATGGACTTGCAATGTACAAGGCCACCAGAACATCCAGCCTTCTATTTTCTTGTTTTAAATAAGAAAATTGTAAGAACTATAGAGAATTGTAGTCAAAAGGGTCCTCTGTCCAATTCCACTCCTGACAAAAGTGTTTGACCCTCCCCTGCAGCTGCTGGTTTTGTCAGAGTAGGGGTTATCAAGACATCCTAGAGTTGCTTCTGGAACTGGCGAGTTGCAAACCAAATAATGATGCTGTTTCTGTTTGTCCCACCTGCATAGGGAGCACAGAGGCACCAGTCAGAGGAGGTACCCTGGAGCAGGTCCCCTGAAGGCAGAGGACAAAACTTACCCTCAGCACTGCTGTTGAACCCCATGCTCACTGAGAAAATTTGAAGTGGTCTGTCTAGTGTGGGTCAAGTCTCTCTCAGGGAGCCGATCTCCCTGTCATGTCCTCCTGATCCTGGTTAGATGTCTGGACACATGATGTAACTCCACACCTGCACTAAGGAGCATGCAGTGCTGTGCACAGGGGAACATTTTCAGAACATTGGACCTCACTGCTGATGGAAATGTTTTGAATATCAGAGTACTTGTGAGAGATAGTTGATCAGGGAATACTTTTTCTAAAGCATCCTTGATCAAGGTATCTAGATAATGGGTCATAACTTTCCTTTGTCATAGAGGAAACACTTAGATTTTCCATTTAAGACACACATTTGTTCACTCCCTTTCTCTTATAGTCATCCTTAAGTCCCTTCCAACCACCTAAGTTTTTTACTTCCTTCTGAAACTGCCTTTTAAGGCAGTCTGACTGTAATGCCATTTAATCCTGAAACATCTTCCTCAGACTTTGAGGAGGTTTTCTTCCTAAAGAAATTCTTCCTGAATCCTAGTCAGATTCAGAAAAAGTCTTGTTTTCCCCTTCATCACATGATTCCACTATTCATCCCTCTCTTCCCAAATACATTGAAACAATCATTGCTTCACAAAACTAATTAAGACTTGCGGGAAAGCATGTGCTGGTAACCCAGGGAATTCCCAATCCTTGTTTCCATATAGTTGTAGAGACCTTACCCCAATATAGCACACACTTTTTTCAAAGTATGACCAGTCCGCTTTATTCTCTCCTAAAAATTTGCTGCAGATTGCAATAAAGACTGGATTCTGCAAAATAAAAGCATGATTTACAGATTTTAAAAGCATCCACGATCAGAAAGTACATACTAAAAGTACATTTCTGTGCTCTCCCTGTTTATTAACACTGTTATCCTGTTATGCTAGACAGCTGTCTGAACTGGCTACATTTTTGTTTTGAAATTTGCCTCCACCTGAAAATGAAATGCCTGCCTATTGTTATTCCTGTCTCCTCAAGGTTTTCTCTCTCTTCTTTCCCTGCAAATTTTGCTGCAGTTCTCTAGAGAAATGAAAGGCCTTTGAATTGAAACTGATGCTCCTAGACAGTGCAATGCTGTTGTCATCTATGCATTTACATTTTCCATTCTCCTTGGCTTGGCTATTTACTAGAAATACCAGCTTTCTATAGCCTTAAGACAGAAAGAATGTCTTACACTGTGTACTTCTAGAAGCTGTTCCAATGCCCTGTAGGGCATCCTAACTGTTGTCCTAAATTGAGATGACAGTGTTGCTCATATTAAATTGCCTTCTTGCTTGGCTTGGCATGCTGGGATCCATATCTATTAAGGCAGGAGTGTCCAAATGTCCTGCTAGGAAAGCAATTTGTTCCTCAGTAGGGTGTCAGGAAAGCAGCTGGTCTAAGAAACTATCAGAGGTGATCTTAGGGGCAAGATGTGTTTTTCTTGATTTAATGGAAATTTTTACTGATCCATCTCCTTGCCTGTCCCCACAACTTGTCAACAGGGCAGCTCATATCCGTCTTCAGCCATCTCCTTTCCCTCCCTACAAGCCTGTCATAACTCTCTTGTGGAGAGACAGGCTTTCACACAGCCTGAGCCTCATAATAGACACTTAGACAACAGAAGACATGTTATTAATGGATTTTTTTTTTTAATGCCCTATAGAGACACAATTTCAGAAAATTCTTGCTAAGTACCAGTTTTTAAACCTCCACTTGGGGAGAGAGACTCTCACAAACTGAGGTTTATTTTTGTCCCTCTTTGCTTTTTGCACACATACCATAAAATGCATTTAACCCCTTGAATAGCTTTTATCAGTTTGCCTTTTTTTCATTTATATTCTAAATTAGATTTTAAGTCAACTAATGAAAGAGAAATGTGACTTTTCTGGAGTCTCATTCAATGGCTTATTAATGTTAATGTATGTTAGCTTTTGTTTGAGAGAATTATTATGGTGCTGACTACATTTATGAAGCTAGACTATGGTTATGGCAGAAATAATTTTCTGGTGATCTTAAAAGAAGCAGAGTAGGGTATGACAGCCTATATCCATCCTCCCTTAGAGACCATTATTGTTATGTCATAGCAAAAATCAGAAGTTCTGTCAACAAATTTTGGAATAAGGAGCGTGTAAATGGTCAGTAAGAGATAAAATCATTTTCTTTCTAAGATGCAACAAAATAGTTTGAACTCTCAATGTAATGAGATTCACTAAAGAAAACAGCCTTAACCTTAACTTACTGAATTGTGCCTCAGTGCTTCCAGATGTCTCTTAGGACTGCAAAAGCTAGATCATTTTTCAGAAGGAAGCTGCTGAGAAATAGTTTATAAACATTAAATGGGTTGTCAGGTTGTCAGGATAACCCACTAGGATATGCCCAGGATATGACAACTTTTTTTTTTTTTTACTTTAAACGGCCACTTACAAAATATGTATTATGAAATACACCAGTGAGGCTTCTAAATACTTCTCTACTACCTGTTTTCATTCTCAGTGTCTTTCTGAAGGTTTTGAAATTGGAAGCTCAAAAAATAATTAAGTTTTAACTTCCAGAGTTGACATGGTCATTGAAAATGTAAATGCTCGTATTGACCCGAACACCTTTTTTCCTGATATGAGTGGAAAAGTTTTGCTTGATTTTACTAAGATTATAGCTGATATCATTATGTGAAACTCTCATAGACCTTCAGCCTGTAGCTCAGCAAAATAGATAATGTTGTGCAAGATAGGAAGGACCTTTATTTTGGCAAGGAAGAATGAAAAGTTAATTTTATAATTTAATCAGTTTGAGAAACTCTTTTAAAAGCACCATGTCATCTCCCTAAAGTCCCCTAGCATTAACTCATCATTATTTAATCCATTAAATACAATTTTTGTATGTGAAAGGCTGTGGTAGTTAATTTTTGAAGCACAGAAACATGGATTTAAATGTGATTTTTTTTGTTTGTTTTAACTTTTTTTCAGATAATTTAGAGAATTTTTGGTTCATTTTAACAGACATTTTTTCACAGCAGTGTCTTTTTTCTTAATTTGCCATGTATTTTCCATAGTAAGGGTTATTATAAAAATAGAAGAAGCCAAAAATTATCTAATATATCATTTAATCTATAGGTTGTTGTATTTTTAAGCACTTTATTTTGGATGTTGATATGAACATTACAAGACTGGGGTTTTGCCAGCATTTACCTGTTGTTCCTTGAGGGAATCCTGTCATCTCCATGGTCTGGATCTAGGATTAATATTTTGACAGGGCTTGATCTCAGGTTTAGCTGACTCACAGCTATCTCAAAATTATTTTTTACAGGTTGTTTTTGGAGTTGTTTTCCAAATACTGACAGATGGTTTTTTTCTTCTCTCTGCCTATAGATGCTGTGATGTAATACTGTTGAGTATATAATTCATCCTACAATTTGCAATCTTCATCTGTATTCCTTGGCTTAGCATCTTCTTTGTGTCATTATTTGTATAATGCTCAGAACACTATGGCTCCTAAACCTAAAAATTGTGCTTAATGAAGTAAGAATTATAGGCATGTGTGAATATGTAACTGAATATATGTAAGTTTATATTTCCCTTTTACATGTAAGATTTTACAGTAGATGCACTTATAAAAGAGCAAACTTTACAGAAAGAGAAGAAAACAAATAATAACTGATGTTTTTAAATGTGACAAAAATATCAGGGAGTTTTGGGCCTTCACCTACTAGGCCATAAATGATTTTACTCATAAGCTAATAAGAAAAGGAAAACACACCAGAAATAGTTTAATGTAAATATTATGAGGGAGGTTTTTTTCCATGAACTGGGGTGAAGGATATATGTGCATATTATAGTCACAAGGAAGAAAAAACAAGAACTCTATGTGTCCAGCGGGTTCCCAGTTTATAGTTCCACCCTGAATTACGTTTACTCCCTAAATGATGTTCCTGCACCACAACATGTTGCATATTTTTCATCATTTTTGAATTTTATTATAAATATTATTCAAGTTCTAGATATAGATTTATACCATCCAGACCATTATTTATATCTTACATCTTATTGGAATATATGACAAATTTTTCCATATTGGAAAAACACTGAATCCATATGAACCTGAAAAACGCATACCATTATTTGAAATACACTTTCTGTGTCTTTTGTCCTGTGCTAATTACATTGTTTCATGCATTTTTCATTAATGTATTGGCATTGAAACTCTATTAAGAAGGAACAGAATGACATTGATTTAAAGGTGTCAAGGTGACAGTAACCTAAAAGAGAAGTTCTTGGAGATAACAACTTGAGGGGGTGGGATGCAGATGGGCAAGTCTGTAGATATTTCCAATATGCATGCTCTTATTTACTTGCTATTGTGTTTAGATCAAACTTTACATTCCACATATACATAAAAATCATTACAATTCAAAGAACTCAGAAATGCATATGATTACTTTGACTTTGAGTACTCCATAGCTTTTAATGGAAATCACTCCTGACTTGATTTAATGTTTGCCTTTACAAATTAATGGAATAGAAGAGAAGCTGAAACAGTCCCGGCTGTCTTCTTAACTCCCCTGCTGATCTCTTTATACTAATCCATCCGTTCACAGCAGTAAAACTGGATTAATCAGATTAGCACTAGGGAAAGTCAATATAAGATAAAATAGCCTCACTGAAAGTTTACTATGTCTGAGATTGGCCCAGAAGTGACTGGGTCATGGTTTGGTAGAACATAAAATCACCTTTTCTCTTTGTCCACAGCTATATCAACCCTGCTCAGAAGCTGGATAAGAATTAAGGAAGTTCTCTGCTAATTTGCTTCTCCAGTGGAGCTTCTTGCTCTTGTCTTTGGAAATGCTTAAGGCAGTATAGAGCTGAGCATAGACTTGTTATTCATTATACACAGAAAAAAACTTTAAGTCAACTTCAAGGTGTTTTGCTTTTGAAGCGATGAAATAGAGAATAATGAAAGTAGGAAATCTTAGTTTAGTTTCTTAGTTTTTAATCTGAGGACAGCTGAATTTCCAAACTAAAGTGGTGTGAGAGTGTACATGAGAAGAAGTAGCATGGAGATATTTGTTAAACAAATCTAAGTTTAGAGTCTGAAAGAAAAAAAAAGAAGTGGAAAATTTAGGAATTTTTCAGGTTTTTGATAAATCCTCTTGCATACCTTGTATGCAAATGGTACCCTTTCACAGAATTTCCATATTTCTGGAAATCTCATTTTCAATAGACCTACTGACAGTGATAATCCTGCTGATTCATACATATTATGCAAGTGACTTTTTTTTCCAATTTGTTAAGGTTCTTAAATTTAGCCATTTGATTTTTCAGAGTTGAAATGGTGCTCTTTTCAAATGGGCTCATTATGAACATATTGTATGGCATTAATAATATCCTCAGTATTCTCAGATGAATCCTCTTGCTTTCTTACATCTTTCTTATTGTTCTGTTATTTCCAGTCTCCTATATAGAAACAAGGAGTATGGGCTATGTTTAAACAGTAGACCAGAGATAAGCAGATGTTCAGAGCAAGATATCTCAGTGTCTGAGATGTGACATTTCCTTATGTAAGTCTTTATCATGGAAAGACAATAATAGTTCCTACAATAAATGTAGTAATGCATGTACATTTTCTCTTCATTCATTCTTGTCCCTTCTAGATTCCTATTGAAATGACACCAGACTGCCCTCCCAATAGTGTTGACTTTTGAGCAGTGAATCTCATCACTGACCACACTTTGGACACTGCATGTGTCCAAATCACTAAAATGTACCTCTTTGTTAAAACTTACTTCAGAATCTGTAACTTAAAGCTTTTGTACAGATTTATTAAATTTAGAGGCTGGAACAAACTCATATTAATAGAAGATTTAATATTAGAGAATTTTTATAGTAGCACTCATGGTGTGTGTGAAAAAGAGAGCGAATTTTAAAAATTCTCTCCTGTACTGCAGCTGAAAGCTCACAGTGAGACAAAGTCCATCTCATGATGAAAATTACTGCCACTATAGAAACTGTCTCCACAAAACTGAGATATTGTTTTCTCAGTCTAACATTTCTCCTGCAGAAATGGCAGAGGTTTTTTGGCAATTGTTTTTTCAGAAAGCAAGCCATCTGCTCCTTGAACCACACAGTAACTTTGCAACTCACTGCTTGTGCTGTTGTTTCTCATCTTGACCTATGATCAAAGGTATTTGTGCTTCAGTGATATTGCAGCTAAGCAATAAAGTCAGAGGACTTTAAGGAAACACAATACAGAAAATAATTGCATATATTTATTTTCAGAGCATGGTATATGGCAACTGATGATACTTGTAGACATCAAAGGTTTCAGGGTCTCCTAGAAATTAGTGTTCCCCCCAAAACCATTCCCTGTTAACACAACTTATTCTTTGTTCTCTCTATCAGCAATTCTCACAGCACTTCTGTGACAGTTTTAAAAGAATAGTTATCCAAAATGTTCATTATTTTGTCATTAGAGTTGGAGCACCGAAACTGAAAAGATTGAGGTTACTGAGATTGCTTTTGATTTTATTGAGATTTTCTATTTGAGGCAGATTATGTTCCTTTTTTGTGATAATATTTCTTAGCATGACTTAAAAAGCAATGGACAATTTTCAGTCTCTCAGTTCTGGCTGGTAAATTTAGTTCTATTTGCATAAAGAACAAAACTATAAATTGACAGCTTTACTTTAAATACTACTGAATTTGAAAAACAATAGAGTCAACTCTATCCTTTGTAGGCCTTTGCTTCCCTGCTTTCTCTTTTCAGTCAAGAAGCTCAGTTTGCTCAGAGAATCACAGAGGACAGGGATGGATCATCTTTCCAAAGTGAGTTCTGAGTCTGAATTTCTTACTTTCATTCTTTGATCAGTAAAGGAAACACATCAATGACTGATCTTCTGGTTTGGCCATCTAATGAGAAAGACTTCAATTCACCAAAGGAAAACAACATCATATCATGTAAAAAGGTTTTCTTGGCCCAAACTACTCTGTTTCACTTCTGAAGAGTATTTCTGTTATAAAAAAAGCAACAGAAATTTTTTTACTTAACTTTGCTAAGTCAAATCAACAAAGAAGGAAAAGGAACTTGAGCTCCCCGTCTCCAGAAGGTAGGAAACTTTTATATAGGAAACTTTTCCAATGTTGTTTATCTGATGATCTTTGAAGTACTTTCAAGGAAAGTTATCCTAACATACAGTGGTGTTCAGAAATTTCTTCTGAGAAATGAGGGTTCAGGGCTCCTGGGACAGAAGAGAAAACTGCTGTCTTCTTGTCATCTGCTGCCATGCTTGTTTGATTTTTGTGAATATAGCCAGAAAAGGAGAATCTGCGCAACTTATCTTCCTAAGCCATGCCAAATTAACAAATAGTGTTGATTGGGTTGAATCAACTGTAAGTGAATGTAACTCACACCTATTAAATTTACTTTCCTTATTGGGCATGTGGGAAAGGATTTTGCTTTCTCTGATGTCATCAGGTAACACTGAATGGCAAAACTATTTATTCTATAGTTCCAGAAGGTTCCATCCCCACCCCTCTAAAAAAAAACCCAAACAAAAACCAAAAAACACACAAATAAAAAGCCTTTCAGGCAGTTCTGTCTATCCAGTAAATATCCCAAAGGTGTCTACAAAACTTGAAACAGGCCATGCTAAATTTGTTGAAACAGACAGATGGCTTGAACAAAAAGATAGCATATTCTCTCCCTCAACTGTAATGTTCTCAGCAAGGGTCTCTGTTGAAAGGATAAGCATGAGAAGAGATAATAGGATCTTAAGATAACTAGCAGCATATCAACAAAGCCAGTCTGGCACAGTTATAAACAAGAATTATCCTGATATTATTTGAAGGCCCTCCACATGCTGGGAGCTGCAGCCTCCGCCTTTTATTTGGAAAAATATTCATCACAGGATGGGATAAAATCTATCAGGAAATAAAACCTGTTGTGTTCATGTTAGTCAACTGACGGGATTATTCTAAATATTTTTTGAGAACTTTGGCACAAGTGTTAAACACCCACTTTTGTGAAGCATATGGTGTGGTATAATGGGTTTATCTAACCAATTTTTAAATTCATTGGGTCAAAGAAACATTAATGTCAGCCTTTTTTTCCTTCTGAATTCACTAAAAGCTATCAAAAATTAAGCAAAGAATATTATGAGGATAATAATATAGTAAAAAAACACTTAAAATCACACACCCTTGGAAAAGACAAATTGTCACTGAGACATTAAGAATGAAGAAATCTAGCAATTGTGTCTTGAGGGCTGTGGAGGAAGCCTTATGTACACAATGATTTCGTTTCCAGGATCCCAAAAAGTCATGCAACAGGCTTCCATGTCACTCATTTACTAAGCAGGAATTTTTAGAAGTTGCTGTGATTTAATAAGGAGGAGCCTAGCTCAAGCTGTGGACAGTTGTTTGTGGACCATCGGTGTTCCTGAACAGCTGGAACAGAGTCCAGTGCTTGCTCCTGGAAACTGAGGATATATAGGATACTTTGGGGGCTGCTAGTGGTCAGACCTCAAGGGATTGAGACCCCCATGTTTTTACATCTAATAATTTTAGAATTTATATGGGGATAAAGTGACATAAACAGGTTGGGCAGAGTGTTTTCAAGGGTGTAATCATATTCCCAAGAGTTAAGCTTTGGTGACATTATTTACAGTGATGGTATCTGGAGTCATCCTTTTACTTAGGAGTGTCAAATGTGTGGCAAGTTTTGTGTTGGTTCTGTGGCTGCTACATCATTAACCTGCTCATGAATAGGGTTCCTTGACTTCACTACCATGAATTTTTTTATATTTTCAGTAATATACAATACCAAGAACTGTATTGACTCCAGTAAAGCTGTTAGAGAATGTGATTTAGTATGTGAAGGTGGTCAAAATGCTCTCTTCACTAGAATTGCTAAGATTTTTCTAATTTTAAATTATCTGTGATGCTATTGTACTGACATATCTGACCAAGATTAGAAACCTTCCTAACCTGAAAAATGTCAGCTCTTCAAAGATAAAACAAAAAAAAACACTGCTCATTTTTTAATCAGTAGTTATTCCTATTTATGTCATTAGGAATTTACTTTTGTTATAAAATCAATACATACTTGAAGGTTTTGGTACATTTTTCTTCCTTGGTACTTCCAAATGGTGAACATAATTGAATATTGCCATTTCTACGTTTCATGAGCAGAGACAATTAACGTGATTGCTCTGCATAATCACTGTTCAGCAATCTAGAGACAGAAACAGAAACAAAGTCATTATGTTGCTCTTTTCTAAATCTCATGCGGGGCAACAAATTGAACCCTGTGCATTTGAACAAGAATCACTATTATTAGAGAATACATTTAGTAATATCCTGAGGTGCTAATAGTGTTGAAATAAAGATCTCTCAATTTGTTGAGTTGGTGAGTTAATATATCAGAATATTACTCTTTAAATCTAGTAGTCAAGGGAATAAAACCTATCAGGAAAGCTAAATAGTTTTGAGCTTTTTACTGAAGTCTGTCTTACACCACAAGGAGAAAAGTTATACTAAACTAATGCTAAAAATTGTTAAATCTTCCAAATTGCTGCCTAATGCACTGTGGGAACTCAGCACAACATTCCTGATGTGCAGAGTCACCGAGACAACCCTTGGAGGGCTCGGAGGTCCTGGAACAATGCCAGAAGTGTTTGGTGGTTAGACTTTGATCCTGCACAGGACGTAACAGCTGTATGAGGATGGGAGGATCACACGGGGATAAATGGTGAAGAGATAGATTAATTATAGTGTGAAACACGGGTTTTAGAATCTCGGTACAGGGGGGTTCTGAGAGGACAAGATGGAGGAATTAGGGCATGTCCTGTCCTTCTTCTTCTTGTCATCCATCTTTTGTGGTGGTGGTGGCACTTTGAGATTGGTTCTTACTGAATGTGCACTTGTCAATAAGGGTGAAAGGTATTGGGGAGAAAAGGTAAATATCTTATACGTAGTTTTTGGTATAAAGATAAGTGACCGCCCCGAGGGCAGTCAGTGTGCTCATGGCTGGCTTGCTGTGCGGACCTCTGTCGGGCTGGGGGAAAATATTGTAGATAAGAATTAATAAACAACGCTGAAGACCGAAAAACCTGAAGACTCCTTTCATCCTTTGGAGCGCAGGCTGCCCCAAGGCCATCCCGAGCCTTTCCAGGCCATTGGAACAGCCGAGAAATGGGACAATGCACCTGGTAATTGTTACTTGTTATTTGGAGAGTGTGGTCTGGTTGGCACAGTTTGTGCCATAGAGTGCTGACTGTTCATGTTCTTGGTCCTCCCATTTTCTGCCTACCCTGGGCACGTTTTAAAACAATAACTACATCAAAACCAGAAACAGGGATGAGCTGGGAGCACAGCTACCAGAACTATACAGTCCCTGAATTATATAGTACCTGCATCAACTTTTCCCAAGGTTACACTTCAGCAGGGTCTCATATTTGAAGTTGTTGTTGCATTTGTTCACATCAACTTCTACCCAGCCTTACTTACCATAAAGAGCTGAACACATGCTCTTTCACATGGAATGGTGATAATTCTCTTCCTAATTCAGATAAAACAGTATGTTAAAGCAAACACTGAGCCTAATTTGTTGTTCAATGAATCAACTTAATCTAACAAGAGATCTCCTATCACAAGTAGCATCAGACTGGCTGCTTTCATTAAAAAAGTTTATAAAGCACTTATCAGTCAAAAAAAACCCTTAAACCAGTCAGATAAAAAGCACAAAGGATGGAGTGATAATTTTTTGTTAGATTGTTCATGATCTAATCTGGCCAACATTTACATAGGTACAAATACATGTCTCACTGGTGGAGTTTCAGTTTCATTGCACAATTGGATCTCAGTTGAGTTTAGACAGAGTGGTTTAGGGGATGACTGAACATCACTGGGCCTCTGGCACTGTGCAGGTATTGGAGAAGCATCATCATAGTTCCAATGTGAAATTCTATACTTCTTGCATTGGAATTGTCTCCTTTTTACAGCCTGTCTCTATCACTAATACCATGGAAAAGTTAGAATCCTTGCCTCAAAACTAAAACTTTGAAAGTGGCATGAAAAAGGAAGTGTTGACCAGAAGAGGGGTAGAGAGAGGAAGGTAGTTAGAGGGTTACAGCAACCTGTTATTCCAGTTACCTAAGTTACTTGCCTTTTTGCTTAGTTATTTCCTTTTCTTTTCTTTCAAGACTTACACTGTGCAGGACAGGTTTCCTAGGGAATTTACTCAGATAAATGTTTAAACTGTCATACCAGATACAGAAATATTTTAGGAGATCAGGTTTCTAATAGCTGAGAATCAGATCCTCAACTTTTTGCTGCTTTGCAGTATTTGGGCAGCGTAAAACAACTGGGAAATGCCCTGAGAAGGATCTTTGATGTGCTTCTGCATTTTGGCTGATTCTTGCTTATGTAATGGTCCCTGCTAGATTATTAGGGTTCATTTTGAGCTGGGTCAACCCTGTAGCTCCTGAAGATACTAAGAAAATTAGAGAGTGGTTTGCAAATGTTTTCTTCATTCCAACATAAGAAATTGGATTCAAAGACCAATAAATGATTCACAAAAGCTGCATAATGAATTGTTGAAGGGCGGTAGCAGGGAAGAACTCAAAAGAGGAAGAAAGTAGATGAATGTATCTATCCATAAAGATAGATTCTATCCATTCCCAAGATAATAACTGATGCTATCTATAGAAAGTATTATCTACAACAGTCTTTCTTTCAACATCTAATTTAGAGATCATAATTGAATCTGCAGTATACATTGTAAAATATACAGACTTGACAAGTTGGCTGAGCTAACAATGCTATTGCATCCTTAACTGGGAATTTTAGAGAGTTTGCTATTTTAACTACTTTGCTGCATTTTCTGCCGCTTAATAATCCATGCTTCAGAAACACTATGTATAGAACTTTGCAAGTTGGAAAGGCACAGCTATTAGTTTATCAGATAAATAAATTAAAGCTTACAGAATAACAAGAGTCTCTGAAGATAAAAGAATATTCAGAAATTATGTAATAATCAAGGATCAGGAAAAAAATACCCCATACTGGTTCATGTCTCTGGAGAAGCAAAAATGAGGAGTCATAAATTTTAGCCTTTAATGTAACATCATTCAGGAAAAAAATCAGCCACAGGAATAGCTGTCAAAGTCAGAATACTTTAAACCATGATAAAAGAATAGTAAATTGCTAATGCTACTGTATTCCAGGGGAGTTCCCTGCGGTCTCTAAGGTAAGAAGATAATGAAACTCCAGCTGCTAATGGTTAGGAGTAGGTATTCAACCTCAGTGCAATCTGAGTCAATCAGAGTCTTGCAGAGTTTCCTTAGGCTGTTTTTCCATTGTTAGATGTCCTGTCTCTGTGTACTAATAAAGCATTCCTCTTTCAAGTTGGCAGCCTGGTACAGGTATACAGAGAATGTAAGGCTGTTTTAAAGAAGCCCTTTGTAAATCTCATAACAAGGAAGCAGGGGCATGTCAAACAGAGAGTCACCACCCACAGTGCCACTGGTATTCTGTGTTATAGGTCATGGAAAAACTTACTCCCTTATAATTTGGAGAGTCACATATTTCCATGTCAGACACACACTGAACTGATTTTTACTTCATCTTTTAGAACTACATCTCTACTTCAACTGGAACACACTGCATCATGACACACTAATTGCAAAATCAAGTTAATTATATCACTGAGTCGCTGTCAATTTGCTTGGATTTCTCTGAATATTTGGTTCGTGCAATTTGGCTCTTACCCTCTATGAGATGGGGGAAAGCACTCCAGTCGTCAGCACTAGCACACAGTAGTACAGCTCCCATAGAGCAGAGGGGAATAAACAGGCATACATTCTGTGGCTTCAGAAAGTTTCATAGCCCAGTTCTACTTTCTGTAGTGGAAATATTCTCTGCTTCTAAAAGACTTAATGAAAAGAAATTTTAGTGATGAGAACTTGGACTTTAATTATTTATATGTGAGGAACTCTTTTATACAGCTTTCTGGGCTCTGTTTTTTGTGTTTTATGAACTTAACCAGATTCCCATTTTATGTGGTCAGGAAAAGAACAGGTCTATAAAGAGTGCCCTTTATAAAAGTAAAATTGGTTTCTGGCTTGCAGGGGGTCATACAAGCAATTAACTTCAATCAACAAGAAGTGTCAGGAGTCCAGGGGAAATTATGCAAGTATGTTTCTCAAGATTTAGTGATAATTGTCTACTCATCATGCATAAATTCTTTAAGGAGCTTCTGAAGATAATTGACAAAAAAATCTTTCCTGTTGAAAAAAAGGTTTGTTATTCTGGATGTGACTTACTACAGTCTTCAGCAGTTAATTTACTTTTAATTAGGAAGCTACTATTATACTGCTGAATAGCTTAAAAGAGTATTTTCTGCTTTGATCATGGTATTTTGGTAATGAGTGATCAGGTACTGCTATTGACAAGATGAGTTTTGAATCGTTAGACTACAAGTAAATCATGCCCCCAAGCTTTTCAAAGACATATTTGTTTTAATTCAAAACTAATCAGGTGGCTCCTGGTGCTAAAACATCTAGGTAAACTTTACTATTATTAGATTCCTAGTTAGTAACACATTTAGCAGCCCTGAATAAAATCACAGAAACTATTCAAAACCCTTTGGAAATTCAAAAGTAATGCCAAAGTAGAAAACTTTCCACTGGTTACCCTCACACTAGTAATTCTACTCATCAATTCATTCTACTATCTGTTAAAAAAAATGCATTTGCAAAGCAGTCAAAACTCTTTGGCAATCAGCTTTATTCAGGCCTGTTGGCCTGTCCTGTTGTCACTACAGGCACTTAGATTTAATTAATTAAATGACCTGGTTTTTTGTCTGCACCGATTTTCAGACTCGTGTGTAAAAAGTATGCCTAAGGCCCAGCACTTTTAAAAGGTGAATTAACAATAAAGCCCCTTACACTGCAGATAAACTCTGAACAGTTTGCAAAAATGGCACTGTGGGAGTCCATGCTTGGTACTGCATTAAGCTAACTGAAGCAAGGAGCTGCTTTTGTATTTCCTGCCTGTACGGTGCCTCAGAATGCAGCCCTGACCTCCCAGTGTTACTGCTCATCCACTGCCCTACCACTGATACTCATCCATGAAGCAAACACCCTGAACTGAAGAGTCTGTGTGTGTTGCTAACTCCTCCTGGACTCAAAATACCACCATGAATGTCCTACCACAGGCCATGCCTTGTGATGAAGTTTCTCTTGGAAAGACCAGGCAGCCCCATCATGCAAACCTTTCCCTCAAATGTCATTTATCAGTAGGAAGTCATTGAATAATTTCATTTATGCGCCAGAAGATTTAGAACCAGGACCACCACAACTATTATATAGTATATAAATATTATTACCAGTAGCTATGATGCCCCCTAAAACTCTGACAGCAGGAAGCAACAGTTGTTCCTTTTTTCCACTGAAGGCTGTTGGCATGACTGAGCATCCTCAGAGTGGTTCAGTTCTCAGGCAGAGAATTAAAGGATTTACTCATCCAATATACAAGCAGAAAACAGAGTAATACACAAAACATCCAAAAAAAAGGAAGTTTATATGAAAAACCACTGCTGACAACTAGCATGGAATGCCATGGAGATACATCAATAAGCTGACAGGAGAAAAATTATTTTGGATGTTTTAGAATGTATTAAAACGTTAAAACTTTCAGTCAGTTACCCTAAATCTTAACAAATAAGAAAAGGGAGCTTGTTCCCACATATATTAACATCCAAACTTGACTTATATTTTGGAGCCTTAACTGAACATGTTTTTGCTACTCCTCACATTTTAATTTGCTTTAACGGACTTTTCAATCCCACATTTTTAAAAAGTAAAGATTAGTTATATGTTCCTTCTATTAGTATAAAGAGTTGCATTAAAGTATCTCTGTGTTAAATGAATGTTGATTTTCTGGCATTATCACTTGAAAAAAAAAAGGTTTTGTCAAACCACTTTCTTCTCTCTAAGTTTCTCTGACGTATTTGTAGCTCAGAAAATGAATCTCTATTTGGTAGCATAATTACAGTAATTCTGTGAGTTGCTTACAGCTCGTGTCTGTCTGTGGGTGAAGGTGTACTTATCCATACTTTTTTCCAAGAAAATGGACAGAGATGTGGGATAAGCACAAGTACAGGCTAAAAATAAGTTCTGTCAACCCCCAACAGCTAGGGACAAAGCCACGAAGAAGCATCCATATATATTAATTTGCTGAAAACTTTGCTTCCCAGAAATGCTGTAGAAAAAGATTCTTCAGATGTGCTTAGGCTGAATTTCAGTGTAATGTGAAGATTAATGCTGCTATCACTGGGAGCATATGGATGGGAAGTTAGGTGAACAGTAGAAAATGGAATGTCATCAAATGCATCTCTTTATACAAAAACGCAGAATCTGACCTTTGGTCTTTGATCCCTTAAAAAAAGGCTGCTCCTTTTAGTTGATAAAGAATAAGAAATCAAAGTGCTCTTCTGTTAAACTGAAGTTTAAAAAATATATGATTCTTATGCATAATAATGCTTTAAAGACAAGAAAAGCATGTTAGAGCAATAAGAGTGGTTTTTAAGTGGCTTCTCAATATACTGAGAGATAATAAACCATATATAAATGGAAAAAAGAAAATAAGCACCTAAGACTTAATTCTAATTATCATAAAAGAAAAAACTAGTTAAGTTGTTAAATGAGCGTTCTTTTTATAAGGCCGTTTTCTCTTTGGAAAAATAGTGGAAGTTGAGAAAAGTACCTAATATTTTTCATGACCCCGTCACTAAAAATTAAAGGTTGTTATGGGGACAAATTCAGGGCATACCTATTTGAAATAAACCCTTTAAAGGAACTGTCCTTTGACCCTAATATAAATATACTGTTGTATATTTATGCTATTTATATTAGTCTTCTACATACTGTAAAGAAAAACTCAGACTTCTTTATGAAATGTTCTGCTGACAGTGATCTTTTCATGGATTCTCTGCTTTCAGGGAAAGGAAAAGAAGAAGGGAAGAATAAAAGTCATGAAGTAAACTGAATTGGTGATTTCTAACACATCATGATACATTGCAGAGTGGCAAGGTTTTAATTAGTAAAGGGTATGCTTTGCTTTTCATGATGGTTTAGATGTTGATGAACAAAAGTGGATACTTGCATCTTTGATGCCAGCTGGTTAATTTTCTGCTTCTCTTGAAGCACTCCTGTAATAAATAATGGCCAGTAAGAAGCAGAATTTCAATCAAATGAAAATTATGTAGTAGTGGGTTTTGTAATTGTGTTTTGCAATAGAGAAATGCTGTCACATCCCTGGAACTTGTATTCCTTTTTCAATATAAATTACAAATGAATCTGGTTTAAAGGCAATGAATTATTGTCTCTTTAAATTTGTTTCTTCCTAATAAGCTAGTTGCAGCCATTGTAATCAGTGTCAGTGGAGGGCTCTGGAAAGCAAGAGTCATGCACAAAATAGTAGGCTGTGCCATGTCAGCCTGCTAGTGCCTCCACCTGAAGACTGCCTCTAGAATGAGCAAATTAGCTGAGTCACAAATCTCTTGTTTTCTTTTGTCTTGGTCTCCCTGCTGTGTGCTTGGTACTCATAACATGAACCCTTGTCCTCTGGAAACTAATTCAGGGTAGCAGTCAATTCCATGCAACCTACTGAGCAAAAATCAGATTTTAGAGTTTTGGCTAGGGCTGTGTTAATGATCTAATGATGATAGGACCATGAACCATCCAGATCCAACACCTCAAGACCATCAATTTCTGTGAATAGAATTCTGTGACTAGAAGTTCTGTGAATTACAGATTTCTGTAATTCAAAATATGTTTTATGACAAAATATAGGACAAAAGAAGTGGGTTTAGGTTTGTTTTTCCTATAAATTTATGTTTGTAGCCTGTAAGGTGTCATTTTCCCATATTTATGCAGCATATAGAAAATGCCTTTGCTTTTTTGCTGGGTTTTTAATAGCCCCTTCTAAATGAAAGTGGTTTTCTTATTCCATTTTTACTTATAGTTATTAATTTTTGGTGGTTAATCCATCAATGATATTGAATTTAGCAGCCTGGCATTATATATTATACCATGTTATCTGTTAGCTTAAGAGAAGGTTCTTCTGAAACATTATTTCAACTTTCTTGCTTGGGAAAATAGTAATGTGTACAAATGCAAGTAATGAGAGTTTGCAGCCTAAGAAATTCTTGCAGAGCCTTGTTGTATTTTGGTGGGAGAGAAGTTTGAATGTATTTTGCCATCAGTAGCTGATAAAAAGTTTGCAAATTTTCCTTTTCAGAAGTAACATGACTGCCCCTGATATTACTACTTTAATATATGTGATATCTTCATTTCAGGTCTATAAGGGGAGGTTTTTCAGTGTACTGGGTATTCAAATGTTCGTGGTGCAGAGGACACTCAGAACCTTAACAATCTTAAGGGGGAATTTCCTAAAATTGCGGTTTGGTGAGTTCTTAGGTGACTCTGTGTTGTGTTTTCACTTAGTTCAACTCCAGTTTAGTAGGGGGTTTGTAAAATGGTCTATAGGGATTGCATTGAAATCCATTTTAATAATGACATCCCTGCTCTAATGATGTCAATGGCAAAATTCTCATTAGGTTGAGTGGGGTTGAGATTTTATCTCTTATTTCATGCAGGACTGGAAGGTGAAAGAGCAGATGAGACTCCAAGACAAAGATGTGAATCCAGACTTCCAGCTCACATTTAAAGTTCTCCAGGTGGCAGCATTATGACTCTCAACCTGAAGTAGTTTCTATTTGCAGCTGTATATACACAAAACTGAACTTTATTCTGCAGACTGCAACACATAGCAGTTTGAGCTCTGAATCTCCTCAGAACCTACAGAGGATCATTTCCTACTGGACTACTCAATAGTTCACAGTCTGCCAGCACAGATTCTGTCTGTGTTAGCAAACAGAGGTGCAATAGTGGATCTGCAAAATGAAATACCGTACTACTAACATTGTAGGAGTTCTGCTTCAGGTTAGGTCTAATCCATCCTATAGATGTTATGTCCACAGGCAGCATATTGTGGCATTAAGTGATCTCTTGGAGTACATCATTCAGTTCAGTGTAGCAAGAAAATCAAAATGTGAAACAATGTGTGGTAGGTGAAGGTGGCTAGGAGTTCTGCTTTGAAAGTGCATTTTTGCTCCAAATTACAGTGCTCATGTTGATGCATCCTTGGTTTTTTTCCTCCATTTGATGTGTTTATATTCTTTTGTAGATTCAGCTTTTTCTGTGGATTCATTGGTACAAAAGCTTCAAGATTTCAGTGTCAGGAATTCATTTGCATGTCTGTTTATTCATTGTCAAACTGTGGCATATACTAAAGCTGAGCTTTCTTCTGTGCAAACAACTCTTGCTCATGGAGTCATTGATCTATAAATACACTGCAAACATATAGGGCAATGGCTTTGAATGACTTAGTGGTTTTTATATAACTTATTTGAAATATTTACATCAAATTGTCATATGCAAAGGGAATCCAGCAAGGATTCATCAAGTCTGGTAATTTGCACACTGTAAAACAGGTTATTACAATGATGGGAGAGCTTGAAAGACTGAAAGCTTCCAACCCATGAATGCAAAGTATTTAGCTTTTTCCCTGAAAAGTTGTCTGTTCTAGTCAAAGCAGTAATTTTTAGCAGTCATAAACAGTGAAGAATTACACAAGGATGAAATTATCTTGAAAAATTTCTTGGCTCTATCAAGTAAACAAACTTCTTTCAGCATTATGAATTCAAGACATCCCATTTTGTTTACATTATTTAACAGTCATGCATATTTTTTCAAGGTTCATCTCATTGTTTTTGTATCTAAATTGCCATAAGAACCTACTGCAGCTCTCCAGAGGATTAATGAAGTATGACATTTTCTCCCTTGCCTGTACCTCAGCCTACAGAAAAAATGTTTTTGACCATTATTTACCACATTGTGGTGCAAGGATGACAACAGGCATTAGTCTCTTCTACAGTGTCTTTGAAGTACACACAAACCCTTGGAAAAATCTAGTTTTGTTAGTTGAACCAGAAAGAGTTCATTCAGGGATTTCTATGTATTTTCTTGGAAGAATTTGTTAGGTCAAGAATCAGTTCGGTTTAATTTTACAGTTTCTTTGTTAAACAAGGTATAGTTCAAAATTTTGCTTTCAAAAAAGTATTGAAAGCCGTAATACTGAGGAAACAAAAAAAATGTCTCTGCACATATTTGTATTTTATCTATTTTGTCAATATTGCCTTTATTTTCAAGTTATTGTTAATTATAGGAACATGCACAAGGCTAGACATTAAAGTCCTGCTAGAGGTATCATGATCAGCTGGAGAAATGGTGACAAGTATGACCATGGCCCAACTTCCCTTTCCCACGGACAACAGAGCACAGTCCTGGTCCTGGGGTTGGATTGTTGGAAAGGAAGGCAAAAGTCGAGCAAGAGGATTGGTCAGATGCAACGTTTAGGAATTTGAAGGACCTAGGTTGGGCAGTAGGAAGGTACTTTTTAGCATCTGTTCCACTCCATTATCTAAGTAGACTGGAAAATATTTTTTTTAACAGGGCATAAAGTGTGTTTTGACATGTCTTCATCCCTCCAACAAAACAATTTTTGTAAGAGTTCTTGTTCCTTGCCCTAGATCTCTGGGAGAGACCACCATTACTCCACCATCATTTTTTCTAGAAGAGGGGGAGTTGCTTTTTTAAAATGGTTCTGGAGCAGCTCGGTGCAATTTCTGGGCCACAATCTGTGGGTATATACTGGTTCTGGCAATGCAGCAAATATTGCTTATGTAGTGCTTATTTTTAAAAAGCTAAATTAAAAAGACAAACAAGACTTCATTATATCAGCAGAAGGTAGAGCCAAAAGAAATACTACATTTTCTGCTCAATTTGCTAAAGTACAAGTTTCCAATAATACTGCAGTACTCAAGGGAAGATATTACAAACAATATTCAGCTGAAGTGTACAGTAGGTTATTGCAGTAGTTTAGGAAATATGAACTCTGCTTGATTTCAAGGATTTCTCCATTTTCTTTCTATCTCGCTTAATGTAGACTTCTCAGCATTATCATCATAAAAATGGTCTGTGGGGACTAGGAATGAAGCCTGACAGATTTAAAATGAAAGGAGAACCTTGATAGGATTTTGTGACTACAGAGGAATTTAATAAATAGCAGAATGATGGTTCACTGATGTAGGTGAAAGTTATTGAATTATAAGATTAACTAGAAGAGTTCCCAAAGAAAGGATCCAGCTTCTCTGGGTAGACTGATTTCCTGCTGTTATTTCTGCTCCTACTTCATGGCTTCAATTGCATCCAAACATGAAGCTTTTTTTCCCGAGTTTAAAAAGTCTGAATTAAGGAGTATAAGATTTTTTAAACATCTGTGTTTCAAAATATCTTCCATTCTGTCATCTTGAATCTTGATAGGAAGGTCTGAAAAAGTTTTTGAATGTAAAGTTATAAAGTTTTTGAATAGTCAAGATATAAAGTTTCAATGGTCATCAGTTTGCTTTGCTAAAGAATTCAATTCAATATTGTAGTGCAACGCTGTACTCCTTCTATGCTAGCAGGCTGCTGTATTTACCCTACAGCTTCTTCTGGCTCTGGGAGGGAGAGAAAGCAGAGAGTACATAAATCTTCTGCTCCCATGGGGTTGCTAGACATGCAGAAATGTATCTTCCTTGTCAGAGGCAATGAGTTGTGTTCACCACACCGCTCTGGAAGAGGACTCTGAAAAGAGCTGATCCAAATACCCATTGCTTGACAGTAACTACTGAGCTAATGGGGCTCTTCTCACATGGGTGATGCTTTGCATCCCCAGGTTATACATGATGGCCATAATGTCTAAGTAGAAATCCCTCTCAGGGATGTGTCAATGAGACAATGCTAGGGAGGGATACAGGCTGCAGTGCCAGCAGGTCAAAAGCCAACCGAATGTGCCCACCAGGGCATAGTGCCAGGGTAGGTTTTACTGAACATGGTGTAGGAGATGATCTGTGAGACTCATCACCTTACTTCAGCATCTCAAACTTGAAGTAACACAAGAATCTGCTTTAGGTTACGAGCTACTAAATACATTTCCCACTGGTCCAAGCCCAGGAATGTTTTAGTAAGAATATGATTCTTAATGGAAAAATATGAAAATATGCATGTGCCCTAAAACATTAAGAACTGGAAAATTGTATTAAAATAGAACGACAGGTAGTGTGGTGGTTTTACAGCCCAAAAGAGTATTTCTGTTCAACCCACATTTTGAATACATTACATATTTGAATTACAGCATTTGTTGTAGGCATTATGAGCAAATGCTTTGGTAAGAAATCCCTTTTCTTTTCTTGGCCCTGTCAATAGGACACCTGTCCCATGGCAGGAGGCAGCAGGCACTCTCATTAGTGGCTATTTGTTACTGTGAGGGAAAGTATTACTCCAGCTGATATAGATGGAAGGCCTGGAATTGCAAGATTAAGAAACTTGTTCAAAGCCTCAGGAGTTCCACACTCCCGTTTCCGAGTCTAAGCATTTAAATTAAAAAACTCTCCCTTGGAAAAAGATGAAGTTCTTTTGTCATGCAGAGATGAAGAGTATCGTATTCCTCTTATGTACTCCACTGTGAATCACAAACAATTCCATTACAGTGAGAGGAATTGCCTGGGTAACTCTGAGACAATAAAACCAAAACAGCAGGGAATTTTTAAAAGCATCAAAGAGTTTTAGAAGCACGTATCCTTCTGAACCCAAATGATTCTTGTGTTCCTTAATTACTTTGGTGCTGCAGAAGTTGCTATCCCATGACACATTGTCTCTTTCTAGGTGGTCAGTTTGTCTTTCTGATGATTATTGTTTGGTTATAGGCAAAACACAGTTAAGGAAGAAGAAAAGCATATTCTTTATTGTGTATCAAGGTTCCTTTCTGTAGAACATTATAGAAATTTACAGTATTTAGATGTTAAGCTGAAGATGTTTGAAGTATCCTTATCTTGGGAAATAATTCTACTGTGGCTATTTCAAAGATGGCAGTTTTTTCATACATAAAATGTGAGTCCGGATGTCTATTTGTGTAAACAGATTAAAATGTTTTTCTATTCATCACTTCTAAAAATTTTCCTTTGTGATGCTTATTTTAGAAGGAATGAGCAACTACCATGCTGCTTACATTACATATTTACCTGCTTACTATTCCTCCAGAGGGACAGTTTTCTGACCTTGTTTCTCCTGGTGTGTGTGTGTGTATATATATATGTAAATTCCCCCAGTGTATATATAAATTTCTGTTAACCTAAACAGCAAAACAAAAATTCCTACAGGAAAAATGCCTTGTACCCAGTTCCCTGTGGAGATACCCCAGGAAAACAAATAGATACAAAATATTAGCTACATTGGGCCTTGAATTCCTGGAAGGTATGAAAAGGCAGTGTTGTTGAACAGTGAATAAAAACGTAGCAAAGTGGAACAGAATTGCTTGAAACTGTGTTATTATGCACTGAAAAAAATTATATTTAATTGTAGTAATATTTAAATTCCATCAATAGGCAGAAAATAAACTTCTAAAGAATTTTTAGTGGATAATGGGACATCTGATAATCAGTCCTTTAACTGCCTTTGAGTGGCTAAATGTAAACAATGTCATTTAATTCAACAAGTGTGTCTTAAAATCCTCCCAAAAAAACCAGAATTGCTATTTTTCTGTACTTGGTTAAAAGTCATACTTTATAGTTTTGAAAATAGAAAGAATACATCTTTCTGAAAATTAACTACATTGGAATATTGAGTGCTTCTGGCTTTTCCTCAGGAAAAGCATCATCTAAGTTAATTAAACAACCTCCTTGCTTCCTTGAGAGTCCTACTGTTTAATTAGGGTAATGTATGTCAGTTTGTATTGAATTGAAGTTCACCTCAGCTCACCCAGCAGTTTTTCAGTTAATAACATGTCAGCTGACATCTGGTTTTTGTCTTTTTGTCTGTCCTGCATGTGCCAGGTGGTGATGCACAACCATGGGGCAGGAGTTCATTCCGCTGTTCTCGTGGGATGGCGCTGTTGTCACGGAATGGCTCCATTCTCATGGAATGGCTCCATTCTCTTGAAATGGTGCCATTCTGGTGGGATGGCGCCATTCTGGTGGGATGGCACTATTCTTGTGGGATTGCACCGTTCGCTTGGGATGGCACCGTTCTCTTGAGATGGCACCATTCTCATGGAATGGCACAATTCTTGTGGAAAGGCGCCGTTCTCATGGAATGACACCATTCTGGTGGGATGGCACCGTTCTCATGGAATGGCACCATTCTGGTGGGATGGCGCCGTTCTCATGGAATGACACCATTCTGGTGGGATGGCGCCGTTCTCATGGAATGGCACCATTCTGGTGGGATGGCACCGTTCTCATGGAATGGCACCATTCTGGTGGGATGGCACCGTTCTCATGGAATGACACCATTCTGGTGGGATGGCACCGTTCTCATGGAATGGTGCTATTCTCGTATTCTCGTGGGCTGGCACCATTCTGTTGGGATGGCACTGTTCTCATGGGATGGCGCCGTTCCCATGGAATGGCGCATCCCACCGGCAGCCAGCACCCACATGGTGAGGTCGCGGTGGCTGTGGTTTGTCTGGCATGGCAGTGGCACCATTCACGGGACCACAGTGCTTTCATATGCAAGAATGGTTTTGTCTCTTTCTGCACTGATTTTAAACACATCCCTCTCCAGTGAAAAGTAGAAGGGATTTGTCTTCAGCAATTTCACTTTTACTAATAGTCACAGGGATTTAAAATCATAGATCTTCTCTGTTCTCTTATTCTTCATTGATTTTCCTAGGAAACAGAAAAAATCTGTTGTCTGGAGAGGTTGGGTTTGTACCATATTCATCAATACAGGGTTGCTCTCTTCTTGAATAAGTCCCTCAGATATTCATCTGATTGATCATTAGTTAGGGACTTTTATTCCACATCCAAGCAGAGCTACTCAAAGACTCCATTAGTTGACTGAGTTTGTAAATCATCCAAGGCTGGATACATCTGTAACTTTGATGGAGAGGTAAAGATTTCCTAGCAGTGCAGTTCTTTTTTATATTGTAAGATTTTCTTCCTGCAAATCTGCACCTAAATACAGCCACAACACATACAACCTTGGTTACAAAGTGATAGTAACCACTGCAGTTGGCTTTGTTGTGCCTTCACTGGAAGCTAGGGTTTGGTATTTGATTGCCTTCCAGTAAGAGATTTAATAAGCTAATTATTTTGTAGAGCAGAAAATTCCCAGAACTGTGCCTTCATAAGCAATTTGGCCGGTATTTCTTCCCATCAGCACTCTGTGCAGTCAAACATTTTCTGAATTGTTGGCAATTTTTCATCTCTTCTGGGCAGTTTATCTAATGAAACATAATTTGAGTAGCTGTCCAGATTTTATGGGTGAGTATGGATATAAACACAGGTAGGCAGCATGTTAGGTGTGGCTACTTAAATGGCATCCTGATACCATACTCCATAGTGTTTTTTAAAAGATGTTTAATTTAATTGGACTTGCCACAATGAGGTCAGGCATACCAAAAGAGAATTTGTGATTGTACTGGGGAGTCCCTAGAGACCTTTCAGTTTTGAACACAACTGCTTAGTTTTCTAATATCTAAATAAAGGGGGTTTTAATTTCCTAGGTCGAGGAGGAACCTCCTTGCTTAAAACCATTTAAATGGTCATTTATTGCTGCAAGGATTTGGCTGGAGGGGGAGGATCTCTGTTAGCACCAACAGGTGCAATCACATATTGGATGGAAAGTAAAGCCAATTTTTCAGCATTGTCAGAGAGAACAGGATTTTTTATGAAGGAGCCAGCACTTCCAATATTAGGTATGCTGCCTGTCTAAACCTACAGTCACTTGGCACTGAACCTCTGGTGATGCTGTCCAAGTAATTTAGATTGCACATGTGTTCAGATGGCACAGCTCCACCCAGAGTCAGAGTCAGCCAAGAGATCATCCATCTAGGAGCATCAAGTGGTGCTGTAGCTAATAGAGCTTCAAGCCAAAAAGGAGTTTCCAAACAGCTGTCTGTTCCTGTATCATATACTGAGAGCTGAAATGCTATGTGATTGATAATCTATTTTTTGCTTAAATTGCTTTTCATAGTATAGTCCTTGTGTAGATGTAGGCACCTTGACCCTGCAGTGCAGACCTGGTGCTGTGGCGAGTCAAGAGAAAGAATCAGTTTCTGACACTTTTCCTTTTTCAGATAGCTGAGAAAGCAAAATCATCCCTGTCTTTCTGTTCTAGAACAAATTATGAGTAACTCTGCTGAAAACATCCCCATTGTTATCTGTCAAAGCAATTAGTGAGAATATGAAATATGTGATGTTGTTTTAGGGGTTTGAATAGCAAAGCAAAGTCCAAGCTATTTTAGGCATCTCTGGTATAGAATCAAGATCAACATTTCAGTAGTAAAATTTATGTTCGTGACATTCACACATCCTTGAGAAAGAAAAGCTTTTAATACACACAAGAGAGTTGGCTTTGCTGTGCAACCCAGAGCTCCAGCTCTTTGTCCTGAATTTAAGGACTTGTGCCAGATTCTGAGAAGGTGAAAGTTAGCAGAGCTGCATGGACTTTGATGAAACTTCCAGCATAGACCAGGCAGCACCCTGATGCTTTAACAAGCAGTGGGAGAGGAAATAAATTAAACTAGCTGTAAAAAACAGGAGTGGTGAGCAGATACACAGATATACAAGAAGATAGAACTGTGTCTGCCAGAGAGATTTCACTTTTTCTTTGAAGAAGACTGGGAAGTTTGATCTATGATTGCTTTGAAAAAAAATCTGAGATTAAAAGATGGGATCCAAAGCCAAAAGACAAATTGCCAGGATAAGTCAGAGCCAAAGAAAAATGTGTCATAGGAAGTCTCTTACTCTTATGAAGCAGCTGATATTGGCCATAACTGGACACCTCCTTGCACAGTTCCTAGGCGAGCCATTTCACAAAATATCTGCACAGCAGTATGGGTTCCTTTGCAGTTTTCTCATTCTGGTAGAATAATGGACATACCCATGCCTCATATAACTGTGAAACAAAGTAGACAATAACTTGAACACAACTGATAAGGATTAAGTGAAGATTAATCATTAAATCTACAGGGATCTGTATCTAAATCCAGCCTAAATCAATGGACCTGGAACTAACTGGAAGCTCTAAACACTGAAGTTAGGTACACTTTAGAATGCTGAGTTATGACACTAAATGAAGTTTGATCTCATTAGAATATATGCATAATTTCCTGTTTTATCATTGGTTATGGTGTAGTAAGAAAATCATGTATGCGAGTGTTCAAATTCGTATTTGCAGGTGTTTTATGTAGAGCCAGCTAATCCTTCCCTGCTCTCCAGTGTTCTGGGCAGCACTTAGTAATAATAATGTAGGTCCCCAGGCTCATGTAGATGACAAACTATTTGAATAAACAAATTTAATCCATAATCAAAAGATAAGAATTAGACTGTTTTCCTTTCAGATTTTGGGATGCTTCATACAAACAATTTTCATAATTTTCTGTGTCCTCATCTAATTTTTTCATATCAGAAAGATTTTAAAAGGTACTGTTTACACTATCATGGTAATACCAAAATATGTTTTCTTTATTTATTTCATTTAGGTAAATATTTGGTCAATTTAAAACTCTGCACAAAGGCTCAGGATGAATAATGGTGGAAAGGAGCAGCAGGGGGAATGTTCTTATTTTAAAGAGTTACAAACTTCAGAGTAGAAATAATATTGTTTAAAAGTAATAATATCTCAGAATATAATAATGTGTGTTGGCCTTTGCATTCTCATCTCAGAAGAGTCAATTTTAAGTAAATCTCTTTTCCCACTCACTGCACTTTGATTCACGTCATCGTGTGGTCTCAGGGTACATCCACTGGCCTTTTGTCCTGAAGAAATTAAACTGAAGGATGAGGTCCAGGAGCTTATATCATGCATTCCTGCTGCTAATGAGCACTCAGTCCACAAGACAGACTGAAGCTGGTCTGAAATAAAGCTCCTGAAACATTAATAGTGTGGACATTGTGTCTCCCATACCAACTGCTGAATTTTTCAAATCTGTTAGATTGCACCACTGAAGAAGTCTGATCTGAATGAACAGAACAAAAGTAAAAAGTGATAAGAAAAAGCTTGAGATTTTGATCTTATCCTGTTGAATTAAATGGTCATTTTAAATATTTATTTTATAAACATAAAGTTTACCTTTATCTACAGAAAATAGGGCTACCCTTTTTTTTTTTTACTGAAAACATCCTTACAGCAGTCCTTAGCATATAGTCCAGATTTTAGGACATGTCACCTGCTTGCAACAAGATGAAAAGAGGATTTTCCACCTCCTTCTCCATTTTTAACAGCTATTCAAAATCTACTATTGCATAAAAACTTTGGTATAGGGGTCACATAAGTCTGCTAATGTGAAACCAAAGAAACATTTTGGCTTAGAGGGTTTTCTTTGCAGCAGAAGACACTTTAATGACTGGTCAAATGTGCTACCCATCCACTCCTTGCCTTAGGCTTTCAGACTAATTCAGAAAGCCATTAACCATTCCCTAATAGGAAAGCCTATGCCATACTATCCATGCAGTGCATGCAAAATCAGATAAGAAATTCTACTCTACCATTGGAAATGCAAAATTAATAAATAATCACTTAGTCCTAAAAGAACACTGTATCCTGTGAATGTGAAGCTGCAGCATCTATAAAGCAAAACTGTTTCGCTTCATTTGGTTCAGATAGATAGATAGATAGATAGATAGATAGATAGATAGATAGATAGATAGATAGAATTCATTGTGGGAGATGTTCAGTCTTGCTGAAGATTTGATCCATTCAGCAAGAATGCGCTCTTCACAGTAACTTACACATTGCCAAGTCACAGATACTGTCCTTCCTTTTACTTTTCTGTGAATTAAAAAATGTATATATTTGCATCTTGCTCATGAGTTCAAACCAGTCTTTCCATTCTGAAGGTGCCTGTGAACCTGGTGAGATTTAGTGCTGCCTTTTACCATTGCTTGCTATGCAACTTGGGGTTTCCTGTGCACTGAATGAGAAAGTGATAGCACACAGTCTTTCTATTTAATTTCATAAAGCTTCACTCACTCTGGCCTCAGCATGTTGCATGAAAAATGTCAACTGTATAATCACAGAGGGGTATGCATGAGCAAAAAGAAGGAAAAGGATGTTAAAAATTATCCACCCCTTAGTACTTTAATTTACCCTCCCTGATCTTGTTCAGTAGAGCATTCTCAAACAATTTTTCAAAAGTCTTAGCAAAAATGAATGAAGAATTTATTCAAGGATAAATACTTTTTGTTTGAAACTGGTTGCTTATTTCATATAGGACTGAAATGTATTCTTCCCCACTTGACAGATGAAAATTTAGCAAGTGTTTCAGTTATTAATTATCTACAGTAACTATCTGTTGAATTAATGTTAATTTTTATTATGTATCCAAGATCCAAGAATGCTTTACCAGATGCAGTTTCAATTCCCAGTTGATGTAAATTGGCTTTGCTTCATTGAAAACAGAACATCTATATCAGTTTATAACAGCTGAAGGTCTGGCTCCAGAAATGCAGGACAGCACTGAGATTTCAGACCTGCTGAGCAACATGCCACTCCCCATATTAAAACACTCTAAGTATTTAATATTTAAAGCAAAAACCAAGCAAACAAATAATCAAAAACAAATTAAAGCCTGAACAAAACAAGCAAACAAAAAAAAAAAAAACCAACACAGAAAGGGCCTTAGTTTCTGCAGTAAAATCTCGCAGCCTTGTGCCTCTGAGCCCTCAAGGTATCGTAAAGGGATGAGGGAGTGTGTTGTAGTAAAGATGGTACCTCCTGCTGCAGTGTCCCAAACATCTGTTGTTCCTATCAGCTTCCTTTCCCTCACTCAGAAGTGGCACATTGCCACTACAAGGAAAACATGATACATGAATTTGATTAACTTAAAGCCAGTAATAGTTTGTGCATCTAAACATCCAGCTCCAGTATGGATGTTGATCTCATACTCTTTTATGCCTTTTTTTTTTTTTTTTGCGAACTTGTTATTATAGCTGAAAGAGAATACTTAAGTAAGTAGTCTAAGATCTTAATTTTATAATTTAATCTATGAGTTGTCAGTTAAAGTGTAATCTGGATCTCTTAATGGAGAGAGATTCTTATTCTACCTGTCCTGTAATTGCCGCCTTAGATCTAAAGGGAAAAGCTGAACTAGAAATAATTTTCTGAAGGTTATGGGCCAGAAACAAAGAAAGTAAAAACTGCCATAGACCTTTCTCTGCCACTAAAACAAATTTTTGAATTGAAATAAGTCTGTTTTTTCCCCTGTTCCTTTTCTAATGCTTGTTCAATCTTCATGGTTCAAAAGTGACTTGTAGGGAGTGCCTCAAAAAACTTCAAAGCATGTGGCCCATTACTGAAATGACAGCACAGCCTTGTCACAATGTTTTGTAGAGGCAATTTTGTTTTGCTAGTGAAAAACTGTGACATAAATTTAAAAGGGGCAATGTCCCCAGTGACACTGTGAGGCCGTGACAGTCCTGTTCCATGTGTGTCCTGTCACTAAGTCTAGTCAGTGTGATGTAAGTCAAATAGAGGAGAATAAAATGAATCATTTCTTCTGATATAGACTTTCTGAAGTGCTAGGGCAACTGACATATGTTTAAGAAGATGCTGTGGGTGTGAATAGGCAGGCTGCTGTTTTGTGGTGCTTAAGTTATATCACCCTGGGAACATGACAGGATCACAAAGACTGTAGGAAGTACAGCTAGATAATGTCATACTGACTGGTAGGTTAGTGTGGAAAGGTTGTTTTACATTTCTTTTTACTCTACTAATTAAAATTTCAGTCTTCCTTTTTTTACAAAGATGATAAAAATGGAAGACCATTTCTAAATTCTGAAGACTATATCAGAAGTTGCCAACAGTAAGCCAGACTCCCAGGACTTTTGTGAAAGGCTAGTACTGGTTTGTATCTGAGCATCTGAGTGCTTGGCACACCGTAGAGCTAAGTGCACCTCTTTCTAGTAGGATGGTACTGCACGTACAAAATTTTTTTTGAAAGCTTAGTAATAAGAAAAAAATGTTTCTCATTTTTCTATAAAGCATTTCAAGCATTCAAGGAAATACTAAAGGTAGTAATTTTCCATATTATAGTTCTCCCTGTGTCAGATAATGATTTTTCAGCTTTTGAATTCCTGACTCAAAATTGCTCTATATGTTTTTGTTATTATCATTTTTTCCAAAAAGCTTTACAAAGGGAAGACAACACGAGCACACTGCTTTTATTGTGTGGGCGTGTGGCTGCCTCTCTATAATAGACTCCCTAATGTTCTTGGTTATAATGTGTAGCATTGCACACACAGCACTATGGATCTCCAAACTCCATTTTCAGGTTCAATAATAGCCTTTCATTCAGCCAAAGGATTTATACCTAATTATAGATCTGTGTGCTTTTTGTTCTGTTGTCTGCTTGAAAGTATCTTGGGCATCTCAGCCTGGTCATTCAGGGCAAAGAACCAATGTGTGTCAAGATGGTTTTGAAAGTTTTTGATTTTTCAAAGAATACAGCTATAGATTTTAAACAATGTCTCCTATAGGGTTACTAAGGATAGTGATAGGCAATTGCTATGACAATACAATTGGAATATTCTTTTTTTGGAAGTTGCTGATAACTACTTTGTATCTTCTGTAGTATTTTGCAAGAATGGATGGGAAAAAGAACAGAAAACTTTTAGGTGTTTTTTTGACCCCATAACCTGTCTGTCTCTCTTAAAACTGAATTTGTTGAATGTAGTCTATATCTTAATATAAAATTTTATTTCTGTGCATTTTTTAATAAATCCATTTTTTTGGAGTTGTTGCAGTTTTAAACTGTTTTGAAAGGAGCTTTAAACATTAAGTAGAATTAAGGAAACCTAAGTGTAATACTGAGTTTAAAACTCTTAACTTCATTAATCTAATTCTGTTCTCCCTTAGACATTAAATATGGTGTTGCTACCAGCTCATACCTATTCAGGCATGCAGGGGGGTTTTTTCGCTGTGCAATTTATTTGGAATTGCCAAGGAAAAAATCCCACTATGAAACATATTTTTTAAAAAAAAAGTAACAACGATAAAAAAACAGGACACAAGACAACAGATAGAGAAAGAGAAGTGAAGGTATTTGGGAAATTATATGACAGGACTGCTAACAGGAATCTCAGTAGATGAGTGTCCTAATTGTTCTCAAGTATTTTTGTAGGTAGACATTAAAGCAAGCAGATGCTTCACTGTGGAGGATGTGAAACTGGAGGAAGAAATTCTTTGCAGCTATTTATGGGGAGCTTTTCTGAGCTGGAAGTGCACTGAGGTAGAAAGCAACAATAAAGTTAGATCTTTGAGGCTGACATTATCACAGTGGGCTGATAAGGATGGGAATGATATTTTTTGTTGGTGAATGACAGATGGTATGTAAAGAAACAATAGTCTGTGAAAGGTCTTGAAAATATGCTGGGTAACTTTTGTTTAAATATGTAAAGAAAATAAAAAGGTGAAAGAGGGAGAGGGACATAACTAAAGTTACTGGTTAGGTAGATGATCTCTGTAATAGCAATCATAGTGCAAGCAAGAAAAGGGGATATTTTATTAACCAGAACACAAGCCAGCACAGCTCTCATCAAATGTTTCCAGATGCATGTATAAATAGGAAAAACACTTCAAAGCATCATGAAGAAATGAAAGAGGTAAAAATAAACAGTGACTACCAAGTCATACATGTAAATATAGTTCTCTTTCCCATGAAAGTCAAAAGATACAGTAGGGAGAAAAACAAAGAGTTCCAATTTAAACATATTCATCCTTAAAACCTGGCTACAAATCTATGAGAAGACTGAAGATACACAAAAAATTTAGTGTGGATGGAAAAGGGAAGTGTGTAGTGGAGAAGGAGGCTAACTGTCAAGTTAAATATGCATCTACAGATTGAATACCCCAAAATATATTATACAAAGAGAAGGAAATAAGGAACAGAATCCTTAGAACTGTTACAACCAAAAGCAGTAAAAAGGGATCAAGAAGTCACTTAAGCTGAAGGAGTAACTTGTGCTTTTCTAGAGAGCATGGAGAGGACAGAGTTATGGAAACTAAGAAATGACAGCAGATTAGAGAAGAGTGAGCAAAATCTAAAGCCCAAACACGTCAAAGGGAATGAAAATGGAAAGAGGGAGGTGAATGAGTATGGCAGCAGTCAGGAAGAAGACTAGGGTAAAGATTTAATGAAGGCTCAGAAGAGGACAACATCTGATTATGCCTAGGATTAACAAGGGAAGAGAAAGGAGTTGTATGGTGATGAAAGTGAGGAGAAAGCACAGTGCATTTATTGTAATGAGAGAAGGTTGAATGAATAGCTTTTCTATGGGAGAAAATCTTAAATAAGCATTGCAGTATTACTGCTGATAGCAATCCAGCAAATGTGCAAGAAATAGAATAGAAGCACTAGTAATTGACAGTATATTCTTGCCCCATGTAGAAAGCAGGATTAAGATGTGATTTTCTGCATGATGACATAAAGAGATAAAACACATTAATCTTCTTTGCTACTTATGGTAATATAACTATGTCATGCTTTGTGTACTGCCATGCTAATGCTGATGCCAAGCACTTAATGCATACGTCAATATATTTAGATCTAGTTTCACTTATGTCTATCACATACTTTATTTTACATTATTGATGGCTATCTAAGAGACTCCAACTGCCTGACCCCGCTTAGTTAGGAATCACCAAAATAAGGCAGTTTGACATAGAAAAGTGATAGTAATAAGTAGCTGTAAATCAAGTACCAGTAACACAGTAATACAGAAGAAAAGTGAAAAGGAGTATTTGCAAATATTTGCAAATAGCAAATTATCATTAAGAGGCTGATCGTGGCTGAAATCTCACTAAAAAAATGTTTAGGAGACCATTATTTTGGAATTCACACATTCAAAAAGCAAGAAGAGAAAACCCCAAAAGAAATTCATGGCTCATAGCAAGGGTGATGACTTTTATAATCTCTTTACAATCAGGTTCTGACTGATGTTAAGAATTATTTCTTTCATGTGAACCTGAGAGCATTTTTACTTTCTTGGAGTTTTTTTCCTGTGTTTTAATTGTGTGGGATAAGAGCCTCAGGAAGCATGGGCACAGGATTGACAAGAATGAGTCTTCAATTTCAGTTCTTCTGTCCCTGAAAAGAATTGATTCAAGCCAATAGGTTGGCTTCTGTGCAAGACAGTTAGCTTAGCAGGGGTGACGTTGCCTATAAGTGATGTGTATTAACCTGTCAAAGTGGATCAGGAGTCTATGCCACAGAAAAGTGAAAGGCTATAAAAGCACAGACAGTTCTATGCCTCTGATCATTTTCTTCAGTGGAAATAGAGAGAAAGTGTTTTAGAACCCCATTGAGGCAGAGGAAGTCCTTGCAATTTCATCACGAGTGAATCATTCAGCTTTAAAGGAAGGGGATGCAAGAGCAAATACCACTGCTAAAAGAATTTCTTCTTCTCAAATATCTGTAGGCTTTTTTTGCATGTCAAATATTTAATAAAAAGTAACTGAGTTACTACCTTCCACAAATTCTCTGCACATTTTTACAGAGCTGAACAGTAAACCAGGAGCCTCAGTCCCTCAGTGAAGTGATTTCACATTGCAGAGGGAATCACCTCAGGAACAGAACCCTAACCAAAGCAGCAACCAAGGCCATGGCCCTGCCTGTACAGCAGCTCAGCAGTTCTCAGTGAAGGAACCTGAATCAGGCCTTTGATTATTACACAGAGATAAACCCACCATTAACCTTAGTCATGCTGAACTATTACTAATAATAAAGAAATATAGTTCAGAATTTCTGTGAATTACACCATTGTTTTCTCACGCTAAAACGTTCCATGTAACTCACTTCTGAATAGGAGGTCAAGCATGAAAATTTAGGGAATATTTAAGAGGTACAAAGACCTTTTGCTGGACTCTTAATAATTAGCAGATGTTGTCACTTCTTTTTTTTTTTTTTTTTTTTGGGGGGGGGGTGTTTCATAATGCATGCTTTTTTTGTGTTGCTGGGCAAATTGTTTAGCCACTGGAATTGTGCTGCCTCCTGTGAGGATAAAACTGAACCAGCCAGACTAGGAAAGGAATTAGATTTAGCATGAGGGACCAAAGGAAAAGCTGTCAATGTGTATCTAGACAGAGGAAGTTCAGCACTCCTCACTGAGGCTAACCACCACCATCTCTCAGGTTTCATGGCACACACATTGCCATTGTTTGATGTGGCAGACCTTTGTGTTTCTCAAGTACACACTGCTGCATGACCTTGCTGTTTCAAGAACATTTTTCTCTGGGGCTTCTGGGAATCTGATTTCTTTTTCACTGCTGACCTCTAATGATAGATGAGTCTGAGCTTATGTGACAAATAGTCTCAAGCCTCACGTAGGCTTGTAAACGGTACTTGCTGGGGTTTTCATTACTTTCTTTCAGATCACCGAAAGGATTTTAATATAAATGGATAGGCTTTTATGGTACCATTTGTTTGATACTTATTACCATACGTGATTTCTTTTTCATACCACAGTTAGAGCTGCCTGGGGGTACAATGAATATAGCTATACATTTTTTGTCCATTTTGATAGTGACACCAGAAAAATAAGAAAACTGCATACCCTCTGTATTCCATCAGAATGCATGGATACCATTACATTATCTAAGCCATTGATAGTTTCAGATTATTAGTATAGTTAACTGAATCATTAATTAGTTAAGAATCAAGAGTTCATATTAGTTCTTTTCTTCTGTTCTTCTTTAATACTTTTAAATCTTGAAATTTTTCGCCACAAGAAGAAAATTGTTAAGAGTAAATAGGGTTTAGTTTTCAAGACAAAGGCACTGATTTAAGGTTTATGGCATCTGCTACTACTACAGTTAACAAATAAAACTGACAAGTAGCTAAGGGACATATTTTCACTTGACTGTCTAAAACAGTTACCAAAAAACAAATGGTGGCACAATAAAATGATAGTGTATTATTCACTGTTGTAATAAGTAGATATTTTTCAATAGCTTCTTGGTGGTGTTTGTCACTTTGGCTTACAGATGCATTTTTCCCATTGGAAGGCTTCTTCCCGACCTGTGTGGTAAAACAGTAACACTGGGAACTGTGGAATAGCAAAAAAAAAAAATTCTCTAAGAGAAATGGAAAAATAAGATATTTAGTATCCCCAAGAGTTATTTAATTTCAAAAACATCTTCTTCTGGGAAATATGAATTCACATAGCCCTGAAATTTAAATGTGGAAACAGGTATTCACTGTCAGGCGCCCACATTTAAATATTTAGCCTTGGGTAACCTATACCTCATTTTCTGTGTCAAATCAGAGCTTAAAATGCTTTTAAGGGCCATGAAGTTTGTTAAGAGAGTTATTTTCTTATTACCTTTACACATTACATTCTGTAAATACATGTATGAGGTATCAGCAAAATTGTTTTCAAATGCCTTGATCTTACCTATTTTAAATGCTATCTATTTATGCCATGAATTATGAAAGGACTACCTGATATTAAAACCTCAAATCCAAAACTGGAAATCAGTTCTGGATCTGTAAAAAAGAGGTATCAAGAAATTAATACCAGAAGTCTTAGATAACTTCTGAATGTTTACAGAGCATTCATTGCTTTGGTGTCATTAATGCAAAATGCACAGTCTGATTATAAACCTTGCTGCCTAAAGTATCAGCAAGATGAGTCCAGGGTACAGTCAGGCCTGGAAAGAAAAAAATGTCATTCTTCCTATCAGCAGTATTCTTATTGCCTTAAATATATGACAAAAGTTTATTAAAAACACACCTGATTGTATTAATAAATACAAAACAGGGTTTCAAATTTCAATTGCAGTATGAGTAGAGAAAGCTGGATGACTAAAAGTGAAGAAATGTGGTGTGATGAGATTCAGATTGCAATGCTACACATATATTACAATCAACTAGCACCACGCATTTGAAATGAGCAGCAAGTAGGAATAAGAATAAGGAATAAGAAGTAGCCAGTGATTTATGTTAGGAAAGATATATGTGTTTTCATGCTTTGCCATATTAGCAGGATATTCTGATGAAAATATTGATGTATCAGCAATTTTTTCTTATGTGTCCAATACAGTGAATTTCACAGGTTTTGTCCCTAAGCTGTCACCTCCACTTTCTTCTGTTAGATGAGCAATCTAGGAGAAAAAGCTGTTGCTGCTGTTATTCATTCAGGTAGGAATGCCAGAGGTTGTCATCACTGCCCATGATTGTGGAGCCTTCAGCTGTGAGCTCAGGATTATGCAGATCCTCAGCAGTGGCCAGTGTTGCCACAGTGTGAAATAGGGCACATTTCCTATTTGAACCCCACACTCTCAAATATTTTCCTTCCAATCCTGGGGCACATTCTCCCCAGGTTAAATATTCATAGCTCTATGTATGTGATTTATTTTCACCTGATTGTCTAGTTTGTGTTCACCTGAAGTCTAAACTCCTAAGGTATCCCAGACATTTGGGTTTTTTCCTGTAGTAGCAACTTTATTTTCAGACTGGAACATATAAATCTGTCTCATTCAATCTGTCTCACAAGCTGGTCAAGAGAAACGAAAGAGGAAAGTGTACATATTCCTGCCTGCTTACTAAATCTTTGAAATAATACTTCAGAATTCAAATTTTTAAAGGCATTTCTAAATTGTATTTTTGAATGAGTCTAAAGCATTGCAGTTATGAAAAATTTATCAAACATTACATTTTCCTAGACATTCCCACTGTACTGTCCTTTAAAAGCAAGGAATAAAAAACCACTGTCATTTACCACCAATGCCATTCATACAGTGGAAAGTTAACCTTGAGCTCTGTTTTTTTCCATGTCTTCACGTTTACTGATCTCCCAGAACTTCATTCTCTACCCAGCCCTCTTTGCTCCTCATTTTTTTACACTTTCTCAAGGGGTGCCCTTCCAAGTCATAGTATTTTTAAATATGTGTGGATAGTTTGAAGTGTGGCTTAGATGTATGATTGCACTGGGTAAGCAATTTTAGAGTTTTCTCTGTAAAAAAGCTGCCTGCACTGAGCACAGTAGAGGTTTCCAAAGAAAACTTGGTTATGAAATAGAATCTCAAGAAAGGAGCTTGCAGAGTAAAAAAAAAAAAAAAAAAAAAAAAAAAACAAGAGCAAAAAGGACAGTTAGAAATGACACAGACCTAAAAAATATAAAACTGCAGTCTGCACTGTCCAGTAATTATAGCACATAAAATAAATGCTGCTTTTTTGCTTGTTATCCACAAAACTCTCACAATGAAGTAATGTTTCTTTTCCTTTTCTATATCTTTATCAGCATTTTATGTCTGTAATAGGCTGTTGTACAATACTAAGTGTTTTATTTCTGTGTGTAATACCTAGACAAGCTGTATCCCATCTGTTTAGATATAGCAGAGGGAAAGTTTAATTTCTTGGCTATAATGCAGTGGGGAAAATAAGTTATTCCAGATAGAATACTATTGTTCCTATCAAAATGGTGGAATTGTATCAGGAGGAAACATTAGCTGGAAATAACAAATTAGTCCCTGCTACCCCTGCCAAGTACTTCTTTTGCTAAGATATATAGAGATGTCATAATTATTTTAAGATGTCATTGTGATAAAGAAACAAAGAAAACAGTTTTCTACTTAGGTACTTTAAACAACTCAGAAAACACTCAGGGTGTTTTAGGTTGATATTGCAGTGCCCCAAAGAGGTTGCATTAAAGAACATAAACTAAATTAAATAGATATTTTTCTAAAATATGATGCTTTTAAATAAGTTATGTTTATATATATATATATATATATATATATATATATAAAGTAAGTCTATTTAATTGGGTCAATTTAAGCTTGAAAGGCCTTTTGAAGCATCTTATGATGTGGTAGAAATTCATTATTTCTCAGTTAATCTGTCAACGATGACAGTCACTGACCTCACAAGCCCATCTCATGACTATAGGAATGCAGACTTTCCCACTTAGGAAACTCTAAAAAGGGAGCTGCAGAAGATGCTTTGTAGCTTAGGAAATTCTTACTCCTCTTTACAGGTCTCAGCTCAGCATATGTATGAATTTATAGATCTGGTTTTGAGACTATAAGTCACACAGATTTTAAAAGAACAAGGTGGTATCTTTAGGGCAAGCTGCAACTCCTGCTAGTAGCACTTGCAGTGTTCACATACCCATTCCATTTTTAGTAAGAAAACACAGACAGTGACTTCATGAGTTGGTCTTTTAACATACAAGAGTTCTACTGGAGCCATTTCCATCAGCCTATTAGGAGAAAAGTTCTTTGGTGGATGAGAACACATATTATACCTTTGAGAAAGAAGACTACAAAAATGCTAATATCCTTTTGTTACCCACTGTACCTCAGAAAAAGAGTAGAGTCAGGAAGGTTGCTTCTGGTGGGAAGAAATGAGGAGCTCAGTTCATTACCCAGCTGGGGACTTAACAATGACTTCTGAGTTTTTCTGCATACAATTGGTGAAGATCAAGGAAGAAAATAATTTTAGCACTGATGGACTAGTCTGGGTTTTTTTAAGGGTCTCACTAGCATGAAAAAGGGCCTGATAAAACACCCAAAGAAAATCATTCTTGTATTTATTTTTCTTACAGGAAGGTGTTTCTTTAAGTCCATCAGAAAACCAATCTGAATAGCTAAATAATTATCTCTGGGAAAAGGTACTAAACATTAAAAAGTGATCTGCATGTTTAAAAGAATGTTTGGAGCAATATGACTACGATGAAGAAGTATATTTTTTTTTAGCATTGTGCCTTGGATGAATCATTGGATAATTTTTTTTTAACCTTTTGTAATAGTCCAACTTTATTGTTGCTTTCACACAGTTTGGAGTGAAACATTGGTTTCATATTTCCACAATGCAATAATTAGATATATGTCAATGCAGATACAACAAATATTTCTGAATGTAAATATTCTGACATTTTTCAAGGCAAAATATGTAACTGTTGCAATAATCTGAGACCCCAGATGTCCACAGACATGTGACCATGTGAATCAGAGATAGATCACTTTTTTACATTTTTGTTATCAGATTGCAGGTCAATATTAGCAGGAGTAGCCTTTTGCATGTCATAATATGCAGTGTCAGGCATGAAGAGCACTACTCCATCCCTAATCTTTGGGGACATGGAAAACACTTGTATGGAAAACCTGATGCCTCCTTTAGCTCTGCAAGATTGGCTGTCTTAAACCAGGTTTTGATGAAGCAAGAACCTTAAATTTTATATGAGATCTCTTTTAAATTATGTAGTGGAAATGCCAGACCCATGGCTCCTTTTCTGTTTCTTACCTTTTAAGGACTCTATTTGTGCTAGCAGGCTTTGATGACTGAATGTAGCATGAGCAGTAATTTCATGGTGTTTTTTCATCTCAGAAAAAGATGCATCTTCAGAGATTTTTTTTTTATTATTATTATTATTGTTATTGTTGTTTTTTCTAATAATACTAATTATTATAGTGCATGCTGAGCTTGTGGCTAGAAAAATAACTATTGGAAATTAGAAGACAGCCCTTCAGACCTATGGAAAAATACCTGTAAACCATTTAATGGAGTTACAGTTCAACACACTCAAAAAACTACAGCAAATTAAACCTTCAAGCCTACAGTAAGAATCTGTTCAATATTAAAGTCAGACAGAGTCACACAGGGTATGTCTACTCCACTCAAACTCTCCAGCTATATTTTCTGCCTGCTTTTCTTAGATATGCTGGGGAAAGTGTCAGGCTTTTATGTTTTTGGCATTCTTGACTTGTCAGATGCTGAGAACTTAGTGCACTGTTTGGGAAGAAAACAATAGATTGCTTTGAGAAAGTCTTAGTTGCTTATAATATATTTGATTTAAAAGGAGAGAGAGGGAGAAGTCCATTCTCTGTCGTGCTGGGACCAAAGTTCAGGACACTTAGGAAGTGCTGCCTGATTCAACCATGCAGGACTGGAATGATTGCAAGGCATTACTCATGGTTTTAGCCCATGTCAAGACATTGAATTTGAAACAGAGGATTTGGGAGCTTCCAGCAGTAACACTTTAGAATGATGGATGAGTTTTGCTACTTGTTGGGACCTGTCAAGCCTCTATGAAACTGGAAATCAAAAATCCCAAACTCAACTGAGAGTTAGTTTGTTTGTCACCTTCACTTAGAAGTGCTGTACAGAGAAAACATCTCAAAAATTCTTCAAGAACTTTTGAGACTTCAGTTAATCAATAGCTTAGGTAGGTAAATTTTATATAAACATTGCAGCTATTTTTGTAGCCTTATAAAATTCAAAGATTACTGTATGTCTGCCAAATGGAAATCACTGGAGTCCAATGTATACAAACCTGCAAAATGACACTCAGTGGTGATAAACTTTTACATGTTTGGGCAGGACATCTTTTGTTATCTTTTCCTGGATAGCAGAATGGTGTCATCAGCAAATCTGTCAGCCTGCAAATTGACATTTCTGTGGAAGAATTGGCAGATGTGGATCCATTTTGCTAGAAAAAAAATAAACAAACAGCTTGCAGATGTAGATTCATTTTGCAAGAAAAAGTAAATAAATAGCTCAGGTTAGTGTTTATGCTAGAATTCTTTACTGCTCATCCCATTTTAACTACAGCTAAGAAACAATGATCAAATAGCTTGACCATGTGGGAGCATGTACAGAATAGAGCACAAAAATAAGAAAACATTTGAATGGATAAGATTGTTCTTATCTAATTTCTAGTGTGTTAAGCAGTTCATGGAGCCCATTTCAACTTTTTCTCCTTCTCTCCATTGTCATTAGGAGCAACTCTAAAGAAAGGTCCTCTCCGTAAGGCATACAAATAAATCTCTTTAAACCACAAAGAGGTCTTTATTAAATCCTGTTACAGCTTGGACAAACAATATTGAGCCAGTGTTTAATTCATTCTTACCTACCCACACACAATTCTGGACTAGGCTAAGAGGAAAAGGATAACTTTACCTTACAACTAATGAAGGCCAAAACAGAGAGAGGGACATCAAACTTGTGCTCTGTTATTTTGCAAAAGAAATATTTTGAAGTGGCTCTGGAAACTGAGAAAACTGCAAAACCAATATATCTATACCTTTTATTAGGAAAGAAAACAAAAACTAAACTGAAGAGAAAACTGGGGAAAAAAGCAGTTTTGAGAATAACTGAAATACATCCTTGGCTTCATCTCATGTTTAGGACATTTCAATTACTTCAGCAATACCTAAAAAATATATGTCAATTTTGTAGTATAGTCTCTCCTCCCAAAGTTATTTCCAACACCCTACATCTCTGCAGCAATACTGATCACCTTTCGGGGACATTTTGAAGTAAAAATTTGCACATTCTTTGTGTTTACATATGTAAGCAGAAGCTTTCTTATAGTATCAGTTTTAGGATTGTCATCTTGATATATAGGACAGTACAAGGCTAAGATAATACATCTGACGAGTCTTTAAATTTCTTAAGAAAATTCTAGCATGGCATAGTTTCAGTGAAATCTGAAAACTGAATTTAACAAAATGACATTGCATTTTTGGGGACATCTTTTCTTGGTTGAGGGCATCAAACTGAACCAAACTTTGAAAGGTGTCTGTAGATTAAGGATTCTCCTACTGCCAAGGACATCATGCTGTTGATTCTTTTCATGCTGTGCCACTGCTTCTGATGCATCACAGACTTTCTAGCTGTCACATCATCTCTCAGAGAATTAATAAGATACTAAATTTAAATAGCATCATAGGCAAAATCCAATTGTTCAAGTACCTGCAAGTTCAAGTATTAATCTGTCCTATGCTTTTAAAATTTTGTTTTCTTCCTAGAGAACAAATGGATAGCTCACAAAAGCCTAGTTCCATTACTGTGGGGACGGGAGCTGTGTAAGATTGTTTTTCCCAAGGTGCACAAGTCAGAACCTTTAAGGGCTTTTGTTGTTTTCTCTCAAAAAGTGACAAAAGCATGTGGTTTTGGTGTAATTTGAGATAAGATCTCATCCAAACAGAGCTCAAAGTTGAGAATTTTTAAACTCAGATTCCACATGTGAAAGTAGATAGCTTATGAAACTTATTTTGGGGACCTTTCATGTGGTTTGAATTGATTCAAAACTGAAACAACAAAGTCTTCTTTTGATCTTCCTTATTTTGTTTTCACCTGTTTGCTGTCAGTCAAATTGTCATTGATCTCAGTCATGTTTTACAGTTCCAAGCAGATCAGTTTGTTTTCACCTTTAAATCTTGTTAAAACTAAAGGAAGATTCCTTTTTATCTCACTTGCATGTAACTGTGAATAATTATAATCCTTGAAATTCAGGTGATAAGTGTATATGTTTTTCATCCTTCAGAAAGCTTTAATTTCCTTTAAACACAGTGTGCAGGAAGATTATTGTCTGTCCTAGGTGCCATTCTAATTGATTAAAAGAGAAATAACCTGCCCTGCTCGAGTCTCTGTGCTTTGTGAGTGGGCCTTGCATAACAATGGGAGCAGGAAATCTGAGTTGCTGGGTCACATTCTGTCTCTAAAGCAGCAGTGCTGGAGAGCTGCACAAATTCCTCACTGTACAAATTAACTTGGATTGTAGGAAGCACCAGCCACTTGCTTGCTTCAGTCTGGATTAAGAAATGGGATAGGTTAATGAAGTTCAGCAACACAATGCCATTCTCAGCACCTTCCTTCATGCATGGGACTGAGGTAGAACCATGGCAAGCATGTTTTCTTTTCATATTTAACAGTTAATTTCATAGTGTGCTGTCCCATAGCAGACCAACATTTATGACACTTTGTTGTTTGTAATATGCTGTCATGAAGTATCTCTCACCGTACGTGATACCTCGAGCAGCAAAATGTAAACAAAATTGTTCTGAAGCTGCATTGATTCTGAGGTAGATGGCTTTTGGTCATGGATGAGCATGGCTATAAACCCTGCACATCAAAATGCCTTATAAAATCAAGAAAACTTCTCTCATTTCTTGGTAGATGAGTCCTGTTAGGTATGCATAAGCACTTGTGAGATCTAATTCTCAATGGCTGATTTTTTTTTGAGCATTGATTGTTTTTACAGTGTCTGGGGCTCTGAAATTAGAGTTGGGAAATGCCATCCACTTCACCCTTCTGCTAGTGCTGACTGCTCCTTTCTGATGCCTGTACTTCATCCAGACTGAGTTCAAAAAGCTTCAGAAGCTACACTTACATTATTGTGTAGTTCTTTGTAGTCTGTTCAAGGAGAGTTTTGAAAAATGGCACTTAGTCACCAAGGACCTGCAAGGATTTGGTGAGCAGTTGCAGTCCTGTCTCATTGATTTCTGTGTGGTCACAGACAGCTGGAAAGAGGATCAATGAGGAAAAAATTCTACTGAAGACCATCAGCCATCTGCAGAAATAGGGAAATGCTTTAATATCCAGCCCTATTGTCAACCATGGAATTAATAGAAGCCTTTTACCAGAATTCATATTTTCTTGCCATGTAAGAAATAGTGTATCAAGTAGGGAATATGCAGCTGCACTTTTTCTCTTCCCTAGAGGATAGGGTTTAGCACAGAGGAGTAATGGCAGCCACATTTCCCTATGCTAAGCATTAGCTTTAAACTCATTTCTGGAGGTTCCAACTTATGTGTGTGCTCTGTCTAATCTCAGGAAGCCCAAACTCAATGTTGCAGTAGTCTCAGTTCACAATCCAGATCCAGGTCTGTCTCAAACCCTGACAATGTCCAGTGAAGATACAGATAAATCCTTTATAAATTATATATAGAGAGATAGATATAGATTAAACTGTATCTCACCAGCTATAATAAGCAACTTTAACTTCTCAGCATTCTTAATAAATTCCACGTATTTTCCTTAACTGGGAAAAATGTATTAACCTAATTTCTCAGCCTGTTGTCCAGACAATAGTTGGTCATAAATTCTTCGTGGAAGTAACAAAAAGGCTGAATGAGGGAGATACAGAAGAAAACCATTTTATTGAATTGTTAGAGATTTTAGTAAGGAAACTAGTTTATGAATATTTTCAAAATGTCAGCAGGCAGTCATAAAGTGATTATAAAATTGAAATGCATAGGCCAAACCCATCAGGCTTGTTCCTGCCTTCTGAAGCACTTTATTCTGGAGGTTTTGCAAGCATGGCTGATTACATAAATATTGAATGGTACAGAATGTATCATGTGTTCACTGGAGCACAATGAAGAAGGAATATTTTCACAAAATATGATTGCTAAATTTGGAGTACAGGTGTTACATGTTTTTAAATATAAATATAAATATTACATAAACTGTTGCTGAAATGTAGAATCAACTATTAAAAATGGATTAATAGATAGTAATGATCCATTATTCAAGAAACATAATTCTTTATTGACCATAGTAGGGTAAAGGCAGCTTTGGCTTACAGTTTATCTAAAGCAGACATTAAACAGAGCTAGAGCAGTATGGAACAAATAGGATGAAGAAAAAATAGGTTATTGTTAATATCAATTAGAATTTTTTAAGAATAGAAAATCAATAAAAGAAATTAGAGATTGAGCTAAACAAATATGCATGGTTTCTAGAGATATGAAAAATTTAAAAGAGAAGAATAACTGAGATGAGTACAGCCAATGTTAGAGAAAGCTCAGCTTAGCAGTCTCATCATTAGATCTAGTCAGCAAAATTATCAGTAGTGCACCATAAATATTTTAGACCTGTATTTGGACAAAAGTATCATATGGCATTTTATATTGCACACATACTTTCCAGCCTTTTACTAACTTGTAAGGACTGCATAAATTTGTGCTGGGCATTAGTATTTCTAAACAAATAGTTCCTATAATACATGGTCAGAAGTCCTAGATAAGGAGATCTAAAGTCTGTTGGTGCTCTTTCTAGTTAATCTTGGACTGGTAAAATGAAATAACAGCAGTGATGAAGGGCCAGCTGTTGTTGCAGTATATAGTGTCTTTTCCCTATTAAAAATGTCAAGAAGGATGTCCCAAGTGCTAGTTAGGCTGACACCTATTCCTGACAAAAATAAGAAAGTGCCAATGAAATTAAATTAATAAAGACTCAAAGGACAAAAAAGTAATCAATTTCAAACAGCATGACTTTCTAAAGAGAAACTCTTGTCAACAAACTTGATTTAAATCTCAAACGTCATGGCAGATTTGGTTGATGAATGTAATTGGATAGAAATGCTACATTATGATTTACTGCAAGGGGTCTGACTTTGTGACTTGTGACATTCTAATGTACTGAACAGATGTCAGAAATCTGTTGCCAATGAGAAATTATCCTGGATGGGAGTGATTTCATTGCACTTTCATAGACATTGGTACAAAGCCACGTTTTAATCAGTGATCTGGAGATAAATGGAAATGACCCATCAGGGAACTGGTGGATGTCAAAGACTGATAGGAACTGTAGACACAGATGCACTCACTCTCAGCTACTGAGATCACAAACCAAATGTACTTTAATACACCTGCACAGCTGTACAATTACCTCCCAAATATATTACATTTAAGTAAGAGGTGACCTTGACATGGATCTCTGGGTTGTAAGGGACATTCAACCACCCATGCACTCCCAGAATGATGCAGCAGAAACAGGTGAATCTTGGATGTGAGAATACCTAAGGGAAGAGCTGAAAATTTGAGGATGATCTGATAGATAGAATTTATTTTAGATCTGGGAAAAATGCCTTAAAAATTGAGGCTGCTCAATTCATTTTAAGTAAGCAGAAGATACTGAGGGATGACTGATCCTCTTCCTGGGGACTATACTAATGGATTTTCTAATCCATCAGAGGATTTTAAAACTAATAATGTAAGAGTTTAACAAGAACCAGTGTATGAAAACTGAAGCCAAACAAAACTGAATTGCACTAAGACTGGAAGACCTTGTGCACACTATAGCTTTTCAAAAGCCCAGTTATTAAATTTGCACAATTAGTGAATCAAATGTTTTTACAAATAATGACACAAATATTGCATTTACATAACCAGTAGTATTAAACACAATATACTGAGCTTAGCAAAGCAGTGCATGTACAGTCTCATTGCTCTCCCTTCTATCTCATCTTCTCTGAATGAATGCTGAGATATATAAGAGCATTTAAATATTGAAAATATTCCACATTAGCATTAGTTAATTATTGTTGAATTTGAAAGACTTTTTGGGTAGTGGTGATGTTTCTTTTTGGATCTGTAATGGTATACAATGCTTTTTCTCTAGAGTAGTAACTCAATTTAAAAATAAATATGGTGTAATCTTAAGTATGGTTGGGCTTGCTCATTTCCCATTGGAAACATATCATTCCATCAAGTTTTATTTGTGTTAATGTTCACAAAAATAAATTGCATGTCATATCTCACAGTAATATTTGCAGAACACATGAAACTTGTTAGCAATAAAGAGTCACAAATAACAATTCCCATTCCCTTGTAAATAGAATTGACCTCTAATAGAAAAGTCAGAATTGGGAAATTCATGGTTATTTTCATTCTAGAGAACATACTTGCTGTGATGCAACAAAGACATATTTTGACTTTCTCTCTCTCTTCTCCTCCATTGTCTGTAAGAACAAAACAATCCTACTAGTAAGGCATGTAACAGTATTCAGTTTTTATGACTGAACACTGCTGTAATTTTTAATGTCTTAATTACAAATGAAAACAAATTAATGTGGTACTTGAAAAAGGCAGTAAACAGGAAATTGCCATTGTGGGCAGGAAAGGGATCTATAAAAAGAAAACCCAGATAAGTCAAATTATACAAAGAACACCCAACTACACTTTGCTTGTCAAAACGATTGCAGTTTTCATCTATAAAAAGATGCTTCTGGGTGGTGACTCAAAACCCCTACATTTGCTATTTCAGATGTAATTTCCCTCATTCCATGCTCCTCTGGTGTCAAGAGTATAAAAAGAGACACACAGATTGCACGCTCCCTCGGCAGACATCCTGTGAGCCAACACAACCTTTTCAGAACTAAATTCTTTATTTTTGTCATACTTGGAGTTGGGTTTTCCTGTATGTGTAGGTACAAATGTGCCACAAAAGTGAAGGACTTTGAATTAGGCCATTCTTAAATTAAGTTTTTCCATTCAAAGATACCTGGACTTTGTCTTTAGTTGGGTGTGGAGGCAGGACTATACTGTCTCTGGCTGTACTGTTAAGTGGCTAGGGACAAACGTCGTCTGCTTCATTTTTCTTTGTTTTCCTCTTGCCCTTGGCAGGGGAAACATTGTTTTGTTTGTTTGTTGGGGTGGAAGGGAGAGAGAAAGGCCTGGTAGTTCAGCTGGAGACTTTTCCCTCTGGGTCTAGAGCTTCCCCAAGGGAAACTGAAATCCTGGTATTTCAAATCTGTGACCTAGACATATGCTCAGCAACATGCCTGTTCCCCAGCGTGCCCAGGGCTGCATTCACCTTCTGGGGAGATTCTTTATTCAGCTCTGCCTCTCTTTAAGCCTTTCTAGCAGCTGGTGCCCTTGTAAATTCAAGGGCTGCCCTAGGCCAAGAAAAGCCAGAGGCTAAAGGAAAAGCTCTTGTCATCTGCTTTCACCCTTATTAAATGTCTTGTGAGGCAGTTTGACCAAATCTTGTGGGAAGACAGCAGCTCTGTGCTGCCCAACAGCCCTGTCTAGACAGGGTCACCTTGGGACGTCCCTGCCAGGCTTAGGAAGGGCTTCAGAATTAGTCCAGCATGTGGACAAATGCATTGCTCAGAACAGACACATAAACTGATAAGCAGAAATAGAAATGAGTGTCATGAAAGAGAATCTTTTCATTCAGATAAGCTGCTATTATTTATTCTTCAATCTGCGTTTTGCATAATCTGACATTCAATAGAATAGAATTTTCCTATGAAAGCTGACCCACATTTAGAGCATTGGAAGATGAGGATGTTCTTTGCATGGCTTGTGGCTGGCACGTCACATTTTGCATCTAAATTGTGAGCAGTCTGAAGTATCCATTGTAAAAGATGTATGAATTTTACAAAGCAAAGCAGGAAGTTTCTATGTGCATTCTTCTTTGCTTCATTTGAACCAAGGGGCAGCATTTGTTTTGTATCTGGCTACAACAGTGGAAAGACATGGGCATTTTGAGAGGAACCACATTTGTACTGAACTTCTTAAAAGCCTTTGATCAAACTATAGTTGAAAAACACTCATGACAAATGTAGCTGGTACTTGGCACTGAATAGAGGCAATAGAGTGTTGAATCCATGGGGTGCTTCTAGTCACAAATAAACTGGATAAACTAAGCAAGACAACTATTTTCTTTGTATGCAGAAGAAAATTCATTTTAGAGATTATTTCTACATATTACTTTATCTGTGATTATCAACACTTACAGCTAAGCTCTCTTGACACTCTACAGCCTCAGAAGAGTAAGTAATCATAACCAAGACCTGGAAAGGACATGAGCTTTTCCAAAGATAAATAAGTTCCTTTTCAAAATCTGTTACAAAAATATTATGGATGAAGAGCTTGGAAGTCAAAAGTTAAGAAAATGTCATATTAGCATACACAGCCTTGACTCAGCTGCACAGGCATCATTAATACATGCATTTACCTTCTTAGTCATGGTCACTGGCAGTGTATCATGAGTGAGCAGGATAAAAGCTTTCAGTATGCTGATATTGTTTCTGATAAAGCCTGGTCCATCCCTATGGTTTTATTAACAATGAGAACGGTGCCTTAGTGACACAGAACCTGTGGTTTTCACAGGTTTTTGGAGGAATGACAGGCTGTGTGTCATTAACCAGTGAAGCTGTCAGATAATTTTAGAAAGAAAGTGAATACTCAATATTTCTTCTTTTTAGAATTAGTTTAATTTTCTGTGAATGGAAAGAGTGTCTGAATTTAGAACTGAAATCTATTCATTTACAGCCCATGTATAATGTAGCCTTTGACAAGTAAAGAATTTTACCACAGTTCTCTGTTGATATTCTGATCTACAGAGACCATCCTCTGTTGATTGAGAGAAGAATTTGCCTTTCATACATAACCAGCCCTGAGCTTCATCTGAAAAAAAAAGAGGATGCTATATATGTAAATAAAATCCTTATTCAAACAAGTCCCTGTTCTCTTGTATTACAGTATAAAAGTAGTTTAAGAAAATAGTCCTAAAAACCCAATTTCTTTTGCCTGTTTTTTGATCTGTTTTCCTACCACAGTTCAAAAAGTTCAGGAAGGACAGTAAATAATGCACTATATCCCAGAGCCTTGTATTCCTGACAATGTTAATGTGCCAAGTTCATAGGTACTTTGTGTTTCTAACAATATTCAGTATAAAGATGGGTCTTTGAAGTGAAATTCCACAGTTTATTGTATTATTAAGTATCATAGAATCAGTGGGCAGAAGTTTAAAACCAAATCCAAACTTTGCTCAATTTCTCTTGCTGTTACTAAGAGTCTTATAGAAGCCTGTGCTTCACTGGGTGGAAAGAAATTCTCAATGTCTGATTTTCTGGTTACAGTCATTGTAACTCAAAATTTCTATGTTTTATATATTTCAAATAAATATGTACACAGGACACTGGTATTTTGCACTTTGGGAAGAAAGGGAAATAGACTGTGGAAAATGTAAATGAGCAGCCCTTCAAATGAAAATATGGACTCTGGTTTTCTACTCCATCATTGTGTGATAGCAATCATAGGATATGCTCCTGATGATTGAATAGAAGAAAAAATCACATTCATAAGTTGCCAGAAATTTGTGTGCTTACAAAAGGCTTTTGCTGGTTAGGAAATACAGAATTCAAATTAAGATTAACTGTGGAATAGAGGTTGCATGTGGCAGAAGTACATGGGTTCAGAATTGCTTGATGACATTGAAGAATTTACAGGTTTTCTGATCTTGGGTATTGGGATACTTCTATCCAAAAGGGACTGAGTCTTTCTTAGTACAAGGAATCACTTCTGAATTTTTTTAAGATTCTGTTAAATTTAACAGGACTACTGAGATGAGTAGCAGGTGGGGGAGTCTGAAATTAGGGGGCGTGGATGGTGTGCTCCTAGGGAATATCGTAGAGCTTTGAAACTCAGAACTAACTGCATTTGGGAAAACAAAACAAACAACCAAAAACAAAACAAAACAAAAAACAACCAAAACAACAAACCACACCCCAGCTGTCTTAACAGGAGGAAATTTGCTTAAAGGTGTACAACATTTCCTTTGCATGCAGCCTTTGCATATCCCATTCTTTCTCTTACAGCTCTTTTGTTTAACATGTTCTTTCTTGGTCAAGGACTTTTTCTAAGGTTTTACGGAATGCATACCTTGTAATACAAATTTTGAAAAACTGCTTGTATACCTCACAGATAAGAGATGAGGTTGAAAATATGTCCAAGGCCCTGAATTAGAGCTGCTGTCATGTTTGCATTGGAGCCCCACTTTTGGAATACAGCAAAGCTGCCGATTTCTGCTGCACAGAGAGCAGCTCCTGCTCTCAGTGAGCAGCCATGGCCAAGCTCCTAGCTCTTAGATGGCCCCTTTTGAAGCTCATTCATGAGAAACCCTGGGGTTTTTGGTAGCTTAAGGGCAATTTCCAGATGCTGATGTCTGTGCTGATGTGCAGCAGTTGTGTTCAGTTGCTCTGTGGTTATTTCACAGCAGTTTCCTTGGTTACAGTTGGCTCCATTTTGGTGCTAGTGACAAGTTCCTTATAAAAGCTGGCAAGTGATCTCCCCCTCCGTCCGTGTCACCTCCAGCAGGTGTCACCACCACCTCAGGCAGCCCCAGAATGACCGAGCTGTGCCAAGCAGAGGGAGGTTCTGCTCTCTGCTCTCAGCAGGGCACAGATGCTCACATGGGCTTCCCAAAATCCGCAGTGCTCAACTCCATCTCTCGGGCATTAGGGAGTGCTTCAGTGCATGGGTCCTTCACTGGAATTTACAAATTCTTATAGGCAGAGTGGTAGGAATTCCTGGGAAAGGGAGACTGAACTTCTACCCAGTGCCATAGGTAGAAGTTAAAGGGGTCTATCCTCTGACACACCACATGAGGAATATCAGTTTCCACATTTCAGAAGTTTCTGAATTACTTCCTAGAGTCGTTCAAAAGTGCAAGGGATAAGATTCAGGAGTTGTCACTTGCCAGAGATAGCAAGAACCAGAATCAGAAGTCAATGTTCCTTCAGTTTCCACTTCTCAGACAGCGATGATATGAGTGTTTCAGACTACTGTTAGCTACCCTGGAGATTATGATGAAAGTACTGGTTCAACATCTGATGTTAGAGCACTATCATTTCAACAGAATTAATAATAGTAATAATAATAAGCAATAACAACAATAATCCCATGGATATGTTACTTGCAGAAGGAAACACTGAGCTTCAAAAATGGATGTAGAAGTAAGAATGGATTCCACACATAAAAGAATCCCTGCTAGTAAACCAAATTTAGTTGCAAATCTGTGTATGCTATCTGTTTCAGCATCTTGTAAAAAACTCCTCTATTGTCTTTGGAAAGATATGCTGGCTTTTTCTGATGTTCCTACTAAAAGGCGACCAAAGCATTGCATTTGTTTTCTTGTCATCATCTAAAAAGTAATCAAGTTGTAAATTATTCAGTAGCAACTTGCATTTTTACTTGGCTATCTTAGTAGTCAAAAAATTCAGCTGGTGTATATTTACCTATATTTATAGTTAATAATGTATACAAGTGTTAGCTAGCTTGGGAAATAAGCTTTTTATAATTCTATCCACTGTGACAGTGCTTCTACAAAACCCTTAAAAAGATGAGGGCATACATACATAACTAGCCTGGTTTCCTCCATTTCAGAAGTAGCTACATAGAAAATACTAATATAAAGTATAACTTAATTTTAAAATAAAATTCTCAGATTAAATTTACTCAGATCATAAATGTAAAATCAATCTGTGAAGTATCTTAAAATCAATATACATTTTCCCTTGTGCTTTTGTTCTTTTAAAATACTCATTGATCAGTGAACAATCTGTTTGCTTTAACTTCCACATTAGTCCTTACAGCACTAAAGGAAAAGTTCAGTGTTGGTATAAAAGATCTTGAATTAAATTTTGGTTTGAAACTTACTGGATAGGAGAGTAGATGTGGATTGCCTCATCTAATTACCCCAGCTGTTTCTAAAAGTAAATGGCAAAATGTAAAAGCAATGTCAGTTTTAAAAAGTAAAGAGGGGTATTTTTTTTAATAGGTTATGAAATGTTGACCTTTTAACCTAGTCAGTTCACATTAAAAAACTCTCGGGATTGCAAAAAGCAATGTAAAAAGAAATTACAAAAATAACTGTGATCTGAAGAAGTTCAAGGGTAAAAAATGTTGCAAGTTATGTAGCATTCTCTCTTGGCTTTTGTTCATGGTATAACTAAGAGAGAATTTAATCTCCCTCTTTCAAATATCCATTAAAATGTTTTTTGCTTCTACTTTTCAGCAGAAAAGCAAGATGGGCTCAACTTCTGCTACTCCAATTTATAAAGATACATAGGAATGTTATTGATCTGAAGGAACTGGAGGGCCCCAGTAATGAAAAAAAGAGGTTACCTGCTGTCAAGAATTGCTGTTTCTTTAAGCTTACACTGAAGGCTGTATAATTTATAACAGACTGGGGAGAAGAATTGGTTTTGAAGCCCTGTATTTTAAATTTGATTTTAAATTCTCATTCCATATATATTGCTTAATGTAGTGCCAGATCTATTTTGATGGAGTCAGCATCTCACATACAAGAAATGAGTTTCTGAGCTGCTCCTCCAGCAGGGGCATACAGAAAATGCAGTTTAGTGCAAATGAAGCTGTAGAGAAGTGAGGCATGCTTTATGATTTTGAGTTACTTCTGGCATTGACACAACCCTCAGCACATTGGGGTGGATCAGCTCACTGTAGCTCCTGCAGTCACCTGGTATAGCTGTCACAGGAGCTCCTTTTTGGCTCTGCTGCCCAACAAGTTCCTGCTGCCAGGGCTTGTTGGCAGCAGCTGTGGGTGGCAGCAATGCCAGCCCCATTGCTCTGGTACCAGTACCACAATAGTTCCCAACTCTAAATCTGTGTGGCAGTGACTGGCAGCCAGTGTTTCTGTGCCTGTGCCACCCTGGGCAGTTCATCCTCACTGAGTCCCAGCTGGCCCCGCAGCACCCCTGTTCCAGCCAAGCCCTGGCACACACCTGGGCTCTGCACCTGGGCTGAGGCACAATGGCCACGCTGTGCCAGCCCTGGTGGCACCAGGAGTGCTGCACACAGGTCCCTAGGACAGAGTGGGATAAGAAGAAGCAAGTGCGATACTTTCACATTTCTCAGGCTCCAGTGAACTAAGGCTACTTCCCAGATGTGTCTGGGATGTTAATAATTACAGATGTGTCAGTAATTATTTCCTTTGGATTTATCTGCTGTGCATTTGACCAGGTTCTCTTGGAAAGGTGTAGATTTTCAGCTTGTGTTGCATCCTTTGGCACTAAGGTCCATGAACATGTTGTGCATGGCACGAGGAACCGCTCCCTTCTAGGCAGCTGCTTTGCATTTCACTCCTACTATTTCTGTTTGATACCTCCTAAATCTGGTACTGAATCAGAGTACATAGCCACAAAAACATACAGTGAATTTAACTCACTGCTTTATCATCCAATCCTGTAAAGTTCTTCTGCTGGTCTTTACAATCAGCTTTCATCTCTGCCTCTAAACAATGCACTGTCATTTGCAAACTTTCACCTTGCTGCAGGCTCCTGGCAGGGTGTGACAAACAGCAGCTCCTGGCAAGCATGGCCAGGGAGCTCCACTCACACCACACTTGCACTGCAAACACTGGCTGTCTGCTGGGGGTTTTTACTCTCTGTTGTGTCTGCCTGCAAAATAACACCTATTTGTTTCTGTGCAGGCTTCTCTGTGGTGCTCTTAAACACCTATATCAGATTGCTGTGCCTGTGCTCCACAAGGGTCTGTATTTCATTCTAGGACATTAAATACTGCAGTATTTAACTTCTGTGCACCCACATCCTTTATTGGATCTAGCTTGAAGTATGCACTAACACTGTTCCTTTGTACAGAAAAAGCAGACTGGAAAAGCATGCTACACTTCTGAAAGACTGATAAATGTTGGGCTGAGGATGTCTGCACAGTCAGGAGGCTGAAGCCTTTCTTTTGCCTGGACTTCCCCTCATACTTCTGTCTCATCAGTAACTCTTTGGATCTCTGGAGACATGTATCACTGAATGGGGAAGCTTACAGGGGAGACAGAACTAGACAGGCTTTGGATCCTGGCTGAGACCTGCTGCAGGGCATCTCACCCTCAGGTTTTTGCAGGGGGATCTCAGCTGTGTCTGTTTTACTTTAAGCCACAGGATTCCCTTCACAAACCCCTTTCCAAATATAAATCAAAAGGCATTGCATAATCCTAGAGGTTAAGTCAGTTTAAGAAATGGCTTCATGTTGTTCAGATGATATGAAAACCTCTCCCCCATGATTAGACTTAATTTCAATATAATTCATTTATTTACTTAAAGATGATTCACATAAAGAGACTGAAAGACAAACACAGTGAAGATTAATCATTATAAAATAGTAATTACAGGAAAGAGTCCTAATTGACTTATCTTTTGAACCCTACAGGTATTTACCCTAACTGGACAGTAATGAATTCTTATTGTGTATTACAGCAGGACCTCCAACTATCCAGAAGCTATAAAGCTGAACTGGCCCACTTTTTCTTAAAAAGAAAAGCATCCTTTAAAAAAAAATCAGGAAAGAATTTTCCACTCTTGGAGAGATTTTATTTAAACCATACCAAACCAAATACTAAATATACTCTCTTTTTATATTTATGTGTACAGACACCTACACTCAGAACTATATATGCATATTTATGTCTCATATACTGAACTAGAATGATGCAATAATTTTAAACATACAAAAGGCAGTAGCCAAGACATTAAATAAATATATCTGGGATAAGATAAATCTTTCAGCATGTCCTTACAAGTGTGCCATTACTTCCATTTTGCTTTCCAGCCCATCAGGATTTAGTGGCCTTTTAGGCTGCAACAACTTTGCAGAGAGCCCTCCTGATATTTAGGAACTCATCAGCTGTCTGTGAGGACTTGGCTGTGGGTTTGCTCCCTTCTCCATAGAAGTCCCCAGTGCCTCCTGGGAGATTCCCACCCTCTATTCATGTCCTAGCTGCCAGGTCTCCCTCCCTGTCCCACTCCCTGCTCCCAGGGTTTGCCCTGCATCCCTGTGCACTGGGGGAGCCAGCAAGTTCCTGCTCCCCTGGGAGTGCAGCACAGGACCCAGAGGGCAGCAACCATGACAAGGGAAAATGTAACTTTCCTCTTCTCCATTCTGAGCTTTCTTGAGGAAAGCACGACCCTGCTGTGACTGCAGAGCCAACTACAGACAGTGTGATGTTTGTACCCTCTGTTGTGCACGTAATGTGGAAATCATTCTATAGTTGTGTCCTAAGATATTTGTTTACTGTGCACTTCATGTGTGTGGTAAATGGGATATGTTAGGTGTGTCAATCTGTTTGTCCTTGCATCATGTATACTTGCCAATGCCCTCTGCTGCAGTGAGTGTAGTAGTGAATCAGCTCAAAGCCTCATTAATCAAGAAACCATAAAACAAATACCTTTAAAATGTTATTGTTTTGTCATCTCTGGGGGAAGATCAACATAAGTTATGAGCTCTCATAGTATTAAATAGACATAGATGATTCATGAATTACCACTAGCTGATAATGGCATGAGAATGAGCCTATATTTAGCTTTCTTCTGGCTTTTTCTTGATAGGCCCATGAGCTCACATTTGTTTATGACATCAAAATTTTCTCTCTTGAAAATAGCAGTAGTGTTGCAAGAACTGTGTTTGGGTCTTATCATGAGTGAATTGGTAGGAAGGTTGAAAGGAAACAACTTCTACTCAGCTACCTTGTTAATCAGCAGTTACAGAAAAAAAATCCTTCCCAGGACAGAATGGGGATTATTTGATATGAGAGAGATTTGGGAGTTGTTTATAGAAAAGTCCCTAAAGCCTTTGGACTAAAACACAGCTGCAGTGCTGAAAGCAAATCAGATGCTGGATTGTATTACTGGGGTAAACAAAGTGAAGCAAAGCCTAGGAGGGGATGGTCCTGTTACATAAGACACCACTTACATTGCATCAAAAATGCTGTAAGTCCTATTGTATCCTGCTCCTCCGGGCGTAATTGCTCTTGAAACAAAGGAACAAAGCAGAACAACCAAAATGATGACAAGTTTCAAACAGTTAAACACTAAAATGTTGGAAAATATGAAGTTTTCTTTCAGGGAAAAAAAAAAGAAAAGAACACCTTTAGAGTAATCTGTTGAAAGTGTTTGGGTTTAGCATACAAAAAGCTAACCTGGGAATAGGTGCATTTCTTTTTTCACAGTCAGAGAGAGCCAAAAATGAAGCTCAGTAATGTGAAAATCAGATGATGGAAACATAATGAAGGGTAATGATCACATAAAATAGGTTACCAAAAACCTATTGAGGGCCTTTAAAAGGTATCTCTCTTCCTTTCAGAATACACAGCAGAAAAAGGCATAGAGACTTACAGAAGCACGAAGGAAAATGATATGTAGAGCACAAAGAGGAGCAGATTTAACAATGGGACATGTCACTCTGTTCTCTGCTCTGTGAGGGCATACCCTGTTTTCATCGCTGTGTATCTGTTCCATATTCCTATTCCCTTTTTATCAGCAGACTTTGTCAGTCTGAGATGAGCTCACTTTTTTTATCCTGTTTTTGTATGGAAATTAGGCTCATGGAACAGCACTGTTTCTGTGTCTTAGCTGATATTTCACACCTCCTCAGGAACCTGGCAACCTATGGGGCCAATTTTAACTGTATGTTATCAGATATATTTCCACAAATTTCATTAATAGGTAGTGGGATAGAAGAGGAAAAGAGAATTTTGAAGTGTCCTGAGATGCATTATAATCTCAAGCCTGATTAAACATTAGAAAATCGATATCATCTCTCAAACTCATTATACAAATGTCTACAAAATTTTCTTCTTAATTACTAATGCTCATAGAAAAGCTTTCTTAATTTCTTTTATTCCAAGGAACTCTTAAAATGGGAAAGTTTTTGGGTTTGGATCAAACTGAATATGCCAGTATATATCCAACAGCCCTGCTCAATATTCTACCTGTACCAACTGGTCCAGCAAAAGATATTAATTTTCTCCAAAAATCTTGCTCTTGAACAGGATACTACATCTCAGCATATGTCATATTTATTTATGTCATATTTATGAGATAAGTAATAGCATGTGAAATTACTGGAGAAAATATCAGATGTGGATTTATACTGTATCTTTACAGCTAAAATGACATCTTAGGAAATTCTTACAATGTACAGTCTTGATGTTATGCTGCTGGAATTTTGAGGTATTTGTTCATTCATCCACTTTTGTATCAAAGCTGTATTTTAGTCCTGCATACGGGTTTTATATGACAATTACAGGGAACAAAAAAACACAAGAGAAACTCATTCTTGAATGTGAAGCAATTCACAAGGGTGGAAGCCACTGCTTCAAGAGGACACTAAGACAAGTCTTCTGCTGAGATATTTTTAAAAGTTGATTTGCAATCAATATTTGGAATGTTATGCCAGACAAGACCAATATGTACTGACAGGACAGAGAGGACAAGTAGTGGTTGTTCTTTGTGATGCTCTGGACAAGTTTCTCTTCTAGCTTATCTATAAGTGAATGTCTAACAAAATTAGAAAGCTTTTCCTGTTTCCCAAGAGTAAAATTCAGAAAATTTGCTAATGTCATTATTGAAAGATTTCTGCAAGAGGGAACTGGGATTTTCTGGTTTAGTATCTCTTAGTATTTAATCCCATATAGCTGAACTGGCTTTTTTCTTTCCTTAAGTGCAAAAGACAAAACACTGTAAATACAGAACATAACCTGATTCTTGCTAAAACATCATGTATAGTTGCAAGATTTCCAAGAAAATTGATACTTTACTTTCTGTTGTTTGATAAATGGATATTGACAATTATTGGTTTGTAAGAATCCTTTAGAAAAAGATTCCATATTTTCTAGAAAACCTGAATTTTGTTTAATTGGAAACACTGAATTATTCTAGTTGCAGATATATGCAGATAGATATAAATATATTTATTAAATTGCAGGCTGCAAAATTTGTGTCTATATGGGGCTGTGGTATGATCCAGTAGAGTAACTGCAACATTTCAAATGCCAATCAGAATTGTAAATAGAAGTGTGTCTTGAGAAATATTAAGGTGCATGAAAAAAAGAAAAAAATCTTTCCAAACTATCTCTTCCACTATTTCATTCTTGTTTTAATGAAGGACCTTTCAGGGAAATTGCTATGCTTGAATAGCATGTAGAATGTACATGACATTTTATTTCGTTCACCTGTGTCCCTGTCTATTGTTCTCCTCAGCAGTCCAGAAATGAAACATTTCATGACCTATTTGCTCTTTACTGGCCATTTAATTATTACACACGGCATTTCTTTTGTTTGGTTGTTAAATTAAAAAAAATAATAATAATAATTTTCTGTGAGTTTGGGGCTATTTCATAATTTCGTAGGATATCCTAAGGTATGTATGCTGCTGCAAGATAACACTGGCAGGTCACTAAAAGCATTTGCCTCTGCCTCAGCACCCACAAGGCAGGTGTTATCTCAGAGCAGCACACGTCCTGTTAAGCCTTACAGTTTGTGTGGCTGATGGACAGGGATACTGTCCTTACAGGGTCTCCACAGAAGTCCTGCTGCCTGTGTTTGTGGCTCTCCCACTGTGTACAGTTCGGTGCTGAGATGTGCATCCATCCTGCCTCAGCTTGCACAGTGGGAAGGCACTCACACCAAAGGCAAGAAAGGGATAAGCACAGCACTAGTTTTCCTTGAAACCCCCTGCGAGTGTGGGCACATTTTGAGTGCAGAGGTGCAAGTGGGCTAGGATGGCCCAACAGGAACACCAAGAGCGCTGCCAATGTGTCCAAGTATTTTCTTGTTTAAGAGAGAAATTCAGTAGAGAAGGCATGAATAAAACAAGATTTGCGAAGACTTGCTGTCGGTTGGCTCGGTTTTCAGGTGTAAAAAATGATGTATTGGGAAGGCTTCATATAGGTAATCATGTGTTTTAGTTGCTTGGCTTTATATATTTCTAATACAAGCTCTTAGAAAATCTGAATGAAATAAATGTGCTGTGCATTAGGAGTAAAGTCCTAATGAAAAAATTTGCTTAAACATCCGCTTATACTTGAGATCAATTTGAGTGAGACTGTTCAAAATGCTTTAAATTAGGCCTATTCTTAATGGGAACCTAATGTCTAGCCTGCTACTCTCAGGCATTAGACATCGCTCTCATTAAGAATTATGCATCTTAATTCCTTGTGTAATGCCATGTGTATGCATCCCTAGCAGCCATTATGCAATTATACATCTTAATTCCTTGTGTAATGCCATGTGCATATATCTTTAGCACTCATTATGCAAGACAAAACGTCTTATTGGATCCCACAGCAGCAGTGGCATCTGTCAAAAATCAGCAAAATTCATTTTCTTTAGAGGAAGGCTTTAAGAAAAATAGCAAATGTGTGCATTACTCCTTGACTTAAAATTCCTATTTTTTAATCTATACTCATATTAATAGTTTTGGTGGTATATGCATACTATAAATATAGAAAAACATGGATTTGCATCTTGTAAAGTTGTTTGCCTTGGAAGCTAGTATGTGTCTCATCAAGAACAGGTGCTGTCATGTAATTCTGCTGGGGTGTGTATGTGCTGAGCAGACAGGTAGATGGTTCAAGCATCCAGGATGGACAGGCTAGAGCAAATAGTTGTTAATTCGGACTTTTGAATCTTATCTTAACAAGATGATGAGCATTTAGCATACTCCTGAAAGTGGACACTGGCTCCTCAAGAGCTAGAGTTCACAAGCAGAGGCTGTATAAAATGAGCAGAACCTAAGTGGGGAGTTAATTTCCAACTTGTTCCTCAAACATGAGACTGAACAAAATGTTGATACAAACCCTGAATTTTGTAGCTTTGGACCATTTTTAATTTAAAAGCATAGCACTCTCTGTTAATGGAAAATAGAGATAACTTGAAGTGTAAGTCAAATTGCATCCTTTTTCTGTTAATACCTCCCAGGTTTTCATGAACTACAATTTTCTCATAAAGCAACTGAGAGAAATGATGCACACTTGATTCTCCAGTGGGAAAATAACAGATATCACAACTTACAAGAGCAAATTAAAGTCCATCTCTATTTGACAAATTTGATTTTGCCACTTCAGTACAAGCAGGCATGCTTTGCCTCTTTTTGATTTGCTGCTTATAGAAAAATTCCAACCTCCTACATATCCAAAAATGAGATTGAAATCAGAAAGAGATTGTGGCACACATTTGAAGTAAATGTATTACACAAAGGTAAGACATCAGAGGACTCCAAGCAAAGTTTTCTTATTGATCCTTATTTATCAGCAAGCTACAGTAATAGCCTCCAAATACAGCAGTAAGACGACTGAGAGCTGTGGTGGTTTGGAGTCATTATTGTTGAGTGCTTTTAAGACAGTTTGCCAAAGTAACTTTTTTTTGTTTTCTGTGTGAGCTGGTAGGTTATCTTTGAAGCCAAAGAACAAAAATACAGTGGAGTCATACACTAATTATGGCTATTTTCTCCTGTCTTTGCATTAAACTCCCAATAGCAACGTAATTTGAATTTTGAAGGGAAAAGGTAAAAATATTACAACATTTTCCCCCCAGATTATAATTATTTCAAGGATAATGATACATTTCTGTTTATGAGAGACCCAGGGGTATGTTACTTTTTCCTTTGATTTGTGCAAAAATAACCCCCCCAAAAAGACCCAAAATACCATGATTAGCAACAGAATAGAACCACATGTACGCTTAAGTAATGGGGATTAGACACACGTTAATAATTTCCTCAGGATCAGTTATATCTGAATAATATATTTTTTAAATATTCTTCCTTTTTTTCCCCCTTGATTAATTATCTGCTTTCTATGCGGGTCCTGAATACAGAATTTGGCTCATGCTACCCTAATTACCATTGGCTCATTTGCATAGAATGCCTGAAGGATGTACCTGGGGAGGTAGAAAGGGTGAGTTCCTCCAAATACATTCCTTTTTCTTCCTATCACATGAATCCACCAGAGCCATGTGCCTTCGTGGCTGGAAGGCTTCCAGGTGTGGCTACTTCCAAGTCTTTTGAGAGCAGGGAAGGAGATGAGAGGAAAGGATGATCCACCTTGTCTTTGACAGTAGTATTGTTCTTTGTTGTTGGTATAGTGGTATTGTTAGCATTGTTATAGTTGTATTATTGCTTTTACAGAGTTCTAACAGCAGTTACGAGGTTCTTTCTATCTTCAGAAGCAATGTGAGAAGAGTAATGCTTCCAGGTATTAACAAAAGGAAAATTAATGTACTGGGAGAGAGGGAGGGGAAAAAAAAAAAAAAAAAGAGAGAGCAATTTCAATAGCTTTAAGACAAAAGGTTTTTAAAGGCTCAAGGGAAAAAAATTTAAAATATAAATAATAGCTTGAATTTTGTTTCAGGAATGAAATAAAGAGAGCCAAGATGTAAATGTAGCTAGAGAAATGGAAGGGAAAAGTGACTTTAGATGGAATGAACAAGAAGAATAGTGAGAGGGGGAGAGCCCAGGAGGACATGCATTACTGCAGCAGAATATCTCAAATGAGAAATATTTAGGTATGTGCTGTGACTAGTGAATCTTGGTGCCATACAGCCATATGAATTCATATCCTAGGTGTCAGAAACAGGTAGCTATAAATTAATGTAGCTCCACTGGAGAAAATGGAGTCATGACCATTTGCATAAGCCCAAGAACTGGCCATGATAGCAAGAAATTTTACATAGAATCAGATCATCAGACCACAATCTGATTATCACATAAGATGAATTCTTGAAGTCCCTTTCTTATTAAAAACAAGCAATAAGCCCTGTCACATTGGTTTCTTAGAACCACTACATGAATGAGGAATTCTTCAGCCACGCATGCTTATCTTAAAGGCCTAGATAATTTGCATTGCAGTCATTAATTCCAGAAAGTGAAAAAAATACCAGTTCAGAGTTCTGAGAACAAGACCTATTGGTAGGCACAGGGATGTCCTAGAGGTACTTGGAGGGCCTGGTTCATGCTTCCTACGTTTCAGGCAATTTGTTCCATTCCAGCTGGTATTCGAATGCATTATGTTAGATTTGTCTTCTTGCAGTGGATCTTTTGAAGCGAGACTGTTTCATGCATATTTTTTTAGTCAATCATAAACTGGTTTTATACAGAGCTCTGGTGTACTCCCGTGTTATTGAGAAGTTTCAGAAGGTTGGAGTCATCCTTCTGTACTCACGCACATGCAGATACACGTTTCCTTGGGATTTAAGGATTGCATCTGCTTTTCTGACTGTGCTGAGGAAAGGGTGAAGAGCTGCACTTTGGTTTAGTGTTATTTGTTGTGCCATCCAGGGTGTAATTGCATATCATATGTTTAGTAGCAGTGAAATATGCTACTTGTGGGTCCTAGGCCTGCACTGGCTTTTTCCACGTACTTTCTCACCAAATTCCATGCCCAATTCACCAGCAGGCCCACACTTTCCTTGGTCTTCCTTTTGTTGCTGATGTACTTGCAGAAATCCTTGATGCCTTTTGTGTCCCTTATTTGAGTCCAGGTGGGTTTTGGCTTTTCTAAGCCCACATTTGAAGAGTGTCTTTATAGTTCTTCTGGATGCTTGATCCAACCTCTTGCATGCTTCATTTTTATGTCTGAATTTTGTCAGGAGCTTCTTATTCATCAAGTGGCTCTCTTACTATTTTTAGTTGACTTCCTGATGGTCAGGATGGACAACTGTTGAGCAGGAGGAGGTGATGCTGGAACATCAGCCACTGTCCATGCCCTTGTTTTCCCCAGGGCTGGCTGCCATGGCACTCTTTGGCCCTAAACAGGCCAAAGTAGGTTCTCCTGAGTCCAGATTTATGGTCCTGCGTTTTGCCTTGTTCCCTCCTCTCAATATTCCAAACTCCATCAGTTCAGAGTTGCTGCAGCCTAGGCTGCCTCCAGTCTTCACATATGCGCCTTGTTCTTCCTTGATGGAAGTGCAGCAGACCATGGCCCCTTGTTGGCTCCTCCATCCTTTGTGTCAAGGAGTTATCCTCAATGCACTCCAGAAAGCTTCTAGACGGCTTGTGCCTTGCTGTGCTGCCTCCCAGACAGCTAGAGAAATGTGGTGGTTTTGGGTGATTTGTAGATGTCAGAAATCTAAAGAAAAGTAATAAAATTGCTGAGTGGTAAAATTATCTTGATAAACATGAAATATTTTTGGAGCATATTTTTTGTAGTCAGGGATCTTGCTGCCTGTCACTATAGGCTGATACAGGACACTATTTGTGGGTTTTATATGCGTGTATATGCATTCAGAATCTGAATGGAGTTTCTTTTGCAGTGAAGTGTTTATTGTGTGGTTCTTCAAAACAGTGCTGAGACAAGTGCCAAACTGTATTTCCTGTAAACCAAACAATGTTCAGAGCTCACGTTTCAGGGATCATTTTTTCATAGCCTGTGTAATTACTTTTCAGTAGTGTCTAGGATCAACAAACCAGAAAAGAATTAGTTTGAAAGGTCAGACAAGAAGTCACATTATTGACTTGCTATATACATTGTGAATACAATTAGCCCAGATTCGGTAAGTTCGAAAAAACATTCTTATTTCAAAAGAAAAGAACTTGAAACCACACAGCTACGCTTTGCATTAAAAAGAAGGTACAGAAATTGAGGTATCCTTAATGGAAGCTCTGCATTGTGACAGGGAATTCCTGTCATAAACCAATCCAGCTATCATTGTTTTTTGATTAAGTCTTTTTTTTCAGGAAGCATCTGCTTTTGTTCCAGGAAAGATGGAGCATGATATTTTCATCATTATTCCAATGCTTTCTCCAGCAGTGCTTATAGAACATTTCACAAAGATGATCCTCCATTCAGAAGAACCAAATATGATAGTTTTAAAAAATATATGCAATTTCTTTCTCACTTCTAAACAATATTTATTTTAGTTTATTCCCCTTTCAGAGTAATTGAAATTGTAGATCCTTGGTCTAAATCCATCCTTCAGAGCTTGGAGTTGGTGGAGTTCCAAGGTCTGTCTACATCTAATTTTAGGCTGAGGCTAAACACCAAGTCTTCATCTGTCTTTGAAATTTATCCAAAGTTTCCCAGTGTTTTTCAGTGTCAATATTCAGACTTAGAGACACCTCCAGTTAGAATCCTTTCATGTGAGGTTTTTTTTGTTTGTTTTGGTTTTTTTGGTTGATTGTTTGGTTTTTGTTGTTGGTTTTGGTTTGGTTTGGGTTTTTTGGTTTCTTTTTTTTTTTTTTTTTTTTGTTGGTTGGTTGGTTTGCTTTTGTGGGTTTTTTAGTATTTCCAATAAAGTACTATCCACACTCAGAATTTGAAAGAAGCAGCTATTGAACTGAGTGGCACTGGTCTTTGGCGAGCACATGGATTGGGTCTGATGATTGTAGATTACGCCCTAATTTTAAAAGATTCATTTCTTCATAAGACAAACATAAATTAGAAGTAGAATAAGGACTTGAGGTCATTCTTTCCCTGCCCCCTTCAAAAAAAACCAAACAAACAAAGAGAATTTCTCTCAGAGAAATCCTCATGCTCCTACTGTGGTCACTAAGAGGGAAGGCATGCTCACTGGATCCTTGTGCAGAAGCTAGGCATTTCCTGAGAACACAGAGACACACAAATCTGTTCCTTATTTTATGCTCACCCTAGTACATAAACTACATGTGTGTTTACAGTTCTAAAAAGCAAGTGCTACAAATAGGAGATAGCATGAACCCAATAAAACACTTAAAACAGCACCACAGTTATCCCAGATACATTATTTATGCTATTTTATTTGCTCAATGGTCATATTCAGAAGGGTGGTTTTTTACAGGGCTTCAGCTGTTACCAGATTCAAGAGAAGATGCAATGCCCTTGAAACAAGGAGCACCCCTTGCTCCTTTTCTGTGTTTCAGTGCATCTGAATACCATTTCTTCTTTATGAGACTGTCTTGCCAGGACTGGTTTTGTGTGTATCAGCTGTTAGTAACCCTGGACTGGATCATAGCTGTTGACTATGATTTTTTAAGAATCTTTTTCAACTGCAAAAGCTTAGCCAAGCCAGCTTGTGCCGATTCCTGTGTCACTGCTGCCATCTTCGGGAAGTTTTCAATATTGCTGGGTGGGCTTTTCTTAATGTAGATGAATTCCGGCAACCAGGAGATGAACAAAATGTACATCTTGCACATTGTTACAAGAACACAGTCTGAATGGCACAGAACAAAAGGTTGTATGTGGGATGCCTTCATTCTGTTAGGGATATTTTAAAAAACATTCAAGGAAAGGTGTGTCCTGATTTCTGTTGCAATTTGGTGTGAATTAAGCACTGGGTAATTGCCTAGCTCTCATCCACTTCCCAGCCTGCATGTTCAGTAGTTCATTCCAAGAACCACATTAATGAACCCATCAGATTTCCAGGTCTGTTTGCAAATATAAATGTGCAGCTAGATGCTCAAATGCCCAGGGCATGCATGCAGACCAGCAGTATTATCATATGGAAATAGGTTTGTTGTACTTTTTAAGGGCATATTAATAGAAGCTGCTGTAAAGCTGCTAAAGCAGAAGCTAAAGCCACAGGCAGTAAAATTCATTCCTCATGACATTGCTTATGAACTGATATATGCATTCAGCAACAAAACATCTTTTTCAAACCTGGAAGAAGTGATATTTTAATGTAGCATTCAACCACTTTGTTGAAAAAAAAATCGAGTTTCTACATCACAGTTGTAGTGTTGCATGTTCTGTAGGATAAAATAGTCACTCAGTTATACTTGTTATCAAATGCATTGTCTCACCCTCTCTGAAGGCATCTCAAGAAAACTGTCATTTTCCCTCTTTACATCCCAGTTCCTAAAAATAATGCTATCTTCCATGTAAAATTTCTCTACTGCTTTGTATCCATTTGAGTGATGACAACATACACTCTAGCTTTATTTTCTTTACAATGTGACTCATGCTCTGACTTTATCTGATCTGGGGTAAATACTGTATTGTTCCACTAAGTGACAGAGGATTTCTACCACCATAAGTGGGAGAGGCACAGAGTTTGTGTTTTAATATGTGCCTATATATATTACATAGCTAAGGTTTTGTTCCTATTTTACTTTTATTTTTTCTTTTTATCAGTTTTAAGTGGAATGGTGCATTCTTTTATGACATAAAATAGGGAATTATAGGCACTAGATTACAAAAAGTCTTTTAAAAATCCCTTTTCTACATTTTACATCTCCAACTACTTTAAAAGTGTTCCTCTTATTCATAAATTACTAATCTCCTTATCCCTTGCATCTACTTTCTAAGACATTCCATTAAATTATAAGGTGGCAATGATACTGGGTTTTTTCAATGTTTCCTCATATAAATACTTTGTAATTCATTATGGAAATCATTTGTAGAAATCTTACATTAACCTGCATCCGCTTTGCATTTTATTAGTCATCCAGGCATGAAATTGCTAAACATTATACACTAGATAGATGTGATTAGGTGTCTCTACTACTTACTAAAGTTACTTAAATGGGAACAGATTTAAGTCAATACACAATTGTTTTTTCTCTCCAGTGGGGCCAGAAAGAACCTAATACCTAATTAAATTCCTTTGTCATGTCTGTACTGCAGAAGGAAATAAGGGATGTCTGCAGTTCTGCATCCCAAGCAGTGCTGAAACCTCCACCCAGCATAACACAGCCCCATGTAGAGAGAAGGTCTCAAATATGCTACAGCTGCATTAGCTACAGATACTGGAATGGCTGTGAGACTTCCAGCAGGGCAACCCCAAAGCTTCTCAGCAGTGCAACCTGCAAGGAAAACTCAGTTTTTCCACCTGAAGAAAGAAAGAGTCTAGGCTGCTGCTGCACAGAAATGAGAAGGCAGAGAGGAGAAGCGGGTATAAAGGAATTAAGAGCAGAGGAGGATGAGTAGCTGTGACAGCTGGTCCTGAAGGAGGGGTTAGGCTCCATTGCAGCAGCTGTTTCTGGGGCTAGGAAGAGCTCCTCAGAGTAGTAATGTTTAACATCCAAGGTCTTGTCAGAGTCCCTGTAGCCTGCCAAGCTAGAAGCCTTGCTCTCTCTGCTTGCTGTCCACAGCTCTGGCACAGGTAAGTAACAGGGACACGAATGCCTTGCAGGGTTTAGCAGCCTGCTGCTCTAGGCAGCTGCTTGCTTGGTTTGAGCTTGTTTGGCTTCCTTTTCCAGCAGTAGTTTGGTTGGCACCTAACTGGGCATCCCTTCCTAGTGCTTCAGGGCACAATATTGTTCTGTTAAAGCTGTGCACCTCTGCCAGGGCCATCTATGTCTGTTCCAACAACCAAAGCCATGGTCTGCTTTGAAATTGTGCAGTGTTTGAACTCACATCTCCTTGGGTGGTCAGCTATCAGGTAGTTTGTTCAGTGATAACAAGATGTGACTCTCTTATGTGCACATAATAGCACAACTAACAGGTTTTCACACTTTCAGTATACCACATATTCTTGCTACTAACTCTGCTTTATAGACTTTGCCTTCTTATTTTCTGAGATGGGCTAATAAGTCTCACATCCTAGCCAACATGCTAAGAACAAGATTGTGTAATACCCTTGTGTGTAGATATGGGTAGAGAAATCTGGAAAGAGCATTCTCTCTTCTCCCACAGAGGCCTGAAGTCACTTCTGAGAGAAGTACCTGGATCTGACCCTGGTTTTGTCTTCTCTTCTATCCTTTGCAGTGCTTAGACTACAAGGCAACAAAGGAAGGGGGCTGGGAAGTAGAAATAAGATTGCCAATCTGCATAAATCAGCAAATCAGGCTTGAGGAGGTCTGGGACAGGTTTTCTGAGCTTATGCTGTCAGTTTAACCAGCCCTCCTTTTAGGTTAATGGTGCCTGATGTAAGGCAAGCTCCAGGACAGAATGTTTGGCTGCAGGCACAAACTCACTAGTGCTCACTGAAGAGACTTCAGATGTAAATGCCATCGGCTAGATCTTAGGAAATGAGCCCACGGGTTGTTTTGCAGGAGTCAGAAAGGAGACTTTTACTTCCAGATTCAAAAGGAAAACATTGAAATCTTGATGCAGTCCTATGCTTAAAGCTTTTTATGTTTATAGAAAATTGCCTCTTATAGTATTGATGGCAAATTGCCCTTAGATTGCAAAAGCTGCTCAGAGAATGCAGCTGTATTTTTGAAACCATGTTTTGACAGATTGTCATGCTTCTCACAAAAGTTTGATTTTAGCTGAAATATGCATAGTAAATGTGTGTACTTTATTATAAGGAAAAAGACCAAAATTGCTCTGCAAGTACTACTATGCTTTGCAATTGCCTCATATCTGCTAAAACTGGTGTCATTAGAAATGAATGCTTTTTGTACTGTGGCATTTATCTTCATTGTAGTATTTGCAGGTTTTTCTGTAACTGGCAATTGGCAAAGCCACAAATTCTGAGTAAACATAGCTTCTCCAGATGGTAAATACTCTGCTTTTAAAGTTTCCTGCTGTAAGGACAAGAAATATCAAAAGACAGGGTGTGTGGATGATGGTCTCACACTTGGTTCTGGATATAACAAAGTGCCAGAGGCAAAGTCAGTCCAATACCTGAGATGTCTGGTTTACAGCAGCAGCATGACATGGACTGTGACCTTCACAGAGGGCAGGGGGTGGTTTTAGTTGGCTTTGGGTGGAAATAAATAACAAAGTTCATAGTTTCAGAGTGAAAAATACTCAGTGTGTGTTTATGGAGGTCTGAACTGTCACCAAGATCCAAGTCTGGTCTTACTTGAAAGTCATGCAGCATGGTAAAATCATATCCTGTGGAATCTGGGGTTTGTGGGCTTTTCTAGAAGAAAAAAAAATCTGTACTTCTCAGTCACTGTAACATCATTTGTACTTTGGAAAGTGCATTTGGAAACCATATTTTTCTAAATGGAGACCCTACAGAGAGACAGCTTGGGTCATTCTGTTTGGCACTTCCTGATTGCTTTAATTTCCCATAAGGCATGCTCATATTTTCAACATAAATGTTTGCTCCAGTCAGCAGTCTATAGTTTGACTGCAAAAGCTCATTTAGGACTGTAACTTGGTGCCCTATAATATTTTACATTTTCAAGGAAGTTTTTTAACCAGATGTTGATGTTGTCCAGTGAAGATAATTAATTTTTACCGATCCAGTGTTTTGTTTGTACTACTATTTAATAAAACACTCTTCAGGTTAAAAAGACTAGTCAAAGAAAATCCTGTTATTCTGATAAAGAGCAAACAGCTATACATTTTTTCTATACCATATAATTATTTGATGCTTGGAGCTCAGGGTATTCTGTGTGATTGGTGACTACATAGTTACACTCCTCCATTATATTTTAATTTATAAAAGAGGGGGGTGGGGAAAGCATGGAAATACGTCCCTGATTACCTGTGTTAGGCCAAGTTTTGACCTTATGAAATCAGAATGTGGTTCTTTAGAGGAATGATCTGAGATGGCCATTGGGGAAGTCCAATGTCTAAGAACTGGAAATCTTCTTCTTTATGTGCTTCTATGTGATCTCGGACAAGTACATTTAGTGTGGATCCTCGGTGGCATTTAGGTACACATATCAATTGAATTAATATCCTCTGATTTTAGGGATCTGTAGCCCAGGTTTTATACAAATCAGGCATCAGTCACTAAAACAGTAATAGCAGTCCTTTGTGGCTTCACTGGCATGCAATGAAGGAGGTTTTCTTACAGTTCCAAGATGTTCTGATGCTGCAGTGATCAAAGCTGTGCAAGTATTTTAGAATGCTTATTTTGCTTTGATGTGTAATACATAACCAAACTGGTTAGAAGACTTAAAAATGTCTGTTTAGTTCCATATGTGTCTTAGATTATGCATGACTTCTCTGGGATTCTCTTTAGACTATACTTAGCCTTCTCACATTACAAGAGCACTTAAAGTGCAGTTTCTGGCAGCTCAATAAATAATAGAATTAATACTTGTCAGCTGTGGTTTATTTCAGACCTAGCATGAATTATAATGTATCACTCTTTTGGTTTGGTTTCAAGCTTGATTTTAGAAGAAAGAGTGAAGTAGATGTGTTGAAGGTTGATTTCTTGATGTACTTGTTTTCCTGAGAAAGAAGGTAAAAGTTGTAAGCACTTTTGTTGTATTTTAAATGAAAAGGAGAAAAAAATGAAAGGACATCTGTGTTGCTTTTCTTTGTTCATATAGTTATGGTTTTTAAGAATCTTTGCATTGCTTGCATACTAGTTTTGCTCCAGTACTGATGAAGATGTAGATCCTGCCTGCATTCAGTAGCTTTTAATTTTAACAATTCTTATCAGTAGTGGAGGGTCCAGACAGCCACCACTGAGTGAAGGATGATGAAAAGAGAAAAGGTTGAAGAAGTGATCTTTTTAAGATTTTACAAGTCAATATATTCTCACTGACAACAGGTCATAACAGGAGAAACTGATTCATTCTATGATGAAATTACAGTAATTGCACAAAATCAATTTCTTCAAGTGTTTTTGTATGACTTCAAACTAGAGAATATTCTGATAAGGAATCCTTCACCATATTATATCAATAAAATCTTTCAGTGGGCTGGGTTCCAACTGATGTGGTTGGGATCTGAGCAGGAGCATTGTCTCATCACTGCCAGGTGATGCAGTATGGATGCCTCATCGTGCTTTGGTCATGAGGATTTAAGAATTGGCAGATCACAGAAAGCAATGTTTTCTGTGAAGAATCTGTGCAAAGCAGGGTGTTGCTAGCAGCATTTGACACGGACTGTCATCAAACCTGTCATGATTCAATACTCAACAGTGATTCAGAAGTATATAAAAAAAACTTTGCTGATGCAGCACAGCAATGATACAGATTAGTCAAATACAACTAGCAACAAAAACAAGACAATCCTCAGAAAAGTGCAATGAATATGATTTGAGGCTGGAGGAAAGAGGGAGGATGAATGGTTTACCCAGTGAGAAGTCAGGTATCTTAATTACAGTACCTAAGCACCTTCAGTGCTTAGGAAGAAAGTATGGGATACTGAAAGACTCTCTATTTTAGCAGAGAAATGCAAATCAGGAAGCAGTGGCTGGAAGCTGAAACTAAGAAGAGTCAAAGTAGACATTAGATAAAAAATTTAAAAGTGATTTTGAAGACCCAATGAAACTAGAGTTGTGAGTGCATCTTTCCTCACCTGATGTCTTTAATCTGGATGTGAATGTTGGCTTTGGAAGGCACAACTCAGCCAAAACATGGTCTGTCTTCAGTACAAAGCCAAGAGTGATAACTGTAGGAGGGAAGAAAGACAGTTCAGATTTCAACGTGGATTGCAGAAGGTTGGTAAGAAATCTGGGTATGTGCTTGAGTTTTGCAAGAAGTCCCTAGCAGTGCACCTGCAGTGCTGCAGATTAAACCTCATCTATGAGTGCCTCACTGCAAACTTCCTGCATTCTTCTGTGTAGACAGATGGAAGGAGGTAAGGGTGAAAAAGAAAAGGAATATCTGAGTTGAGGAGTAACTTTAAAATAAAAGAAGGGAGCTCAAACTTGAAGCTTTGTGCAGAGAATGGGAGTATTTTACTGAAGTTGGAAGCAAGATTATTTTAATGGTATTACTTATAAGCACTATAGGGAGATATTATCAGAGACCAAAGAAAAGGCATTTGCAGTAGGCAAGGGAGAGAATGAGAGCTGTGGTGCTTAATCCAAGGCAAAGCAAATCTTTGAAATGTTGTGAAAAGGGAAATGGTAAAATCTCTACTTCTAAAAAACCAAGCAGCATAGCATGGAAGTGACAAACTCATTTTCCTTTCATTCAAAAAAAGAGAAAAAAGAGCTGCATTCCGCTCCCAATTCCAAACTTAAAACACTATAAATGGCCTAGTCAGGAGTAACTGAGACTGAAGCTTCATTTTCATCCTAGTTTTTATTCAGCATCACTGCGGACGTCATCTGTGGCATTTGAATTCTATAGAATGACTGGAGTTTGGTCTGATTTTACCTTTTGTTTGAATAATCATAATGATAGGAGGATTTTAAAAACAGGATCTGAATCCCTGTTGAGGTTTTTAATACCCCCTATTCTGAGGTCACTGGATTTAGGATTTCTGCTTGGGTCTATCTCATACATTTTTACAGATATTCAAAAGCCTGTAATAGCCCACACACAGGTTATATTAATTTCCAGTGCCTAAATCCCTTAAGTGCTTTGGGGATTTCCCTGCTAATCCTCTTTTTAATGCAGGGGTAGGTTTGAACCTTTGGGATTTATTCTTTGTGTTGGTTGTTTTCCAACCAAAGAATCTTTCAAGGGTAACAATGGCAAGTGCTAAATGTGTAGAAACGTAGAAAGTTTATCTGCTGTTTATATTAACACAGCAATCTGCCAGTCTTTTTTTGGCACAAGAAGGAAAAGAAAGTGTAACTATTATTAGTAATTACAGTATTTATAGTAATTTTAAACACTTACTAATATTAAATTTATGCAAAAGTATTAAATACTGACTGAACATCAAATCCTTTCCAAGGGCAAAGTAACTGTATTAATATTAATGAAGCCATAAAATACAAGTTAACTGACAGGATTTTTGCAGTTGCTTACTGCAACTGTATTTTGTTACTGAAAATTTATCATATTTTTCATGTCTGAAAGTAAAAAATGAAAAAAACTATCACCAACTGCTCTTTGTTGTGAGATGCCTTTTCTTTATGATGCATGCTTTGCCATAAAAAGGGAGTGCTTAATGCATTTCTGTTGGGAGATGCCTATTTATTCTGACAAACTGATCAGCCTCCAGGGTGTTTCTTTGCCACAGAACTGATTCTACATCTCATCCATTATCTAATAGGATGTGAAAAGAGTATCCTGTCTCACAAAAATAATCAGGCTTTGTTTCATTACAAGGATGTGGCAGGCCCACTCACAGACTTACTTGCAGGATATACAATTGTTAGCGAAAGGCCCAGTTATACACTCATGAATGTTTCCAATTGGCCTGTGGGGAAAACATTGGTAACATTGGTACTGAGGATCATTTATTTCAAAGGCAAGGGTAAAATATGGCCTCTATAATGAGAAAATGCATTTCACATCTTAAATAGTACTGCAGGAGCTTATGAATTTTATTATTGTAATAAACACCAATGCCATATAAACTAGCCAGCCAGAATGTCTCTGCAAAATATATGCCCTGGTTATTTTTCTTCTCTTTCTTCATTATTTCTCCCTTTACAATGTTTATGAAAGGTTTAAAATTGTGCTTGCATGGGAAAAGAGAGATTGGAGTAAGGAAAGCAAGCTGAGGCATTGTGTGATAAGGCAGTGATAAAGCAAGTGTTTACAAAACACTGTCAGACAAATGTTGTCAGTCAGATGTGCTCATAAGGAAATAAAGTCACAAAGGAAAAAGAGAGTAGGATACACAGTAGGAAATTCAATTAAACCCAGGCATAACCTTAAATGTTAAGGAATAACAACTCTTTAGGACCTTAGGTTTCCAGATGGAAACTGTCTACATCTTTGAGCAGAGCTAACACACCTGAAACTTTTGACCACTAATGCCCTGCAAATCGTTGTTGTATTTAAATGATGCTCTATTACAACAATGCAGCCTCCCATACAACACACCCCACAAAAAAGTGCGTCCATTGCAAAGCTGCTTGCTAACAACCACGAGTGAATTAACAAATCAGTGTTGGTTGAAGTAAAACAAAATGGTTTAGGTCATTGACAAAATAGAGGAAGAAGTGACACAAAAGCAAACAAGTGATTAGGTTTGATATCTCTAGAAGTTAGAACACTCACTCCACTCCACAGCTCCAAATTTCCCTGCCTTTCTAAATAACAGGATCAATCCTTTTGGACTTGCACTATGCTTCTTTTCATAAAGGGCAGTTACTTTAGCATGACAATAAAATATGATTGTCAGTGCTTCTTGGAAAAGTGAAAATACAGCTTGAAATAGTTCAAAATGAAAATACAAAAGCTGGAATTACTGGCAGACAAACGTTCTAGTGTCATGTCCTCCTGATATCCTTTATTCATTATATGTGAATGCAGCTCTATATCTAAAAATCAAGGCTGTTTTATAAGTCTTGCTTATAATGCCAGTCAGAGTGGCTTACCACTGAGAGATCTTTCAGAGCCTGGAGTTGCATCAAGACAGCAAAGCTTTAAAACAGCATAAGAGACACCCATTCTACATTATTGACTTTTCCCTTTACCTGCAAGGACACAGAATTTAATGCAGCATTGATGGGTCAAAGATTTGACACATGTCAAGTCAGATATCTTCATTTTAGAGTTTAGAAAAGCCATCAAACCTGATACATATGAACCACTTTAGGTGGCAGAGGCAGTCAGACAGCTAGGGAGAATTGTTTCACTTATCTGCAAAAGACATTCCTTTCAATGAAGCCTTATGTAAAAAAAAATGTTATTTAAGGAGAATAAAACCAGAACAACTGCTAAAAATGCAATAAAGGTCTAGAAGTAGATCCCTAAACCCTGCATTAAATATCCTATCATTGTGTTCTTTCTATGATTTTTTAAACCATCCTATAAAGGTCTATGGCAAGGATGTAAGTTCCTAGAAAATGGAATTTCATATGGCCTTTTATGAAGTGGTCATCCCCTAGGAAAGTCAGCAATAATTTTCTATAGAGAAGGCATTTGATTCAGAACTATGAATAGACTATTTCCATTAGCAAACACTATACAGCAGAACAGCTTTTTTCAGCTATCACCCTTCTTCTATAAATAGATTTCACAGGAGGAAAAGCACACCCATAAACTATCTAGTATGACTTTATGTCCCTAAATGGACCATGTTGCAAAATTTCGTATTTTAATAATGGCATTTGCGTTACTCCACTGATAAAATGTATAATAATAACAGCAAAATTGTTGTGTTAATGATCAGAGTGTATAATAAGATGCACAATTAGGAGGATTATGGGAATTTAATAGGAAGAGAAGGGCAAGGGATCATCTATTGTATGACTCTTCATGATTGTAACCTGCCATGTCCCTAATGTGTTTTTATGACTGGCATGCTTTGGTTTGTTTCCCAGTCCGTGTTCTGCCGTGAATGTAAAGAAGAATTTCATGAAGGGGAATGCAACTCTCTCCTCAGCCCACCAGGAGCCATGGCCCAGAAGGTACGGATCTCACAACTCCTGATCGTTATCCCTGGCCCAGCCAGAGTGACATTTGTCAAATAGATCCTAATTATAATCCTAAGCAAAAGCAATTATGTTCATGCTGAATTACTCCAGCCGTCGCAGTTGCCGAATTGGCTTTGCGGTGGATTTCAGTCTCTTTGATTGATAGAGCAGCCGAGTTCTGTCAGGAAAACACAGGGCTCTGCCATCAGTTGATAAAGAAAAGGCCTTCCCAGTGGGCTTCTATGGTTGTCTCTATTCAATGTGAACACTTTTGAAAGGCTTTGTATAGTCTTTCTGCCTTTCAGTTTATTTTCAATGCACCAGTCAGGAAATCATGTGGGTTTGGGCTGAATAACAGGGCTTTTTTACAGTCTACGCAGCCTATTGGTAATTTATGTTTTAGCTTACAGAAATAAAAAAAAATAGATTGTCTAGGCTGCAAGTTGTTAGATGATAATTATTCTAGGTTGCTCTATAATATTGTAGCTATTGTAGCTATAGACCTGGAGAGGAAATAGTTTCTCTCTCGTGGCATTTGTCTTTGTTTGAGATTCAAGTTTTTCTTGAAATAAATAGAATGTGTAAACCACAGTCTTTACAAGAAAAAAAAAAAAAGAGGGAGAGAGAGTGAAAGACCAGAAAACATATCCCCTAAATATCTCACAGCTTGATGCCCAAGCTGCACTCCTAGGAAGCAGAAAACTGGTATTCAGATATCTGGCAGATTTGATGCTAAGAAGAAACTCAAACCCTGAGCCTCCACACAGTCCAACGTGGCAGATAAAGGTTTGTGGGCAGGTGCTGATGAGAGCTTGCATCCAGCCAGCTCTCAGGGAGGCGTGCCAAGCTCTGTGACTGCCTGCAGGCAGGCTCTGTCTGAGGCTGGCTTCTGGGGACCCCCCAAACACAGACTGACAGAGAGCTGAAATTCTTTTCTGAGTCTTTGCCATGTGCTACCTGGAGATGGTTCATAAGTTATACTTTGCAAACCTTGCACTAGGTCATGACCTGTGTAGAGATTCTTCTCTTTAACCTTTCTTAATAAAGCTCTTCTAATTTATAAAAAGAATTAGCATTAGTTGAGACAAAATGAAACAGCCTGTATCCTCCTAGTCAGTCAGGGTATCTACCTCTGTTCACCTAAAACATGTGTATTATATGAGACCCAAAATCCATCTACTTTTCCAGCCTCTAGTGATTTGTGATGTATATGTGGTATTTTATGTTTCGTAGCTATCAGCAGGGTTTTTTTTTCTCCATGGGTTTGTGCAACCCATTTTTGAAGCCATATGTATATATAATAAGGATATTTGCAGCTTAGCTGCCCTCCACGAAGAACGGTGTCGTTTTATTTGCAATAGCCTTAGAGCAGTCTTCTGGTTCCCATTCACATTTATATAAAAAACCAAAGCAACTTCAACAAAGACATTGAGAGATGCTTAAAGCATTCAACAGCCTAGTAAAGCAGGAGACCAAGGCTCAATGTCTTACCTGAATTAAACTGAACTATAACTTGAATACATCTCAACAGGAACAGAGAGCTCTATATATTCTATATATGTATATAGTTACTTATGCTTGGAGTTTTGCCTTGAGTACTGAAAGTGTCATGGCATGTAAAAAGTGAATTCAACAATGTTGGCTCCGTGAAAGCTAGAGTTCATGTCATTTTCATCTTCTAAGGCAGAAATAAATGTATACCAGGAAGAATCAGAATACCATAGAAAGAAGTAATTTATTTTAAATATTTGAATATTGCCGTTGCTTTTCCTTATAACAATGGGAGCACTTCACCCGTCTGATTCAATCTCCCAGCACATGAATTTCACCCAATCAGACCTGTTAACTTAGCAATGTTAACTGCTGTTGCAGTTCTAGTGTCACGTGAATGTTCTTGCTGTTCCTGAAAAATGTCCTGCACTCGCAAGGAACTGTTTCCAGAACAGCTAAATGATGGTACCAGAATAACTCTTGCACCTATACAAATCAGGTCCCGTGCACAGACAAGACCACAGACTAAGCAGGATTCATTGAGACTCCAGTCTAAGCTGAAGTTAATTGATTTGGGTCCGTCTCCTCTTCCCCGAGGCAGCCTAGAGCGGCACTAATGAAACATCTCCACGAGGCGGTGCTGTGCCACTGAAGGAATGTTTTCCCTCATTTTCCTCGGCCAGGCGAGCAAGCCCAGCGGCAGCAGAAGCAGGGCGAGGGCAGGGCTGCTGAGATGCTGCTTTCACTGCCCAGCATCCCTGCAGAGCCGCCCTGCACACAGGCTCCCGAACCGGGCACACTGACCATTCCGGGGCATGTATGGAGAGCAGGACCCGTGGGACAGTTTCAATCTCTCTCCCTGAAATCAGTGTAAACATTTATCCACATGTGCTTTCAGACTGTCTGTTCACTTGGCATCACCTGCCAGGTGCATAGGTCTGTGTGTCAGACCTAACTTGCTGTGGTTGTAGTGCTTGCTGAGGCAGTGAGAAGGTTTGTTTTATTTTTTGTCCATGGTCTGTTTCAAAGTAGGAATAATACACTTCCAGGGTTGTCTCCAGTTCATGCAATTTGACTCCTGTCTGGATCCTTTCCATAGCATTTATTTTATCAAGACATCTTATTGCCACAACTTCTACCAATCTCATTTAAGGATCAAACAAACACACAGCCACTAAACTGTTCCTCTTCAGAAGAGACGCAGGATACACAATTGGTTTCAGGGAATTACTTCCAATAAGAAAAATGCAGGGTTTGCTTTAGCCTCTAGTAGCTGTGGTAGTGGAAGGGCCTTCTCTTGCCTTCACATTTCTGTAAATGCCTGCAGGTCTCTGACGTTCAACAAAATGAAACACTGTGGACAGGTTCAGGCCTCAGTCAGCATGACAGAGGTGAACATGGTGGAGCACAAGGAGTGTGACAGAGGTGAAAGAAAAACCAAGGAGAGTTCTGGCAGAGGAATTGGGTGACCAGTAGTGGATGGCAGCAGGAAGAGCTGTGGTGGCACTCCATGCAGCTCTCCTAAGGTGTGTCAGGGCACTGCAAGGGCTGTCTGCTTCCTGGGGACTTTCCATGTGTCAGGGCAGGGCCTGAGGACAGGGATGAGCCAAAATGGTGGAAGATGGGTCCACAGGTGGCTTATGACTGGGCTGGGCAGGGATATGAGGAGCTGGAGACAGGCCGTGCTGCAGTGTCACCAGGCAGTGACATGGGTTCCTGGGCCATAAACAGGATGCAGGGATTAGCAGGGGATTGGGACAGCAAGGTCTGATGGTGCCCTTAGAGCCTGACACCAGTTTGGGAAGAGTTGGAGAAAGAGAGCCCCCAAAAGAAGAGATAGAGCCTGATACAGAGGAATTTGAGTGTCCATGAAAGACAAGAGCTGACTGGAGGGATTGTAACCCATCAGATGGAGTGGAAGCTCCAGAAAGAGGAAAAGAAAGAGAGAGGTGAAATGACGTGGCACAGCTATGAAAGTCCAGGAAACATAAATGGTGGTGGTGAAATGGGCCTGTGCTTGGGCAGATGTCAAAAGGAGGGAGGAGGAAGCCTGAGGTACAGAGAGGGGAGTGTAGCTGGTGGGTCTGTGACGGAGGGCAGAGAAGGATGGAAGGGGCAATGGGGTGAGTTGGCAGGAGGAAGGAAGAGAGCAGCCATGATTGCAGGACATAGGAGGGATAAAGCAGGTGCCACATATGCATCTCTGAAAGCCTATTCCAAATGAAGGAGTTGGAAGCTTTAGGGAAGCTAAATGGCATTACTTGCTGCTTGGGGTAAAAGGCAAACTCAGCAGCAAGCATGCAGAGAGCAGCCCAGCTTTAACTACTGGCATATCCTGACCTTTCAGATCTGTGTACAGATATTGCATGGCCCATTGGGAAGGATGAAATGTTCTATTTCTGCTGAAATGCCTACTTTTAGTCCAGATAGGCCATTGGAAGCTTATCTTAAACATTTACCTACTGGTGCAGCACTGATTATTTCCCTTCTTAGTGTGTAAATTACATTATTTCAGGGAAAATAAAATTTATTTGTGGCAATATCAGTTGGGAAGCTTTGTTTTAAAACCATTGCTGCCTTCTGGAGCTGTTTAAACTTTGGGATGACAGAAGAAATCATATTTGATGAATTAAAAGGCACAGTGTGCATGATGGAATCAATGACACGGTAAAGGTGACTCCAGCCAGATTTAGGTTTAGAAATAACCACATAGTCCCTGCAATGTACACCACAAAACCAAGCTTCCTGGCCTCTTTTAACCTCACACATAGACAGTCTGTGCTGGTGGGGAATCTAGCCATAAACCAGCTTCCTCTGTAAGTCTCCACCTTAAAATTAGCCCAGCTTTCCTAGCACAAACCTTTCTAGATGGTTTTCCAGTTACAAGGATAAGCAATGCACCTTCTTGCTCACTAGCAACTGGACAATAAAATGTGGCCACATATTAGATTTGAACTTTTTCAGAGTAGCTCCCAGGATGGTTTCAGTGCTGGGCATGTTGATGAGGAAGCTGGTTTATGGCAAGATAAACTGTAATAGCAATGACACTGATGTAAAGTGGTGCCTACGTAAATAAGTGAGCAGAATATGGGGCACTGAGTCATAAGTGTTTGGGGGTAAAAGGATGAAATGTGTTATTAAAAAGTATGTTTTGGAATTGGTTCTGTGGACAAACTTTCTCTAAAAAGCTGCTGATTATCTTGTCCTACCAAACTCCTTAAAAATCCTGTCAGAACATTCCTAGTCTTAGTCCAAGCCTTAATTCCAGCTAATCAGAGAAGGAGTCTGTTCTAGCAAGTCTGGCCCTGCAATCCATGCAATCCAGTAAAATCCTTCTGTAAGTATTCATCTTTAGCTGCTGATGCAGCTAAAAATTCTTACCCATTTTTCTCACACAGGTTAGAGCCTAAGTGGTGTAAATTTCTGCCATTTTGTTACATGGAAAATCTCATTACCTGCTAAAGGTGTTTATTTCAGACCATGTTCACTGTATATGCAAACTAAAAAATGTATTGCTGATTTTATCAAAGTCTTAGTTTGTCAGTGAAGTAATTTTAGCCCATTTACAATAACACTAGGACTTACAGTTCAAATTATAGTTAAAATAAAGGATATTCAAACTTTCTAGTAACACTCATTTCCCCAGTGTTATTTTTAAACTTCCACTCCTTGCCTGGGTTCTAGGCTCAATTGCTGCAGTCTGGAATGGGCTGGTGTAGTGAATCTTTTACCAGAAGGAGCATGATGCTGATATTGAAGGATTTTTTTCCTTCTTATTCTATAATCTGCTTGGAGTCAGTCTTATTTGTTTGTTAGCAGACTCCTTCTCTGACCCACAAGCCAATGTTGGTGTGTTTTATCCAAGTTGGTTATGCCTTTGATCTCTCTGTTGTCCTCAAGACTTCTTACCCACTCTTCAAGGCTGTATTTGGGTAAGTGACCACTTGAATGTGGTTTATAATGATGGGGCCTCCCATATCATCCTGTGCCTCTGCTTTCAAGGCTTCTTCTATCATCCCATGCTGTTACTCCTTTGCACAGCATTTTATTGTAGAGTCAGAGACAGTTTGTTCTGACTGATAGTACCTATGATGGTCATTCCTGCCTGTAAATTACAAAAATACATTAACTGTTGAACCATGCAATAATACAAAAATTGTACAAAAGCAAAAGCAGAACAGGGGAATAGTCACCAGGTGATTCAATAACATCTGTCACAGGCTAAATCAAATCTGTAGGCATGCCAAGACAAGTTCAGATAAAGCCTGTTGGGTCCTGAGGCTCGTGGTGCTGGCACAAAGGCTATGGTCTCTTACAATAAACAGCAATACCATTTTTACTGAGGCATAAACATACGTGTTTTATACCTTCATCTACAGTCTTTTCCAGTGTAAATTTATAGCTAGTGCTGTAAAACTTGACTTTAACTCCATTCTTAACCTGTGGGACACTGCCTGTCCTGGCTGTGGCCCTAAGCTGGAGGCCTTTGTCACCGAATCCCAAAGCCCTTCCCAGACCCAGCACCTTCAGTTCAAACCTCAGCTGTTCCTTGTTTGGATCTCAGCCTTCACAGTCCTCAGGTAGCTAACATAGGATCTAGGCAATAGCTTTTCTGTTCTGTAACTGGCAGTACAAAATTTATCCAGCACCTCTGTCTGCCCAGGAGCCCATCAGACCTAACCAAAAGCAGAGCAGTCAGCTGAGTCAGGGCAGACCTGGCACACTTCCAGGGCTCTGGCTGCCCTCTAACCAGAGTTTCTGGGCTCAAACCTGACTCAGGCATGATGTCTCAGGTGAAAAATTGGCTCCAAGCAGACCCATAGCATCACTTCCCAGATGTGTTTTTTTGCTGCACAGGTGCAAAAATAAAGGCACATTCATGTGCTCGTGCACACACATCCAGGAAAGCCTGACACAGCACCTGGCATGCTGCTGAAGGCTGTTGGAATGTAGCTCTGGAAAAGCTCCCAGCTCATCTTTTCCTCCCATCCCATTGCCTCCTGTGTGCAGGTCTCAGAGTTGACAGCAGGGGGTATGAAATGCTCAGGTATTGCCTGCCGGGCTTCCTTCTCCATCGTGGAACAACACATGCTAACCTCCCATGCTGTAGACTTCCAGCAAGCATGTAGGGTTGTGAAGCTAGGTCTCTATGCAGCTAATGATAATGATAAATAGTAAATGATAACCACACAAAAATTAATTATTTCCCTGCATTTTAGTGAAAGGAAAAGCTACTGAAAAGATTCATCGTACATAGTACCTTTCAATGAGTCCTGAGTCACAGTTTGAAATGCAAAACATCTATTATTAGGCCATTGGTTGTTTTGGGGATTTTTTTCCATCAAATAAATTTTAAAAGTTAAATAAAACATGACTGTACAAGGAATGGCACACCTAGCTTGATCTCTAAAATATCTTAAACAACTGAAAAACAAACTGAGGGTTTTAGTATTTGGTATACTCACAATGTCAAGCTCAGGACATTTCAACCCATAGGTGCCTAATTAAAGGAGCAAGAAAAATAACTATAACCAGAAATGTCCTGTAAAATTAATCTCTGTGTTATAAATAAAGATGCACCAGAGGAAATCTGAGAATAGGTCTTAACTTTCTGTCTAATGAGAAATAGATGATATATAGAGAGAATTTTAGCTTTCCTATTTTGGGCAGCAATAAAGTAAAAAAGATGTGACAGACTGCTTTTGTTTATGAGGTTAAGCTGACAGTCATTTTCAGCAGTGTTGCCACTTACGAGAGAAGGCACGTTCTTTATTCTGCTCATGGAAAACAGTTATATAAGAATGACCTGTATTAGATTAGATTTTCTGCTTTAGATCAGTGCAAATTCAATATTCATCATCTACCTGAATTTAATTCATTATATGAATGGCTGCAGCACACAGAGTGAGAACATTGATGTGCAGTGTCACCAAAGCAGAGCACTCTTTCTTCTTGTATCCAATATAATACCCTGTGTATATCAATTTGATTTTAACTAGTTGCTTTCATCACAAAGCAGCTCTTTCATTTCATGACAGAATTCCCTAGGCACACTAGACAAATTGGCTCACACAAAGCTGCTTCATGTGGATTTAACGGGATCATTGTAGTACTGGCACCTCTATTTTTCCTGTGTATGAAACATAATCTCATTGAATGAATATCTTTTCTATTCCTTATCTGTAGCCACATTTTAGTGTTTTGAATTAGCCAAAATCTGTCTCTAAAATAGAGCAATAGTCCCACAGCTATTCACACCTTGATTTGTGAGATTTTTACTCTAAATAATCCATTTTCTTCCAAAACCCTCTAGCCTATCTAGTGCCCTGGACACCTGCTATTTTTACCCCCTGCAGTAAAAGGCACCAATAAGCATAACAGTATGGTAATTCATGTGATCATGTTCATAAAACAGCCTTGTTGAAGCCAAGAAGACACAATAAATTCAAGTTGGACTGTCACCATCCATTGTAGATCAGTCTTCAACAGCTGAGGCTGCTTTTGCTTAGAGCTCTAGCTCTAGTGGGCTGTGTTAACCTAAATATTATGGTGGGATGAACATTGCTCATGCACAATGAATTAAACTTTGTCTTCCTTTCAAATGCTTTCAAGTATGCATAGCTTTTCTCACATTCTTGTTAGAAAATGAGTAATAATTCCTGTTTTGAGACATCTAAACCCTTTTAAAATTCTGTATTTCACATGAAGTGAGATAATTTTACATATTTCTATTACCCTAAATAAAAAGCTTATTTTTGCAAGTAAAATTCTCTTAAAACCAAACATTTTTGGCCAAAAGCAAATGTATTTTGGATTTAAAGAAAGCTTCACTAGGATACATTTTTTTTAAAGTTATGCATGACCAGCTTTTTTGTTGATCAGGGAGAGATGAAGCACCAAGGGCAAACAAACAGGAATACAGAAATTGCACCCACTTAAAGCAAAGCACAAAGAAGGTTAACAGTTGCATATTCTATTCTGAATTAAGGGTCTTCAATTTTGAGATGTTGTCTATACCAGGCAAAATAAGCATGATCATTAAACTGTGCTAACATAAGGCAGTATATAATTCAGTGGATGTCAAAATTTAACATTATGTATCTAAGACTTCCAGTATTTTGAACAAGAAGCTTTGCCATGAATGTTTTTAATCTAGATGGTTCTGCTTAGTTGCTGTCTGCAAACACCTTCTTCATTTGCTTCAGTGTGGTTCTACTGACAGGTCGATGTGTACTCTGTCACCTGAACAAGATGCTGCTCTAAGAAGGACACTTTATTTCTATTTCAAGATACTTTCTGTCCCTGTAGATCTCTTTCCAGTACTGCATGATATTGATTAACTACAAAGAAACCATTCCATGTACGTGATTTTGTATTGTTGTGTGGTCCTTGGCAGTCTCTGTGGTCTCTTTATCCCTGTTAGTTTTTCCAAAAGATTCAGCATAGGAACAGAAGTAAATCTATGTCCTTCAGGATGACCCAGAGATAATAAGACAACCTTTTGCTCCTGTCACCCAAAGGAAATACTGAAGGGGGGATATTGAATAGTGCTTTCAACAGCTCTTTCTGTAGCTTGCTGTTATTTATGGGTATTCATTCCTGGTCATAATATGCAGCACAGTTGAGAATAAAAAAAATTATTCATAAAGTGGCATGGATGAAATCTAGTAGCTTTTCCATAGTGCTGGGACGAATGTTCCATACTAACCAGGGAACTAGAGCATATTGTGTTGAGTGAGCATCAGAAGTGATCCAAGTCCCCTGTCCTCAGCAAACTGACATGTGATGCACACCTGGAGCATCTCTGAGCTTCTTATCCAAGACCAGGCAGAACAAGCAGAGTTAGAGACTCCTCTGCTTGACAGACCTAGACCATTTTCAGTGAGGTTAGGTTTGCTAGTTTAGGATGCAAGAACATTATTTAAATAGACACAGGTAATGAAGAATTGCCATACACCTTTTCTTTATTGTTGGGAGAAAAAATGCAGATAAATATATGTGTGCTTGCCATTACTGGGTGTGGGGCACCAAATAAAGCACATGAGCACTGAAGGCTTATGGATCTGGATGGTATGATTTCTTCACTGAATCGGGGACTCCATCACTGTGCCATTTCTCTGCATTTGGTTCATGCAGCAGGAAGTTTTTAACATAGCATTCAGCAAGACTGGGCATAGGAGGGGTGTTTCAGCTCTAATGGGCTGAAATATCATGCTGCTGCATCTAGTTCATGCTAGAATTTTTGCAATGGAAAATACTAAAAATAATAATTCACTGCTGTTTTCAGCAATTTGTTCTTGGTGAGCTGCATGTGTGTGGCTAGAAGTTGCTTCTTTTAGTTATTCCTAGGGTTTCCCAATTTTGTTTGCAGAACTAAGACCAAAAATGTTTATACAAATAAAGTTAGCAATTTGGTATGTGAAATTTTACCTCAGTGTCCTTTGCTATTAGATCACAACAAAGACATGAAGATGGAGAAAAAAGTGTTTTGCAAGTACTAAAAACACTTGCAAATTGGACTATTTGAGAAAACAGCCAGTATGAAGCTCATCTGGACTGATTACAAAAAATTTATAATACTTCTGGTCTTCTCATTTGATGCGTCTGAAAAGAATAGCAATGTTTTGTCACTGCTGCAGTGATTTTCAACTGTATGCATGTTAAGCAATGAGCTCCCATTAAAATGAGATATCATCTTATTTCTGTCATGGGGGAGACTGAGCTCCAGGTCAAGTGTTCTCCCCTCTCCCACTCTGCCTCTCTGAGCTGGTTCAGATTGCTTGCAAAAGTCATCCTTCCTTAAGGATGTAGGTGTTGAAAAATCAATACTAGATTATGTTCTTTGCTATTAGCCTGAGCAGCTTTTTCTATTTCCCAGAAGTTTCTAATGTGCTGATGTATAGAGGTCATCTTTCTGCCGAATTGCTGAATAATCCAGCAGGGTGCAGGGCCGAGTTCCCTCTCTACCAGCAGAGAGACAAGAGTAAAAGTCACTTCTTGGATACAGATTAGAAGACTTCATTCACTTCTGTCACCTCTACATCAAAAAGCAAATTGGAGAATCTTAAGGAGCAACAAAAGACATTCACAGACTGAGGAGACTGATGTAGGTTGTAAAATAAATAATGGCAAACATGTTATTGATGTTTCCTGATTAAAAGAAGGCAGTGTGGGGGGTTTTTTTGTTGTTTTGTGTTTCGGTTTGCTTTTCATTAGATGCATATTGCAATGGTCACTAGATGAGCTGGAAATAAATTTCTGCAGATGTTGGTCTTTGTTATTCCATTTTAACTGAGGTCATTTCAGCCAGGCATGAAATCGAGGCACTACTCACTCTCTACTCTGTTTTATCGATACTAAATGACCAGAATTGAAGTGGCATTATGGCTTTGGTGCATTGCTTAAAGTTGGGCCTTTTTCTGTCTTAGTAGAAATAAATATATTAAAAATTATCCATAAAAATAAATATAAAAGTCTATCCACATAAAAGCCTATAAGTATTTAGAAGGTATACACTAAGTTACAGGAATTGTTATAAATTAAATCGTTTTGTTTAAGTTCGTCATTTTCCCATATGCTTGAATAAAACCATATTATGAATGGAGAGAGCAGAGCTTCAAGGTTGGAACCTACATGCATTGTTTATAGGTACTGTTCACATGGTTGCCAACCTTGTGTGATGGAAATGACCCAAGGCACTGCCATCTCTTTTGTCCTTGTACTATCATTTTTGGTAGGAAGCAGCCAAATAGGCCACTTGTGTAGATTATGTAATTTTGTCACAGTCATAAATAGGACAAACACAGGAGTCCCTTTTATAGTCCTCATGATGGCTTTTTCCTTCTGTGTCATTCTGAGCATTTCATTACTCAGGTTGGGTTTTTTCGCCTTTTTACAAAATTTTTGTTTATTCTTTGTGCATGCTATATTTGTGTAGGGTTACATTGGAATGAAACTCAGACCTCCAATGCAACAGAGTACACTTTATTATGAAAAACAATTTCCTTCCAGGCACCCCACCATCCTGCATTACCAAGTGTTGCACTTCCTTGGTGTTTTTGTTTTTCTTTCAAGAAGGGCTTTAACCCCTGATGCAGAATCACATCTGTGGTGTCTAACGTGTGATGTTGTCAGCCAGTTTCACCTGACTCCTCCTTTGCCTTCCCTTTTGCTTTACCTGTCTTGGTGCATTTGCAGCACGGCTCGATGCCCCAGTGAGTGCTCTCTCTCTCTCTCTCTTTGCAGGGGTTTGTAGTTGATCAACATGCAGCCATGCAAGCTCGATGGGAAGAAGCATCTAGAGAAACAATCAAGAAGACAACCAAGCCATGCCCCAACTGCAATATTCCAGTAGAAAAAAATGGTAAGTTTATTAGATATCTTCTACTTACCTCTCTTAAAATTCATTTTACAGTATAAACGTATGAATGTGCAGGTGTACATATGCATAATATTATTCCAAAAGGGGGAGAGCACAAAAAGCTTGAATAATTCCTTATGTCACCTTAACTAAATTATCTTGAAAATGCTAACTAAATCACTCAGTTCTGAAAACCACTAATTAAGCCTCACAAAATGTCCAGCAATTTTTTAGGTGAGGGAAATGGGGCATTGGATGTAGCATTCATATGACTGGATATCCAGCTCGTTATCCAGACTTTCCATTGTCACTGGGAAAAATAGACATTTGTAGGGTAAAACTCATCTCCCGATGAAGCAGAAGATATGTAGGCCAGAAAATCACACCTTGGGGTGTGAACAATTAGTCCTGCTGTGGATGTCTACACAGTATGAGGCTGAATTTGGGTGAGATTAATCCCAACCCAGCCACATGCCCACAGTAGAAAAGCAAGTTAGAGGAAGCAACATGAGTCCTGACAAACAGTTTGCATTAATCAGTGCTTACTATGTAGGAAGAAAAGTAATCTGCTGGCATTGGGATGTTTAAAATTAAGAACAGGAATGGTAAATAGGCTATAATTTATAGGTTAATATTGTTCCAAGACTTAAATGTATTTATGTTAATTAATAAAAATATATTAACATGATTGCCTAAATATTATACAAATACTTAGAGGGTGCTTCCCAGTCTTGTGGCATTCACATGGGACACTGAAAACGCCAAATAAGGAACTATGAACTGCAAGGGGAGAACATTTTGAGCAGTGACACTACAAAAATATTGCTGGGGAAGAAATAGGACAAAATCCTGAAATCTGGGGTTTGATGAAAGAAAAGGGAGCTGGCAGATGGAAAGTGGGAGACACCTTCAAGCACAAGAAGCAGAAGGAAAGAAAGCTTGAATTGAAGAGTGGGAATGTGAGACAAGATTTGGCATAGTGTGGAGAGCAAGGTGGGCAGCAGAAGAGAAATAACAGAGGCCTAGGTCAAAAAATTATTTACAGATTTGTAGAACAGACTGAAAACCAGAAGCTTTAATCTGATTAGAAATAGACAAATTATAATGGTGAGTATTTATATTCAGGAGTTTGTGCATTGCCAAACAAAACCCCCTTCTGGTTAGGCTTGAAGGAATGGTAAGACCTTTGCTTTCTCTTAGACTCTGAGCAGCCTACTTTAGTTGCCCTGCTTTGAGCAGAGTTTTGGATTGGATGTTCCCTTAAGGGACCTTCCCACCTCAGTGATTCTGTCATTTGCAAACAAAATCACGAAGCCTAAAAAGTGCAGTGTTTGCCTTCTTCTTTGGTCATGGGTACGGCACATGCCAGCTTCTAGGCTGCCATTTGTAAACTTAAAGAAACACTTCAGAGCTGCCAAAGTACAGCTGCTGTCAAGAGACTGACAACTGTATCCTGATGTCTGCCAGCAGTCCTCATTTGGGAGGAGTACACTGACTCCGCATGGGAGAATAATTCTGCTTTCCTTCCCCGTATTCTGTGGACAGTGTCTTTTACAATGCCAATAACTTTTTTTGTAATAGCCCACATAAACTTCAGGCATTGTAGAATATTTCTGAATGCCAGTAACTTTCCTGTAACAGCTGAAGTGAAAGAGAGAAACACTTTCCCACAGCGAAGGCCCCAGTCTGAGTGAGTTTAGATACACATCCATGTCTCTCAGAGAGCTGCTGTACTCACAGAGCTGAAGGTCCCATTGCTTGAGGCACTCTGCACTCTTGACTGCTGATCTCAGCTGCCATGCAGCACAGAATAACAAGATTTATGCAGCTCAGCAGGGAGGGCACACGTTTTACAGAAGGCACCCGATGGGTTTGGGTCCTGCACTAGGACTGAGATGAGTTTTATCCAGTGATGGCTTAATACAAACTGCAAAAGAGGGCTGGATCTAAACTTTAAATAAAACTGGAACATGGAGGCTAGCCATTTGTATGTTTACATTTAAATAAGATAAAAATATTTCTGGCACATTGCCTTTCTTACACAAAGATATAAACTGACAAATAGACCTTGCTATCACAAGTGGTTTTCTCTCTTTGTCAGGTGAAGCAGACAGGCCTGTTTTAACAAACCAATTCTTGTTTGTTTATGCCTTCTGAGAAACATTCTGGAGTGGCATTTTTAAAAACATGGTGTAAGGGCAGCAGCTCATACAGTAGGGAACACACACTCCCTGTACCTCCCATGACCGTTTGGAGTCAAACCAAGATGACATTTCAGCATTTCTTCATGCTTTTCTCTCAGTTTGAATTACACAAAAGATCTCTTTGTGTGGTAAGCAACATACTTTCAGTTGGAAGTGTAGTTCTGTAATGACCTTTGACAATGTTAATGTTTATATATTACAAAATAAACTTTTGATCAAGGTTATGAGCAGAGAAATTAAAGCTGCTCTCGTGGTATGGAGAAGTAAGAAATCCAACATGCAAAAAAACATTTATATGATCAAAAGGCTCCTTCAGATACTAAAAAGGTCAAATCAACTTAAATTACTAATGTCATTTTTGTGTGATCAGTAGTCAGCCACCAAAGTCTATCTCCTGATTTACCAACTTTGCAAATCTTTGAATCCAAATTCAAAAAAGGATTTAATTTTGTTTATCTTCTGGCTCACAGCTAGACTAGTGTAGAGTAACCTTGAGGAGGTACCTCCAGGACTGTTTTGAAAGGCCACAGACTGTAATCTCTTTCCCCTATCCCTAGCATAGTCTTTTTCAATTTCCTCCTACCCCGGCAGTCCCTCGAGTGAGAAATGCACATTAAAGCCCAATAAAGAGGAGGAGCAGGTTTTAGATAGCCTAGAGAGATATCCTTTGTGTTTGTACTTTTCTTTTATTAAATAATTTACTTAGTTGGTAAATTAGTGTCTAAGAAAGTTGATTTTAATGCTCTTAATTGTTGATTAACATCTCTAAGTGTTTTCCAAGTACCAAAGCCATTCTGTTGCTATTTTGCAGGTGGCTGCATGCACATGAAATGTCCTCGCCCTCAGTGCAGGTTTGAGTGGTGCTGGAACTGTGGCCTGGAGTGGAACAGAACCTGCATGGGAGATCATTGGTTTGAGTAGCAGGGCTGAGGCCAGTCTCTGCTGCTGCTAAAGCTTGTTTTTATCAGGCTCAAATTCTGAACCACTTGCTTAAACAAAAATCCCAGTGGTTTTAGCGACACAGAGTTCAGAAGCTGGCCTAGTTTGTTGGCTTTTTGCTTTATTGCATTTGCAATCATACCAAAATCACATTGAAGTTATGCCAAGGCTTTTAAATCTACTAAGTTAAAAGAACAATTGTTTTAATGGACAGACTTGCTCATCGTAGTACAAAGAGGGGAAAATTACAACTTTTTGAACTTGTGTAGTCTATCAACATGGACACTTGGCAGGGTTACCATGAGGAACCTTACTTGACATTTATAGTCAAGAATCCATAATTCTTGCAAAAGGGAGCAGCCTGCATGTGTATGTGTCTGAGTGTGTGAGCATCAAGGGGGGTGGAAGATGTTTCCTGCATCATCTGTTTTTTTTCTTTCACCACTTCTTCACTCATTCAGCATAATTTTTGATTTCAAGGCAGTATTTCTTAACAGCATTTTTGGCAGAGGGAAGGCTGTGGCTCCTAAGTGTTTTCTCAGGGCTTCTTCCTAACAGGCTTTCTGCAGGGGTTTTGCTTTCAAATGAAATTTTCATGGAAACACCCAGCTTTATGCCACACTTGTGCTTGTGTATTTGTGATATACAACACAAAGCCAGCCTGCCTACTCATTATAGACTTTGTTACCATGGGAGGATTAGCTAAGGATGCAGTTTCAGCCCTGTCCATGGCTGTTGGTGCAGTGGTGACTGGATCCAATTATGTGTTGTGCAAGCTACACTCACAGGGCTTCATTTTTCTTGTACTTATGGAATGCTTTGGACGTGGCAAAGTGAAGCAGGAGGAGAGTTCTCAGGGCTTTTCTCTACCATGATTCTTCTAAATTGAAATAGAATATGGGTATTATTCTGAAAATACATTTATTGTTCCAATGGTGTGGGGCAGAGAGACAGCTTCATTTTTCAATGTTAACACAGTATGTAAAGTTTAATAGCATTTCCAAGTCTGAACAATTTTACTGTTTGTGATCTTTACATTGATGTTTTACTCTGAAATGAAATGGGTAATGTCCACATCCAACACACCATGTAAGGATTTGCACAGTTTAGTTCTGGAAAAAAAAACGCACAATAAATAAAGAGGTCAAAATTTTAAACTTTATTTCTTTTGTTTTTTTTTTTAATACAAAGTGAGTTCAAAAATACTGGGTGGGTCATGCATTGCCTTGACTGATTCAAACTCCCAGCTGAGAGGCAAGCCCTTTGATCAAGACATAATGTTAGCACAAAATAAGTTCCATAACCATGGTCTTCTTTTATCAAGTTTGAACTAATATTTTGTATGGCATGACTGTAGAGTCCTGAAAATATGGGTGGGTCTCATATCAGTGCAGAGCATGAAGCTTGAGGCATGAAAAAATCCCAGGCTCACTAGAAAAAAATGTCCAATTGCTAAAGCCAATGGAATATTCATCTGTCTAAACTGGGAGTGACATTAAAAGTGTGAGGAAACAGAAGAATGAAGGCATGAAGTACCAAAAATGAGAGTGTGAACTGGTAGAAGTAAGAAAATGAGAAAGAACAGAAGTGGCAATGAGAGAACAATGGACATTTCCTAAAGGTAATTTTCCTGTTTGGCACTGCTGAACTAAAACTTACTCAGGAGCAGCTACAATGAAGTGTAGGAATGCACTTGACTGCTGCAATGTAGCTCATTTAAGTATTTTATCTTAACAGGGGTATTTTACTGTGAGTTCTGATTATCTCATTATTGGATTTTTCCTATATCTGGGTCTGTTTTATAATTTATATGGCTAGTTTCCAACAGGCTAGGGGAAAAATAACAATGCTTAATTTTACTTTTATCATGTATTACATGGGAGTTCATCACTGATTTATCATCATATTCGAAAACATTCAGAATCAAAGTCTGAATCTTTTTTTTTTTGTGACTTTCTCATATAGGAAGAAGAAGTTATTCACTGAAAGGCAGTTTCACTGAGTTAGAGCCTGACTTAACATATTAATGTTTAAATTGTTACATAGAAATGTGATTTATGCCCATGGATCAGGGCCCATTGAAGTCAATGGACTACAGAGCAGCTCCTGTATTTCCTTCTGGCCTGGGAAGGGCATGGCAGGCATGAGTCATAAGGCCAGAATAGAAACACCTCCTTCTTGGAAGAACCGGTGAGAGAACAGGGTTATGAGCATTCATCTGAGACGTAAGCAAGGGCAGGAAAGGAGAATAAAGAAAGGAGTTCCAGCATTGACTCAAGGTTGTATCATACAGTCCAGATTTTGCACTCTGCCAAAAACAAATGTGTATTCTGAGGAATTTCACAGAACATGTCCTGATCTTCTCTGTGTTAATATTATATGTCTCCATGCATACATGCACAAACTTTGAGATGGCAAAGGGTGTTAATCCAATTTCTCTTTAAGATTCTCATAGTTTTCACAATTTAAAGGGCATGAAAATTCAGGATTAATGCTCTGCTGACACTGTAAGAATGCTGGAATTCCTATAAAGATGTGTGAATTGAACTTAAAATGTCCTACACTGGTAAACTTTTTTTTTGCATGGAAAGTGCCGTTTAGAAAAATGTATTTAAATGTTTTGAAAAAATCCAATTTATTTTGCAATTTGACACAAACAGAACAGAACAAGTTTTCAGTGTCTATTCACACTGCTCCTCTTATTTCAGCCCTGAAATATCAGAGTGAAATTCACCTCACTCCAACTTTAGCTCTCTGGTTGGTTCAGTGGCTTCTGAAGCTCGTTGTGCATGTGCATGGTGGAGCCTGCCAAGTTTTTAGTACAATTGCTCATGGCTAGAGGTGTGATGGCAACATCCCTGCCAGAGACAAGGCAGGGCTCCTGACAGGATGCACAGGACCTGTTGTCTGTGCTCCTGCACACTCTTGGCTCAGCTGCTGCATGAGGAGGGGAATCTTCCTTTTTAAAAAACTCAGAGCACTGGCATTATTTGCTGGCATTCATGAAGCCAGCCTTGGCAAACACTTCCTCAGGGCTGGCATGCACATCTCTGGAAGTGATGCTGGGCAGCCGTGGAGGGTTAATGAAGACAAACAGGACTCAAGCATGAAAGAAGGTAACCAGCCTGAGGGCTTAATGAATGATGAAAAGTTTTAAAGAGCTTGTGGGTTTATGTTGTCTCTGAGCAATACACTCTGGAAACAGTGACATTTAACTGTATGTTCTAGGAAGGTGATTTATTGTGGAGCTATAAAGCAAAAAAGAGAAGGCTGTACCTTTTCACATCAAGGTTTGGCTTTGTTAATTGAATTCTCTTTACCTTGAACCTTCATCTTTCAGATTAAAACAATTACAGACTTGTTCTTGGTACTGCAATCTGGGATCCTTTAGTGGATGTTAAATGGATTAAGAACAGGATGTATGCTTAAATATTCAATAATAATTTTCATTATAATAATTCAGCTCTATATCTACAATGAAAATCTCTAATATTTAATTCCAGCTAGAAATGAAATACAAATACCAAGTATATTAGGAAAAAAATACATAACAGTTTGGGTTCCTCAGGGAAAAGCATATCTCAAAGTTTAAAGTAAATAATACTTCAAGAGCTGTGACTCTGACTAAAATATCATTTCTATGTCTGTCTTATCTTGTCACAAAACACAAGCCAAATTATTTCATTTTAAAGGGTACACTAAAGAAAAAACTCAGTAAATGGCACTCCAGAAGAAACATTATGCCATTGATGGGAAGTGACAGTCAAGCTCTGAAAGAACAGCAAGCAGTGCGAAATGCTGTGTGCACATGAATAGCAAGGTATCACCTCTATGGCAAACCAGTGTGGTATTTTTGCCTGCAGATGTTGTTGATCATGTAAGCTGGAGTGAAATTTGTATTTCTGGAGGGAAACATGAGAGGCCAGATTCCAAGAGATTCTGCTGGCCTGGAAGACTGGGAAAATTCAGCCCTTTCTGCCGAAGGGCTTTCTCACACTTTGAGTAACAACCACTGTTGTGTTCCTCCTGTTCCTCACGTGCTGCTCAAACCCTTACACAAGTAAATCATCATCTGTGGGAAGCTCAGGGAGCAACACTTGCAGCAAGACGGGAAGGATAAAGCATAAAATCGTCTTTGAAGATTGGTTAGCCCCATGCTGACCTACTTGGTCTGACACAGTGTTGGATGAGTCTGGTGTCGTGCTTTAACCAGCCAGCAAACTGAGAGCCACGCAGCCACTCGTGCACTGTGCCTCCCCATCCCACTCTGGCATGGGGAGGAGAACCTGAAAAAGGTAAAACCTGGGGGTTGAAATAAGAACAGTTTAGTAAGTGAAATAAAGTAAAATATCACCATCATCTTTATCATCATCATCATCATCATCATGGAATCATAGTAAGGAAAATGGAGATGACCAAAAGAGAAAAAGGAATAAAACCCAAGATGAACGAGTGCAGTATAATTGGTCACTACCCACTGACTGATGCCCAGCCCTGCCCTGAGCAGGGATCAGCCCCTCTCAGCTGACTCCCCTAGGTTATATACTGAGCATATTATATTCTGTGCTCTGGGATATCCCTTTGGCCAGGCCAGGTCAGCTGTCCTGGCCATGCTCCCTCCCAGCTTCTTGTGCACCTCCTCACTAGCAGAGCATGGGAAACTGAGAAGTCCCTGACTTAAGCATTATTTAGCAACAACTGAAACATCAGTGTGTTGTCAACATTATTCTTATACTAAATCCAAACACAAGTGCTGTACCAGCTGCTAGGAAAAAAATTATCCCATTATACCAGCTGAAAACAGGACATATGGTGATGGCTGATGGAGAGAAACCCTACACAGAGATAGAGAGCTCCAATAGCTCTAAACAGGTAGGTTTTGTTTCCAGGCTACAAAATTCTCATTCTTCCTTCAGTTCCTCCTAAAGCAACTGAAAAGCCTGAAAAAGACAACACTGGATGAAAGTTTCCAGAAGGAAACTCCATGTCCAGTGGTTCCTTATCGTCCTTCAATAGCTTCACCAAGACGTATCTGACAGCACAGAATTAACAATGATTCAACAAGAAGAGGCAAATATACTGCTTTGCATTTTATCTGATTTATTTACAGATTTTAAAGAAGTATTTCTATCTCTAATTAGCAAATTTAGAAAAGCACCTCTCCCTTCTTTTCAAACATGTTTGTCTACTGATTGCTATTATGTTTATTTGTATCTGTGTTTTATGTGTTTGCCCATGTGGTCCCCCTTGTGTGTCACCTACTGATTTCCAGCTGTGTGTGTCTCATCTTCAGACTGTTTAATGCTCTAGAAGTTGGCTTGATTGTCTTGGAACTACTGGAGTACGTGCTGTCAATAGTGTCTTCTCATACTCTGGGTAAGTATGTGCTGCCAGAAAAAAATGTCAGTGGCTTTAAGGTAGCAGAAAGGTAGGAAATTTGAGAGAAGCTCATTTAATCATATGGAGAATCATATTTAATGTAGTGCTTTGTGTATCTGCAGGAATATCTTTTTTTAGAAATCAGGCCATATGCTATTTCATTTTTCTTCATTATTATTAATAGTGCTTTTTTCTTTGCTTTTAATTTGTTTTTCTTGTCTCTGTCCCCATTTTTCTGAATAATGGAGTAATGGTTCTATGCCAGTAGATAAAATATGCAGCAAGACATCACCTGTTACATTACTTTCTGGCTTTTATCCCTAGAAAGCTTGAGGAATTCACATAATCTATGTAGGCAGGGAAGTGCCATTATCTGTATTTTACAGTTGGAGAATTCAGTCCAGAGAGGACAGTCAGACTACATGGAGGCAAAACAACAGCTGAAATGCACATAATCCCTTTCTTCACAACTGGGAAAATCTGGCTGCACCAAAGTAGAGGCCACCTGTGTGCTGGGATGGGGCTGACACAGGCTTAGGGATGCAGGAAGCAAGTTTGAAATTCAAGGTCCAGAGAACACCAGTGTGATATTAGGGAGACAAAGAAATAATTTTTTAAAAGATGAGATTTTCAGTGGCCTAAAGAACGATGATCTAACCTGACATCCTTTGCAACCACTGGGAATTTTACTGCTGGCTTCACTGGGGGAAGACTAATTTAGACTTTGAAAACACTATTTACTTTGGCATTTTAGCAGTGCATAGGAGATCTCTGGGAGAACTTGACATCCCAGTTTCATTTTGTCTGTTTGTTAGTTAAATATTTAATCTAAAAGACATACTCATGCCCACCTCATATTCTCTCCATCTCATTCTGGTCCAAACTAAAATCCATCAAGCAGTGATGTCACACTGCTTTTAAAGATCTTTAGTTAAGTACATCTGAAGCTGTACATGCATTCTTACTTGGTACCTGATTGTATTGTCTGCCTCATAAGCAGTAATCCTGACAGCCTGCCAACTCCAGCTGTTGGTTAGCAGGCCAAAAGCTGGTTGAATGATGGCCTTAAGTAATGCTCAAAAGATAATGCTAATATGGAAAGGAGCAGTCAGTACAATGAAATAGTATTCAGACATTTCTGTTGGGGCCAATACAATGTTTTTCTTGGGATGGATGCTAAATGCTCCTGAATAGGTTCAGCCAACTGAGTTTGTTTATGCTTGGAAGCTAAACCTGGAAAGCTCTGCACTGTGCTTTTCCAAAGTAAAGAGATCACAATATGATCAAAGGGTTTGAATTTTTTTTTTTTAATGAAAAGCTGAACTCCATGTGTTCCACAGCTGATGGAGTTAAAAATCAGAAAAAACGAACTACCACACTAAGCTACACTGACATTTTTCAAGTACTCAGTGAAACAACAAATGCCAGGTTTGCTTTTTTTTTAAAATCTGTTTCTCAAAGGCCAGAATGAGTGTGATATTTGTGCTAAACTCCGTCACTTAATGAAGCTGAAATCAGTTTTGATTCAAGCTTCTAAGTTGAAGTGGCGATGTAACTGAATTTAACATTTTTACCAAAATATTATTCAGTATTTGCTTAGTAAATACTAAGGTGCTAATTAACTGAGTGGCAGTCACTCAGGTCCTTACTTTATTTCAAAAGTACAATGATAAAGGCTATTTCTGTTGCCTCATTCTGTTGTATTTTACAGAAAGCAAACACGGGCTTCAAACCAGTGTGAGCAATAAGCTCCTGCATGGTAGAATATCTTCTCCTGAAGTAGTGATCTCTTCTCAGTGACATTTACTGTGCACAAATTAAAAACCATCAGTGGATTTCATTTTTAGCCCTCTTTATTGTGTGAGCTCTGGGGCAGAACTGAATAAATAAAAATATAAAGTGAAGTCTACACAACAGAAAACCTAATTTTTTAGCTGTTCCAGTGCAGCTGTGCCACAGGCCTACTTGACACTAGGTAGACAAGTGCATCATAGAAAATCAGCTGTAGATCAGCAAATGTACATATTAAGTTATGCCATTATATTGGAGTATTTTTAAGGCTTTTACCAGTCTAGAAAACTCGTAAGGACTCATGAAGGACTCCTTCCAAAAGACCTCTGCAGTGAGGGATGGCTGGGGCAGTCCAACTGCTTACACATCAACTGTGTCATCATCCAGGTGAGCTGGGGCACAGATTGCTGCCATGATTGATATTTGTAAGGGCCCAGCTCCCACTTGGGCCCCCAAAAAAGGCCAGGTAGTCAAAGGTCACAATCACATGTTCTTTTAAAAAAATACCTTCTTCGAGTGTCTAAGTAAAGGTAGTGCACGTACAAAGAGAACAGTTGAAACTTTTTCTCTAATTCTGAATGCTGTGCAGGATGGAAAAATCTGGCCCTGAGAAACTTTACATCAATACATTTGCTTTTTCAAATAACAAAGAAGTCCATGATCCAGAGCCCTTTGTAATGACTGCACCCAGCATCACTTTCCTGTTATGTTTCTAGCAAACAGTATAAATGTCAGAGTATTTCACTAGTTGTGTTTATTTAGACATTTGTATTAGATTGTAAAAGGCCTTAGCAGAACTTTAGCAAGTCTCAGATAAATGATGAATACTTATTATTATGTAGCACTGCTTGGCTCAAAGAAATAAGGGGTTTTACTGCCTTCACTACATTATGGAAGAGATAAATTTTTTTACAAGCAGTTAAGCCTTCACAGGTAAGATGATCCTATGAGGTCCCTTCATATATGTTCCTACAGCATTGTGTTCACCAACTCCCAAATGAAAAGTCCGTCTTTGAGAAGAATTCAATGAATTATTTAATTGCTTACAAGAAAAAGAGAGATCCTGAAACATTTCCAATTAATGCAGTTGTTGTCTCAGGTCCAGCAGCTTCCTTTGCTAGTCACTGCCAGAGAGATTTTACCAGGAGTTTTTCCTGATATTTAACATCTAATTTCTTTCCCTTTCAAGCTATTATGATCTCAGGAGTATAAAGATCTTATTGATTTGTTGTGTCCACCTATAATCATGGGCAAGTACCTACTATTATGCAAGTCTTTCCATGAATTTCAGAGTGCCATGGCAAGCATTTTTAAGTCCCATTTGCTTTCATGGCAAACCAAGTCTGCAATGTGATCCCAGCTGCCAGTACTGAGCAACCTTTTCATGTCAAGGTATTAATAGTCACCTTATAACTATGTATATGAGTATCATTGGTAAGTTTAATGTTTTAATTTTCCTGTTAACGTTTCCTATTCCCTTTGTTCCCTGATTGGGCGGAGTAGACAGCAATTATATTTCCACCTCACTCATTTTATTAGGCTTAATAGGCCAAGCCTAAAATCTTGAATAAATATTTTTGTAAACATCCTAGAATCAAGTATGAGTGATGGACTTTGGCATAAGATGCAGGTGTGGTTGCACCACCACCTTCTGTGGCATTCATACCTCCGTGTCTCTAGCGGAATCACTCCTGACATGTGCCAGATCCTAACACTGAGTTGTTCACTGAGACATCGTGCTGGCAGTTCATAGTCATCCTACAATAGTCTGCCTCACCCAAAGCCTTCTTCACCTTGTTTCCAAGTGATGTGCTTCTGGTTTATGAGGTGTCTACACTTTCTTTATGACTTTCTTTTCCTCAGTTTCTGCATTTATACAGCTCCAGATGGCTGCTGCTGTGCATCTCAGGATATGGGCAAGTTACTGCAAAGTGAGCAAGTACAGAACTATCCTTTGATAATCACCCGATGTGTGTTTGTATTCTAAATGTTTTTTTCATGTGCTTTACTACTTTAAAGTACTGTAAGTCTGCTATGTTCAATGTGTCTGGGCTTGAATACCTCCAGTGTGGCAAGCTATTTAATTGTTTGCCAAATGTGTTTCAGCTTTTTATCCTGAAGGTTCATCTCTGCTGCTATTGGTAGATAAATGTAGTGGGTTGATGCAGTCCAGCAACAAAGTACTCACGCAAATGCTCCATCATTCCCACATCCAGCAGGATGGAGGAGAAAGCAGGCAGAGCAAAAGCAAGAAAACCTCATGGGTTACCTTATCCTCAAGATAAGGACAGTTTAATAACAAAGGTATGAAAAAAATAATATTAGTGGTACAAAAGCAATCACTCACCACCTCCCACAAGCAGATGGATGCCCAGGCAGTCTCTGTGCAATGGCTGCTTTAGAAAGACAGCATTCTGGGTTTTAATGATGGGCATGATGTCATATGGCTTTGGAATATTGCCTTGGTCAATTCAGCTCAGCTGCCCCAGCTGTGTCTCCTCCAGGCTCTTGCTCAGCCCCAGCCTGGTCAATGAGGCACCCAAATGGGAAAAACAGAACCTTGATGCTGTGAGAGCACTGCTCAGCACCAGATAAAATACTTGCATGTTAGCAACAGTTTTAGCCACAAATCCAAAACCCTGCACCACACCAAGTGCTAGGAGGAGAATCAGATCTGCAGCAGCCAGAGCCAGTGCAAGGAGCTTGCTGTACCAGCCAGTGCAGGATGCTGCTACCCCTGGGCTCACGGCACCACGCATCCCTCCTGCCTCGGGTCCCTAATGCCCTGAGCCAAACATGGCTTGAACTAAGGATTAAGGGCTGCTTTTCTCAGTGCAAGCATTAACAGGTTTTCTCTACTTGACTGGCAGGCTACTTTTATAAATTACTTAGCAAAAATTGGCTAACTTTGAAAAGCCTCTGTGGGAGGACTGACAGACAGTTGCACAGACAGACAGATGGAGACAGCAAGGAAGCCAGGCCAAACCCCAGATAGCTACATGAAATTTTCACTGATCTACTGGGGCGTCTGGCATAGAATCAGAGAGATGAAGCTGAGGAGGCTAAACAATCTCGTTTTATCATTAAACGATGGCATCACAAAGCATTAAGCATTCCCAGTCCAGTCCGAATTTCTGCTTCAAATTAAGGTCAGAAGTTCTCCATTAATTTCAGGGGGAAATTGTTGCAAAAATTTGGATAGATGGTTCTGGTAAATGGATTAAGACACACCCACTCCACCCCCTCTTCTGGTGCTGTACAGGAAGCATGAAGAAGTTTGTTGGATTCAACCCAAAAGCTGGGCCTTTTCTGTGGCATTATTGAGTGATGTTTCAACTGACTCATGGGGAGAGTAAGGCTGGCATTAATTAAAACACATCAGTGATGAAAATTATATAAATTATCTGATTCATTTTCACCAAGTGTCTGCCTGCCTCTCTCTTGACTGCAGATGAAGTTTGGAGCAACCACAGTCCTTAACTCTGGCATCTCCATTAAATATCTCCAGCGGGGGGGATGACACCAGTAGCAGCCTGCCTGCTTTTGGCTACTATTTAAAGATCATCAGGACAAAGGCAGTGCACCTCCCAGCTCACCAGGGAGGACATCTGAGTCACAGGTGACTACAGTCAAACTGTTTTCTGTAGTGCCAGTGGCCCAGTGAAACTGGGATTATAGAACCAACTTTATCACTTTGTGCAGCTTCAAAGAATGTAACACCCAGGGGAAAGATGAGAGCAGGAAAGACATAAAGGTGGCTTTCAGTGATCTTGTTCTTCAGTCTGCCAGATTCCAGGCTGGGCCCATTTATCAGCAAGGAGGGAATAGGACAAGTTTCCAGAGAGGATTATAATGGCTTTTTATCAGTAAGTGCCAGTGTTTGAAATACTGCCACATAATCACATCCTTGTATTGTCCTATTTAGTTTTACATCTCATAGGGGATTTTTAAAAGTGTGTTTTGCTTCATTTTTATTGAAATCATTGTAGTATGGTGATTGGCAGAATATAAACTATATTGCTAGATAATAACTTTTTTTATAAATTTAAATGAGAAACATTTTGAAAGAACTTTTGCCAGTCTTTATTGCAATACCTAAGAAACCTTAAGTTAAAATAGTATTTTGCCTTTTCTGTCATTTATGCACTTTAGAGCATTTTCCCCAGACTTCTGTCTTATACCACTGAAGAAGGCCAAAATAATTTGCATTCTATAGACATTGAGGAGAATATTAAGGAGGTATAGCAGGAGGTATATGATTCTTGGAATATATACTACTCTATAGCATGGGTAGCGTTCTCATTTCTTTATGTAGAAAGGAATTTTAAAAAAACTCCAAAGCTCTTTTACAGATTTTTTTTTTTCCCAGAAGGAAAACAAAACCACTTCACTGGTCAGGAAATTATTCAAAAACATATATAACATTTTAACAAATGGCAGTACCACCAGGTTAGTGGGTTCAGTGCACCTGAAGTCACTGCTCTGCAGACAGCAATGGCTTGTCAGAAACCATTTCTCCAAAATAGGGTTTACTGTTTCTGGAGACTCTAAGACTTCCATACTCTGACAGCAAATATAATAATATTAAAATCTTCTTATGTAGCTATAGATTCTGTCCAGTTTGATCATGTCCTACTTTAGTGAGAAAGGAAAAAGTAAACTTTTTATTAACAACTTTTTCCCTTTGTTAAGACATTGCAAATCTTGAATTGCAAACTTCCTAAGCAGTAGTACCAAAAACCCTCTGAACTACCACAAATACAAGAGCAACATTTCAGTCAGGTTTCATTCTTTGAATCAAAAATGTTGATGTCTTTGCATCAACAATGAATGTTGTTATAGACACGTCAACCAACACAGAAAATCAAGAACACTGGAATCTGCATTCTACCCACATCTGATGACTTGCCTGGCCTTGAGCAAAATGCATGAATGTGTAGTTGCAGAAACCTCTGGCAGAATTATTCTGTGACAAAATAGCTCCTGCTGTAGTAAATTTCACCAAGAATTGCTTGAAGAGTGAGCAGCGGTAGGAAATTTCAGCTTGGAAGCTGAAAATTGTCTAGGATTATACACATTTGGAAGAGCTTTGCTATAAAGGAAAGTATTAGGCATGCTTTTTCCTTTTGCCATTACAACCTCTTAGATCCCGACTCTGTAATTTTCATTAATTATGCTGGTAGCTATTATAGCTAAGGGACAATGTTTTGACCCTGTACACACAAATGGCTGGGTTATCAAGTTGCCTGTATAGTACAGAGGAAGCTGTTAAGTAGAATGATAAAACAATTTTGTCATCTCTTTCCCCTGCTGCTGTTCAGGCTGCCTCTGCATACTCCAGTCTCTGCCAGCCAGGAGGGCCAAGCATTTCGACATAAAGGAACTGCACATGAGCACTTATGTGACTGGACACTGTAAAAAAGGTAATGGAAAAACTGCACTTGCAGAAAAATATCTGGACTTAGTGACACACTCCTCTGTCACTCGCAATCCTGATTCTTCATTTTTGCACTTGATTTTAAGTTCATTCTCTGGTGAGAATCTAACTCATCCCAGATGATGACAGTCACGTTCCCACCTTTTGGTGCAAGTAGGGGGCATTTAGAAGCAGCACAAAACAGCAGCTGTAAATCAGACCTGAATTCTCTTTCCTTTTTCGGAAGAGCAGAACCAGTAATCATGAAGGAAGTTACTCACCACTTGGGGTAACAATGGCAGGCTCAAACTCATGCCCCTGGCTTAAATTCACAATTTGTGAAAATAGACTTGAACACTATAAAAGTATTATTAAAAATGCCCATGAGGGTTTAAACAGCACACCATAAATATTAGCTAGTGTTGCTGCTACAAACATTGAGCAGGGATGATAAAGCAGTTTTAAACAACTCCTAATTAAATTAGGCTTGTTTGGTCTTTGCTCTGAATTTGTGACAGAGACTGTGGAAAAAGGATTGGGCAGCCATGTGAACTGAAACCTATGTAACATGTGAAAACCCACAGAGAAGGCTGTAAATTTGCAAAGGTCACTTGAATTCTGGCGTTTCCATCTTTGAGTGGCTGACTTTGCAGCATCCATTTAGCTGTTTATGTGTGTGTGTGTGTAGCACACATATAAATCAAAATTGAAACACTGCATTAAAACACTTATTAGTTCTACAGAGCTTGAAATCTCATGCTGTAGCCATATTTTACTTCTCAGAATCATTTCAAGATCTGTTGCACATCTGTGCCTTCTCCTTTTTCCTTGGGAGAGCTAGCTGTGGGAAGCCAGTCGCTGTACCTTCTGTACCTCTCTGCATAGATCCAATGTCAGCAAGGACCTTGGCAAATGCCCTCTGAAGAATGTTGCTGAAGTGGCTGAAGACGCTCCTTGTGCCTGTCTGAGTGCCCTGCCCTTCTTCTGTTACTTGTCTTTTTCCAATGAACAGTGAGCAGTGAGCACTTCACCTTCAGGGGCGATTTTCTTGAAAATTTGGCCTATTCCTTGGGTCAGTTAAGACACAGTCACATGTTGCTCCTTTGTCCTCCACAGGATCAATAACCCAAGAGGGTAGGAAAGACAGACAGGAGACCAATAACATCTGAAAGTGCCCCTGGGAAATTTCCCAGAGTCAATCTGCTCAAAAGCCCCTCAGCTGTGTTGGCAAAGCACAGATCAAGGGTCGCAGTCTCCTCTAGTGTAAGCCAGCACCAAGTGTCACAGAAATTCATGGTGCTACACCAGGCTGACATAATTTAAACAGCTATACCTATTTATAGTTCACGGACTGATAAATATTTAGCCATCAGAGGGCAAAACTCCTACATTCTACATTGACTAAATACATATCAGGCCAGTCCATAGCTTTTTCCCTCCAAAGCTGCAGGTCCATCCCATTCCCACCTGCCCCAAATCACCCCAAAGAGAGCAGCCACAACCTTCCCCAAAGTCATTTGCAGTCACCCCGGGAGTGAGAAGAGCACAACATTAAGGAATTCTGCTCTTGTCTAATTAGGATGACACAATCAACTGTTCCACAAACACTTAGGGATCTTCTAAATAACTCTATTTTTATCAGCTTGAGTGCCACACAATGTACTGCAAGGTAATCATCGGGGCTAATATCTGAATTCAGGAAAGTTTTACCTTACTGTGTTTTCCCTCCTAAGAATTTGCTCTGTGGTAACCCATTCCCTCTGCCATGTCTGTGCTGGCTTCCATTTGCATCCAATATAAGGTAATTTTCTTTAAATTACTTTAAAGTACTTTAAAGTACTGATGATTCTGCTTCCAAAAATGCACTCTTAATAACCAGCTTCTAGGAATAATTTTAGGGTACAGGAAACTAAAGTGAAACAAACTTGAATTGCTTTTAAGTAAAAAAATTTGGCGAAGGCTTTCAAGAACTACTTTCTTGTGGGAAGATGCATCTTGTCTATTTTTTTGCCTCCATTTCCTGATTCAGAAATTGCTTTTAGGTTCCCAAAGATATTCAGAATAAAATAGTTCATTCACAGAATGAAACAACTTCTGCTGCCGAAATCTGTCACTTCTTGCCCCCATTTCGCTGTGAAGTCTTATTAGCAATATTTTAGCAGTTCTTACAAAGCCTTACTGTACTTCATATTGTGCAGTGTTTAGGAGAAGACTGTTCATACTCTTAAGGTGTCATGTGCCAGGTAGGTGGTATTTCCTCCCTCCCACCTCACTTCTGTGAGCTCTGTTGTAGTAACAGACACAGTCAGAGGGCAAGTTACTCTCAGAGATATCATATTCTCACAAGGTCCTGTTCCATTCACAGAAGAGCTGAAACTCAGTGACAAAATCCACAAAATGTTATGAAAGCAGCTGGACCCCTTCATCTGTGATAGCAGGGATTCAGGACAGGAGCCCAGGAATCTCTTTTGGCAGCTGGATGAAGCCTACTCCATGCAGAAGTTCTCACCATGAGGTTGTGCAGACATCACTTGTTTTATCACATGATGGAAACTCCCACACATGTAGGGAATTGCTGTTTGAAAGTCCACTTGTCTTGGTGAGTGAAGGTAACACCAACTGTAAGATCCTTACACTGCACTAAATTGAGAACTGACAAAACCCCTTGCCTTTGTAGAAGCTTTAATAATTTCAAGTGGATTTGGGGAAAAACCCTGAGGCACAAATCAATGCAGGAGGGAAGGTCCACTTAGGATTGAAATCATTTGACAAGTGCCAGTGCATGGGATTTGGTTTCAGGGTTAAATTCTTTGCCTACATAAGGTATTTGAAATGAAAGAGGAAAAAGTGTTTCATACCTGCCAAGTAGTAAGTTCTCCCTCGGGCACCAGACTTTTAAAATAGTTGTCAGGATGATATCACACTGCCTGATGTAGGTCTTGGAAAAGTGCTAGTATGAGGTGGAGATTTTTCAGCCATGGGTTTTGGAATTCTGTGTTGGGAAAACCCACATTTTATTTTATTTTATTTTATTTTATTTTATTTTATTTTATTTTATTTTATTTTATTTTATTTTATTTTATTTTATTGTTTGTGATTCTCCTTGTGAAGAAAAAGAACAGGAAAATCAGACATCAGGATAGAAGAGACATCTCCAGTGTACAAAAAACTCAGACTATGAGGTCACTGATGTCTCAAATGCTACTAGTCCCTGGGGTGGCAAGAGAAAGCAATGTTTAGGATGCCAGATGCAGCCATTTGTCTCCAAGGAGCAGCTGGTGATGAGATGCTCTTATTAATGAAATGGGATTGTTCAGTGCTGTCGATTTACTGCAGTTAGTGTAGCCAATTCTGATTCATGCTACCATTATGGATACCAAGCCTAGGAGTCAGCAGGCTTTGTTGGTTTTATTGTTAATAGTTGAGGTACCTGTGATTCAAAAGATTTTTAAAAAGCAGTAGATACAGAGTGCTTATGCAGACTGATTTATGGTTGAATTGCCAAGTGACTGACTGACTGACAGATCCCAGTGCTCATTTTCCTGGACCAGTGATTCTAAGTCATCTGGCAGTTGATGAGTAGGAAATTACATTGACTATGTTATTCATGTTGGGAAAAAACTATAAATCAGTGTGGTTTGTAGGATTAGTAACATACTGCTAGCAAAGAAGTGAGCATGCAAATTAGTGTCAAATCACTCTGAGAATGGTTGTGCTAAACCTGCACCAAACAGCTGGGGCTGAGCTCAGGAGCTGATGAGAACACAGGCTCACCAGGATGAGCACAACAAGCTGGTTTTTTATTAACATTGATGGCTTGAGGTTGGGGCACCTGAATTCCTGTGACAAATGACAGTAAGATGACACTGAGGACTCTCCATAGAGCAAGAAGTGCCCCCTGACAGCAACTCAGGTCCTTTGTCCCTGATGTTTTTAATACATCACACATAAATGATCTGACCTGTACTGCACCCAGCTTTGGTACTTCTGCACTTCCTACTGCATTTTCTGTAAAACTTCATTGTACCATCTAATACAAACACATGCCTAGTTAAACAATTCTGATGCTGAGCTGTAAAGTAAATCTTTCTCAGAAAGCAGTCCATTCTATTCGTGTACTGTGTCCAACAATTTTCCGTGAAGGATTTGTGAAGCAGGCAGCCCTCTGATAAGGCCACACTTGGCAACTGTTCTAAGGTACCAACTTATTATCTTACTACCAGGTTTAGATGGCCACCTCATGGAGGTTCACTCCTCCAGGGCCAAGTGGGAGTACTGCCCAATTGCTGGCTGAGCTATTTGGGCATTTAGCCATAAGGTCACTCAGCACAGCTTCCTGTAGGAGAGGTATTTGGAGCAAGGCCTTTGCCTCAGTTTTGATGAATGTATTAAATTGGTGACAAGGGACCCAGCAGTTTAAAGCAATGTGATGCTCAAGGAACCTGAGGACTGGTTTCAGAACAGCCTGCCAATGGTTTGTAAGAGCTCGCTATCTACTATCTATTGCAGTGGTTTTTTCCCAAAAAAAGTGGATTGCAATTTCAAATTCACAATGCAGTTCCACATTGACTACAAAGGGGTTGCCTGAATAAACAGACTCTGATTTGCCACCACCTTTTGCTGGATTCAGACTGCTGACTACCTCCACAGCCTGTTGTCATTCATACCCCTGGCTATCCCCTAGCTTCAGCTTGCTTTTCACAGAATCAAAGAACAGAAGATAAAAAGATACCATGGGGAAGCTTGGGCCATGAAGCAAAGATGGACCCTGGGCTGCATCCAAAGCAACATGGCCAGCAGGTCAAAGGAAGTGAGTCTCCTCCTCTACTCCACTATCATGAGACCTCACATGGAGTGCAACATCCAGCTCTGGAACCCCCAGCATAGAAATGATGTGAACTTGCTGGAGCCAGTCCAGAGGAGGGCTAAAAAATGATCAGGAGTCTATAGCACCTCTCCTATGGAGTCAGGCCAAGAAAGTTGTGGTTGTTCACCCTGGAAAAGAGAAGGCTCCAGGGGCACCTCATTGTGGTCTTTCAGTGTCACAGACATCTTTTGTGAAAAATCCTTTCTTGGGATTTTTCTCCCTTCTGAGAAGCTGTGGCCTCAGCAACAAATGTAAACAATGGTTATCTGCTGCTGTGGAATGCAACAGGTGGATCCGTGATTGGTCTCCTGTGGATGTTTGGATTTACTGACCACTCACGGCAGAGCTGCTCTTGCTCTCTGCCAGGACACAGACCTTTGTTATTCATTCTTTTCTATTCTTAGCTTAGCTAGCCTTCTGAGAATTTTCTCTTCTATTTCTTTTTAGTATAGTCATAATGTAATATATATCATAAAATAATAAATCAAGCCTTTTGAACATGAGGTCAACATTCTCGCCTCTCTCTCACCCTGAAGACCCTTGTGACCACTGTCACATTTCAGTATCTGAAAAGGGCATACAAAACAGCTGAGGAGGAACTTTTTACAAGGCATGCAGTGATAAGGCAAAAGGGAATGGCCTTAAGCTGGAAGAGGGTAGATTTAGATTAGATATCAGGAAGAAGTTCTTTATTCAGAGGGTGGTGAGGCACTGGCAGAGGATGCCCAGAGAATCTGTGGATGCCTCATCCCTGGAGGTGTTCAAGGCCAGACTGGACAGGGCTTTGAGCAACCCTTTCTAGTGGAAGGTGTCCCTGCCCATGGCAGGGGGGTTGGAAATAAATTATCTTTAAGGTCCCTTCCAACTCAAACCAAAATGATGGAAGGGCTGATTTCTAGCATCCACAGAGAACTAGGGCCCTTACACTGAAACACTCCTGGAGGCTGCTGTGATGTGTGCTGGAAGCCACCCACGCTTAGGACTGAGGCGGTCAAGAACACAGACATCACATGGGAGCAGCTGGAGGCAAAAGTAAGCTCTTATAGAAATGGCCTGATCTTGTGTGTCTGGTAATAGTTATAGAGAACCTCTGAAGTGGTGTGGCAATATCACCTAGTTTGCTTCTATCAAAATGTATCCCTGGACTACATGCCTTTCTTAGATCCCTGCCAAATCCATTTAAATTTCACCCCATGAACAGGCTGCAGGATAGCACCACATGATACAGAATTGGAACCATGCATGTATAAAACACTGTGATCAGTATTCACAGGTAAATTATTAGTAGAAGCCAGAGATTTTCAACTATTTTATGTAAAAACATTTCTATTCTAAGGTTTCCATACTCACCTAAGAGTTTTAGATTCAGGAACTATTTTCCTTTTCTCTGGAAATTAGGAATTTTCTTAATACAGTATCCTTATTCAATAGCCAGTTCTGAAGCTGTGTTTGCATCTGAAATCAAGGAAATGCCACTGGGAGCAAGATCAGGCCAAATTATAGAAAATGAAGAGCTAAGACCTTTTGGGACGCTGGAAATACACAGGTTCCCTAAACCATCACTTCAGTGGGGAAGAAAGGTCAACAGGAAGAAATTAGAGGAAATACAGTGTCCTGTACTCTTTTCACAGAACAGATTTGCTCCATTTAGTGGAATAAAGCAGTCTGTAGTGTACTGTATTTTTTCACTTGTATTTTTCACATCACAAATATTTGACAGCCCAAGACAAAACCAACACAAGATCTTACCTGGCTCTTTTACTCATTTTCTCTAAGTCCTGAGCTGCTAATGCTGTTTGTATTTTGTATTATCAAATATCATGCAATCTCTTTCTGCAATTTACTACCAAAAATGATGTTTTGAATTTTTTCATTCCTTAATGTTTTTTCCTTCCTAAACAAGACATTTACAAAAACTGTAAATATCCAGCTTTTACCCAATTAGCTTTTAGCTAATGCCTTTTTTATTTAAAAATCTATTTCATCAATCAGTTGCTCATTATGAGAAAGAAAGCAACAGTACAGAATGTCACTTAGCTCAATTTTTGAGGAGCCAAATTTGCTGACACAGAGGATTAGTCTATAAGGTGTACTATAAATTTAACCCTTGAGTGACCAATAACCATACTTCACACAATGTCTCTAAAGTGTAGGAGCTTTATGAATCATTAGTGGGCCCTACTAAAGTATAAAGATTAAAAAAGATTACCCAAATCTGTTCTTCAAATACATAAGACTACAAAGAAATTGAAAAAATTTTATCTACTCTCCATATGAAGACCCTATATAAAGACTGTTGCTTAGTGATTATTCCTAGCACTCAAACCACGGTTTATCCCATAATTTTCTTGGGAAGTAGACCCTTCTTTGGAAATAGCTCTTTTTATCCCTTCAGATAAAGCTGTCTTTACAAAAGCAGCATGTAGAAGAACATGGGGCGGAGACAGCTACATCTGATGAGACAAAAGTTGAGTCCTGTCTTTATTTCCAGTATGGACAGCATGGTGTGGGGTTGGTGAGAGGATATGCACCAGGTAATGTGTTATTCAGTGAGCGATGTATGAGGATGGGTCTTTTTCCTGGCTCTTCTTCAAGGTTTTTTAAAATGACCTTTCCAATTCTGTGTGATTGAACAGATAATCAAACACTACCTTCAATGTAAATTTGACAATGGACCTAGAGTTGTTACCTGACAGAATGAAGATGAATGCTCTAAGTGTGGCTTACAGCTGCTGTCTTTTACGGGTGGGGTGAGGATTCAGGCTTTCACAGGGTGAGGACACTGCTACAGAATTAAATACAAGCTAGATCAAGAAGAGCCCACTTATTGCAGGGATTGCCATTTTATGTAAATTTGTACAAAGCTCGAAATGGCAGGCTCACATAGCTCATCTCTACACACTACTGTGGCATAAAGCAGCCTTGTTCTCATCATACTGAAGTAGTTATTTCCTCTTCTAGGTGAGGAAATGTACATATGCAAGCAACAAGAATAATAGTGTGATTTGTTTCTGACTGTAAATGTCTCTGTAACTACATATGCAAACTAGGTATTGCCCTTGAAGACCTGGAGAGCAGCCAATGTGCCGTGCTTCCTTGATGTAAACAGTTATGCATAAACAGCATTTCTTTTTACAGCATCTGTACTACTCCAGCTTCCAAGTGTTCAGACCAACTGCAGCTCCTTATCTGAGCTCCTTATCTGCAGCTCCTTATCTGAGCTTTTCTGCAGTTTCCTGAGTACCATCTAAACAACCCTTACCTTTGCAGCTGCAAAGAGATCTTCCCTCTAAGATCTGAGAGGAATTCCACCCACGCACACTCATGACCATGCCCGTAACAGATGCTGCATCTCTGCATTTCCAAGGTGCCATTGAAGCCCTCGCCGTTTTGTCACACTCTGAACCACGCTTAATCAGAGCTGCAAGGTTTCCTCCTGTCATGGGGTGGGTGTATGTGTGTGAATGTGTGTGCACATATGCCTGTGTGTGTCTAGAACATCTGCTCTGTCACCTGTACATGTAGGTATGTATAAAGCCAGTCACCAGAGTCATGAAGTTTCAGCCCAAAGTGGCCATGCAGAAGTCTTCACTTTAATCAAGTTTTAGGAAAACAAGAAAAACAAACCTGTGGCATTTGTAGTAGATACATATGTAAAGAGAAACAAAGGATCCTCTCCTCCTCATAGGTAGACTCAAGTTGAATACTTAAAACAGCTACAGAAATAATATTTACACGTGCGTAAGGAGTATTTATTTTGTGGGTGTCAGTAGATATGAAAACATTTGCTTAATTTTGAAAAGAGTAATTTGGAAAATATTTTGTATGGTAGGATCCTTGGTATTTACTAAAAGAATTGTATTCTTTAAAAATTATAAAGAATTTACATAACTGATTAGTAATCGTAGACTTGTTGCAGAAAATAAAGCATGCTGAAAGAATAAATATGTTCAAAGAAACGGATTTTGGCATCTCAGTCAGTATTCTTTCTGTAGGACTAGACTTTGCAAAGGGTCAAATTGGACAATCTGGAGCTTAAATTCCTGTAACTCGCCTCACACAGCTCTTTTGCTAATGCTTATTCAATTAAAGAATGAGTCTATTCTAAAATTAACTGTGGCCACAGGGTCTAGTTTTAACAGGATGTTTCCATTTGTGAGTACTGTGCGGCTTCTTTCAAGGGAAGTGGGAGTTCCTGTATGAAACCAGTGGATCCACTGTACAGCTGAGGTAGAGAAGAAGACAGCAGGTGTCACAGTTGGGGTTAGTCCACACAAGAAAAGCTTGCCCAGAAAAATTAATTACACAGGGAGTGGGCGTGATTTTCAATATCACTCTGCCACTGGCCTATTTAAACTGGTCCACCTGCAGCTGCATTATGACTTCTATCATTACTACAATGCATTGCATCAGTTTTGGTTTCCATACTTAAATAAACTGTCAGCTTAGATTAACCTATGTATAGATATTTTCATGTGGTTTCCTAATGGGAAAGGATTATGCAGTCATACTATACACATCAATCCTTACTATAATTCCTGGCTGACCTTGTTAGCTGATTTTAATCAATCCCCAAAAAGCAGCAGAGATCTCAGACACAATTACTTTCCCACAGTTTTCATAAAGACGGATAAGCCAAGTACAGGAAAGACTTCCTGTTATTGCCGGCATGAGGGACAGCCTGCAGTTAAACCTTTATTATACTCAGAAGAGGACCATTATGAATGCTTTTAAATGAAGGAGACGAGCCTTTTATAACCCACACCTTATTAAATATTGGAGATTCTAACCATAAGACATGCAGCAAGAGCAAACTGGACTTCTTGAGTCCAGCTGCTCATGGCAGTGTATCCCAGTATATCCCTATGTTAGTATCCACCCTATCAGCTTGGCAGCATCCAAAGCAGGGCTGCTGCCTCTTTCCTCTACGCTGGCATAAGTGGCCCTGCAGAACCTTCCAGGAGCTTTTACCTGCAATAAAATTTCTGAAGTCAAATTCACAAGTCATTTAAAAGTGCATGTGGTGAGCAGGGTTGGGGTGCAGCTGTGAGAACCAGCAAGCAGGTAATTTTGCTTCAGCCATGACAGATAGCTGGCTTCCTCACCGATTGGAGTGCACACTTTGCCCAGGGAGACTGGGGAGGACAAGGGTGGTTTGGGGTTTGTTTTTGTGGTTCTGGTTTGTTATTGTTGTTGTTATCATGTTTTTGTTATGTTTATTTTTTTGCAGGAAAACTCACTGAAAATCACCCATTTCACACAGTGATGGATAGCTGGGACGCATCATTGCCTGGTGGAAGTTCCTGGTTCAACTCTTGAATCTTGCCCAATGCAAATAAAGTATTGTCATACCCACCAGCAACAAGGAAAAAACTGCACTGAGGGTGCAAGCCAAGCACTCAGTACAAAGAATGCCAAAATTGAGACATACTCCATTCAGTGCTCTGGAGGGCAGAGCTTACAGAAAGAGAATCTGATTCCTTTTGGTCCTCCTTGTTCCACCACCTATAAAATACTCAGTGAGAATATAACAAGGCCTGCTCTTAGCACAGAAGTTTTTCTATGGGCTTTTTATTCTCAGTCATTACCATGGTATCTAATAGCTTCATAAGACTTACCTTTCAATCCCCAACTTAAATAAGAGGGGTTTATTATTCATATATTTCTCATTAGTCTTTTGAAAAACAGATGTATCAAAACTAGAATTTGCCCCTCCAGTGGAAAGTTTTTTCACATGTAAAATGTCCATAAAGCCTATTACATTCAGCTGCAGCTTAACATTAATGAAAGCAAGAAGACAGATTTTTATTATGGCTTCACAGAAAATCAGAGCATACAAATAACCAGCTGCAGAGAGTTTGGTTTCAAGGAAAACTAAGTAAAACATGTTGAGAAACTATCACACTCAACATCAGAGTGATGATTTTTGGACTCTTGGCTCTCAGAATATTACCTAGATGCTGAGTAAGATACCTTGGAGTAATATCCCAAGAATCTGTGTGTGTAGTACACAAAGCTACTTCAGGTAGGTGGTCAGGGATGCTTTGGACATGGCTGTGCTACAAACCCAGCCATTCTCCATAATTAAGTGCCTCTTTCATGGAGTTTAATTTTTTTTCCCTCTGCCTGAAATTAGCCCTTTTTCAAAATGCAGCCACAGGGTCATACTTTTAAAATACGGCTGGAGAAACTCCCTTTACCAATCTCTCACCACATAGCAGCCCAGCATCTAGTGAGCTAGATTCAACTCCTGCATGACCAAATTGGAATAAGGTGACTACATCTTGACCTCCTGAAGAGTAAACTCAACACACCCCATCAGCAGGAACCTGTCAGGGCACTGATGGCACATCAGTGTAAGATCAAGTTACATCTTGATAGACCTCACCAGCCTCACCTGGGAGCCACACACATATGGCCCATGGGCGAGAGCTCTATTTAAACCCAGGTCTGGGGCTCTAGTCTCTGTCAGAGCTTTCTAGTAGATACATGTGTGTTTGGTTTGGTCTCCTGCCTTGTTTCCCAACCCCATTGTAGTTCTTTTTCTAGCTGTGGCCTTATTGTCTGCTGCTCTTTGTACAATCTTTAGAACTGTTTCGTTGCTGCATCTTGTCCAGGACTGTCAGTGCTGCCACTGCCCTGCTCAGGTACTGTGGCAAAGTGTTCTGGCCAGGGAGTACACTGCCTGTGGCATGGCCACCCTCAGCTCCAGGCTTTTCCTCCCTTGAGCAGCAGCCTTGCTATTGCTGCTCCCTAAGAGCAATAGTACTAATGATAATTACAACAATAACGATAAATGTAATGAAAAGGAAAGAGAGGAATAAAGCCCTGGAAAAACAAGTGCTCAGCAGATACTGACTGATGCCTAGCCAGTAGTTGCTGACTGGAGTTAAACAACGACAAGTGTTTCATTTGCCTTCATCTTACATTGAAGATAAACAGGAATTCGATGTGGTTGGTTTGAACCGGGACTGTAACAGGGCTTTGCTTTGTCCAGCTCATCACCTGCCAGCCCCCAGCCTCGGGAGCCCTCCAGCCCCGCTATAACCAGACACTCAGCAGCTGACAGTGCTGTCCCAGCGATGTGTCATCCCAGTCACCATCACCTTCTAATGCTTTGGGTGTTTATAATAGAGTCAGTTCCTGCTGTTCTCGAGTCATAGAAGCTGCCTTTCACCTCACAATCAGAGCCTGGCAGCAAATGTTTGCTGGACTGAATATTGTGTGTCAGAGTACTCGGTGCTTGGATGGCTGCCACGGCATTTATCTTTTTCCACAGCATCCAGGCCGTGGAGCTCCTTTTTGTTGCCGGGTTTCTACTTGAAGGGTCAGACAGTCACAGGTGCGCATCACCCCGCGTTTACACCAGGAAGGGATGACGAGCACTCAGCTCCGAGCAGCGCCGGCGACGCTGAGGGGACCGGCGCTACGCCGCGCCCCTTCCCCCGGCCGCCGCTTGCCCGGCTCCCCCTCCCTCCTCGGAGTCCGCGGCCCTTCCTCAGCCGCGCCGCGGCAGCGGGAGCTCTCCTGCTCCGCTCCGGCAGAGCCCCGAAGGTTGGGCGAGGCCGGTGCGGGGAGGGGTCGCCCCTTCCCACCGCCCCCGGAGGAAGTGACATGATGACGGCGGGAAGGGAAGGCGAGGGGGGCCCCGTTCCCGGAGTGGAGCCGCCCGGCGGGTGGAGCCTGGCGGCCCCGCCCGAGCCGCCCGCCCGCTCCCGCCGCGTGCAAAGTAGTGGCAGCCGGTGCGGCTCGGCCGCCGCCCGCTCCCGGCGCCCCAGCGCGGCACGCGTGCCCAGGCCCGCCGGCGCCAGGTACGTGCTCTCCCCCTGGCGCCCTCCGCGCTCCGCAGGTGCGGGGCCACCCTCTCTTCTCCGCCCGGCTTCGCTGCCCCGGGCGGACAAACCAGCCTCGAGCCAGCCCCTCCCTGGCGCTGCCGGCCCCCGGCAGCCGCTGGCGGGGCGGGCGGGAGAGGCGGGCGGTGGGCTGCGCGTACAAGTTCCCTGATTTAGTTGCCACCGGGCTGGGTCTCCCCCGCCGCCCGGACCGGCACCGTTTCTCCCGCGGCCGCCGAGAATTTTCCTGCCGCCTGCGGGCCCCCTTTGTGTGGCGAGCTCTGCCCGCGCCCGGGTTTCCGTGGAAACGGCGGAGCTACGGCGGCCCAGCCCCGCCGAGCCCCCTCTGCCGCGCCGGGCGGGCGTGCCGCCCCTTCCACTTTCCCTTCGGGGCTGGCCGCCCGGCGCGGCTGGCGGTGGCCGGGCACGGGGCGGGCGGTGCGGTTGCCCCGGGAACGGGCCGGTGCCATCGCCCCGAAGGCGCCGCTCCACAGCGAGCGGGCGCGGCGGGGTCCGGAGCGGGCGGGCCCGGGTCGGTCGAGGCGGGAGTCCGTGAGCTGAGGCGGGGAGACGGGCAGTGTGCCTCCCCGGTGACGTGCTCACGTGTTGTAGGAGCTCTGCCTTTCACCTATCGGCGTCTGTTCCTAAAGATGTTTAAGCGGAATTAAATAATGGCCGCGAACTGAGTTAAGGTGTATCGGCTGATACCGTGTGGCGAACGTTATTTAAATAACAAGTAATGCTTTTTAGCTTTTATTTCAACAAGTGAGCACTCACTCGAATGACTGAAAAGACAACCCACGAAAGAGTCTGTTTCAGCAATGTCACACCAAGACTTCTGGTCCGTATCTTTGTTAACACATCTCTAAAAGTAGTGGTTTAAGTCCCTGTGCAGACATCTAAGAATGATGTACCTTATGCAGGTGTTTGTGTGGGAGAGAGCAGCCTCGCTGCTACATGAAAACTGGAAATGCTTTACAATGAGGTAGAAGGATGCCAGAAACTCTCAAACAAAAAAAACCCAAGCATATATTTAAAAACAATGATGCCTCTGGCCCAGGAAGTTGTTGTACCAGGCGATTGTGGCCTCAGCTTGTACTGATAATGACTTCACACTAGAGTGAGTAGCAAAAGAATGAAAAACTGCTGGAATAGAGAAACTGTTGTGAAACAACTTAAGCTGAAATTTGCGGCCTTTTGTTTTCTCTAACTTTTCATGTGAGGATAAGATTGGTGTAGACATACAGAAGTGTGTTTATATATGCCAGGACTACTTCGGTGTAAAGACTGCATGGATCAGTAGAATAGTGGATGTGCTCTAAATGTTTGCTGTTATTTTCTTTCTCTAGCTGCTTGTATCTGGTACAATACTGTGGTTTTCCAGAAACAATGGATTGAAACACATATTTACTCACTTTAGAAATTTGTGTAAATATTATGTGTAGCTTTCCTCTTCCCTGTTAATGTTTTGCATTAATGCCTGAATAAGCTGTATTGAAAAATGAAACTTAACTGTGTTTTATGGATATCAGGGCCAGGTTTCATGTGGAAGAATGTATTGGGAAGCCTGCAGAGAAGAAAGAACATATTGCAAGCTGCTTATGGATAAAGGTTGCTCTTAAGTAAAGTTTAGCTGTGTTGTTGGCAAGCACTGTAACAGATTTTAGTAAGTGCCACACAACAAGGTGGAAATAACATATTTTAGGAGTGGAGAGGTTACAGAGAGGTTAGCAGTTGCTCAGAGTCACAGAACAGAGAATGCTGTGCCCAGAGTACAGTAATTAACTGTGTTTCTTGAAGCTCAGTAGGTGTCATTTTGGTGGGAGGTTGTTTTTACAGTAAGTCTTGCTCTATCCAGCACAAATGCAGAGGTGCTGAAGCAGTGTTCATCTCTCTCGAGTGAGGTGTGTTCTCCTGGAGTCGTGGTTGTACATCACTCCCAGTCTAATGGACTTATTGTACCATAACAGACAGGAGCTCTGTAGGAGAAAGGGTCTTTTGCAGATGATGGATGAGAATCCTACAGCTGTACTCTGCCCTGCTGAAAGGGGTGGATTGTTTTTTCTGTTGTGTACCCTTGATTTTACTGCTGGAAGGTGAAGACTGGGAACAATACCCCTTAAAATCTCTTTTTGCAGGAAGACACTGTCACAGCTGTGCTGAGAGTAGCAAGGTACTATTCTTGTGTTGCAAATGAGCACTTGTGGCCCTTAGACTCTGTATTAGTAATTTAGTCTTAAATTTTAAGAATTCAAATTGCCCCTGCAATGATATGGAACACCATTTCCCTAACTAATATCATCACTAGTACTGCTGTCAGTGTGTCCTGATAAGGGAGCAGGAGGGCAACAGTGCATAGTGAGGCACTGTAAATGTACTTTACTCAGGAAAAGCTTTTGCAGCTGTGGGCCTTGCTTATTAGGGAGAGCATTATACCAGTCAAGGCAACTGTCTCATCTGGTGTGTTTGATTCAGCTGTACTGAATGCAGTGGGCATTCAGTAACGGGAGTAGAAATGTGACAGACCAGTACCCTGTGTGCTTCGATGCCTTTCAGCACTGGTTGTGGCAACTGAGAGTGTGTTTTTTCCCTGAAGTGCTTTATCTGTGGGGTGGCCTTGCCCTGTGATTCATTTTGAGCTGTTTGGGAAAGTTTGCTCACCAGTCTGTTGTTTGGTGGTCTTGGGCTAATTAACATCTGACTGTGGTGAGTACCCTGATCAGCTCTGACTAATGCTCGTGTGCTGCTCAGAAATGCTGACTCACTTCGTTTTCATGCTTTCCCCTGTCTTCCTCCAGTGCCTCGAACTAGAAAGGAGATAGGGTCCAAGGGAAGGTCAGAGAAGGATGAAATTAAAATGAATGAGAGTAACTGTGTGTTGTGGCAAGGATGAAGATGCTGCAAAGACCCCTCTTTGATAATGTGAGAAAATGTGTGGTAGCTGGAGTGGATTTGCTGAAAAGGCACATAAGCTATGTGTTAGGAACTGAGCAGAGCACTGTAGCAACTGTAGTGGGCCCACCAGGAGATGCTGGGTTATGGTCCTGCTAATGGTCTGTTCTTGACCTTGAACTTAAAGCCTTTTTACTTCTTAGGCCGCTGTTTTGACTTTCTGTCCTTCTGTCTGTCGTGTTATGTTCTGCCACAAAGAGCTTTACACTGAAATCATTTTCTGCTTCTTGCAAAAGGGCTGACCCAGCTTGAGGTTTCTACTGTAGCATAAATAACAGGAACAGGGAAAGGTAATTAACCAGTCCTAGGCTGGAAAGGAGTCAGAGATAGAGGTCACTGAGAGAGGGTTTACTTCCCAGAAGGTGAGGAGTTGCAGGCAAAGACAAGCACGCTGATTTCAGTTGCATGCAGGACTGTTAATATCTGAAAAACCTCTGATGTGCACTAGATTTCCTTTTAATTGTACCAACAAACTTAAATTTCAGTCATGGCTTCTCAGCAGGATCCAGGTGGATGTAAAGATTTGTCCATGCTGGTTCAGTTGGCAGATAATGCAGGTTTTTTCATCTCTTGGAAAAAGGATAAGACTCAACATCTACTGTTAAAGACAGGGAAATAAATATATTTGTGGGGAGTCAATATGTGGAAATGGCACATGATTTCAAGTGACAGCTACTTTGTGAAAGTTAAACTGTGTCCTGCTTCTCTCACTGTCTCCACGTTATCTGTGTCTTCACACATTGTAGTTTGCTGCTTCTTACCATGTTTTTGAGCATTTTGGAAAATAGTATTACTGCAGATACTGCTTTGCACTTCCAGAAGGTCTGGAAGCATTCTGCCTGCAAGCAGACTACAATTGCTCTTGAATAATTTGAGGTTCCCCCCTTCGAGTCACAGGTGATTCGTCAGGAGTTAATTCTGTGATTCTGTCTCACTGCATGTTTTTTACATGCTTGTGCCTCTGGGTGTGTGCATAAATACTGCATTTCACCCAAAAAGACAGAAAAAAGCTTCATTTTGTATTCAAGCCTTGTAAAAGTATCTCAAAATACTTAAAGTAAGCAGGAGAAATGCTCAAAGCCAGGCTTTTAAAAGGACCTGCGTACATGCAGTTATTCAGTGATGTTGTAGAAAATCCAGGTAGGTGTTGATGTATATAATGCTTAGTTGAGTGCAAAATTTATAAAAATGTTCCTGGATTTCTAGCTGCATGTTTAGAAGCTGTTAACATCTGCACACTTGCCATCCAGTAAAGTAATTGCAGTCAGATCAAACATTGTCTCTGAATGATCTTGCTGGATGCTTAAGGTTTTGACTAGCCCTGGCTGTAGGTGCTGAGAATCCAGGATCATTAATTAGTTACATCACAGTTAGCTGTTTTGGAGTCATAATGTTTGCTAAACAACAAAGGCAATTTAAGCTTGTTGAGAGATTTCTTCTGACTTCAACAGATTTTGAATTGGATCCAAACTGAAACCTCCCTTTATTACTGGTGCCTGTGATAAAGGCTTTTATTCTCTGAAGTTCTCAAATTAAATCAGGCTGTTAGGGGACTGATGGTCAGGCAGAATGAGGAGGTTGAAAGTATTCCTAGTTCATGCTGTGGCAAAATAGTTCTGAACACTCCTGAGGCAGAGATGAGCGAAAACCGATGTAGAATATGGCTGCTGATATGTGGGTAAAGCTGTCACCATGTTTATTTGGGTTTTTACCTGGCATCTGGATGTCTGGTTGTTTCCTGTGTAGGTACATCTGAGCCTTTCACTGAAACTGGCACCTTATTTTTTGGAACCATGCCACCCACATCTCAGCTATAAGATGTTCTAAGTACTGGATGTTAGGTCTTCGGGGCAGGAGTTGGTTTTATTTGAATAATAAATCTGGAAGCTTCATTCTTCAGTTAAACTATTTTTTACAAAAAGAATCATTAAACAGCATTTAATGAATAAGGACTAATATCCTGTGTATCTCTGTCTTGGTGTGGCTGCATCTTTTGTTTGCACTGTCATTTCCAGTTTTGGGATGTGATTTTCATAAAGGAGAGATTCAGCTACTTTATACTCTTCAGCATCATATGATAGAAGACAGACAAATTAAATCAATACTTAAAGGTTAAAAAAAGGCCTTGTGACTCTTTTTCTGTGTAATGTTTCCTTAGTATTCAAAGAGCATACTAATGTTGTTTCATATTAATTAAAAATATGCAAATGGCTTAGCTGAAGGAGACTGTCTCCTATCACAGAAGGTACAAAAACGTAACAGCTTACTTGGAGCTGTAATCAGATAATGGCACTTCTTGTTTCCTGCACAGTTAACAATGTCTTGTGATTTGTCCTGGAAGCTTTTGGATTCCCTCCTGGAGAAGGTCAGTGCTGTTGGCTCATACTGTGTGACTTGGAAGCGCAAAGAATGGGTCTGTGCCATGTACCTGTTGCATCTGTGGCAGCAGGGCTCAGGCCTGGCAGGCAGGAGAGCATGGCTGTCTCCAGCAGGGGCCATACAGCTGCTCAGAGAGAGGCACCACGTTTGAAGTTGTCACACTGGGGTTTTGGGGACAGTAGAAAATTTGTTATGGCCCACAGCTCAGTGGTGGACGTCGCACTTGAAACCAGCAGTGCTGTCACCATGGTGTATTTCTCAGCTCAGGGACTTATGCCCAATCTTTGCCACAATTTTTAAGATTTTTTGCTGCCACAAATTCTATGTTATACTGTAGTTGCACTTTCTGTTTTTTTTTTTTAAATAAACAAAACAACAAAGCCACACAGGTCAGGAATTATTAGACTCCTAAAAAAAGGCTTAAAGACATTACTCAAAATTACTAAAATGTAAATCACAATATCAGAAAATATAAAGAAATCTTTATATGGAAGTGAGGAAAGAGTTACCCTTTTCCCAATGCTGATGATTTTTATCTTCCAGTTGATGTCTTTGTAGCATCTATCAATGCCTTTAATTCCTTCTAAGGGTCAGAATAATAGGGAAGACTTGTATTTGTGTGCACACACACGTAATAGTGCCCACTTGGTGCTAAAGTTGTAAACTTGTAGTTTATGGTACAGAACCATCCAAGCTGCTGAATACTTGACTTGGATTTCTTGAGGAATGGAGAAAGGAAGGGAAACCAGAGTGCATTAGATCAGCACATACATCCTGGGTTGTACAGGAGCAGTTATACCTATGGCAGCATCTGCTTCTGCTGAAGGTCCTTGTGGGATGTGTCCATTCCATCTCTGCTCCCTGTGTGTGACATTTAAAAAGGTGTTGCAAGGCAGATGTGAGGGTGGGCAAGAAGGCAAAGGAGTATGAAAAGTACCATTTTGTGTTGAAAGCTGGAGTCTGGGGAAGTGGCAGGTTGTGGTTTTGCTGTTGGCTGTTCTGTGGATTTACTGTGTAACTTTCACAAGCTCTCTACCATGGGACATAAGAGGGGAGCAGCAACAGGGATCTTTCCAGGTTTATTTCACTAGTGTCTTCTCAATTGCTGTAGCTTTTTCTGTCAACTGAGATGGATAAGTACAGGCAAAAAATGGACAAAATCCATAACTGCTTTCTAATCCTACACACATGAAGGATTTGATCTTGCATAGAGAAATGGACTTGCTCATGTTACTGAGTCTGCTGAGAAGATAGGAAACTCTTCTGCCTGGATACAACCGCTTATGTGTTAGAGATGTGTTTGTTGCAGAACTAGAGTTAGAAGGTGAGTTATGTGTTAGCGGTGTGTTTGGCTGTTGCAGGACTGGAGTTGGGAGGCGATACTTTTATAATCTAACTTTGCAACTGATTGTGGGTAAGAACAGGAGGATTAAATATTTGAAGCTTTGAAGTAAATGTGATCCATGTTTCTGTGTTGCCGCACACGTAAACATGGTTTGGATGCAGGGGAAGTATTTTGTCTGTTGAGACTGTATAAGCAGTTCCTGTACCTTGTGCTGGCTCTTTGTGTTCCTGTGAATATAATTTATAGTTCTTAAAACAAGGTGAGGGCAAACAGTGGCATAAGCTATGAGCCTTCATAGGAGTAGCCTTCTTTCTAAAGCTTATCTCTTATCAAGGGAATGTGTGGACTCCCAGCACAATTTTAAAAAGCAGCCCTGTTTTCGTACCAGCTTTTGAATAATCCTTTGTCGGCCTTATTCCATACCCCCATTTATTTGGGCTCTTTTAAAAGAAATGTTTTTATAACAGCCACTGAAGAACTCAGTAGCTACTCTTGTGTTGTATCTGTTCCTGAAATGCCCAGTGTAGAGGTGATCAGTGTGCCCTTGATGCTGGGTAAGTATTACAGTGCAGGTGGCAGCATCCTGCTGTACTGCCCCTGCTGCCTCTGTAGTTTTTAATGTGTTCATTTCCTGTGTAAGGACTGATGGTGTGGATCTCACCCTTGAGAGATTTTTCTTAGGCTGTGCATTGGGGATCAGTGCCCTAACTAGACTGACTCTGATCTCTGTACTTCAAATGAACAGTTGCCCCAATTTGTCCATGACTGTTCTGTACAAAATTTCAAAATTTCATGTATCATAAATGCAAAAGCATCTCTGCTTACAGACTTATATAGGTGTGTTTATATTTGCTAAGGCTTTGTTTGTTGCAAACATTCAGAATCAGTAATTTAACAAACCACCTGCACGTTTGCAGAATGCCATAAGTCATTGTAGCAACTTTGTGCAAGCATGTTTGTAGTGGGGTTGTTTTTTATAGAGTGCCAGATGACAGTAACATGTGGGTCTGGTTACCTTTGATTAACCACTTAATGTTGTCCATGAAAACAAATATTAAATTGTCTGTGAGCATGTGATGTAGTTGCATGTCATACACCCTTTGTGGTTATTCACCTCAGTCATTTTTCAGGAAATATCCAGGTTGATTTGTTAGTGTGACAGCATAGCCCACATCCTGCTTAGATTCTTAGTACACTTTCTTCTCATTTTTTTACTATTTAGTCCTGCTCTCTTGCTTAGTCCCTAAGTTTTACTTTTGTGTGGTGCTGCCCTTGTAATCTTTGCAAGTGACTTGTTAGATTAATGGACCCAGTTAAAGTAATGAAGCAAGAAAGGAAACAGAGGGACTGGACTCACTGGTCCCCAGGACTGAACTTTCGGACTGAACTCTGATAAACTCATCTACATCTTGAGTATCTTAATGCAACTCTTTATTTTTTCCAAGCAAATTGCAGATAATTGTGCTTCATATATATTTATATGTGTATATATATATATATGAGTGTATTAAAATACAGAAATCTGTGTGGGAAACAGTTGAACAGCAGCACTTGGCATTTTGGAAAGAAGCAACTTGCCTTCCAGTGCTATTTTTGTGAATTTCATGTTCTGCATCTGAGATAACTGATATACTTCACCCTCACGTATTTTTTGAGGATCTCTTTAGAAGCTTGGAACAGAAGTGCTTAACTTCAAGGGATTTATTCTTTCCAAATAAATACCTCCTCTCAGCATCAAGCGCTGCAGTCTCTAAATGTTGCATCTCCAAGGAGTTTTGTATTGATATGTGCTTAAGTTCATCTCCCTTCTCCCTGAATATTTCATGCTTCTGGAAAAAAGAGCAAGACTGAACTGCTTCTCACCAGAACTTGGGCAGTTGCTCCCCACCTTTCCTGCTTCTTCCCACACTATGCATGCCTCTCTGAAGCTGCTGTCATCCTCCTCACCTTGCTGTGTAAACATTGAGTCCAACAGGAGCTCTGCTATGCCTTTTGCAAGTAAGGTATGTGTACACAGAGGACTTGTGTCCTGGTAGGCATGCAGAGTTTGTGTAGCTGTTTTCCCTACATTAGATCACAGCAGGAAGAAAATTTAAAAAGGAAAAGGGGAAACCATTGCACTACAATGCTGCAATAACCATTTGAAAACTCCCAGATTAATACTTCTATTTCTTCACTTGACACTCTGTTATGCAAATCATCTATCTGCTCACTAGAAGATAAACAGTAAGTCAGTTTTATAGCAGGTATATAAATTTGAAATTCTAAATCTTGCTGGTAGATGGTATGCATTCTTCAGCTTTTGAAGCAGCCAGACTGACTGATCTCTCCATTGTAACAATGTGTAACTCAGTAATGCTGGACTCCTTCTAAAAATCTAAAAACATTCCTAAATTCTCTTAACTTTAGGCAAGCATCTTAAGATATGCTCAAATTATTCCCCAGTTTGGGAATCTTTGGGGAAATTGTGGTGGGTTGGCCTTGGCTGACTTGGTTTGCGTCAAACTGTTCCCTTCCTCCCCTTCCTCAGCAGGACAAGGGAAGAAAATAGGACCAAAAAGTTTGTGTGTTGAGGGAAGGACAGGGGGTCATTCACCAGTTACCATCATGGTCAAAACACACTTTACTTGGGGAAGTTTAATATTATTTATCATCAGCTGATAACAAAGAAGGGCAGTGGAAAAAATGCTCTAGGGGGAGGTGGAAAGTGATTCAAACCCTAATTAAGCATGAGGCAAATAGATAATTCTTCCTCCAGATTTGGGTTTTTTTTGGTGTGGCATGTACAGACACAGTCTCCTTGCAGATGAATACACACCTGGATGCAACCTCACTTTTGCTAGCTTGGTGCTCCCTGACCAAAAGAGAAGAGCACAGGGGCTTCCGGTGACTTGCTTTGCTTATGTATTTCATGTACAGCAGCACTGTTAAAATATACTCTGATGTATATGCAGTGCTGCAATATGTGCTCTTTTCACAGAATCAGTGAGGTTGGAAAAGACCTCAGAGATCGAGTCCAGTGTGGGACAGAGCACCACCATGTCAACCAGACCGTGGCACTGAGAGACAGATCCAGTCTTTCCTTTAAACACCTCCAAGGTGAGTGACTCCACCACCTCTCTGGGCAGCCCATTCTAATGTCTAATCACCCCTTCTGTGAAGAAATTCCTCTTGGTGTCCAGCCTGAACCTCCCCTCGCACAGCTGAAGACTGTGTCCTCCTGTCCTGGCTCTGGCTGCCGGGGAGAAGAGGCTGGCCCCACCTGGCTGCACCCTCCTTTAGGGAATTGTAGAGAGCAATGAGATCACTCCTGAGTCTCCTTTTCTCCAGGCTAAAAACCTCCAGCTCCCTCAGTCACTCCTCACAGGACTTGGGCTCCTGACCCTTCACCAGCTCTGTTGCCCTTCTCTGGATATGCTCCAACACCTCACTGTCCTTGTAGTGAGGGCTCAGAAGCGGATGCAGTACTCAATTGTGACCTCGCCAGTGCCAAATACAGGGGTTTTGATGGCAACTGATACTGACTTAAAAGGCACTAAACTGAAACTGCTTAATCTGACCTGAGCATATTTTCATAATAGTCTTTGTAACTCTTCCATCCAAGAATCTGGTTTAGATGACAAAATGCAAGAATAGGCGTCATCATCCAATTGGTTGTTTTTAACTTGCAACAAAGCATTTGAACACTGAATCAAAGACTAGATAAAAGTGAAAACTTTCATGAAAGCTTGAAATATGTACTGAAGAAAAAGAGATACAGTGCTGACTTGCGTTTCTTTGTAAGTGGGTGATACCAGCTCAATCTACATGCTGTCAGATAGATACCATATTGCTTTCCACATTCCATTAACTCTATATACTACATGAACTTTGGAAACAGTGGGTGGCACTTCTTTGCTTCATTTGTGTGCTTTCTCTAAAAGTGCAAACAGTTGTGAGTTTTTTGTGAAATCTCTAGTTGTAGTCTCAAAACACTTACTGCCTTGGAAGTATGAAATGGAGCTGTTCATTGGCAGCAGCCTCTGCTGGCATAGAGTTCTTCACTAGGCATATCACTTCTGTGACCTCCTGGTCATTTAGTCTAAGCAGAAGGAAATGCTGAGAGTAGTTGAAGTAGAAGACACAGTGGATCTTGCTGAAGATGGGGAATTGGAGGGAAAAGAGTTAAAATGAATAGTCATGTAATTTGCTTTTAAACCTGAACATGTGACCTCTTAGTCACATGAATAGATGCTTGCTGACTTGGTCCCTAAACAGACATTTGAGGTTTGAGTCTTCTGTTCTGTGTCCAAAGGAAAAGTGTTATAAAGAATGTCTCTGTCTGGGTTAGATGCTCTAGCTAGCCATTTTCTCCTAATTAACTTAAAGGGGTGTTTGATAGAAGAGAGCTTCTTGGCAGCATTCTGATCTTAATAGCTTCTGAGAAAATGCATTGATTGGCCCTTTTGTTTTTAAAAGATTGCTGTAATTTTCAGTCATTGTCTATAAGGAAATCACTAATTTATTAAACCAGCATCATGGATTAAGAATTAAAGACCTGACTCTTTTATCACTTAAACTGGTGTTATGTTGATGTTACCCAGGAGGACTATTAAACAAAGTGTAAGGTATTCCTGTGGACTCTTAAATGCATGTTTCTAGACTTCATTCATAAGATCAGAACTGATTTTTTTGTTACTTGTACCAAGAATAAATTGCATTCTTGGAGTTTGGGTAGTGAAAACAGAAAAAAAAAATCTTACGAGTTTATGTCTGAGAAACGGAAACTTAGCTACCATTCCATATACAATGTTTAGGTTGCATATTTTATAGGTAGTCAAAAGAGAAAATTTCTCTGTGTAGTTCCACTTTTTGGAAAAAAAAGTAATTTAATCAATGTCTCTCATTTTTTGTTCTTTTTGCAAGCAAGTTAGGTTAGCTGCCTTTGGATGGTACTGCTTAAGTAGATTTAGTTTGCCTTAAAACAGCTCTCTGAAGCTTCACCGAATTGAAATTTGATGGCTGAAGTAGCAAAGTGAGGAATTAATTACTTTCAGACATTCCATTGTGGCTTAACAAAATTGTAATGCAATAATTATGTTTTATCAGGGTTATCTCATATTTATTTTATTTCTGTGAAGTTTTATTTTAAAGACACAGCAGGAAGTGAATGATTCACATAAATGTAACATTTTAATAAAGTTTGGCATCTGTTATTAAAAAAGGTAACAAAAAAATTGCTGGATTAATTGGTGGACAAAAAGACTAATTATTTTTGCTACTAAGTCTATCTGTCATCTGCTTTCTAAGGTAGATTTATGTTGATTATATCAAATAGTGAGTTTTCAGGTCTTCACTAAGTAAGCAGTGCTCTGGTCTTTATTTGTGGCTGCTGTTTTTATGCTTTAACCCATGGCTTACTGATCTGTGGGAATTACCTTAGTGTGATTGTGTGGGATAGAATTAAACAGCCAGAGCAGCACAAAAAAAAACTTTCTGATCATTTTTAGCCAAGGACAGTAGGATAAACCCAGTCATCAGGGTTTTGGACACTGTAGAGTCTTTGAAACCATCCACTTGCAGGTAGCTGGTTGCTTCTGTTCTGACTGTTTTAAAGAAAGTTGCTGCCTTTTTCTTTTTAATTGTTTGGCTTTGTCTTCTGAGTGTTCATTGGACGGATTGGAGAAGAAACACAGCAGTGGTTCCTACTAGACAACATTTCTCATTCTGCTTAGCTTTCAAAAACAAAGCCTTTGGTCAAAGCCCAAGCTAGTAAATTGTCTGCCACCCTAAGAATCATAGCTTTAATAGGAGGGTTTGTTAAAGCTGGAGAAGCTTTTTGCGAGCATCATGACAGTGGTTACTACAATGAATAGAGGCCTGTTCTACCATTCTGAGCTACAGCTGGTGTCAGCTGTGGTACTGAATAGTACAGCAAGATAAAGGGAACAGAAGGGCACATTTTGTCTGCTAATAATAGGCTTGGGACTGCCATAAACTCTGTATATAAATTATGCAACAATACAGATTGTCTTTCTTAAATTTTTCCTCATCTTCATTGTGGTTGAAAATCTGGCTAAATAACTTCCGAAGGATCTCCAACAATTCTTGTGTGTGCTCTTTGATGTGGCAAGCAGACTCAGCAAAGGGCAGTATCAGAAACGTTTCAGGTCACTGATCTAGACTCAGTGCCTCACATAATGGGGTCTCATATAAACTAAAAGGATAGGCATAAAGATTTTTTTCATCAGTTAATTCCCTAGGCTGCTGACATTTGCTGTTTTGTTATTGCATGTGACTGGCACATTCAGAAATACTGTCTCAGGGCTTCCTCCCTGGGAAAACTCTTCCATGCCTCAGAGGGGGAAGCAGTGGAGGAGTGGAACAGGATGGCAGAAGCACCTCCTGTCTGACTGTATTCAGACTACTGGGGGTTGTGTTTACTGAGAGATGTGTGTTCATTCTAGTGATGGTGGGGGTAGGTCAGTGCAATATTTGATAGGTCAGAATACTTTGCAGAGGACATTTCCTCTGAATGCTCAATTGCTAAGGTTGGACTGGACCTTTCCAAAATTATACAAACATATCATAAGTAACATGAGAATGGATTCCTTTCTGGAAACACTTCTGGGTCACGGGTTAGTACTGTTGTTGATGTTTCATTTCTGGGTTTATGGATTATAACTGAAAGAATCAGTGTCAAGGAATTATTGAACAAATTGCATGTATTGTGCATAGCCAAGCTTTTATTCTCTTGCCAAAATCAACTGTAACTTGAGTATGAGAGGGGAAGAAGACAATAAAGCTAGAATTAAGGGGCTGCTGCCTCTTGTTTGGGGACCATGGCCTGTAGAGAAAAGCACATCTCCTAACCAAGCTCTAAAGCTTGCATTTACTTTGGAGCTGTTCTTGAAGATTACAGAGGTGACAGTGTATGTCTCATGAAGTACAAACAATTCAAATAAAAATACAAGTTCATATCAAAACTGTCATGTAGTTCAAACCAAAATATTTGCTCATATTTTATCAATGAAAACCTTATAGAAGAGTATTGTAGTCCATGGAGTGGAGTCATATGTTCACAGGTTTTGCAGAGTTAAGATTGAAATTTAATGATTTGTTTCCAAAGCCAAATGTAAATTGGTTCACAAATACAGTATTCTCTTTATGTTGTAACTTTTGCAAATACTGGCATCAGGCTTTTCCTACAATAGACTTAACTTTAAGTGTAAGCGTGAAGTTTGTTTTAAGTCTGTCTATAGAGATAAATGCACTCTAACTGCTGATACTGTTTGGTTTTGCAGGTTGTCTTCTGAATTTTGTGTCTGAAGGTATCCTCTTGCTTTCTCAGCAAATCATGGACATCGTTGGCTTTCTGAAGTCGCAATTCATTTGCCACCTTCTGATCTGCTACATATTTATAGTGTCAGGACTCATCATTAACTTCATTCAACTCTTTACACTTATACTTTGGCCAATCAACAAGCAACTGTTCAGGAAGATCAACTGCAGGCTGGCTTACTGCATTTCAAGCCGTAAGATGTTTTTTTCTTTTTCTTTTTTTTTTTTTTTTTTTTTTTTTTTTTTTGTTTAAGTATTTTCATATTTTGCCTTGAGGGAATTGGTAGAAAATTTCTGAATTTCAAAGCCTGTATAAAGGTCATGTCTGCTTCCTACAGCACCTGCACTTGTATGAAGAGATGTATGACTTGTTGAAATGTCTTCTAGTGCTGAAATGTTTTGCTCTTTTATAGTGGGATGCTTCCTTGACTCAGTATGTTGAAGTAAGATTGCCTCTCATTTGGCTATCCATCATGTTTCCTTAAACCAAATGAGAAATATTGACCTAGTAATGCATCTCAGCAAGTTCAGCTATTATCTGCAGGCTTACAGTGTGAACCAGTCACTTCCAATAATGTTTTCAATCTTTTTATCACCCATAATTTTGTTTATGATCTTGGTTTAAATGTTTCCTGTGCAAATCCTCTTCAGGACTGGGAAATAACAGGAAAAAAAAAAGGAAAAATGTTTGATTTCATGTGTTTTTTTTCTTAGGCCAGTTATAAACTGTTTTTTCTTTGAATAGGATTTCAGATATTCAGCTGCATCTGTAAGTATTTAGTATGTGCATGGAGTTATAATGCAGAGTACAGCAGGTAGCCTGTAATCATTTGAAAGAAGCAGGGATTGAAATGATATTGATTTTTCTGGGAGAGGTGGGAGCATGAGCTCAGGATGTTGTAGGAGGAGCAGACCTTTGACTGCTGAGATGTGACTGTTTACTGGCACTTGATGAAACAGGTAATTCCAGTGCAATGAGTGACAGCTGTACCCATTTGTTTGTTCTCTGTTAGAGGGAGTGTAGTGGAATCTTACCTGACAACAGTGAATTATCAGAGCATTTGCAGTTTTCTTGTTAAAATCAGTTTGCTTATATATTTGCCTTTAAAGAGCTGCAACTGCAGTTTCAGCAATTTTGTATTGCTCCTTCTGACTTCCACATAACTGCATTAATGTACAGCAGAGAGAATTCTTCACAGAAACTGTTATAGAAATGCTAATGTACGCGCATTCAGTATTTAGGAATGTGCTGTTAAATGTGTCCAGCTTCCAGAGAGATTTCCCTGGGCCTATCTGAACCTCAAAAGTACTTTCTTAGAAGAACACTGTTGAAAAATGCATGCCTTTGTTGCTCCCTAAAGATTATTCAAGTGTGATGTCACTGTCAATGCTAAGTGACTTATGGATGTTTTTGTGCTGTGGGAAACAACCCTCCGGTACAGCATTTAACAATTGTGCTGTAGAAATGCAGCAAAATGGTTTCTTTCAAGTAACCTTTTCTGCTACTAAATGTTGTTAGTATTCAAAATCAACTGTGAGGTAGAAATTTGTCACATGCCTCAGTTTGGGGGCCACTAGGCATTATTTATCTTTCACCAGTGACTCTGATGAGTAACAATTCAAAGCGTATTTTTGAAACATGCTTCTGACTTAAATTTCAAGTGCGTCAGAGTGTATAGTCCCAAATAAATTTGGGATGCTGTTTTATTACTTCTGTAATGGAGAGATGTTCTTTCTGAAAAATTTCTTTGTTGCTGTGTGTATGTCCCTGAAGTATTGAGTTTGCAAGTGCTATTCATTTGCATGTGCAGAGACTGGTATTGAATCTGGCCAGGTTCTTACCTTTTGCCTGGCAGCACAGTGTATGTTTGAAGCCATGGCATGTAGAAGATACTGTACAGCTGTATATAGGTATATATTATTATTTTTCATGCATTGTCTTCTGGCCCATTCTTGCTTTTGGCTACTTAGTGTAAAGAGAGCAGCTATTCTACAGTCTTCAGGCTGAACCCTTCAGTTTATCTCAATCTAGTCTGATCTGGGAAATGGACAGTATGGAAGAGGGAGTAATCTTGAATGCTTGTCCTTGGTGGGGCAGATGGCTTTGTACTCAGGGTTGTTGATCTCATCTTCAGTGTTGATGCCACTGGAATAGATTGTGTTGTCAGGTTTTTGCCCAGTCATGCTGAGAACAAAGTATGTCTAGGTTAAAGCTATTTATTTTAGCTTTACAACAGAGCAAGCTAGCATTTGATGAGTCATCTTTATCTGAGTGATATTTGGAAAGGGGAAAATGATGGTTAATTTGAAAAACTATTTCAAAGAACTAAAGACCAATTAATCAAAATGGATGTGTTTTTGGGGGCCACTGATTTGGTGACTAATAAGTGAGATCTGTATGGGCCTGATGAAAGTTATGGAAACAGCTTACTGTTGGAGACAATGAGGTTCATCATTGGAGAATATAAAGGTGTGTGTTTTTGTGGTGGTGGCAAGAATCATGTTGCCTTGAGAGCCTGATGCAGCCTGGCCTGAGTCACCAAGTCAACCAAAGAATGAAATAGAGCAGGCATGGTTTAATTGAAAAATGAAATGAAAGCAGCAGTTGTCCTTAGATCCGCAAAGTTCAGTTGTTTTCCATTTGATGTCAAAGGTAGAGATAAATGGCTCCATGAAATTGGAGAGTTATTTTGTCTTTGATGCTGTGCTCTTTGGGCAAGTTGGAGGTTTTTGTATTTCAAGTAGTGGTATTTTCTTACACCTTTTTTTTTCCTACCTCCTTTCTAATAAAAGAATGTAATATTCTCACTTCCCCTCATGCACTGTCTGCTATCATGATGCATATGGGAAGCTGAAGTTCTCTTGTGATTAATGACTTATCCTCAGTTGAGTAGTACAGCTTGAGTTGGGGTGCTTCTCTGTTCACGTGGATCAAACCAGACTAGCTTGAGTTAAAGTATCCATGGAATCATGGAATCATCAAGATTGGAAAAGACCCTTATGATTGAGTCCAGCTGTCAGCTCAGCGCTGCCAAAGCCACCTCTAAACCATGTCCCTAAGAGCCACATCTACACATCTTATAAATATCTCCAAAGATGATGATTCAAATCCTGGGCAGCCTGTTTCAGTGCTTGACAAGCCTTTCCATGAAGAATGTTTCCCAAATATACAATCTAAACCTTTCTGGGTGCAGTTTGAATCCATTTCCACTTGTCCTATCACTTTTTACTTGGAAAAAGAGGCTGACCCCCACTTTACTACAACCTCCTTTCAGGTAGCTGTCGGGAATGATAAAGTCTCCCCTGATTATCCTTTGCTCCCTCAGTTGGTCCTCATAAGCCTTGAGCCCCAGGCCCTTCAGCAGGCTCATGCCGTGAGCTGGCTGCATGGAGTAGCTGTGGTGTGGTAGTTGAGCACAGGTAGCTGTGCAGGCTGCTGCTTCTCTGCCATGAGTTTGGCACCTGCACTACAGCTTCTCCCCGTAACTGCTGACAGCCCAGAAGGCTAAAGCCACAGACATCAAACTTCTCATCAATGCAAGCTAAAGAGCTAAATACCTTGTTTCCAATTTGAATTGACAGGAGGTTTAACTAGAGCAGCAACTCGCTTTTAATGAAGCAGGGCAGGTGTAATGGCATATACCAAGTTGCCTTCAGCAACTGGTGATGAGAAGTTATTGCCATTCTTGTAACCAGTTGCGAGTCCACAGGGTGAGCTTAGCTTCTCTACTGACCTGCTCCAATATGTAATAGCATTGGGATGCTCTCCAAAGGGTGTGTTATCCATTCTCCATATTGCAGTTTGGGTTGCTTTTAGATCTCCAAGATACTTCTCATACTTTACTATGAGTAAACTCGTCCTGTTTGATCCTGTTATCCCATTTGACAAATACATACAGAATAATGGTTAGTTCTAGTGCTATGTCCTCTGTATGTCTTGATCTTTACTGAAGAGTGTTGTTGCAAAGAGTGGACATCCAGCTTCAAAAGAACAAACTTTTGTCTGTGTTGGTCTTGAAATGTGCCAAAAGATTGGTAAGGGTTATGCACCCTCTTTCATGTTTAAATAAACAAACCAAAAAATCTCGAAACAAAGAGCAAAAGAAACCACACACACAAGAACCTAATAACCCTCCCAAAATAAAAACAGGACACCAATATCTTAGGGCTTCTAAATTGTAGAAAATATTTTCTGGCTTCAAGTATATATTCATGGATAGGTTCAACTGCCTGTTAATCCACTCTCCCTTTGGTAAAATGACAACCTGGATAAACTCCCTCATACTGAAACCAACAGAGTGCACCCTATTAAGGAAATTGAGCACTGCAAACCTCAATATGGTGATAACAATAAAAATTTCAAACATAAGTGTGCTTGGAAGTTGGCATAAGAGCAAAGGTTGGGCAAGCAATCAATCTTGGGTTTTATTTTTTAATTTAGGAACATTATGTTCTCAGTTTCTTCTTCTAAAAGATAGGAACCAAGGTAGGAAGCACTTAGTGTGGAATACATCACAGTTCTCATAGATGCTGTTTGTGCCTGAATTGGAAGTGCTGGGAGTACACCTTACTCCTCCCTCCATGTCATAGCAAACCACCACAAGGGGTGCACACAGCTTTTCTGCAGTAGCTTGTACAGTAGGCCAAACACATCGAGGGAACAGGTACTCTTGGGATTCATGCCATATGTGCACATGGCTGCACAGCATGCTGGGCAGTGGGAAGGTGGTTTGTACTTCCCAAATCAGTTTGTGCTTGCTTGGCTGTTGAAGTGCAGCCCCAGGCCAAGCACAAGAGTATGCTGGAATCCTGTGGACTGTTCAGGACACGTGCTTAGACCGTGAGAGTGGGACATACACGTACAGGGTACATGGCTTCTTTAGAGGTGCTGAGTGGAGGTATTTGCCTGTGAGTAGAGCAGTGTTGTTATCTTGTCCTCTTGCTGCCACTGTACTGGGGGAAATGAGCTTCTGTGCCTCCAGGGTGAGTGGCAAAGTGGCCTCCTGCTGACTGTGCACCAGGTGAAGGTTGCATAAACAGAACACCTGGCAGTAATGACATGGTCATGTGGACATGTGCACAAGGGCCTTAAAAGCAACCAGATTAGCTTCTAATCTGCCTTCATAAATAAATTACAGTAGTACTAATACCTATTGTTATGCCATGAAAGGGGTGCTATTACACCTCTGGGTAAAGTTACACCATGTGGGCTGCAGTTTGTAGATCCTGCTGGGCAGAAGGCCCTTGTTTGCACTGAAAGGGGCACCCTGAAGCCTGTTCATTGACTGCAGCAAAAACAAGATGGAAACTGGTTCTTCTTATAACTGAGCTTCCTAGAAACAGAACCAGAGGAAATTGAGAACTACTTCAAGTTTCATCATCTTATCTGACTGTTACAACACAGTAAAGCTAGTTCCTTCTGTGTACAACTATAGGTTTTGCAGTGTGAGGACTGAATATCTGAACAGGGCTTTCTGGTAGTATTAGGGCCATGCTAATTGTTTCTTGGAGTTTAGAGGAGCCCTCAGCTATTTTACTTGTTTGTATGGAGATAGTGCTGAGGCAGGGGGGGAGAATTCTTGCCTCTGGTGCAGTTAAGTAGTTGGGAAGGGCTGGGAAGCAAGAGCAACCCGGAGAAGTAGGGCTTTCTTGTTCCTTCACTTCTGTTTACAACCATCTTATGCTGCAGAGGAAGCAGCCTGCTATTGTCAAAGTATGGCACAGTGCCCTTGACACAGTCCTATAGTATTTTATTTATAAAGCAACCTGAGTTATGCTTGTCAATGTTGATATAGTGAAGAGTTTTCATAGGACACTTAGGACTGCTTTCTTAGCCTCTCTGAAATGTTTTGAGTAATCTGTGCAAAATGTATTTTTCTCAAGAGCTATTTGTCTACACAAGCCTTTGTTATCTTAGTTCCACACTCCACATCCATACAAAGCCACTGGTGAAGGTTATGGAAAGTTTACAACAACTAGTGGGGCAAAATTGGAGGCCAGATTTTATAGTCTTGCAAAGGGAAGATGTTGATTTGAACTGTTAGAAAAGTAGACCATCTCCTTAGCCTTCTCTTTTCTCTCAAGCCAAGCTGTGGCAATAACTGTGGAAATAGAGTGTACTAAGAAAATGCCCATGTTAATTTTAATGTAGATAAATGCTAGAAAAAATAAACTTTAGTGGAAATCATCTACCCTGAAGTGTCATCTACTCTAATTCATTAATGTCTTCCTTCAGCCCATTTTCTAATACCCTTATATACCTGTTTTGTACTTATGACAGTGCTTCTAGTTTTCTGAACAATTCTCCATTGAGACCAAACCTTGACTTTCTCTGCTTTAATTTGGAAAGACAGAAGGAGCAATCACTGCACCAGATTCTCCATTCTTTTGCTGGTAGAGTAAGATGAAATGTGTAATGTGTGTGTGTGTGTGTGTGTATGTGTTTGCTGCATCCATCACAGCTTGGACTTTTTTTCCAGATTGTGTTTGTGGAATTGCATTAATTGCTATGAGTAAAATTCCTATGAGTAAGTCCTCTACAGTGCCTAGCATATGCCTCCATATTTTCCCTACTGTCATTAACTTGCTGTATGAACTAATAACATTTCAGTCCTTCTCATTTTGTGCCCCTTGCAGGTGTTGTTACTCAGTTTTCGTAGGCGTTCAAGTTTTGTCAGTGAGCTTGAATAGATCACACAAGGCTGTGTGCTGATTGCAGGCATGCTGTGTGAGCATGGTGAAGGTGTGTTTGAATGACGTCTGTGCATGGCCTTTACCAGAGTTCCTAGTTCAGCCTACAAGGGATGTGATCTGTTTTGCTCAGCTCTCAGTTCAGGAGAAAGGGACTGCTTTCTGTGAAAATGAATGTGAAATGCCTCTCTAGCTTTTCACAAGACTAGTGAAAAGCTAGAGAGGCATTTAGTCTGATCTTTAATGAAAAAGGCATCTTCACTGTCACTGATACTATTTTGTTATTGCTGGAGCCTTTGTAGAGGTCACTTGTCTTCATTTTCCTTTTTTTTGCATCAGATTCCTGAAGAAGTGTGATGCTGATAGTCTGCAGCCTGGAAGGAGAGATGGCAGGGAAGCAGTAGGTGAACTGCATTCTGTTTGGTGTCTAGCATCACAAATAACAAAAATTATAGCACATTTTGTTAAACATTAGATCTGGCCAGCAAGCTTCATAGATTCCTGAACTGGGGTAAATTTTGAAGTGTTTACACAAAAGTATTTCTATCTGATACAGCATAACTCAGGAACATGATATCTAATGATCTATGGTAGCACAGAATCTGAAGACATTCTGGTGCTACAGTTTTTTATTCATTAAGGATGAATATCACAATCAAAAGATCATTTCATATTTGTAGAAACCCCATTTAAGCTATAGGCCTTATTTTATTGCTGAAATGATACTGAAACTGAAGGATAGTCCCTTGATGATGTGGAAACATGCAAAGAAGCAGAGAGTAGCTCAGTCATCAGCAGTTACAAGCAAGTAGAAACTAGCAGTAATCCAGCCCTCTCCAGGAAAGCGCAGTACCTCCACAGGAGGGACTGCTGTGGGAACTCTGAATTCTCATGTGTTCAGTCAGGGAAGGGATCTGCTGCTGGAATGTCCACGTGAGGTGCATTGTCTTGTCTCATTTACTGTTGGTTTGCTACATCCTCTACCCCCTCCCACTCCCTTTTGGGCAATGTGCACCCCTGGAAGTGTATGTCCAAGTGATTCTTCCTCATCCAAATCAGTCACATACCAGCAAGTTTTCATGGCATAGGTTTTCAGGCTCGTCCTGTAACAAGAATTGCTGCAACTGGGCCAGTGAAAGTATCTGGTATCTGACTACATTTTTGCAGGAGGATTTCCAAGCCAGTAGGAACCAGTATGTCCTTTCAGCAGATACTTGAGGTGTTTCAGTGTGACACTTGAGATGAAGGAGCTTCTGAGTGCACATGCTTGGTACTCTCTGTGGCTAGGTGTTTGTTTCCTGCAACTTGCTTGCAACCTTCAGATTAAGGCTTCTTACTTAAGGATTGTGTTGTTTTCTCACTTCTGAGACTGTTGCTGAATTTCCTATACACCCATCTTGGAGTAGTATATGCTTAAACATGTTTCATCCAACACCATATTCAGAAGGAGGAATCCTTTAACTTTGAGTAAGAAGCCAAATAAAAATGTGTGCAAAAAATTGTTTTCATCTGCTTGATTTCAGAAAGAGAGTTATCTGTTTTCCAGACCTACTTTGTTCCTTGCCAAAATATAATTTGAAACAAAATGTGGAAGCAGAAAGAGATTACAATGCAGTTGTTTGTGTACAGATTGTTTTGCTCTTCAGTTACCACACTTTTATTAGTACATTACTTCTGTGTGCTTTTTCTTTACTCAAGCAAATTGCTCTAGTGTCAATAACTAACATTTCTTTTCTCTCATGATTCTAAGTTCACTTAGCTGTGTTTCTAAATTGAATCTCCTGTATATTGCATCTCCAGGTGTGGGCTTTCTTTGAGAGTAAAGTTTTCTTTCCATAAATCTCCTAATACATGAGAGATTTTTCGTTGTACTTAAATTTTTTACTGCTCTTATGCTGTACTTATATGACCCTGTTTAAATGACCCCCAGATCAATATGTACTGCTAATGAAAGATTTTGATGAATGAATGAATGCATTTGCCTGTGTTAGGTAAGGAAATGTAAATAGCGATTGTACCAACTCAGTTTCTTGATTGCACTTCTAAAGAAGCTTACCCTTGTTTTTTTGAAAACTGCAGCTGGGAGGCTTTGGTCAGCCTTGCTGCTGTGAAGGAGCTACTCCTGTCCTTGTGGATTTTCTCCTGTTTCCTAGGAGTCTCATACCATTCTCTGACATTTTCCTGGTATTTCCCTTTGCCAGTAGAGTATCTCTTCTAAAGATGTGCAATGTGCTAATCCTCTGCAGTTTGCTGAGGACTCTAAACTGGAAATCTAACTATAGAAAACTAAGGAATCTGTTACTTCCTCCAAACTCATATAATTTATTTCTAAGGCCTATATGACAGACTTTTGCTATTCTTTGTACAAAGACAAAAAATAGAGAAAGAGATGTTAAGCTTGCAGTATTCAGAAAAATGCTTGCATTGTATGGATTGGGTTATATTTTTACCCACCACAATATATCAATTATAACTTTATTATTTGAGCATATATTTTCTTTAGTGCTCATGAAAGGAGGGGGATACAGGCAAAATAGCTGACATACCTCTTTATGTTTATGTACTTAAATTATCTAGTTTAAAATTGAGACCATAGTGCATTTTCCTTTTAGTAATACAGTATATTTTCATAATTTTTTTTGAATACAAAGAGTTCAGAAAATTTCTGCTTGGATTAAAAGTTACCATGAAGCTTGTCTGTCCTATGTCTTCACAGGCTCTTCATTAATTTATGCTTAAAATTCAGGGTTTCTTGAAAGGTGATTTAAATTTCTCTGGTTGCACAGTGATAGCTTGTAGCTTCTTTTTGGTACCTGCAGTTGTCAGGTGAGAATTCAAAAAACTTGAATGGCATATCCATGAATCTTTGAGATGCTATAGATTTCTTCATGTGGAAATCAAATGATGGTTGAGAAACAGATAATTTTGCAAGTGCGGGTGAGCAGAACAGCAAACAGTGTCCCAGAAGCAGCCCAAGCTGCATGGGTTACACTGTTGTATTTAGGTACTTAATATTTTTGGGAAAGAGCTGTCCTATGCTGTTTCTCAGTGTATGTGCCAGGTAAATAAGTCCTTGAAAAGTTCTTTTTCTGTATTGGAAAGGTGGGGATGGGAAGTGGACCTCTTTTAAGAGCAATGGTATGCTGAGTTTCTCCTGTGTTGCATAGGAAATTGGAGTGCCATAGGAATCTTCAGGACTATTTTTCAAAGGTGGTTCCAGTGAACAGTATTAGAAAGTGGAAAATAATGTTGAGTACTTTATCCTAAATAGTGTGGCAATGATAATGCTGTCTTTGACCTGCATATAGAGCTAGGATGCTGGAGTCTCTCCTTTATTTCCAACTTGTGTCATTTTCATGCTGGATAAAACTCCTGTAATCATGATTGCATTTTTAAGCAAGGAACACTTAAAAAAGGAGGAGGAAGATTGTCTGCTTCCATATATGAGCAGTGCCTGTTGCAGGTGGGTACTTCTGTAGGATGTCTTTCCTTGAGATGAAAAATAAATGCTAGTAGCAGTAACCTCTGAGACTAGCTTGTCTGTCTGGGAGGGCACCATTGCTGATGACTGGTATTATGTTTGGAGGGGCATTCCTACTGCTCCCTTCACTGCTTCCTTAGCCCTTCAACAAGGAGCTTTGTGCTGACCTTTATGGGCTGTCCAGGTTGGATAGAGCAGCAGGAGGAAATGCCTGGCTGATTGTTATCTGTGCTGACTGGGCCTGTTACCAAGCCAGGAGCTGCTGGTTTGTTGAAAAGTGGGAGTACTGCTAAATTCCTTGGGGAAGAAGGATAAGAGGAGCCTTCAGATGTGAGACAAATATCTCTGACACGTGGCTGTTAAATAATTAATTTTCCCAAAGGGTTTGAAAAGAGCATTTCAAAACACTGACTATTGCAGATCTGTATGTGTGTTAAACCCATTGTGCTTGTGAGGCTGGCTTTGTTCCACACTCTGTGTAACTTGGAGAGAAGAAGCTGTTTTGTAGGCAGATTGTGTCAGAATAAAAGACAGACAAAAGCTGTGAAATTAAATGTTTGAAGTATGCAGCTATTTTTTGTTTTCTTCTGAAGGGATGGTTGCTTTATAACTTGAAGCATGGTGATAGCTAAAATGAACAGTGGCTAATGAACAAAACTTGTTTCTCCACTCCTAGCTCAGAACTGCACTAGAGAAAGAAGGATCACTTGGAAGTTTTTTCAAGAATGCATATGCTGACTTAAAATTTCTTGCTCACCTGAAGAAATACTAGATTTTACATTTCATGTATGTTAGGTTAGAAGGAGAATCTATTTGATTAAACTTGGATTATGTTTATGTGTTTTGAGAGGGAAGGCAGTATGGGAATGGGAACTGGATTGAAGTTCAGAAGTGAGGTGGTGCGCCAAACACATGCAGTAACTGGAAGGGTCCTGTGAAGGCTTGTGCCCAGATCAAATGCTGGGTCAGATACTGGAGACATGCCTTAATTTACATGTTTTAACCACAAGTTTTTGGTTCCTATCATGGCACCTATGAGGAAAGCCCACTCTGGCTTTCTGTATACCATGAGGACTTGTGCATTTAACATCTTGCATTAAATCTGATTCTGATCTTGATTCCCAAAACAATTTCAGTTTGGCTGCATTACAGGAATGCTGGCTTGGCCATATTAAACTGTTTGTAGTTTATTTTCTTTTGTGCATTTCATGTGAGAAGCCACTGATGACTGCCCATCAAAAAGGGTGAATCCCCTTTTTATCAATAGTGTTCTGTTGTGTTAATTTTATAAGAAAATCAAATGGATCTTGGTCATGGAGCTGAGACACAGCAAGCACCAGAACTATCATTGTGTAATACAGTCATAATGTTTTAATAAAGCAGCATATTTTTCACTTAGTACATTAGCCACTTTATGCACATATATATGCAGGTTTTAATTCTACCACTAAACAAGCACTGAGATGAAATTGCTAGGAAGATCAAAGCACAGATAAACTTTAGCTTTCTAGTAGGTGTGATGAGTCTAATCCTTATTTTGTGTAACTCAGCATGGTATTAACAGTAACTAGACCAGAGACAAAGATTATTTTTATGCCAGTTGAAAATCTGGCCATATTAAGTAAATGTCAGTGTGTGTTTGAGGGAAATAAAGAAAAGTGGAGGGGAAAAAAAATCTGTGCACCATCAGTCATTGGTTTGGTTTGATTTGGTTTGGTTTTTAACAGTGCAATATATTTGGTCTCTCTCCTTATCTGTGATTTTTATCTTGAAGTTATGTTGACAAATTAGTAAGTGTTGGGCAGAGGTGATTTGTTACCACTTTGAAGTGAAAGCTTTGTTTGTACTTTAATATTCAGAATGACACGCTTTATGAAGTGTTCCTTTAGCATACCCTTCTAGTCACAGGCTGCCTCTGTGTAGTGCATTCCTTGAGCAATTACCTGTGAGCTCCTCTTTCAGCAACCTGTGTGTGCCCTGTGCTCTGTAAAAGAACACTGCCTTGTGTGCTTACCTGAAGGCTGGTTCTGTGCACTGCATACCCTGCCTTAGCTCTCTGCATCTGAGGGGTGAGCAGTGGGCTCTGGCCAGCCTGGGGCTCCCTCTGTCCCCTCTCCCAGGAGTGGTAATGGTAGGTGAAATGCTCCTTCCTGTCCACATTCCTTGTTGGGTCGGCTTTTCGATAAATGGCCAATTCTGATTTGCAAAAATGAAGCGTATTTTAAAACACCATTTTGAATCCACTTTTAGATTTATTTTTTCTTTGCTGTTCAGCTGGTTTTTTCTTCACTAAGAGTAGAGAGAGGCTTGCTCTTCACATTTGATGCTGGATCCTCATCAGAGTAGAAGAAGCTCTACTCTTTCTCTTCAAGAGTATGTATCTCTTGCATAAAGTTTATAAATCAGTCTTCCATGTTGAACCTTGAAATCTGCTCACTTGCCCACTGCTTTATTATGTCAGGGAGTGATCTGATATGCTGGAACATCTAGATTTGGAAGACTGGGTTGAGTTTTTCCTTGTGGAATCCTCCATGCAAGCTTTGTCCCACAGAGGCAAGCTGTTGGAAAAACCTGTGCATGACATGTAGCTGAAGCTAGAAGCTTGGCTCACAAGCTTCTCAGTCACACCCTTGGCAGCCAGAAAAAAGCTGAAAGGAGTGTTGCTCACAGCAGCCTAGTACATGAGTGATTTCTGTCCTTCAGCTGAACAAGCTGATGTTTCTTTCACTACAATTGCATTACTTGGCAATTCCACTTGGAGAAAGATTTGAACTGGTAGAAATTACACCATTTTCAAGCCCCTAATTAGACAGGACCTCAAGGCTCTTCCTGTTCCTTTTTCTTAGTTCTACTGTGGTGCAAGATGTTGCAAAGACATTAATCAGCAGTATTGATACCAGAGGAGGTTCTTGTCTAAGCCTTCAAATACAGCTCAGTAAACTCCAATACTAAATAGTGTTTATTTGCTTTGGCTTTCTTCTTTCCAGCTTTTTAGGCAGGACTTTAGAGGAGATCCCAAATGGCCTGCACAGAACCACAAAGACTTCTGGCACAGTGCCACCTGGCAGCCTAAAAGGTGCTGTCTGCACTCAATAGGTCTGATAGAGCCAATGCTGTTACTGTGCTTCTCTTAATTTTGCATGTCTGAAATCCTGTGAGAAGTCTGGATGGCCTTCAAGAAGAGTTGTTTCTAAAAATCTGTAGGTCTTCCTTAGTAAAGAGGAGGTGTGAGCCTGCATGAGTTAAAGCTGAGTTTCTGATCCATGGTAAATCAGTAGTGTGTATGGCCTGAAAGGTGGGAAGCCCCTGTTGTTTTGCAAGCTGGTAAATGCTACATCCAAGTGGGTGAGTCACATGGATCCTGCATATCTTTCATTTTGAGAAAGCTGAGGCAATGAAGGTGGTAGAGGTAATTCAGAAAGGAATAAAGCTAAATTCAAGGAAATAATGGACTTGCAATTGGCTGCCTTTTTTTTTCCTGAGATTCCAGTACAGTTTTGATCAGTCTGTAATGGGATAATATTTTGCTACCTAGTATACTTTGTGTAATATTGTATGCCCTTGTTAAATCTTGAAAAGTTTCCTTCTTTTTTTTTTTTCCTGTGGTGACAGAAATACTCATGATAAAGTTGACAGAAATATCAGTAGTGCATATGCATATGATTTTATGATACTGCTCTACTCCTGACATGTGCATGACTAGTTTGTATGACAGGTCTTTATTTTACTACTGCTACGAGTCACATTGGGCCTTTTAAACTGTTTCTCTTGTACCAGCCTGAAATGATGTGTCTGGCTGCTACTCCTCATAATTTGCAAAGCACTGAATAGGAGAATGGCCTGGGTTACCAGAGAAGCAGAGCCTGACTTTTCTAACTTCCAGAGGTTCTCCTTCTGCAAAATGAATAGACGAGGGTAAACTCAGAGCTCATTGATGATGCAAGATTTTAATGGACCATGTAAGCTAAACCTCTGTTTTCTGGGATGATTATTCAACACAAATAGTTCTAAGAGTACAACACTGTTGCTTGCACTAGATATGAAAAAACAAAAAGCTTATTACCTCTTTGTGCAGAATTTTTGCAATGATACTGAGCCACTGGGACTACATAGCAGGAAGATGGTAATGCTTTTTTTGTGGATACCCTTTCAGTTCGAGCAGTGAGAGGTTAAAGAAGCAAATGGCTCATTTACATCCTCATCTGCTGGAGCACATGATCTGCAGGCTCTCTGAGCAGGTTGTGATGTTCCAGCAGTGGATTAGTTTTGTAAAAGCTTTGAGGAAAGAGAAATGCAAGCACAATCAAACTAAATGTGAATTGAGAAGCTCTAGTGTCCTTAAGTGTGGTGTAATATTGTTGTTACTTTGGATATATGTTTGTCTTAACAGAATTTGCACTTTCTCACGTGTGTTATATTCTTCAGTGAGAAAAAATGGGGATTTTCATATATTTATATATTTAGATATTTTCAATCATCTTGAAGTGTTACAGGCTGCACCTAGGACAAAAATCACCACTTGAAACTTGATACGTATATTTGATCTGTAGTACTTTATTTTTAATTCATGAAAGCCATTTGTTTGATTTGTAGTTTCTGACCTTATTGTCCCTTTAAAGAACATTTTGTGAAAGTCACTGATAGGGATTAAGAAGCTAAAATAAGCACTGGGACATAGTTCTTGTCTCTCAAGACCTCACGTGATGAAATGCTGTAAGATTACAGGCAGAGAGAGGGAATTCATAGAATGCAAGTGAAAAATGAATAATGGTTTTGTTCTGAACAGTGTTCTCAGTGATAGGGGTTCTGTGGTTATTCATCATTAATTCTGATTATATAATACAGGAGCTTTGTCAATTTTTTCTTCCATTATTGAAATTCAGGTAGAATATCTTGTGCAGAAGAAGGCTAAGTAGAAGTTATACGCCTTGACTTGAGTCTAAAAATTAATTGGTTTAATATTAATGCTATTAATATAACAAATATAATTATAATTTGCTATTAATATCATTAATAGCATATTATATCTGGAAATATGTTGATATTTCTCCTGAGTGCACCAGTTTAAATCCAGATTTAAACGTTACTGGAAAAGTATAGAAACCTTGGAAGCCATTAGCCCTGGTTTTCCTGTTCTGCCGTTCTGCAGACACCATAGTTCCTTCTTTTTGTGTTTTCACCTCTATGAAATGTAATTCTTGATAACTAGTGGTTTTATTTAAAAATACTGCAGATTTTATTAGGATTTAATTTACCTTTTGTTGAGTTTCCTAATTCATTTTTCCTATTTGTGCTGAAGATTGCTTGCTTTGGCAGCTTATAGTTTTTTTCTATCATCAGTCATTTTTCTCAGAGATAAACTCATGTCAGTTCTTGTCAGTAGCTGAAAATGCAGGTTAAATGTGATGATGGCAGGGATTTAGAGCATCAAAATAATGGGATTTTTTCTCTTGTTCTGAAATGCTTTCCTTCTAAAGCCCAAATTTTTCATTTTTCATTTCAAACTAAGGAGGATAAATTTGTATATATAGACATAAAGGCTGTTGCAAGAATACGTGCAAGAAGGAGAAAGATTGTGTGAGAATAAGTCTTTTTAACTAAATACGTGAGGTAAACATGATTCACTTGAGTCAAATAACTCCCCTAATGCATAGGGCAAGATAAACCCAGTCACATGAGTGTGTGTGCTTTTGTTCTGAATGAAAGCATGAGACCTAAGTGTGGACAATGCTGATCACTCTATAATTAAGGATTCATGTCAAAGAAGTCAATCATGGTTGAATAAATACAAGGTAAGACTGACATCTATTAGCTTGGTTCATGTTTGTTTATTTGGATACTCAAATTTTGAGGTCCAGGCCTCCTGGCAGGTGATTTTCAGCAGAGAACTCCCTTGGGAAAGGTTTCTGTGTGGTGCTGCCCTGCTTAAACAGAAGCCTTTGCTGATTACTGCAAGATACTGTCTTCCCCTTGGTCCACTGAATACTCTTTTCAGCCTGGGGTAGCAGAGTGTTTCTGAGTCTGCAGTGTTTCTCAAGCACTGATGGAAGAGAGGAGAGAGGTCTCTAAGGCAGTCTGTTTGGAAAAATCTCACTTTCTTTCCTAGTTACAGAGAATAGGACTAGAAAGGAATTAGTGAGCCATTGAATTTCTAGCAGTGATAAAATATAGTGTTTTTAAGATGATTCTTACTCAATTTACAAAGCTGCTATGCATTTTTATCTGACAAAGTAATCACAACGATCTTCAGAATATTGGATGCCTGTAATTTCAGTCACTTTAGACATGGATGTTCTTCAGCTAGTGGTATTTAGCTTAAATTGTTCTTGTTCTGTACTGTTAACTTTACTTATCCATAAACCATATTTGTGGGGAGCCCACCCAGTCCTCTTCTAGCATTTGTTTTAAAGCTCTATTGAGCCAAACTTTTCTGCTTTTGGGTGATCCTGATAGACCTGGTCTGCATCTGCTTTGTTTCAGTGTTTCCTTCCTGGGCATGGATGTTTGGTACTGGTGTGCATGCCCAGAGATTCTCTCAGTCGTGCAATGCCCAATTCCCTTCTCTCCAGGAACAAACATCCTTTGCCATTGTTTTCAGTCTTAGGACTGCATAATATGAATGGAGCAGAAATGTTCAGTGGCAAAATAATGTTCCCAGATAATTCTGTCATTTCCAAATTATGAGGCTCTATTTTTATTAGTTCCGCAAGATTATTGCATCGGCAAGAAGCAGCGATGCATCCCATGAAAACTAATTCCATTTATGTTACCTTACCTCTTAAGGTCATCTGAGTCTTAAATTCTATTCTGACTCTGTATCATCCACAAAGTTTATTAATAGGAATTTCTTTTATTGTACTCTGTGAATGGCTTAACATTGCCTAGAAGTGGTAGATTTGAAGTCCTTTTTTTTTTCCTGGCATTTCTGGCATCAACAAAATGCTTGAAAAGAAATGGTAGAAACTTGAATACCTGATGGCGAGTACTTTTTTATTTGGTATTTTATGAGACCAGATTTGTAACCACTTTGTACTTACTAGATCTGATTTTTTGATTCTACCATTTAAAGATGGTACTTACTTAAGCTTAATGTAGGTCACCCTGCCTTCATTTAAGCTTCTGGTTTGGGATTTAGACAGCAACATGCCACCCTAACGGTACAAATGAGAACTGGAGTAACATTGTATGTACTGTTCATTTAAGCTTCATTGCTTCAGCATTTCCATCAGTGGGACACAGAAGTTACCCCTGGGGTAAGGCATGATGTGGGGTCATATTTAATGAGTGCTTGACAGGAGAGGGATGTGTGATGGATCAGGTGATGTTTTGCTTTGTCCTACGTTAGTCTGGGTGCCAGAATAAGAAAATTGTTAATCTCTTTAGAAAGTGGTTGCTGTGCAAGCCCCAACTAATCAGATAAGGGCTGTCAAATGCTGCATTACTGATCACTGCAGAACACTTATTAACACCTTATTTGAAGTTTTTTCACCTACAAGTTTCTTCTCTCAGCACTCATCTCTTCTCCCTGTCTGCGCTTGTACAGATGAATGTCCTAGGCTTCCTGGTTTATGTACATCAAATACTGAATAATGTATTAAAAAACATCATCTAATATTCATGGAACCTGACACCAGCTGCTGTTCACTGAGATGCTTCCTTCTGCTAAGGACAGAGCGGAAATTTTCATGCTATTTCTTACCCAGAAAATGTGTTTTGTAGTGCAGGCCTCACATAGCAGTTGTGACATAAACACTCAGAAGTATAATTCTTCAGATTTCCTTCTCCATCCTCACAATCCACCTTAGAAGAACGTACTGTTGGTGTGCATGTGTCATGGGTTGAGTCTGTCCAGGTGTCAGGCACCTACCAAAGCCTCTCACTCATTCCCCTCTGCAGCTGGACAGAGGAGAGAAAATTAAACAAAGTGGTCCTGAGTTGAGGTAAGAAGCAAGAGAGAGATCACTCATTAAATAATATCACAGGCAAAACAGCTCAACTTAGAGATGTGAAGTGAATTTATTACTAACAAAGCCAGAGCAGGATGATGAGAAGTAAAAGAAGCCCTTAAAAACACTTTCTCCCACCCTTCCCTCCTTCCCAGACCTACCTCCTACCCCAGTGGCAGAAGGAGACAGGGAATGGGGGTTATGGTCAGTTTCTCACCCGTGGTTTCTCCCACTGGTCAGGGAGAGGGGTCATTCCCCTGCTGCACTGAGGGCTCCCTCCCACAGGAGACAGTTCTCCATGAACTTCTCCAGCCTGAGTCCATCTCAGGAACAGCAGCTCCCCGCAAACTGGTGCGATGTGAGTCCATCCCACGGGCAACAGTCCTCCCAAAACTGCTGCAGCCTGGGTCACTCTTCCATGGGGTACAGTTCTTCAAGGACAGGCTGCTCTAGCATGGGAGGAGGGCCCCTCTCTCCATGGGTCTCCCATGGAGTCTCAGCCTCCTCTCAGGCATCCCCCTGCTCTGGTGTGGGGCTCCTCCACAGACTGTGAGTTTGGTGGGAATTACCCGTGAGCAGTGCTGTTGGACAGACATCATGAGGTGCTGCAGCAGGCACTGCCTGTCCTCATGGTTAACAGGAGGCTCTGGCATATTTGGTCTTTACTATTTGGGGTGATGTTGTCTGGTTGAGGACAGTTGGGAGAGGGTTAAGGGAAATGGATCATATAAGTGATTTGTCGTCAAAAGTATTGTTTTTATTTGACCAGTTGTGACATACTTGAAAAATTGGAAAGGATTTGCACGCAGAAAGCCTTCTTCAAGTTTAAAAGAGAAATTGCAATATTCAGATTAAACTCATGTTAAGAACAGTTGATTGAAGGTTAATTTATCTGTTTCCCCATTTAGCCTGTCAGAGGAAGGAGAGTTGGTACATAGGTATTTAGGTAGAGTAGGGATACAGAACAGACAGTGACAGAACTGTCTGTGGAATAGTGTGTTGGAGATACACAGGCATCGTGGAGGTGGCATTAACAATAGCTTCATAATCATCATTTCCCAGCTATCTTTTGACTGGTTTTAGAGTATTATAGATTAGGCTTTCTTTAAGAGGAAGCAGAAGTCACTTGTATGAATCCACCAATATGGAAAACATGCATGTGTTCTCAGGACAGATACATGTTGTTTCTTCTTCTCAAATAACTTGTCACTGTAAGAGGGTCAGTGACTTCTTCCCACAAGCTTATTGGGATCACCTGCTAGCTGGAGTTGGTAGCTTGAGCACTTCCTTTAAGGCTGTCATCTCCCTTCTGCTGATAACTAATTCCCACGAGGAAGTGAATGTTAAGATCTTTGTAATAAACCCACTGGTCATGATGTGCCATTCCTAACAGTGAATGGTTTAGTCAAATAGCTTGGAAGGGACACTATTTCTTAAAGATATGGAGGCTTAAAATAATAAAGCCTACAAGTAGGCCAAGGATGCCAAAATCAAAAAATATTTTTGGGGGTGTGTGTACACGTGTATAGGAAACTGTTTAAAAGAAAGCATTGGAATGAGACTGGTGTTCCTTTTGCACAGTAGCTTGCAGTGAATGAGCTGTAAGCATTTGTTCTTTGCTAAGCAGTTCCTCTGTGGTGCTGCTTCTGCACACAGTAGAAAAAGCCAGTGGTGTTTTGGACAACAAGAAACCACATGCGGAAGAGAGCAACTGCCTGATTTTGTGCCCATACAGAGCAAACATCAGTGCCATAGGAACTTGCCAAGCAACGTGTTTTCTTTCACTGTTTGTTGTACTAATTCCTTTGGTCAGCATGTGCTATACTGTCCCCAGTCATTTGTGGCAAATGCAGCACATTATCTGTGTTGGAATATGTGATTGTTGAAGAAAGGTACGTTAAAATAATTTCCTGCAAGCTAATGTATGTAACTTGGAACCTGAATATGTGAAGGGGCTGTGCTGTGCTTATCTTTCTCCTTGCAAGCACATCCAGTAACTCATTGTGACGAGTGGGGAATTAAAAGTCACCTTTCTTCCTTCCTCTCTGTTGGTGATTTCTGTCCTTAAAAGCACAGACATGCAATTAGTTAAAGTGTTATTCGAGGAAGTTGCTTAAAGGGTCTTCCAAGGACACTGGGGCAAAAATCTGCAAAACCAGACCTGAAGACACAAGAGAAGAGTTTTGGTTGTTTTTCTTTTTAAATTTGTGTGCATGATTCCCCATAACCCTTCCCTACCATCAGCCAGTACTTTTGCTGCAGGACAGCTTTAAGGGAGGGAGAAACAAATCCAGAGATATCAATGGTTTCACCACCAGCTGCAGTAGATGGTGGGGGTAGGGAGTGGGACATGTGGTGGTGCTAAGGGAAGAGGGGACTGGATTTTGGTCTTCTGTTTAAACCCACAAAATCACAGAACACCAGGCATCCTACATTTCCCCACAGGTAGAAGACCAGGCCCTCTGTGTTGGAGTGAACCAGAAAACTCCATTATACCTCATTGGGGCAACACATTCATAGAAGAGAATCTGAAGCTGGAAAGCTGATGCTTGGTCTGGCTGGGCTTCCTGTATGACCTCACTTATCTGGGGGAAGGGAGAGAGGCATTGCTTAACTTTCCAGCTGCAGGGGTTTTTTCCCCCAAGAACTAGTTTCTGTTGCCCCTCACAGGAAAGATATATATGCTTTTTTATAAAAATAATTTATTTTAAACATTTTTCCTGTGGACATGTAGCAATATTCAGCTCTGAGTTCTAGTTTCATGTACCTAATCAATGCAAGCAGAATTCCTGCCTTCAAGTTTTCCTCAAAATTACTTGCAGCTTCTGCAGAGAAGAAGGAAGTAGAGACCTGAAATAAATGCCCGGTCAGGTTAGACAGCAGAGTGAAACACTAGAATAGCCTCTATAAGGAATACTTGGAAGTATTTAGTAAAACTCTCAGGCAGCTTTGCAGTGAATTCAGAGGTTTAACCCTCCCTGTGATGCACAGAGGGCTTATAAGTAGTTTAGGGAAGATATAGACTTGCTTTTCTTAGTTTCCTGTAGACTTCATTCTATGAAAAATTCTTAGGAAGTGCCCCTAATAGGTGTAGTCTGAAAATCTGGAAAGGTAGTAAGTTATTGTAAGGCACAGACTCTGGACTGTGTTACCTGTCAGTCTTTAACCTTATTTTTGCATTTTTTAGAATGCTTTCCCCAGTGTTGTATGCAGTGCAGTCATTCATCATGCAGCCATTCACCCTGTTTGCTCTTTGAAATAATGGTCAACAGCTTGCCCGTTTGTTATGCTTTTATTTGTGTGGGAGAGTTTGCTATGCTTTTACTATATATTCCCATAAGAATTTTCTGAGTTCTTTTTCTTGATGTTGCCCTGATACACAGATTAAAGAAAATGAAGAGATTAAAGGAAATGAAGAATGTCATGGAGGGAAACAGTTCTGTAGCTCTTTATATAAGGTTGTGCACTTACTTGAGAATTTACAGATTACTGTTCCTGTTGAGTCAATGCAGAATTATGCTTTTAATGAAACTTTAAAATAGGTAAGTTATAGTTAATCTTGTAAGCAAATGTTTCCATGTTTATCCCATAATTACAGAATGGATAAGGTTAGAAGGAGCCACAGCAGGTCATGTGGTCCTTATCAAGAATAGTTAGCTAAAGGGATTTCTAACACCTTCTACAGAATAACAGTGTTAACTGTTTTAATGGCTCATTCTTGCAAAACTTTGAGGTGTAAGGCTCAGTACACTCTGTGTGCTTCCCTTGCCTTAAATGCTGTTTTTCATTTAATGGCTTACAGTTCAGCTCTGCCTTGGAGATTTTTTCCCTAGTTACTTATTCTGGAAGTGCTGGCATTGGAGCAGCTCAGATTTGTGCAGTGAAGGGCAAGGAAACTATCCACTCTTGCAGGAGGTAGGGGTGTTCTTTGAAGCAGGATGAGTGCTTTTTTTATTTCAGAGAGGTAAAAAAGCTCAAAATTCCTAGGCACACAGGGTATCCATGTTAAGCATTTGAAGTTATGATTTCTCTCTGCCATCAGCTTCTTCTGAAGCTAGTTGTAATGCCCTGCAAGGAGTCTGCCTTCAAAGCAGGGAGTGGAGATTTCAAGTTCCTATGGATTTTCTCCTCCCTTTGCCTTAATTCTTTGGCAGTGTCAGTGGAGCAATTTCTTTGAAGGTGGGAACTGCTTGAAAGGTATGAGCCCTCACAATGTGGTTGAATATGTATTCATCAGCCCAGTTGTGGTGGTAAAACTCCAAGAAGTAAGCAAGTGGACTGATAAGTCAACCATTTATCTGTTTCAGAAACATGCTTTTATTAAGGTATATTAAGGTAATGTTACCTGAATAGAGATCGTCTGTTAGCCTGCCTGTAGCACTGTTAGATAGAATTCATTCAGATCATTAATGCCTATTCTCCAATCTACAGCACAATATCATCCAAGAGCTTCAGGCAGATAATTTTACTCATGATGGCTGGAAATGTAGACCTGTTCCTAGCTGGTTTATATTTTCTGTCAGTAGATGGGACCAGTAGGGAACGAAGTGGAAAAGGAATTCAAATGTGTTTCAAAGACTGACCTGATTTTGATCTTTCATGAGGTAAATGAGCATTTTTGGTGCCTTCAGGCTTGTCTTAAGCCAGGAGAGCATCTTGGATATGTCATCCTTCCAGCAGAGGCATTCATGTGGCACCAGAGAGATATGTTTCACTTAACAAGGAATAGCCCCTTGCATTAGACCTTTACTTTGGTTCAGAACTTTCCTGACAGCTTTGTCGGGAGGCAGACGTGCCCTTAACTCCTTTTCAGTCTCAGACAGACATCTTTCATTTAGCCCCACAGTACTCCCAGCTCAAGACATGGGTTGCTTTAGGACAGCCATTTTTTTCAGGTTTTCATTTTCCATCTCTGTGGAGATAGAGCTCTCCGAGTTTCTTGGCTTTACTGACTCACCTCAATTTCCTGTGCCCCAGACCAGAGTGATTTCGCTAAATAAAGGTTTGATTCACAAGTCTTGTGGTCAGACTTAAAGTTCCAAGCAAAACAAACACAAAGTGTACAGTACAAGCCTGTGCTTGATAATGGAACAAGCAAATAGGAAATGAAAGGCATATGATAGTCACTAGGATACTGCTGAGAAACCACTTTCCAGCTTGTAAAGATAGCTGTGTTTTAAACAGCCCTCTTACATGTTCTTCATTACAGCACTTTCTTTGCCACATGCCATTGAGGTGACTGATGTTTTCAACACATTACTGACTTGTGGTTTTGCAGATACTGTGTGCATTCACATATTTCTCATTTTTTGTTTCAGAGATGGTGATGTTGCTGGAATGGTGGTCAGGCACCGATTGCACCCTTTACACTGACCCAGAGAGTTACCACAAGTACGGGAAGGAGAATGCCATCGTAATCCTTAATCACAACTTTGAAATTGACTTCCTCTGTGGTTGGAACTTTTGTGAGAGATTTGGGGTCTTGGGGGTGAGTTTCTTATTATATAAGATAAATCTCCTTGGATGTGGAAAAAACAGCAAAATAATTGTGGTTTTGAATTAACAGATGTGTGCTCAAATTTCACTAGGCTGCGGTCCAAAATTAGAGGTGAACCTAAAGCAGTGCAGTGCAAGTGTGTGGAGACAGGATGGCTCAGGAAACCACAGCTATTTTAAAAGCATTGCAGTTAAAGCTGATGAAGGAAATATTTTCTTAACTTGTGGAGATCATTACAGTTATTTCTCTCTGTGTGTTTACTAAGTAACTATTGCAGTTCCTTGTGCTGCACAAAGATGAGCTAGCCCGTGATTCTTTCCCGGTTTAATTACAGAATTTGTTTGCTTTTTCCAGTGTAGCCTTACAAATCCACAGCTAGAGTTTGAATGATGTAGCCTGCCTCTCTCAGAATGAAAGAGCAGCCATCACTTAAGATGAGAGAGGCTGGCTACATCTTAAGTGAAAGCAGTAACTAAAAGCAGTAAGAGATGGGGGAGGCATGAGTTATACATGGTTGAATACACTGCTGCATTAAGCTAGGGGTTCATGTGCCTTTGTTTTCTGGGTTGCTTTTTTGTTTCCCCTGTCAGATCATGGGGATAATTCAAGCCCCCATCTAAATCAGCCTGACTTCATTCTGTGATGGTGATGATATTATCTGTCTATAAAGGATTTAGATAAGAGTTCCTCCCTCATAAGGAAGAAAACCAGTGGCTCATTTTGGCAGTGTTCTTCAGCATCCTTGTAGCTTTGATACTGGCCTCTGGCAAAAGTCCTGACCTTGGATTGTGTGAACTTCTGATTTTTGTGGCCTTCCCTTTGGACTTCTTGTGTTTTCTGGACATTTAGGCACCACTCCTGTCACTTTCAAATTAGAATAATGGCAGTCTGTTTAACAAAAACGGGGCCTTAAAAGGGGAGGAAAGTGAACCTAAGCATTACAGGCTCTTTGTGTAACCAAAATGGCTGTTGGCTTCTGAGTAACTTCTGCCATGTTATCTAGGACTTGAGTACAGAGCTGCAGGATGGCATGGAACAGTAGGAAATGTAGGGAAACCTGTTCCTATGTGCAAAAAACCAGTGGTGCTGAAGTACAATCTGTCTAATTTGGTAAGCCAAATGCCCTCAGTTCTCTAAATAAAGCTGTGTTTTAGAGGGTCAGAAAACACCAATGCAGAAAATTGAGGGATTGTTTCTGCACAAAGTAAATGGGGCCTGCAAGGTGAAAAATACCTTGTTTTACATTGTTGCTGTGTAGTTGGATGGAATCTTACTAGCTGCAATTTTTAATAGTTTTCCAAGTTAATAAGGTTTCTGTTTTAGCATTTTATGTTGTTACCTACACATAAGGAAACCACAAAGTAGAAACAACTGTTGAAATTACTGTGCTGCACTAAATGAAAAGATATTTTTCCTTTTTTTTGGCTGCTTGCATATATTATTCAGTTTGCATTTATGCTAATCTTAGGATTATTTTAGAAACTGATATATGCTGGTTGTGGTTTTGCTTTTTTTTTCTTTAACAGCAAAACAAAAGCAAGTAAACAAAAGACCCAAACAACCAACACAAAACTATTTCAGTCCTGAGAAATATACTGTGGTTTTACTTCCCAGAAACTGTTCCCAGAAGAAATAGTTTCCACGTGCTCTCATTTGCATAGATGTCTTTACTTAACAAAGCAGTGCATTTCCCTTTTGGGGCAACCAGCCCAAGTTCTTCTTAAGCCATGTTAAAAAAAAACCATAAAGAATGGAAAATACCAAACAGTGATTTTCCTGATTGGATTGCCTGTATTGCTGTACTGGTACTTGTCTTGGGCCAGTGCAAGGGTAGGTGATTGTGCAGTGATGAGGAGTGTAGGTGGGTGACTTGTGCTGCCGTACATGAGCTTCCCCTGTGCAGAGTTTCAGGGCATGGTGTGGCCCACAGTTAGGAACACAAAAACCTTTATGGCTGGCATTTAGGAAAAGAGTTCCAGGAAAGAGGCAGGTACACTGGGGCCTTTCTGAGGTGTCATAGCCTCTGGTGTTTTTTTAGCTCAGGGACTTTGTGAGCCATTGGGTGTTTATATTTAATTGTATACTCTGTGAAGTTTCTATGCAAACTTTGGGTACCAGCCAACACCTTGCTCAGCTTATCTCATGTCCGCTGCTGCTGAAAAGGAAATCTTGCACTGCAGTCTCCTGTGTCTGTTAATGATGCTTGTCTGCCCTGTTTGGCCATGTTTTAAAACTCTTTCAGTCTCTTTTCTGCCTTAACTAATCCAGTGAAGAGGGGAGAAATGACTGGGGAGGAGGAAGAGGGAGAAGGTGAAGAGAGATTTGAGCCAAAGGAGTTGGAACTGACAGTGCTTGGCTTCAGCAGGCAGAATGGCTTTGCTGTGACATCCAGCTCTGCCCTGCAGCTCTGGCAGACAGCAGTAACACTCTTAAGAGTGTCACATGCATGTTCAAACTCTCAGTATTTTACAGCTAGAACATTTCTTTAATGAAGCCCTTAAATGTAATAATTTTTTGCTTGGTTGTTGTGGTGTAACCATCCAGGCAGCTAAACACCACATAGCCACTTGCTTACTCCCTGCCCCCCATGGGATGGGGGAGAGAACTGGGGAAGGGAGGGGAAGGAATTTGGGCTTGAGGTAGAGTTTAATAGGACAGAAAAGGAAGGGACAAAAACAATGATAATCAATGATGTTGATAAAAGAATCAGAGTGTATAAAACAAATGATCCACAATGGAGTTGTTCACCACAGTCCAGTTCCTTAGCAGTGGTCCCCAGCCATCTTTCCCCCTGGTTTATATACTGAGCATAACATCAAATGGTATGGAATATCCCTTTGGCTATTTGAGTCAGCTGTCCTGCTGTGTCTCCTCCCAGCTCTTTGTGTCCACCAGCCTGTTTGCTGGCAGGGTGGTGAGAAGCCAGAGTCCTTGATGTAGTGTAAACACTGCTTAGCAACAACTAAAACATCCGTGTGTTATCAACATTATTCTGCTCCTCAACACAAAACACAGCTACTGGGAAGAAAATTAGCTCTGTTGCAGCTGAAATCCAGACATTGTTTTTGTTTATTTGAACATCCTTAAACTTGTCTTGCCCCTTTGGCTCCCCAAAAAAAAAGTCATTCCCTTTTGAAAACTGCCTTTCCTGATCTTAGTTGAAACATTGTGCATTTCTCTGCTCCTTCTCTTGTCTCTCTTCTCCTGAACTGGCTTTCTCCTTATAACCAAATTGCCAAAATCCCTACAAGTTTATAAAGCTCTATCAGTGTGGCTTTGGTTTATCAGTGTGATTTAGGGGTTGGGGTTTTTTTGATGTTTCTGGGAGATGGAGTTGCATAGTCTCTTGCCTGTTTTTAGGTTTGTGAATCTGAGTGTTCTACTAAGGACTCAGATCTTGGCATGTGTATGAATGAGGTTCTCTGCTGTGTCCTTCCCTTTTCCTGTCTGTGACATTCCAGTCTTAGGATTTACCTTATTGGGACAACCTAAGCACTGTGTCCCCATTCAAATGCATTAGTAGCTTTTACTTTCCTCAAGGTGTGTTGCTAACCATTCTCTTGAAAAAAGACCCAACTGGACACCAGAACTCAAAATCAGGACTTGGGCTATTTCTGAGGAGAGAGCTGTTATTCAGGATTCTTACCAAAAGTACTTTATTATGCTCCCTGCCTGGATTCACTGCTTTGTTGCTTGGTCTGACAAAGCAGCAATCAAATAGCTCTGTTAGTAATTTTAACAGCCATTTGTCTGAGATGAAGACATTAATATTGGCAAAAATTGCCTGTGCTTTAAAGCAAAACCTGCTGGTTTTAACCTAAACTACCAGTTCCATATGTCAGGCAACTTAATTTTATTTGAGAGTTGCTTATGTTGAAGCTTGCTGTTCCAAAAGCTGAGTGTGGCCTTAAATGTAGATGTGAGAAGATACTTTTTTCTATTGTTGTATGAGACTAATAGGTGTGTGGGCACAATAGATTGTTTGTGCATTTTAATATATTCACACATTTTTAAACTAGATTTGAAGTGTAAAGGGACAAAATCAGGCTTACTTGGTAAGTCTGTGTTATCTTTCCAACATGGAGAAATTTAATTCAATACGAAGCATGAGGAATTAGGAGCATAACTAAATTTCTGGAATGATGGCTTTGAGTGACTAAAGAGACATACCTAGCCATCATGATGTCACAGAGAGTATAATATGAAGGAGTGATAAAGTAGAGCAGTTGAAATCACTGAAAGTATGTCAGTGCTGAAGGGAGCCTGCAGAGCAAGTAACTTACAAGGCAGATTGCTGTTGCTAATAGTTTGCACTACAATGAACTTATTTTAAAACTCAGGAGCAAGTTTTGTTGGACACTTCCAGCTTTCACATTGATTTCATGCTGTTTGTTGTGCTCTTTAAACCAGAGGTGTTGAATAACTGAGGCTGGACATGTAGAATCATGATTTTCTTTCTTTGACAGCACAGTTGAGCAAATGCACTAAAGCAAGTTTGTAAAAATACTTTTTTTAAGGTGATGTTGGTGCAGTCATTCATGAAGGAGAGCTTCATGGGCATTTCATTTGAACAAACTTGGCCAAAATAAATAAACCTGGATTGAAATGTTAGTATTGTAGATAAGTTGTTCCTGTCCAGTGGTAATTTCATTAAACATCTGTTGAAATTACACCATTCTGAGCACTGAAAATGTTTGACTTCCTTCAAGAAGGCAGATTACGTGGAATAAGTCAGCACTTTTTAATGATTATTTTTCTGTTGAACAAGCTGAATTTGAATATTAAAAGCAACTGTCACATGTTTACCAAAGCACTTTAGTAAAGGAAAAGTTAGTGGCTGAAGTCAATTATAGTTGCACTTTTTCCCCCAGGTACTTTCACAGGAACTGTGCATGGGTAAATGACTGAAACAAAACAGCTCTAGTTATTTTAAGAGGGATCACAGAATCACAGAACACACAGAGTTGGAAGGGACCCACAAGGATCATCAAGTCCAACTCCTGGCCCTGCACAGCACCATCCCCAGGAATCACACCAGGTGCCTGAGAGCATTGTCCAAATGCTTCTCAAACTCTGTCAGATGGTGCTGTGACCACTTCCCTGGGGAGCTGTTCCAGTGCTAAACCCTTTCTTAATATCCTTTTCCAACCTAAACCTTCCCTGACACAGCTTCAGGCCATTCCCTCAGGTCCTGTCACTGTCACCACAGAGCAGAGATCAGTGCCTGCCCCTCCTGTTCCCCTCACAAGGAAGCTGTAACTGCAGTGAGCTCTGCCCTCAGTCTCTCCCAGGCTGAACAGACCCAGTGCCCTCAGCTGCTCCTCAAGGCCCTTCACCATCCTCATGGTTCTCCTCTGGACACTCTCTAACAGTTCAATGTTTTTTTTATGTTGTGTCCCCCAAAACTGCCCCCAGCACTCGAGGTGAGGCTGCCGCAGTGCAGAGCAGAGCAGCGCAATCCCCTCCCTTGCCCTGCTGGTGATGCTGTCCCTGATGCCCCCAGGACAGGGCTGGCCCTCTTGGGTGCCAGGGCACTGCTGAGTCAGGTTCAACTTGCCATCAACCAGGACCCCCAGGTCCCTTTCTGTGGCACTGATCTCCAGCATCTCATTCCCCAGGATACAGGGCAGCTTCCAAGGGGAGGCCTGATGTATTCCTCCCTCTCAGGAACAGCCTTGCCAGCATAATGCTCTGAGGAGTTTCTTTTGTCTAATTAGTTCTGCTGTTAGCCTTCCTTCTACTGCTAGAACAGATGGGTGCATAAAATAGTGTGAGGTGATTTAGTTTATTTTTATGTGCATCTAAGGAGTCATACTCACACATGTCTAAAAGAGGGCTTTTAAATTTTAAAAATGCATCAGCACAGTAAAAGAATCAGAACGTGTCCCAGGGAAGAGTTCAGACATCTGTTGTGCTTTTGTGGTTATACCTGTGCTAGAGAACACACTAGCTGTGTTCTGTATCTCACTTTATCTCACAGTAACGTTTCTTGGTATCACTGGGCTAGGTGCAACTTCTTTCCTGCCTCTTGTGAAACTCATGTTCTTTTTAAAATATGTAAAGTATTAAAAAATAGATATGGTGAAATAGTCATTTTAGCTAGCTTTTTGGACTATAATTTCTGTACTTTAAAGTCTGCAGAACAGCTATTACATTGTCTCTCCTGACACTGTGTTCTGGAGGCTTTGTGCCTCTACACAGAGTACACTTAGGTTAGTTTATGGTAGTTCTTATGACACTCAACACTTACTGTAAATAAACTTTAAGAATATGTTGAAGTTTCTTCTCTTTTGTGGGGTGGAGGTGGTGGGGACAGGGCTGCTGTTGGCCTCCTTGTGCAGGAAAGTGGTAAAAGGAGAGCCTGTTTCTCTGTGCCCAGTTTGTGGAGCTGGAAAAGGAGGCTGAGTTCAGTGTTTCTGCTCTCATGTAATGGGCACTAATGTACAACATGGCTTGAAACTGAAATTGCTGCAGCTGCTTCTCAGGGGAGCAGTGATCTGAGCCCATCACTGAAATTATGAAATTCTCAAATTCTGAAGAGGGAGCACTATTATTGATAGAGATGATTCCCCCATTCTTAGAAATGGAACTCTCTGTCATCCTCTGTTCTGCTTCTGTGTAACAGTTGCTGGTGAAGCTGTGTGATGTGCACTTGCCTTCCAGTCTTCAGCTTTTAGATAGCTTAATTATTTAAGGAATTTTCCTTCTCAAGGAAGGAGAGCAGATGAAAAAAATGAGCTAAAGAATTAGGTCAGGTCTCTTCTTGTAGCAGCCAAATGAACTAGAGTGACTAAAAAAGTAAAAGGAAATAGTTTCTGTTGATGGTAACTTTTACCAATAAGTAATTTCTAGTCAAATTCCATGCCCTGGAATCTATCTGCAGAGCTTTTGGATGGGTTATCTTATAATAATATCATGGTCAGAAACTGGACTGTAATTACTCCCATCTTTCTTCTAAGGAAGGTTTTTTAGGAAAGGCTGAAGCAACAATTTCTTTATGAACACAACACATACATGTGCCATTTTATTGATTAAATAACCAAGTGAAATGTAAGACAGCTCACCAGGGTGGGCTGGCTTGGAAGACAGGAAAGGAGCACATGGAATCAGTTCTCCTGCCCTAGGGGATGTTAGTCTGAAATGATCACAGAGTTAAATTCTGGAGTAGGATTAATTTACAGAACATGTTGAATGCTTGATAAATCACAGACTTCCTGTCAAGTGTCTGGACCAGTCACTTCAGTGTCTGTCACACCTATGAGACAGAAAGACTGCTTTTTTGTTTTTTCCTACTCCAGAAGCATGCTTTGATGAGAAATTCGCTACTCTAAGTATGCCCTTTTATAAGCAAAACTGAGCACAAATTAAGTATTCTTATTGCTGCTGTTGTTTCTAGTGTTTATGGTTTCTTCTATTGGTAAACCATGTGTGCATAGCATCAGTATGTTGTGCTGCAGTGGCTCTGTGACTCTGCTTTTTATTTTCCTCTTTTTTTTTTCCCTCCATGTAGAGATGTATAGTTTCAAGGTATCTTAAAGGAACTTGAGCTGCCAGTGCCAGGATCTGATTGAATTAAGAATTTTGATTCATACAGCTCAGGTTATTTACATGGATTCCTCCATGTTTGAAGGAATTTGGCTTCGCTTTTGGGTTTCAGTGTTTGGGTAGGAGAGAGCAGCACACACTCATATATATTTAATTCTAGAGGTCTTCCATGCAGATACCTGAGATTAGATTTGACTGTTCTGTCCTATGAGAGAACCTTATTTTTCTTTGTTTTACTTTTACACTGGTGTTAAAACTGGGCCTGGTCAATATAAATGGATATCTTTGCGTCTAACTAAGTCCCATACCCACACTGCACTCTTAAGTGGTTTAACCCTGTTTGTGTTGCTTTGATTCTGTCCTGCAGAGTTCCAAAGTGCTTGCAAAGAAGGAGCTCTCCTACATGCCTATCATTGGCTGGATGTGGTATTTCCTAGAGATAGTTTTCTGCAAGCGCAAGTGGGAGGAAGATCGGAAAACTGTGGTGCAGAAGTTGCTCAATCTCCGGGACTACCCTGAAAACTTTTGGGTGAGTGGTGCTTAACAAATGGAGTGTGAGGTAGCAGGAGTGAGAGGCACAGGCAATATGTGATGCTTACCAGATTGTTCCTGAGACTTTGGATTCATTAGCTTCCTTGGGAGTATCAGGAGAATACTCCCAACTGAGTTCTCTCTGGAGTTTCCCACGTTCTGTGCTGTCTGTTTTCCTTCTCTGTAGTGTGGAGCCCTACAGATACTACTGCAAAAATACCTGCACTATGATGCACTCAGTAAATTTTGTGGTTCTCTCATTACAGGCACTGGATAGGGGTAGATGCAGGGGCTCATAGCTGTATAACAGATGCATGTGACAATGCTGTATTGAAGCACATCAGCTATATTTGTTACCTTAGCTCTCCTTTCACCTTACATTGCAGAGTTAATATACTAGAGTTTTCTCCTTCCCAGTGATTCTGCCATTTCTGGGAAGGTGTTTGGCCAGACATGTCCCAGTAGAAGTAGAAGCCACCTGGTCAGAGAAGTGGTCTAATGTAGCCATTGTCTCTGCTCAAGGGAAAGAATTGGTGTAACTTTTCAATAACAAGAAAGTCTTACTTTTTGGATTACCATAATTTTTTAGTATTCACCATGCCTGGCATTTCTTTATCTGAGAATGAAAAGGCTTGGAATTTTTCCCTCTTCTCAGAAATCATAAAAATTGTAGTTTTTCTGAGCTAGTGATGGCAAGAGTGCAATTCAGTTAAAGAAATGGAATTTTAAGCAGCATCCCCAGGGCCTACAGAAACTATGCTGTTTCCTCATGAAGATGTATATGCTGTATTTCTCATACTCTGAAACAAATTCCTTTTGTTAATTGTCATTGGTTTAAATGAGTGCTAAGCAATCAAAACTAATCTCTGTGCTTCAGTGTTTATGTGACTTCCAGGAAGGAGGCTGTCTGGCAAAGGGGTGATTCTGGGACTTCAGTTTCAGTTTCTCTCCAGACATTTGCCTGTGCTCTGTGACTTCTGTACATGTAGGCAGCTCCACTCTAATCAGTGAGCACAAGCCACCACCATCCTGTAGATTCTCTTGTAGAGGGATTGCTAAAAAGGAGCTATACCTATGTAATGGAGATTACTGTTAATGTACACCTGGGGTTATTGCAGTGTGGAGTTTTAATTTGCTTTTTTATATGACATAATGTCAAAAGGCACAAGAATAGCACCTTAGAAAGTAGAGAAGGCAAAGCATGCTAAGTGAACAAGAGAGAATTTCCCATCAGTTCCTCTGTCTCATCAATCTGAATAACATTATGCATGCAACACAGTGGTAAAAGCTCTCTTGGATGAGCTAGAGCTGAATCTGGCTGCTTGGCTAGTTTCTTCAATATCTCTGTCTTTTTTGGCTACATTTTTGCTGTGGGTTATGAGGACTTACTTTGTGTCATTTGGCAGTGCTCTCTGATGTGTTAGTTTGCATTCATGCTTGGCAGAAAGCAGATGAGCAAGTGGTAAATCTCCAAAGATCTGTGTGCTCTCCCCTGCCTGCCAGTGGCAAGATTGTAATTATTCATGTCTGAGCACTTCTTCTGTATAGTTCATAAGAGCATGAGCCTTTCAGTTGTCCTGCATGTGCTGCCTTACATCTAAGGCAGCTGTCTCATTGACATCAGAGTTACTGCCTGAAGTTTTCTATCTTAATATCCGACCTAAACCTTCCCTGACACAACTTCAGGCCATTCCCTTGGATCCTGTGCCACAGGGAAAGTAAGCAGGTTAGAATGAGGGGCAAACAAGCTGGGCACTGAAGCATTTCCTAGAAATGTGTTTGGTTTAAACACTTAGCAAGTTTTAGATGCCCTGATATTTGAATGCTTTACCATCAGAGAGAGATTTGCAACAGGAGGATGTTTTGAGTGTTTTCTAACAGCTTATTAGAGGTGGAGTGACTCAGAGAAACCAAGTCATTCTGACGGCAAATAGCAGTGCAGATCTTAAAGCCAAAAGGCTGAGGTTCAAACTGGATGGCAGGTTGGATGAGTGTTTGGATTTGGGGTTTTGGGTTTGTTTTTTTTTTGGTTGGTTGGGATTTGTTACCTCAGTCAGATAAATTACATAAATGTGTGTGTGGCTACATGTGTCCCAGCTAGCAGTGTTAATTTGGGTTGTGCTGGTGGGAATTTGAGAGAACTCTGCTCAATCAGAAGAAAACATGAGCTTCTGTCTGACTGTAGTTCTGTTTTGGTTTTAGTTCCTGATTCATTGTGAGGGCACAAGGTTCACAGAGCAGAAGCACCAGATCAGCATGAAGGTGGCTGAAGCCAAAGGTCTGCCCAAGCTCAAGTACCACCTCCTGCCACGAACAAAGGGATTTGCTGTCACCGTGCAGTGTTTGAGAAATGTAGGTAAGGAAAGTCACAGGGGACAATGCTAAATGGTTATTTCCTCTAACAGCTGACAGTTTGCCATGCTTTTCTTTTCCCTGTAGTGTGTGTCCTAGCAGAAAAATCCTCGGATGCTCTCAAAAGCATTTCGTTTTTTCACTAGCCTCTGGTTTTAATAAAAGAGTCCTGAATCAGTTTGTGGGGTTGGTTTTGGATGTTGTGGGTTTTTTGTTTTGTTTTTTTTGGTGGGAGTTTTTTTGTTTGGTTTCTTGGGTTTTAATCTATTATTGTTATGTTTTGTTAACTGTGACTCTGTGTTGAGGAATCTCAGTTGCATATTTTGTACCAATTGGTACTTATTTTGTTGCATATATTGTACCTATTGCCAAAGAGTAGTATTTCTTATTATTTGCTAAGCAATTCTGTTCTAAGTGAAGCAAATGCATCAGTAGAGAGTCTGAGGCAGTGTGTCTTAAAATAATTTCTTGTGGTAACAGGCTATGTCAAATAATGCAATTTTAAAATGCAAAAATATTCTACTTTAAATTTCTGTATAGATTTGCTCTTTAGAGTTTCTTAATGGAGCTGAGGAAGGGGAGTGGGCCTTGACTGAAGATACATGTAGGTGAAATTCATAAACAGTTTCTACATTATAGAACATGAGTAAGTTTTTCTTTATTAATACTGTTTTGAGCTCCCCATTTATTTCTGGTTACTTGCATTTGCCAGCTTTAAAGTGACATCATTTTGCACATGTTGCCTTTGAAGTGATATTCTTTGACTAATACTATCTATCAAATTCTTTGCCTAATACTACTGTCAGTCTTCTTCTGTGTCCTTCTTGGGCACAGGAAAGACAGTGCTAAGTAGCTGTAGTGTTACAGGGTCTTTGGGATCTGGTAGATTTGTGTGATAGATGCCTGATGTGTAAGAAAGAAAAAAGTGTTTCCTGGTTTAGAAGAAAATGTTCAGCTTGACTGAAGTTAATGTCAAAACTTCTTTTGTCCTTGAAGATGTGTTTTCACTTGGCATATCTGGGATAGCTGCTGTAAGAAAAGCTTCCCAGTCAGCTGGCTTGCTGTCTCTTGTATTTCTTCCAAATACCCTCTGGCAAGCCAGGTGGATCATACCACTGTTGTAGCTCCCCAGGCACACACACAGTCCCACCCCCACGATGGATAGCATAGCTTGGATCCTTTCTAGCCCATGAAGAAGAGGTAAATTATGTGAAGTATCCAGCAACCCCCAAAGAGCACGGCTTAGCCTTGCCTTTGGAATAAGGGTGCCTGTTCTGCTGAGGGCACAACAGGGGCTGGTAGACTTTAAAGCACAGAAGAAGGGTTGAGTCAAAGCTCTGTGGCCTCTAATGCCCTGAGCTGGGGATCAGGAGCAAGTTATTTTGGTGGTGGTTTTGTTCTTATCACTGCTGTGTGTAATGTAAGCAAAATATGGTGTGATTGTGGGAAAACATTCCAAAAGGAAACAACTTTAGGAAATCCAAGTGACATAAAAAGTTTTGGACATTCATGCCACACAGTACCATAACACTTACCAGTACCCTAAATATTTGAAATTCCTTTAGAAAAAGGAGACTGAGGTTGCTAGATTACTTGTTTTATTTAGGGGAGTAGAGCATATGTCACTGCCTCAATCCAGAAGCTGTAACTTGCTGGAAGGAGCAGTGTAGGACAAAGGCAGTATTTCCCTGTGAGGGTTTGAGGAGAAGCAGAGTCATAACTTCTCATACACAGTTTCAGCAAAACCTTGAGCTTAAAAATCCAGCCAGTAAACCTCTTAGATTTGGATGACCCCAGCCTGGTGCTGCAAGTTCTTCTAGGTTTGTTGCTTTATTTGCCTTGTTATTTTGTGCAGTGAGAGTGAGATAGAAAAGTTACTGCTTGGGTTGGTATGTGTTTCTGTCCTATAGAGACAAGGGGATCATGTAAAAAGCATCTGAAAACAATGTCTTAATTTTAGAACTCCATGTAGCATTGTTATTTACAGATAATAAGTCCATACAGATTTTTTGAATAGAGAATGTGGTGGCAGTCTCTTTAGACAGTCCATGATCTGGAAGTGTAATACTATCTAGAAATTAGGTCATATCCCTAAAAGTGCATCTCTAAAAGTGAGAGACTGGTGCTGAGCTGCCTGAGCGCATTTTGGGCTGTGCCATTTAGGCTGATGCCCTTTCTGCTCTCCCACAGGGGTGGTGGGCCTGGCTGGAGTGCCTTGCTAAGGGATGTAGCTGCAGCCTGACACAGCAGTGGAGCCAAGTCACAGGTGTGGGACCAGTTCACAGCTGGGTGTGGTGTGACAGAGCTCCTGTCCCATTTTTTTCATGCTTTCTGACAAGGGTGTGATTCAGCTTGCCAGAGGCTGTAGTGCTATGGGATGGGTAGATGCTGGTGTCTCTGGCTGTAGGTGTAATTCACCCGTGGCAGCAGAAATCAAAGGTTGGTCCTCTTCAAAACTTTGTATCAAGCCTTGATGGTGCCCGCTGCAGTCACTCAGGAACAAAAGAGTGCAGAAGTAATTCTGCAGTAGTTGGAAGTAGACATTAATGACATCAGTCTGGCAAGCCCACCTCTTGTGAAAAACTTAGTTTTAGAAGGAGTTTATTTATTGGAATCTGCCTCCATGCCAGTGATGTGATATCTGTCAGCATAAACAGATGTATTTGGATAAAAATACCTTTCATGCAAAATAACAAGTAAAGAGCCTTCCCTTCTAACTAATTTCATTCATAAGTGATAATGGGATTGTTTTTTCCTTCAGAACTTGCTTTCAGAAGTTCAGATCTCTGTACATAATTTGATTCTTAAAGAAATGCTTTTAATATTTTCTGAACTTGTTCTGATACTTTTGTCAGTGTCCATTCCTATCAGTATGGTTTTACAGATACGGTCCCCAGGAACTTAATTTCTAGAAGTTGTTCGCTTTCTTAATAAATTGCTGTTTGCTACCTGTACTGTTCATGGAAGCAAATGAAAATACATATCTGTTTCTAAGACATGACTCTATTACTTACAGTAAAAATAGATGTCTCAAATACTGCCAAAGATATATTTAATTACTACTTTTATTGTCTGGCTGTATATCAGGCAGTTCCTTTCAGCTGCTTTTATTTAGTAAAGACTTGTACTTAAAAATGTACTTTACGATGGATTGTAGATAAGCCCAAGTTTTGTTGTGTACCTTTTCCTCCAGTTGTGCATGCTGGGAACTGCTGTCCCAGAGGGACTCCATGAGAATTCCAGGGTGATATTCTCATGGAGTTTTGGGGTATGACAGTGTTTGGGCGTATTGCAATGACTTTTTGTTCCCCCGTGAGTTGTATATTAGTCCTGGATTTTTTTTTCAAGTGGTTTTCTATTCATCATCCAGAGCAAGTAACAAAATTTGAGAGAAGATGAGTGGGATTTTTTCAAGCTGGCCCAATTAATGAAATATTAAATTTAAGGAGTGTGTCAAGGTGGTGTCACAGCAGCAGTACAGTGAATGCCACTGTACCTTTCCTTTTCCAGTCTTCAGATCATTCTGTGCTAGTATGAAATGCATGTAGCCACACTCATTGCCTGTTTGTCAGTGAATCATCCTGGCATAATCCACCATGGCCACAAAATAATGTGTGAAATTCAAGAGGACAGTCAAAGTAAGAAAAATCCTCTCTAGATATGTAATCCAAAGATTTATTTTTTAGTTTGAAGTTAAGAAATTAAATCTTAAATTCTTAAGTACTTAGCTCTCTGTCAGAATGCTGTAGACGAAACCCAAAGTTAATGAGATGGCAAAAAAGCTGAGCAGAGATTAGAAAACAAAATCAAAAACAAAAACCTAATCGGTTTTTTGACAGAAAGAGCTTTAAAATATTTGTGGTTTGTTTTTAATGAAAAAGAGATTCTGAGATATAACTCCTTTGAAAAAATATTACACAATTGAAGCAAAACTTCTCAAATTTTGCTTGTATTAGTCTGAGAGTGAGACAGTTGTAGTGTTTTCAGGATACTTTGGAGGGTTTTTTTCACTTGTTTTACAATGTGAATTTTCTGGTCTCTTCAGCTTTTGGGTGAGAAAGTCATGAGATGTCCAGTTCTGATTATGCAATTACATAATCCATGTTTAATGATAACCTGTTTCAGCATGTCACACAGCATGCTAGTGCTTCTTTGACTGTAGATGCTTTCTGGCAGATTTTAATTTCATGCAGCCTTTTTCTTGGACACTTCCATTGTTATTCTTTTCCAGCACTCTCAGAATGAGAAAGCTAAAATCTTTAGTTATCTTCAGTTACATCTGGATAACAGAAGTCTGTTTACTCCTGCACATTGGTATCATTGTCTTGGGCTTGGCACTGCTTTGCCCCAAAAGATTTCAATGTGTTATTACAGGATATTAGACTGAATGTTAAACTACAGACCAGTTGGAAACTGGAATAGCTTTTTTTTCCCTGGAGAAAAGGAAAGCTCTCTGTAAGACTGTCAGCACATACAGATGTTACTGTCCATCTCCACAGAAGGTTATTTCAGAACAGGAGAACCATCTTCCAATGTGTCTCAACAAAAACCCAATTCATACAAAAACTCAAATGTAGATGCCTTGTAAGAGATGGAAGAAAAAGTGTTGTGTATATCATACTTTGCTTTATTGCATCCCTATTGTTGTTAGAATAATCTCATGCTATTAAAGAATAAACTAAGAAGCTTACACTGTATAAACCAAACTGAGCTCTTGTTTTCCTTCAATTACATTGGATTAGTAAATTAGAGTAGATTAGTAAAATCCTTCTACACTAAGAAGCTTAAAAATGGAGGCTGATAATTGATTTTTTAAAAAGTAATTTCATACTTGTGTTTTACATTGAGAGTAGTGTGCCTGAAGTAGATTTTGTCTTGTTTTTTAGTTTTGAGTTTGAGCTAAGAACCCAACTGTAGTTGGAAAAGAATGGAGTTGTTAGTGAGAGACAGAGTAATTTTGCACTGACAAGGGTTTGGCCTTTGTTTTCAGGATTTACTTTCAGCACTGAAGCCAGGCTTCACTATGAATTCAGTTTTGCAGTAACAAATGATGTGGTGAGTTTCTGGGAGCTGAATGAGGCCAAACCATATTTATCTCTCATAGCTAGAGAGGTTTCAAAACCAAGAGCAAATCTGTCCTGTGTAATGAGTCCTTCTTAGGTGGGTCAAGAGGTTTCACAATAAAGGTTCACCACATGCATTTTTATTAATTATTGCAAAACTTTATAGCAGAAAGCCTAAAATACATCAGGCTACACATGAAAATGCTTCTTAGTCACATTTGTGACAAAAAATAGGGAAGTTGTTTTGCTGTCATTGCACTCAGAGTTCATACTATGATGTACAACTGATTTCAGTGTCAGGAAAATGAATCATTCCCTGGTAATTTTGTGACATCAGGAAAATAGTGTATCTAAGGATGTGTTCAAATAAACTCTTTTGCAGTTATTCATGTGGTTCTAAACAGTGAATGCTTTTTCTGTAGCAGCTGCTTGTGACTGCTCTTTTAGTTTATCTGCCATCAGCCTTTGCAAATGGTTTTACTGTTCCTACCCAGTCCTGAGCTGTGCGGTTTTCTTGGTGCTGGAAGTTTGGCTGCAGTTTTGTTCAGCAGAACTTCCATGTTCTATATCTCACATCTGCATGTTCTCATGGCAGCATCCAGCTCACACAAGGTGTGGTGTGTCATTCTCTCTCTGCCTTTGCCCTAGAGCAAGTGCCTGAGTTACAACCAATGGACATGAACTGGGGCCATTCATGGCTGCATTCAGCCCTGCTGCTGCAGGAGGTCTCTCACACGCAGTTTACCTGTTCTCAGTCAGAGGGCATATATTGCTCATTGTTTATAAAATGTGTATCTGCCTGGTTGTTTCCTCAGATTTAGGGGGCAGTTGTTGATTCCCGGTGAGCTGAAAAAGGTAACAGTTCTGCAACCATTTGACTCCTAGGAAGTCCCAGGTGTATTCTGTCAGAAGCTGTCATACTGCACCTGATGAGGAAGGAGGCAAGGGTGGATGAAGAGCAAACCTTTCCATTCTGGAGGTGCAGTTCCTGAAAGAGTCACTTGTTATTTGGCTTCAGAAAACCTGCATGTTGAATATTCTATTGTCGTTTTTACCTTGGTGACAGCTCAAACTGTGGTGCTATTGCTGATGACTTCCTTAAATCTTCTCCTTGTCTGAGAGAGAATTATTTATTTCCATTGTATTACTACAGTAAACACATAACCTGTTTTTCTTCTTGTAGTTTCTGCAGTCTATGATTCTACCCTTAATTTTAGAAATAATGAAAATCCAACATTGCTGGGAGTTCTAAATGGAAAGAAATATCATGCAGATTTATATGTAAGGCAAGTAATCCATATTTTAATTCCTTTTAAGCAGGAGCATGTACTTGAAATCACACTTGGTCAAATAAGGGAATGTTTTCAAGTGGATAACAGAAAGCAGATCTCTACCAACCTGGCTTCACAGAACTTCAGATAAAAATTCATATGGGTTGGGTAGTGTTTCTGGTAAAGTTCTGTGATTATGTGAGGAGTCCATAAATGTCTAGAGAACTTTTTGTTTATTATTTTTTACTCATTTGTGGGTTGACTCAGCAGCAGCATTGGGGTTTCTTTTCACTCACTTGGCCAGAATACCGAACACAGCCTAAGTGTTCAGGTGGAGTTGCTTTACACCTCTCTGGCACAGGAGTTCCAGAGACAGTTCCAGTTCCTCTGGTGCAGGTCAGGCTCAGACTTTGCTGTCTGGTGGTGTCATTGTTGATATATTTGACAGCTGTGCCCTCCCTACCAAGAAGGGGATTGTTTAGTAGAAAAAGCATTACCTAGATTCCTTTCATTAAGGTTTCTATAAATTAAAAATACCCTAATGGCTTCCCATGATCTTAATGGGAAAGAGCCAATTCCCACGTGAGGTTCTACCAGCAGCACCTGTGCTACAGGCACTCAGGGCATGGGATGATGTAGGGTTGGAGCATGAACCTAAAAGTGATGCTGCAAGTGATCAGAAGTTCATCATAACCCCTTAAGAGCTATCATGGACCAACAAGCTGGTCCAGTTCCATTATCCTGGATAGCAATATGAAGTGGAAAGGGGTGACCTTTTCTTTCTACTTCTCCTTTTCTACCTGTTTGAAAAAGTATTTTTTTCAGAACTATTTTTGTCCAAGGGTAAAAAGAAAGTTTGTCTTGATTCCTCTTCCCATGTGGTAGCTCAGCCTGGTGTCCTTGTGTTTGGTGTGCATGGCCTGGCTGGATGATGTTCACGGAACCCTGCCTGTGGGTGTCAGCTCCAGCAGAGCAGAGGGGTTCCTCTTGCTGTGTCTCCCTTTGCACCATTCCAGCCTGCTGCAAGGCAGTCTGGCATAGCATGGAAATTGCTTTTCTCAGCTCAGGATAGCTGCTCACACATCCTGAAAAGCTGTTACAGGCAGGGTAAACCTCATGGCTAAATTTGTTTTGGCAATTAGTTGGGGACTATCACAGATTCCTTCAAAATCTCCTCCATGTTTGCTTCTTGAAGTGCTGCACAAGTTTAAAAGGTGGAAAATGTGGTATCTACTGTCAGATAATCTGTCTGTATAATGTGAGTGCTGTCCATGAAAGTCAAAGTATTTAATATTCTTCAATTTCTCTTGTTTACCGTTGGCAGGCGGATTCCACTAGAGGATGTCCCAGAAGATGAACAGGAATGTTCTACCTGGCTCCACAAACTGTATCAAGAAAAGGTTGGATTTTTTATCAAGACAGCACTTACAAGCCACTAGTTACTTTTAGTGCTAATAGACCTTTCCAGTGTGCATGTGTAGTGTCCCAGTTTGGAGGCTGGGAGTGAGTTGGCTTGTTTGGCTTTCAGGGTAAGTGCTCTGTTTCTCTACAGGGTAAGTTCTCTGTTGCACTACAAACTTGATCCTGTGCTTCCAGTCATGATTGCTTTTGTTTTGTACATAGAGCAACAGGAAGAAAGCTTAAACAAGACTTTCTAGAGCAGTTTTAAGCCTCTTCTTTAGAAAATTGCATAAGGATACAAAACTCGAAATTGTCTTACTGCCTTCTGATTGGTAGAAAGACCTTCTTTCCCTAGAAGACACCTTCTAAATATCAAGAAGCAGTCTGTGGGCTAAATAAGATCTAGTCTTTAGTGTATTAAAATTTTTGTCCCTTGTTTTACCCTGCCTTTTTTACCAATGCAGACATCCAGCATTAAAAGAACAGGCTGATAAATTGTTTTCCCACTGTGGGTTAAGAAGGCATGCATTTAAGATTCCTGATTTCATAGGATGGGGAGAGAATAATAATGATTGTATTTGTAGATGCCCAGTGGTTTGGGGTTTTTATTCTTTTTTTTCCTTTGCAAATGCTTCCATATGAATCTTTCATCTTTCAGAATCTGTTTTTTCTGGGCTGGTTTTATGAATGTTGGAGATAGTTGTTGGGGAATGTGCTTTTTGAATGCACACAGCACTGCCATTTCAGTCAGCAGGAGTCATAGGTATGCACGGCATGAGGGCCTGGCAGCTCACTTTATTGAATACCTTGATCAAAGTTATGTATTCAGACTGGAATGCAGCAATGCTTTGGATTTAGAAATTTTAGAATATAGCTATGCTCTGGTTTCCTCTCACTGGGACAGCAAAATTCTGCTGTGCCCTTTGTCATGCTTTTCCCAGACACCACATTGACAGTGCCCTGGCAGTTCTGTTTCAAACCATCCCTGTTTCTGCTGTACTTTATAGCTCCTCTAAGCAGCTTGCTTACAGGAATGTGGAAAGTCAATATGTCTTGAGACCTCACTTGCAGGTCTGCTCCCCTTGCCTCTGATGCCCTTTCTCAAAGTTTGTGCCCCTAACACCTGATTGAGGCACAGTCCCAATCAGCACATTTGCAGAAAAGCAGGCTGTTACCCACAGCCCATGTGTGTGTAAATGGTCCTTCTGCTCAGCATTGCAAAGTCCACTTTCTCCTGCCATGCCTTTGTAGCCCTGTTTCATGTCCCTGAGAACTATTCAGACGTTTGCAAGACAAGAGCATAAGTGTGAATGTGGTGATTGTTTTCCTCAATCCTTTATTATATAGTTGCAATAATTCACTCCAGGATTTTTCTGTTATTCCCTCTTTGGCAAACACTCAGTTGCTTCTAGTGCTAACAGAGGGTACATCTATGCTTCATAATGTTATATTGTACAATATATCATAGTATTCTTCATGACAACTTCATTTGCTGGTTGGTTAAGTCTCTGGTTTCCTATTTAAGTGCAGGAGTGAAGTTTTGCATCCAAGAGTGAATTGTGCTCTGTTCAGTTTTCCATTCCACTAAAACCTTTTTTGGTTATGTGAATGTTTTTGATTGATGCAGGCTGAGGGGAGCTGTTTGTTTGTGTTTTGGTTTGGGATTTTTTATGATGATTTTCATTTTTCTCTGAGGGCAGCATGTTTCTCTTTCTCCAGCTCTTTTACTTTAGTGAAACTTACTTCACTGCAGTCATTCCTGGTTTACTGAAGCCCTTGTCTTTATAAAATCACACTGGCAGAATATATAGCAGGGACAACTTCTTCCAGAGTTCTGAGATGATGAAAGCCTACCTGCAGGGTAAAAATACATTTTTTTTTTCACCATTCTGCCCTGCATCTTAAAAAGATAATGGGCTCTTAGGTCAGATAACAAACAGCAGTGCCTCCCAGGTGCTGTTTCCAAAAATTAATTCTGTTTCAGGTCATCTTCAGAGTCAGAAAATATTTGTGATATAATGTAAAAATTTGTTATTCAAAGGGCAGTAATTCATTGCAAGACACACTCATCCCCTGCTTTGTCTGTTTTGCTTGCAGCATTTCACTTGCTGTTTCAAAGTCAGACAAGCTGTGCGTGCTACTGGAAAGCAGAGACCCTATTTTAACACGCATGGTTCCCTGTGCTGTTGCTGATTCTCAATAATTTTGTAGAAGTTTCTCAAGACTCACATACAATGTGCTGAATTATGCTGTAGTGGCACGATTCAGTGGCTGGAGAGTGCCACAGGTACTGAGGTCAAGGCCTGTGCACTCAAAGTGATCAGGATTGCAGAGCTATTGGAATGAGTAATGAAACCAGCAGTTACTGGACATGGAGGGACATGAATTTTTTTTTAAATATATTTATTTCCCTGTACTGACATTAGTAAAGGAATGAGAGTCTTTGAGAAAAGCTTATTCTTTTGTTTTTTCCTCCTTGTCTGCTCTCACCTACATGTACCTCAATCTGAGATACTTCTCTGTGGGAGCCTGTTGTGTTTGTGTTCTTGCTACTTGTCACTTCATTTTTTGGCTTAGTCACTGCTACAGACACAGTTGAACAGAGTCCTGCCAGATAAACAGTGGCATTGTGCTGCTGCTCTAAAGCAAACACTGTTCTCCTTCCACATATGGCCAGCACTGTATCAGTAAGTTCCAAATTATGACAGAAGTTCAATTTGGGTTGCACATTGCCTTCTCTTTTTATCTCTTTTACTTTTTTTTTAACTGCCATTGCTAGAAAGGCGCCCTTTGACTTTAACAAGGACTGGGTTGAGGATGTTTTTGCCAGGTCTGAAGAGATAGCATGTAGTAATCACAACTCTGCTAGTCCTTTCATGTTTGTTTTCTTTTTTTTACCTCATTATAGCCTCAGCGCCTGAAATAGAAGTTCTGTTTGAAAATCTTAATTTTCATTAAAAAGAAAGCAAGCTTCTAATTCTTCTTGCTTGTAAAAGAAGCTTGGAAAACAGGGCCTGAAAATACATACAGGAATGTCCTAAGGAATCAGCAAATCCTGACTGAAGAGGAGAACAGAACTCCTGTGTTTGGGAACAAAGAATATATTTTTGGATCCTCATTCTTTGTTGGCTTCCTTTGGATCCTCATTGTGGGCTTCCTCACGAAGGGGCAGCAGCATACCTGTGCTGTCAGACCTCCTGTGGGAATGGACAGGAGGAATCCAGTCAGCCTCTCACAAGGAGATGGATGTTCCCTGACTTGCCCTCACTGCATTACCTCACTGTCTGAAGTAGCTTAAATGTGCTGGGGGCAGTAGAGGGAGCATGTTTCCGTGTTGGAATGTGATACCTGCGTGGATGGAATTCATTACAAACCAAAAAGAAGCTCTGTAGGCAGAGGAATGAAAGGAACCTAATGTGGTTACGGTGATTTGGGGAAATGGTGAGGTGTATCATCTGTTTAAAGTGTCTTGTTGCTGGGTATCATAGGCACCCTCACAAAAGCTTTCAGGACAGATGAACCCATAGATGCCTTTTGCAAGTGAATGAATGTATTTAAAGGTAAGGAATAGTAACTGAAGAGCTGTTCCCCACAACAGTGGGAAGTGTGGTGGAGCTGTTGGCCTTGACATTGTTTTGCCTTTTGTATTTGTTTTCCATCTGTCTCAAGCCTCCCAGTGAGGTGTGGTCAGTGGTTTTGTTGCCCCTCATGCCATGCAGAGCCAACAAAGAAAGCCCTGCTGTGCTTGTTTCAAGGGAGCCTCTCCTGCTCTCTGGAGTAGCAGGTCCTCTAATGGCAATGCCAGCAATAGTCAGGAATTCTTCACATTCCTGGGTAATACCAGCATTTGGAAACCTAACTGTATATAGTAAGTTCGGTTTTTTGCAGATGAGTAGCTCTGTGTTCTAAAGCAGTCTTCACTGCACTGTGCAGAAAACCACATACACTGTGAACTGTGTTGAAGATGGCTCAGTATTGGCCACAGTGATCCCACTACAGTCCAGCTCACATCAGTAAAACACAATTTTTGTAATCTCAATAAAGAGAGGGCAGTGCTTCAATTACTGCATAATCCCATAAAAGCTGAATGTTCATTTTGAAATAGACAAAGTGGTAACAGCTTGTAATTGCTCAAGTTGCTATCAAGTAAGTAATTGTTTGTGTCAACTGGAGTGTAAGTATAAAATCATAGCATAGTAAAAGAAATAGTCTTTTGGTTGATTCATCTTGGCTTTCCTAAAAGTTTTAGAAACCAAAAATCCTTTCTTTAAAGAAATATCATACTTCATTCTGATTAAATTAATTTTTTTATGTCAATCTAATGCTGACTTCATTATTCCGCCAGGTTTTTTTTGTGATAACACAGATTAATAATCTTTGCTTTTAACAAAGAGGGAGGATTTTTTTCCCCCACCCACTTTTGATATCTTGGATTGGTGAGATCAGTAAAGGCAATGCTATTCACCCATGTGGAAAACAGAAAAAACAATCCCCACCCCATTATCCTCCTTGTGTTATACTTAAAGGTCAAGTCATATGCTCATAGCCAGTGAGAGATTTTGTGCTGTTGACACACTACACTGCCTCTAGGGAGGTTCAGCACCCAAACTTCCTACCACAGGCATCATGGGGACAAGGTAAACAAGACTTCATCCCTGGGACAAAGGCAGGAAGGGATGGTGTTCTTCACAGTGTGGGACAAAATGATGCCTGGTCACCCTTTCTGACAGGTTTGTGGGTGCTGTTTGAGGACAGCAGTTGGAGGAAACAAGAGGGAACAGGAGATGCCTCTGAGGATGGAGCCCAGACACTTCCCTGGCTTACCTGCAGTGCTTGGGCACTGTGGCTGTGGCTCCTGCAGGAGGTTCAGCAGTGATGTCTGCACTGCTGCAGGAGTGTATGTCCCATCATCCCTCCTGTTTTCCTCGGCTGCTGTGCTCTCCAGGTATGGCGTTTTTCAGGCTGCTGTGCGTAGGAGAAGGAAAGTATTCACACAGCAGTGTATGCTCTCCCTTTCTTTTTTTTTTCTTTCTTTTTTTTTTGACTCTGTGTTCATTGACTTCAAAGTACAGGCTTTCCAGCCATCAGCTGGTCTTTGATCTTCCCCAGTAGTTACAGGCCTCCAGAAGGAGGAACATCAAAGGCAGGGATGGCTGGTTTTGTTGGCAGATGGGGATGTAATTGTTGCCCTCCTTTGTTCTGCCAGGATGCATTCCAGGAGGAATATTACCGCACAGGAACCTACCCAGCAGTCCCGACAGTGCCACCCCGTCGGCCATGGACACTTTTGAACTGGCTTTTCTGGGCCTTACTGCTGCTATACCCTTTGTTCCAGCTGCTCATCAACATGATCAACAGTGGATCATCACTGACACTGGCTAGTTTTGCATTTGTCATTATAATAGGTGAGTTTTCTGATAGAAAAAAAAAACTGGCATAGTCTGTTTGGTGCTGGGTTTTGGAACAATGGCCTAATGGTGCACTGAAGTGTAGCTACTGCAAAATGTTTTGAATTTGTCATCTTTCCTTCAGCATTTTTCTCTTAATTCAGTTTCTCCCCTCAGCAGACCAGTTGGCTGGGTGCCATTTCAAAGTGCTTCATGCCTTGTGTGTCCTCCACAGGGAGCCTCACACCATAATTCAGGGTTTCTGGAGTTTAACCTCAGGGCCCACTGCTTTACTGTTTGACATTGTAGCATTTGTGATGGTTTTGGATTTAGCCCTTTATAATTTAGCTGAGTGACACCTCACCCTGCACCCTAAACCTAATACAATCTTGGTATTAGTGACCTAGGTCACATCATTTCTTTATCAAGAAGCAAAAGAAAGAACCTGTAAAGGAAAAAAGCTGTGATGCTACCAAGAACAGACAGCAAAAACGACCTTCTTTTCATTTCTTTCCCCTTTTCTTGTTCCCCACTTACCTTTCTTCTGCTTCTAGCCACAAGGAAAGGTTAATAGGCAGGCTGCTCTGAGTCATCTCTTGACTGCAGTGATAATCCAAAGGATTTATTCTCAGGTTATCTGTAATACTGGATCTACCAGAAGGCTCCAGCAGCCTGCAGGCACAGCCAGTGTGTAGCAAAGCAGGGAGGATTGTGTTTGCTGTCCTTACAGTGGGACTGGTAATTGGTACCTGGTGGCTTAATGTAAAAGGAAGGTTTTTCTGCAGACTGGAGGGATGTATCAGATGACAAAATCAGCTCTTCCCATTGCTCCTAGCAGACCTTTTCTCACTGTTTATAACTGAGGCACACAGGTTGTGGTTTGGTTTTTTGCTCTGGCGCTTTGACAGCTCACCTGATGCTCCAGAATCAGGAGCTTTACTGCAGTCCCCAATAGCCCATTGTAATAGATTGCTGTTTTTAAGGGTGGGTTTCAGTACCTGATACAGGTACAGATAAGCACAAAATGAACCTTTTGTGATAGAGCAGAGTAACTGGGAGGTCCTTTCACTGGGTACCCTCTGCACTGTTTCTAGGTTATCATTTGTCCTTTGGATAGTTTCTGCTTATTGTGCTCTCCAGTAAAACACTGACTGGCTTTTAAGTAACTGGCTGTTCAGGTGGAAAGAGCTCTAAGAAAAATGCTCCACTTGAGCTGGAGTGGAAGGACTGTAATCCCTCAGACCTAGCTCTGAGGTCTAAGAATGAATAACCCATGTGTGTACAGCTCTGCTTGGTTCAGCTCAAACTCTTTCAGCCCTAAATAAATGGTATTTCTTTATGCTGTGAATGTTGTCCCCTTGTGCTTTGCTGTGCAGCAGTTTGGCTGTTTATACTCCCAAAAGTCATCACACTGTGTTCATACCTTACTGCTGCTCTGGGCCTGGGAGCCCTTTGTGAAACTGCTTGAATCAATACAAGGCAGTCGCTGCTCCAGAGGATAAACGCTCAAGTAGTTTGAGGAACAAAAGTGTTTTGAAAACCAGCTTTAGTTTTGCAGGACACATGGCTAGAGATTTAGGTACTTAGCTCACAAGAACTGTTTAAAAATTGGTGCTGATATTTTGGTGCTGAAACATAGGCATGTCTGTCAAATGTCAGTATCTGTACATGACAGCAGCTTCTTCTTTTTTCTCCTCCTCCTGCTTCCCCAGTCTCATTTGGCTTCAAAGAACCAAATGCTGGGTGGCCTTTCATGTTTTGATAACTTATGTTGAGGAGGACACCCACCCTTCATGCTCTAGAAGTAATTTATTGCAAAGCTGTCAGCAGCAGTTAAAAGGGGAGTGCATGCAGAAGATGAGAGGTTTCTAAGGGAGCAGCAGCTATTCCATGTTTCATGCTAAAAGCACGGTGGCATCTGGGCTGGTGGCACAGGGCCAGCAGCTCCAGAGCAGCTCTCAGGGAGAGAAGCGTTCCCTCTGAACCGAGTGCCACTAGGGATGAGCCAGCTGGGATTCCTGGGAGCTGCTGTGTGTGTGCTGTGCTCTGTGGGTGGGATCAGCCCTGGGGACATCCCAGTGTCCTGGAGCAGAGTGTGGAGCACGGGGCTGGAGCACGGTGTGGCCTGGGCAGCGAGGATGGCACTGCTGCAGGCTGAGCTGAATGGAAGGTGAGGAGGGGACAGGCCAGCAGGGCTGTAGTAAGATTTACAGCAGGGTACAAACCATGTGCAGGATCATGCCTGTGTCCATTCTGCCTTTTGGTGGAGCTGCCAGATAGTCTGGCCTTTCAGCCTGGTGCCTAGAAATTGGGGGATTTGGGGTGGGTTGTTTACTTTCTTTAATGTGTGTTGCTTGTTTCTTTTCCTTCATAGTATGTAGGATAGGCCCTCAATGGAAATGTCGACAATTCATACAGTCTTTAGTTGTACAAATCTCAATTTCAATGCATAACCTATATAACTCAAGTGCAAACTCTATGTAGGATATTTTTATGCCCCTGCCTGCTGTGCTGCTTATAGCACTTGCTGTGTAGTATAAAGGCAGGGCAACAGATGAGAAAAAAATCCTGAGTAGTAAGAGAAAAGGTGGAAATCCTTTGAGCTAAGGTTTTGCCGAAGGATGAGATACTACATGTGGAGGTGGTGATTTTCTTGGAGCTAAAATGTGTTCCAAGAAAGATTACACTCCTGGCTCTCTTGACAGTGTCAGCTCAGCCCTCCTTCATCCCCAGCACTCCAGCAGGCAGAGCAGGTCCTCAGCAACCTCCTGCATCTTTTGGATGCTGAGTAGTGGTGGGCACAAAGATGCAGGAGCTCAGTTACCTCAGTTTGCTGTGGAGTAGTTCAAGGATGCTTCAGCCAATAGCTTCTCTCATGCACTTCTCAGGGTGGTGTAAAACCCTCACAGCTATGAAGTTAGGCACTGCTGATTAGTTACTGCTTGATCTCCCTTTCTTTCTCCCCTTTCTTGAAGTAAAAAGCCTTATTACAGTTGTATGTAAAACAAGAAGTGAATAAATCCTTAAATGTGAAGGCATCTCTCAGGTCTGCACTGAGGCTCAGGAGAGCTGTGGTGACACTGCAGGGACAGACCAGACCCCAGACCAGCCTTTCCCCTCTTGGCTTCCAAGGCTTGGCAAACATGAGCAGTCCTCTTCTCCTTGCACCCCACCTTCCCCAGGGTGCTGAGGGCTACAGGTGAAATGGGCATAGAAGGCAGTGGCAGCTTCTGCCAGGGAGCAAAGGACAAAAAAGGACATCTGAACTGCTGAACTAGTTGTTTTTTGTGTCCAGGCATTCTTGGAACTGGATGAAGTCCCCAGCATGGTGTGTGCCTGCTGTAACAGCTGCTCTTATTTATGCTCTGTGTCCATCTCCAGATGCTGTTTCTACCCCTTGTGGTTAAAAATCTTAATGATTTCGTGCTTACTATTATGTTATGATCCCAGACTGCAGGCTACACGTTGGATCTTTCTCATGTTCCCCAGCTCATGGCCAGTTAAATGTCAGAGATGGTTTTCTTTCTTTCTTGTCTGTCTGTGAGAGTGAAGCCCTTTGCTTGTCTCAGTGGTGTGTGTGTCTATCCACTGCGTGGAGTGTCAGTGGCAGTGAGTGCCCTCAGAGCCAGCTCCCTTTCTGGACTGTTCCCTGCACAGCTCTGCCCCCCCTGTGAGAGGCCCTGCTTTCCTGGCATCCACAGGACCTGAGGGCAGCCCCACGGGCAGATCAGCTTCCCAGTGTCCAGCCACGCTGTCACATCACGTGTCACTCATCCCTGGCATCCAGTTACCATTGCCCTGGAAAAGCTGCCAATTTGCTGTCAGACTGCACAGCAGGAGTCTGCAGTGGGGGTCTCTGTGGCCCGTGCTGGTGTGCCAACAGCAGCTGGTGAAGCACAGGGCAGCACTTTGTGCCAGCTGCCAGAGCCCTCCCCTTCCAGGGCTGGAGAGCAGCAAATGCCAGGCCTTGGATCAGCCCTGTGGTTCACAAGGGATGCCTGGTAGTGGGATGAAACCTCTGGATCCTCTTGGTGATCTCAGGCATGTCTTAACCATAAAGAGTCCTTTGGCTGGTGAGAGTTTGTCCAGAGTCATCTCAGAGAAGTAAATGCTGATGGGAATGAGACATCCAGAGCACCTCACCATCAGTCACCATGAGTCAGAAAGACAGTGGGATTTGGAGGCTTTAGAGGAGGCCTGTGGCTTTCTAGGTTTGTTTGGTTTGGGTTCCTTTAGTTTGGAAAGCATTCTGAGCAGAGGGAAGATGTTTGTGACTTCCCTGATAGCTTTAGGCCTGAAAGAAGCATGGCAGTTGTGAACATGTACAGTAGTTGAGCAGGCCCTTGAGGAATAACAGATTCTGGGTAAAGAGCCCCTTTACAAAGAAACCAAAAGTGTGAGGGAAGGAGTTTAGATTAAGCTGCATTCAACTTAATCACTTTAAGTGCTACAGATAAATAAATAAAATAATCCTTGCACATGGTAAATTATTACCACTGAATCATCTATAAAAATCTTTTAAATTAACCTGTTTTCTTGTAATGGACTTTCTCATGAGCTACCGTCAACAAATACCACAGCTTACTTTTTTTTTTTTTGTTTATCAAGATCGGAAGTTCCTTGCACTTGTTGGTGCTCTTTCAGACAAGGGGCTGTTGAAAGCCAGCAGAATTCCCTTCCCCTGGCACGCAGGGCTGTGCATGCCTGTGCCTCTGACAGCCATCCTGTTCCTTGTAGCCTCTGCCCTGCTGATGGGAGGGGATGTGTCCAGCCTGAGGCCCTTCCTTCATGAGATGCCATAGGCAAATAAGTTGATGTGGAGGTGTGGGAGCATCAAATGCCTCTTTCATCCCAGGTCTCTTTCATGCTGCTACACCAGTACAGAGGTGCAGGCCGTGCCTCAAGCAGCGTTAACTGGGTTTGTTTTGCAGCTTCTGTCGGTGTCAGATGGATGATCGGGGTTACGGAGATTAACAAGGGCTCCACCTATGGCAACAATGACAACAAGCAGAAACAAAAGTAGCACCTTCAGAGAATGCTTCAATCCAAAGGGAACAAATGCAACTGCTGAAAACTCTTAAGTGCATATCACGGTCCTTCAAGTGAGATCCGAGGATGAGTAATTGCCGTGCATATCTGAATTTGTGCTCCTGTTGTTTTTCTCTGGGGTTTGGGCTGGATGACACGCTGGAAGGATGCACTCCTGCGTATACTCTCAACAACAGGTTTGCACATGTGTGGTTGGTTTGTTTTCCTATGAAGTGTCTTAAGTTTTGAAGGAAAAAAAATTCCAGTGTGCTTGTATGAAGAGACTCTACCTGGAAATTAACCAGACGTGCAAGCTTTAATGTCAGAAGATTGTTACAAGATGATTAAACTTGATAGTTGTGTAGCTCACACAGTTTAACAACCATAATCTGTCAGTGTTTAAGCACAGCACAGTGGGATGCTGTGCTTGGTTATAGCAGTGTTGGACTGAAGCAGCTCTGCTGAGCTGGCAGAAGTGCAGAGTTTTGTACATGCAGATCCTGTTCCCACAGTGTGCACTACATGGGCCCTTCAGAGCTTCAGCCAGACCCTGCCTGGAAAGCCACACATCAGAGCCTGGCAGCAGCAGAACCTGGATCACAGTTTGGCTCTGTGTCCTGAGCAGAGCTGAGTTACCACTGCCCTCTTTCCCCAGGCCATACATCCCAGGGATAGCTGAAAACTCTAATTCTTCAGAGTAAATGTCATTTTTAGTTTGGAAGACTTGAAGTAGTAAAATTCCTTTTGGCTTTAAATGCTACTTAAAATTCCAGGCCATCCTAACAATTTTGGAAACAAAATAACTGGGCATGGTGTAGTGAAATAATGCAAAGTGTGCATTACAAAATATGCCCCATACCCATACTGTTGTGATCCTAATTAACCTGCTTGTCTGTCTTTTCTGATAAATTAGTTTACTTGGTGCCTCATAACAGCCAGCCTGAAGTAACAGTAAATTATTTTCTTCTGGGGAGGAGGGGGAACTAGGAGAGAGACCTAGGACAGTGGGTATGGCTGACTTTTTTTTGATGTCTGTCTTGATTTGACACTCTTCTGAATTAAATAAAACTAGAACCAAGCTCTGAGGAAAGGGGGGGTTGCTCTGACATTCCTGGTACTGATCTCAGGACTGCCTCCTGTTTTTAAACTTCTAGAGTTAAGGGTCTGCAAGTTACTGGAAATAACCTGTTTAAAGCAGGGAAAAAAAAAAAAAAAAGGAAACCAGGGGACATTAACTAACAGCAAATATGATTGGAAAAAAATCCCAATTTTTTGAAGTCTACAGATCCCGACACTGAGCAGTGGAGGTTGTGATTGACACTTTCAAAGACAGTCCATATTCACTTGACATGGAGCTAAACCAGACAGTCTTTAGTGAAGAAAGTAAGTAGTCTTACTCTAGCAGCTGGTATAAAAACATGGCTCTTTCCATATAATAAAACTGAGCCCAGAAACAGGCTAATACAACAGTACTAATTATTCCATGAAATATGTATTTGCTATTCAGTACATCAGATAATCTAGAAACTCACCTTTTTAATATGCAGAGCCTAAAAAGCAGGTCAAGTAGTGCTTTTAGCATGGAGCAAGAACTGAAGTTGAGGGATAGTGGAGGCAGTAACATTTAGACCATGAAGAAAGGCATAGGCAGTGTGAGAGACTGCTTTGGGAGGCTTTTTGCCTCATACATCTTGTGTACGCATGCATTCCTTATGTTCTGAACCTTTCAGGAACAGATTGTTCAGTGTCATGAACAGAAACATGGGCTCAGATGTTTTCAGAGCCCAAGAGTAGAAAATTATGAAATATTTACAATGCTGTTTAATAAAGCACATGCCCTGCTCCCTATTTGCTGTAACACTCTTAACAGTGAAAAACTGAGTATTGCATCCTGTAGTAGCATTAACAAGCCAGACCTGAAGCCACTTGTACACAAGAGCTGGAAAATGGGTGGGAGGGGAGAAAGGAAAGGCCTCTCCAGGGTAGCATTTTACTGTGAACATTACCTGGCAGGCCCAGTGACCTCCAGTGGCCTTTTCTCAGGGTGGTAGGTGAGCAGTTCTGGGCAGCAAATACATATTCCTGGAGTGACAGAGGCTGTTCTGCCTTCCTGAGAGCCACACATTTAACGTGCAGTAAGGAAGACATTTGGCATTCCTTATCAATCTTAGTCCTTCCCTCCAAGTGCCCTTCTCCCAGAGGAAAGTACCAAACAAGTAAATCCTTCTGAAAGAGTGATGAGATGATTTCATACCCCTCTCCCTGGGCCCAGCCCTTAAAACATGTGACTCCTGGATCCATCCTCCCAAGCACTTGTGCAAGTCCTGGCACACCACTGAGGCCCTTCCAGCACTCACTGACAGACAGAGAAATGGTCCTTGCCAAAGTTAAACTTCTCCAGTTTACTGTATTAAAAGAATGACATAGGTTATTAGGAAGCAGTGTTTGCCCCTCATCCCCACAAGCAACTGTATGTTCTACTACTGCCTTAACAAAATTAGTCTTAATGTTTGTTTATACAAAAATAAAAGTATAAAAAGCTAATATGCAGTGAATGAGTTTTCTTTTGGTTGGCAAGAACAAACTGGTAAGAGTTTGTCACCTTTGTGTCACACTAAAAGCTGTCCACTGTTGGTGTTCAAGGGCACCTGAAACAAGGCGAGGACACAACTCACTCAGATACCTCTGCTACACTGCAGATGAAGCACACAGCAAGCTGGGGGGACACTCCTACCTCAGGTACTCATAGTCCTTTACTGAGGATGACACCGTACCTCCTATCACACAGCTGTCTTTGTTTAAATTTAGTATTATATTTTTTGAGGGCATAAATACCTGCACAGGTGACACACACAGCAAGGTTCATACTTTCCTAAGTAGGAATGTCAGAGTTTGTGGGATCTCCTTGACAACTCACCACACATGTGACTAATCAAGAATTTGTGGCTTAAGATGAGACGAGACACTAGAATATAAAACTAAATATTAAAAAATTCTAAATTACCTATTTTGAGTCTGAAGCTGTAACAGAAATATGTAAACTTGCACTAATGTTTAAAAGTAACAGTTTTAAGTCACCTATTTGTAATAGCAAGTAAAAAAAAATCAACTAGATCATGCATTGCAGGCTATTTCTTCCAACTGCTAACCACTTCTAGTCTCTCTTCCTTTTCTGAGGCTGATGACAACTGAGGTGTGGTGGGGAAATGAAAGCCCAGGATCAGAACTCAGTTTTTAAAAGGTAACAGTAGGTTCTTGGTTTTGCCAAACAGAACACAAGAATCAGCTTGTACAGTTCTCTTCTAGAAGACAAAATGTCATGCAGGGCACTCCCTGTTCTCAGTGCAGACATCCAAGAAGGAAGGTGTCCCTTAGATAAAAGACAGTGTCAGGAATTTCCCATCACCCTCTTTTCTCAGAAGGTGATGAAAGGGGGAACCTTACTTCTCTTACCTCTTGTGTAAGAAACATCTCACAGTACTCATCTTGAAACTTGACAAACACTCACTATTGCAATACAAGAGCAGCTTATTCCAGTTAGCTCAGCTTAGCAGTCATCCCAATGTTGTAAAAAGTTTAAAATGTGGCACAGTCCCACATTTACTTTTGGAAGAAAAACCCTTCACCAGCATCTCCTAAAATAAACCATTTATTGAGAAAAACCTTTTTTTTTTTTTAAATTTCATTAATCAGCCTTGTGCATAACAAATCCGAAGCTTGCCAAAAACAAATAAACAAAAACCCCAGTAAAAGTTCACAGTCAGTGCACTCAAACAGATTAAAAAACAAGGTCCATAACGCCTGATAACACTACAGCATTTTTCTGAACCTAGAGAGTTCAAAAATACTACATATTAACAATACAAGTTCTCAGTCAAATGAGAAACACGAGAAGGAACAAAAGGGTCTGGTCCATATACAGTAGTAATGGCACTTTCACTGAACATGCAGCTTCTTCCAACTTGCGGACACGTCACGTGAGCAACATGTGCCAGGTAAAATGTACAGGAGCAGCAGAGGAAGTGACACTGTCACTTGTGCAGTCTTCGTTAAGGTCAACTTTCAGACTGTTTCTCAGCACAGTCTTTATGTAAATATTACATACAGTAGTGATTCAAATCTTGTCAGAATAGAAAAGGCCAGAGATTGAGTAACTTCATTCTTCGTCTGTGCAAACCTGCGAAGGAAGCAAAAGGCAATTACTTCAGCCATCTCAGCCATCTCCCTCCTGCAGCAAGATGATCATGGATCCATTTCTTTAGCACCTTCACCTTGAACTTTTTTTTCTCTTCCTTGTTCCACAGTAATGCATTACAAGTGTTTGTATGGGAGTACTGACACTCCCACTTTTACCATGCATCCTTTAGGTGCCTAAAGCAGTGTCCACCTCTGATGGATGGGATCTGCTACAGCTGCACTGATGAGGGATGGGTGATGATGCCAAACACTCTGCTACTGAATCAGAATACCAAAGTGATCAACTTTATGCTGGAAAATGAGACAGAGTTCAATGAACTACAGCACTCCTACTCCTTCAAAAAAGATGTTACTAATACAGCTCAATTTGTAGCTGTGAATATTTGCCTGTTGTTAGGGAAAGCATCACGCCATAGTTCATGCAAGAACTGCTGACTGTTACAGCAGCTGCCAGATAAAACATTCAGTATGACCTTAACTTTAAGTATGAACTTAAAAGAAAATCAGGTCTTTGCACAGAAGATTAGGAGACTTCTTGTGTGTGGTTTCACTTTTTAGGGAGGGGCCCTTATCTCTGAAAACCCATGCATTTGTACTTGCTAAAGTTTTTGCTGCAAAGCCCTTCAGATCCAATGAGCTACCACCAAGTTGGAGCCCGACTTGTCTTTTTTAACATAAAGATAATGCATTTCAAAACAGCAGTGAAAGTTTATTGCATGGTGCACACCATGTCCTATAGTCACATGCTTGCTGGAAACAACACATGTGCTTCTGGAAAGTTGCCAATCCATTTTTCCTGGACAGCATCAATTGGCTAGCAGCCCTTCACCATGGTACCAACCTCTGTGGCATGACTGAGAACAAAGAAGCTGACTAAAAGCTGTTCCCCATTCCCATGTGCAGTTTTTGCAGCCAAAGTCATCAGACAAACCTTGACAAAAGGATGATCGAGAAGCTGGCTGGCCGTCCACCTCATCTTTGGGTCACTCTCCAGGCAGTGGCAAAGGAAGTCTTTCCCTTCTGGGCTCACTTTGTCAGGAATAGGAGGTTTATGACCCATCCCCACTTTATACATGATCTGGAAGTTGTGCTCATATTCATGCCAAGGCCTCTGCAACAGGTGACAGCATTGCTAAGTGCAAGCTATAGTGAGTAACTTGTTACCCACTAGAGCATGTATTTCTGTGCTCCAGAAAATGAAAATCCATCCCAGTCCTTGCAGACATGAGTGTGACAAACTGCTGAGAATAGGACCAGAATTTGCAGAAAAACTGCTAAGAACAGTTTGCTTTTCACCAGCACATGAACCATCCCTACCTTGCCCGTGACCATCTCTATGACAACACAGCCCAGGCTCCAGATATCTGCTGCACGTCCGTGCCCTTCTCCTTTCGCTCTGGTGATAACTTCTGGAGCCATGTATGCTTTGGAACAACACATATGATGCCATCAGTTCATACAGCAGAAGGAACATATACATCAAGTGGCTGACTGGGTAAACCAAATGCTTTTTAAATACCCAATGAATTACTACTCAGGTTTTCTTGCTAAGTTTTGCCATTTGCTGGTTTCTTGTTCTTTGTTGTGTTTTCAGCATAACTGTCTTTCAGTTTGAAAAGTGATACTGAAAATGCTGTTACAGTACATGCTTTCAGTGACTGCCATTTTCTGAAAATCTATTAAGCAGCTGTTTAGTGAAGAGTACAGTTTCAGTAAGGCTGCAGAGAAAAATACTACCCCAGAAAACACATGTTCCAGCATCTCTGTAGTTACAGACAAACATGATTTTAACTCTCACATTATATCATTCACTTATTGTTTTGGCTTCTGGATGTAAAGCACAAAACTAGCTAAGTTAAATCTAGTTTCCCTGAAACACAAGGTTTTACTCCAGACTTCTGGCAGAGGTATCTTCCTTTATGGAAACTAAACAAGTACCTGCCTAGCACAAGCTTCCTCACCTGCAGTCCCCAAGGTACTGTTCACTTCTCCAGGCATTGTCTGGGTATTGTTCTTCAGCTTCACTGAGCAGCCAAAGTCTCCTAGTTTAATCAGTCCAGATGAGGTAAGAAAGATGTTGGCTCCTAAGAAACATAAGGAAACACGGACATACTTGTTTAAACCAGAGCTGAATTGAGGGCTTCTCAATATAGCCTTGGAAGTTGCAATGGATAATAGCTGAATTCACATTTAGATCTTTACCTGTGAATTAAGTGTGGAATATGACAACATTAAAGATGTTTTGGTGGGTTTATGCTAACATGAAGTGTACTGGAAGTTGACAAGTGTTCAAATAAAAAAAAAAACAAAAAAAAAGCAGTATGGCAGGCAAATTAAACAGCTTTCCATACAAGCTCGTTACAAGAAATTACTTCTTCAGGAATTCCAGTGCTTCTCCTTGTGAGCACTAATTCAGAAGAAGCTGCTTCCTGGCAGAAGCCATTGCTATGTCCTTCCCACCAGTATCTCTTCAGTTCTTCTGAGTCAAGACAGATGATATCACACTTGTCAATAAAAACAGTGTGGCCAGCAGGAGTGGGGATTGTTCCACTCTGCTGGGCACTGGTGAGGGCACACCTCAAGTGCTGTGTCCAGCTCTGTGTCCCTCACTACAAGAAGGACATTGAGGTGCTGGAGCGTGTCCAGAGAAGGGCAACAGAGCAGGTGAAGGGTTTGGAGCACAAGTCCTGTGAGGAGAGGCTGAGGGAGCTGGGGGTGTTTAGCCTGGATTAGAGCAGGCTCAGGAGTGACCTTATCACTCCTACAGCTCCTGAAAGGAGGGTGCAGCCAGGTGGGGCAGCCTCTTCTACCAGGCTACCAGGGACAGGATGAGAGCAAATGGCCTCAAGCTGCACCAGGGGAGGTTCAGGTTGGACATCAGGAGGAATTTCTTCACTGAAAGAGTGGTCAGGCATTGAAATAGGCTGCCCAGGGAGGTGGTGGAGTCACCATCCCTGGGAGTGTTCAAGATACAACTGGGCATGGCACTCAGTGCCACGGTTTAGTTGTCTGACATAGTAGTGGTTTGTCCATGGTTGGACTCAATTTTAGAGGTGTTTCCAACCTTAATGGCCTTATGGTCACAGCTGACTTGCAAAACAGAGTTTAGAGCATTTTATTACTTATACTACCAAGTGCCTACTCCTGTTGCACTTTCAGAGTAATGTCTGGAGGAGGATACCATTAAAATTACTTGCTATACTGGCAGCTTACACTAGAACAAACTTCCCTAGCATAGTTAAAAATCTCCAAGGGGAATCTGCAAGTGGCTTCAAGTCAGTTACTCAACAGAACAATACAAAATAAACCAAGTGGTTTTGACAACCTGTTTTCTTTCATTCAACATCCTGCCAAAATATTCGTTTTGACAGCAACAGAAAACAGGTAGAGCAGAAGGAGCCCCTTGTATCAGGCCACATTCTGGACTCTGCAAGTATCACAATGAAAGCACAAGTATCACCTGGCAGAAACAGAGCTTCAGCTGTGGCCTTTCTTGAGGAAAGATGGATAGTATGCACAAAACAAACTGCTCACCTACTCTAGGAGTAGGCAGACAGTGGGGATTTCACTACACACAGCCTCTTCTCATGTCATGCAAAAGTTTCATTCAAAAGTGGCTCATCTCAATAGAACCTTTCAAAGTTTCTCACTTTTGTTCCACCTTGAGCAGTACAGAAATTCTTGGCTGCTCCTCCTTTGTGTTAGTTTTAGCTAATAGCCTTTTCCCATTCACTTGGTTGGGCATCCCCAAGATATTCATAAAGAATACAAAGAATCCTCAAAAAGCTCAAGTCAAAAAAAGGCAGTGCAGGTCAATGATGCCAAAACCCTGCCCATTTCTCAAAGGACTCCCTCTGACTACTCTGACAATAGTTGGTAACTATTTAGTCCCAGAGGTGTTACATAGAACAGCAATTGATGGATGAGCAAAATCACTAACAGAAGTAAATTCCAACCTTTAGTTACAAGTCCTGAAAGAATTAATGTTCAGGGAATACAACTCATCTCCGCATTTTGTGCAATGGTTTTCCACTTCTGGGAGTCAGATGCTTGCACATCCTCCAGAATTCTTTCAATAGATTCTGCAGTTTGCCATCAGTGGGATCTATGTCACCCTGCAATCACAGTGTGTGTAATGGAGTTGGGTAGACCATCCCTCAGCTCCTTGAATGAAAGATCCAGAAAGACACAAAGCAATGCAAGAAAGCTGCTTGATGAGACACTAAGTATGGGCAATGCATTAGGAGAGCAACAGCTTCTTCCTTTGAACTGTCAACTGCTCTTCCAATGTTTCCAAGCAGTTGCTTGTCAAATAGAAAGCAGGTACACTTAGCCTAAAGAAAAAAGCTTAGGAAAAACAGTCCTCACTAGCAAACACTTTTCCAAGGATGTGCTGGAAACCTGTGTCTCCATTCCTCAAGAAAGCAACATGAGAATTTCACAGAAGTTTCCAACTACTACTGTGGGTGGAGCCCGGCAGTGCTGAATTTAGGCTACTGGAATAGTTTAGTTTAATGCAGTTCAAAACCTTCTTCCAAGGTCTTGCAAACTAGAGTTTATACCTTTTAATAAAAACTAATGACAATTTAGCCTAAGTATTGACGTGAAAGCTCCTGTGAGCCCTTTTCCTGAAAGCCCTTGGAACAGTCACATGGAATAAAGCACTGAACCAAAGTTTCAGCAAGAAGCCAGAGACAGCACTTGAAGACTCATGTTGCAGACACTTTCTGTCAGCTTCCACCGCTGTGGTTATCACTGGAGCCTGCCTGTAAACTGCTTGTTCAGAAACCAAGGCCAGGCTGTAGGAGGAGTCTTTAAAAGCAGTAAATGAAACCTGCACAGATGCAGCAGGACCCGTGTAAGAAGAGTGGACAAGAGGTCAGTACTTTGGAGACGCCCGATGCCTTTTTACCCTTGGCAGTTAGCACCACTGGGAATGGAACGGAACTCCCATCCACATGGTTAACAGGCAAAATAAAACCAAAGACCATGAGTGAAATGGCAGAAAGAGACCACTCCCATCTGTTCCTTCCTTCCCCTTACACATGCACTGCCTGAAGCACCACCACTGGATGCACTTGGCAGGAAGTTGCCCAGTTGTGCACAGCCCTCCTGGGCTGGTACACCACAGCTGCTCCTGGGCACGCTGTGAAGAGACGGTGTCAAAAGCCACACTCCTGCTACAGCAGCCAAAACCTAAAGCATTTAAACTCAAGTTTCATGCCCTGTACCTCTGTCAAATCAGCCCCATAGTAAGAACAGTGAAAACTGCACTAGCCCGATAGTCCAAAGGTTTTGGTGGAAATCCTGTGAGTCCATGGAGCAGCACAAAAAGCCCCACTAAAGGCTGTGCTGTAATTCCAGAAAAAGAGGCAGCTCAGAAATTCCACAGCCAGTGCTTAAGCAGTGCAGCAGCCAACTTCATTCAAGAAACAAGCAGGCCAAATGCTACCCTTGGATGAGAAAATCAGCTTCCGCATGCATACTCTCCTTCTCAGTCTCTTAGAGAGCATGACACATGCTCACAGTGTCCTGTTGCAGTTTTCCAGCTCTTGGTGAATGACATTCCTTCCTTTGTGCTCATCAGGAAGACAGGATTGCAGAAGCTTTGAGTTTCACAAGGTTTTGAGCAAACAACAAGGTTACAAGAAGACAATACTACAGCAGCAGTTAGATGAAGACTTTTTTGTATAGAGCATCTCATTCGAGGTTTCTGATTTGGTAAAGTTTCAGATACAATCCTTTTATTTTCTGTATTCATCCAAGGAGTCTTCAAGAACATGCCCTTCTCTCCTGAAGGGACTCCACCAGGCATGGCCTCATTAATTCCTCTCAATTCAGCCCTTCTGAGGTCACACCTTGAGTGCTGTGTCTTGTTTTTAGGCTCTCCAGCACAAGAGGGACAATGACACACTGGAGCAAACCCAGGACAGTGGCGTCAAGATGTTCAGAGGGCTGGTGCACCCAATGGACCAGGAAAGGCTGTGAGATGGGCTTGCTCTGCTTGAAGAAGGGATGCTCAGGGGAGTGTGTGTGCAGGGGATTTACTGCTGTTTAACAGGAGGACAGCAAGACTGTAGAAACAGATTTTTCCCCTCAAAGGCACTCTGTGAAATGGTCATGCAGCAATGGATACAACAGCAACCTCTGCAGATTCCAGGGAGCTATCAGGGAAAAGCTTTTCACAGTGGGGATAGGTCAGTCATTGGAACAGGGCATCTCCATCCCTGGAGATGCCCATATATCTCACCTCAACAATGTCCTGAGCAATCTGATCTGACATTGGATCTGATACTAAGGCTGGCCCTGTTTAGGACAGAGGGCTCAGAGATGTCCACATGTTCCCTCCAGCATTAAACATTCCATCATCCTGCATCACTGACCGGAACAGTTTCCTTACAAAGTGAAACAGTTCTAACCAAGGAAACTGAGCTTAGCCACAGGAATTAAAATTCAATACCCAGAATAGAGATTAAAAAGTCTCCTGCTACAGACCAGCACCACCTGCTTTTCACAATGATGCAGATTAAGCAAAAGCAGTGCAGCCAAATGCAATAAACATCCAACACAGCCCTCGGTCTGCCCTCACCACCACAGGCTGAAAAATGGTTTTGGCAGCTCTATCTTGCTTTGTGTTTTACCCATACAGAGCTGGATGCCATGACAGCATCTGAAAGACAAAGGTGGCTCAACGGGACACTACTAACCAAAAGTCTATTTTTGAGCACAAGGTACTTGCAGACACCAAGTACAGCTGTCTTGCAGGATACAGATAAACAATCGTTGTAAGAATTGCTTATCTGCTGCTAAAAGAAACAGATTGATGGTGATGTTAAACAAACTGGCCATGAGAGATCTAGTGTGATCTGACAGCAAGATTTTCATAGGAAAGTAGTTTTAACAGTCTGAATGTCACTCTTCCCTATCAGAAAATTAAGAGTACCAGTCTACCCAAGAGATAAAATTAAGATTAGAGTGTTCTTTACTGCTGTTATCCTGAAAACTTGGGGATGCAATGTCAGCATAAAGGAAGTCAATGAGCAAAAGACTTCCAATGCATCAAGTAACCTTTATAAAAATACCCTCTGTGGTCTGTCTTTATATTCTGCCATGGAGCTTCAGGAAGGTCTACACACAGAAGTGCCTGCAGTGACCCTCTGTTATTCTCAAGAAACACTCTAACATTTGACATAAGGAACCTGTTGCAACAGAAATGCTCTCAGGTAACACAACATTACAGCTCTGTTAATCAGCTTTTCTCACTCCATGTGTTTCCCTGAAGAGCAGAAGACCTATTTGGAAATATATCCAGATATCAGCAATGACACTGAGCAGCACAAAAGAAATCCCTTCAGCCAGCTTTGGATTTTGATCACAACGAGCTTCCAGGAGAGCATAATCCAGCTAAGCAGAACCTGGACAAGGAATGATCAAGAAAAGGGCAAGGAGAGAACTGTGAAAAGCACAAAGGGAAATCCACAACTGGAGAGAAACCTTTGGTGAGGAAGGAGAACCAGAAAAGGTAAGATTGCTGGGGAATGGGAGTGAGGGAAAGTGTTTTCTAGAAAAAAAAAGCCAAAACTGACTCAAGAGTGGCCTACCTGGGTGGAAGGCCTCTGGATCGTAGATAGTTCTTTTCCCAAATGAGAAGCACGAGGCCAAAGGACCAAGAGCAACTGGGAAGCTCCTACACTGCTGCGGTGATTCAAAACCCTGTGAGCAAGAGGGACATAGAAACCCAGCATCGTTGGGTTGCACTGCCTTGGCACAAAATGAGCATTCACAGGGCACACATATCGTGTGCATTGCTTCCCCTACCTTCGCCTAAGTCTCCTGCCACCGGTGAGCCAAATATGCCAGACTAACAAAACCAAGATAACCAGACATGGAGGATGTTGTTGGAAGGCGCAGAAAAAGAAAAATGAACCTGAAATGAGGACTGACACTGGGTATCTTAAATGCCAAGCCCAACCCCCCTTTGGTTACTGCAGTTTCTGTCTGCTAATTACGTACGCAAATGCTGACAGCCAGGCACGAGAAGATAAATGTATGGAAAAAACACTAGATAAAGGGATATCCTAAAATCACTTAAGTGCTTTTAACAACAGTTTTGTTACGAAGTTTAATCAGCCATTCATCTGAAATTCCAAAACTCTTTGGTAAAATGGAATCACAAGGAAAAGTTCTGATGCATAACTCTAGCACTGTACACTGCCTGTCAGCTCCAGAAAACGCCACTTATTTGCACAGACAAGAAGGAACACAGCATTACATAACTCAGTACATTAGTGCTAAAACTGCAAGGACTAATAACTGAGTTTAGATAAATCCCCAATAATCTTAACAACCTCTAAAAAAACTATATAAATCATGGGCAAAATTTATGAGTTTGAAATGACAATTGTGAATGTTTTTTACAATCTACATGTAAAAGAAAAAGCATGAAACTATCCAATGGCTTGTAAACTGAAAACTTAATAGAAGGCTTTATGCAAATAATGGCTGCATAGAAACTGCACATTAAATATGCAAATACATGCCCCAATCCTTCCCCCTGCTCTCATCTACCACACTGAAACAACAACATTACCTTTTTGGTCAACATTACCTTTAATGTCTCGATGAACAATACCATGTTCATGCAGCACATTGATAGCAACGGTGATCTGCTTTGTGTACAGCCTAATGACATGCTCCTGAAGGCCCAGTTTGGATACCTCCTCCAGAGTGCCCTCATCACAGTACTCCATGAAGATGTACATTTCTTCCTGTTTTGGGAAACAAACCAGATTTCATTTGGTATAATTTCTTTATACTTTAAGCACTGAATTAAGATACAGTTTTCCCTACATCCTTCACTGTTCATGAAATAAAGTATCATGTAATGTCTTCATGAAAGTATCACTTACCATGAAATATCTAATATTCTATTGCACAGCTATGGAAACTCTCTGCTACATGCCTAGCTGCATCATTTGTACATAACTGAGACTATCTGGTGGTATAAAAATACAGTGCTTTGGCATCAGGCAAATGACAGACACTTTGGAAACCCTGCAGGTGTATTTCACAGGAATTTATAGAGATTCTTTCTTATTTAGAGAAGGGGGTGGAAAAGGGCACAAAATTTATGTTTTGGGCTTGTTTTTTAATCCCTTTGCTCTGTCTCAGTTCCTGCATCATCATGTGTTGACTGCTTGAAATGGGCAAGTTTTTTTGTTCTTTGCTGTGGCTTGAACAAGCATGCCAACTCTAACTCACTTTAAGGAAAAAATTAGGTTTCTGCTCCCACTCTGTCTCCAAGCCCATCTGATTTCAAACAGACTGAATTAATATAAAAAGATGGCAAAGATACCAAAGACATTTAGAATCTAGTCCAAGAAACCAATGACCCAGTGGCACAGACACCCAAATTTGTGTCTCAAATAGAGAACTGCTGCAGAAAGCAGCCTATGTCCCCTTCTAAACCAACAATGGGTCACCAAAACAACTTTTTCCATATTGAGCAAACCAGTCAAATCCAAGCAGCACTTTCCAGCAAGACATGAGGACTTGAGACTCACAAGTGGGAAGAGCATGTGGAAAGCAGATAGTAGTAAGAAGTTGGGTATCCCAGCACACAACTCTGGAATCCAACTCCACAGAAAAATACACTTCATTAGTTCTGCTGCTCAAGCATGAAAACTTGCTTTTTCCTTTTGAAGAGATGCTAGCCAAATTCCAACACTTGGCTGGAATCAATATTTAAATGCCAGCAGAAGATTTTTCCAGGAATCAACATGATACAATACAAGTACAATACAACCTTTGCTGCTAACAGGGACGGGTTTTAGGCTGTCTAGTCTTTATCTACATACAGGAGCTACCATACCATATATGGTTAAACTTGCTTTTAGACCAGTTCAGAGGAGCAGCATAGAATAGTTCCAGCATTACTCACTCTATTCACTTATTTTAAGCCTCCTCTGTTTATGTACCAGTTCCAAAAAGTCTCTCCTAACTATGTTTCAGAGACCTCAATATCCAGAGGAATAAAGACACACTGCTATTCACAGAGATAACCAGACAAGATTAACTAGAATGTTCTCATGTAAAAACCTCCAATAATACAAAGCTTCTTAAAATTTTCTCTCTGCCTTGTAAAAAAAGCCCCAATAATTTATGTTTTCTTACCCTGTGGAGCTCCACACCAAAATAACGAACCAGATTAGGGTGTTTGATGCCTTCAAAAATCTTCAGCTCATCAGCTGTTTCTTTGATGGTTTTGTGATCATTAGGTTGAAATCTTATCTGCAAGAAAGATTTGTCATTGTTTTGATGCTATTTCAAATTAATAAGGAACAAAAAAGCAAACAACCTATCCTAAACTCAAACACAACAAAAAGCTTTTGTTATTGTTGTTAAATACCACTTCACACAAAAAGCCCCAAATTACCCCTTTCCATCCCCAAACTGAAACAAATATAAAGCACACTGAGCTATTTCTGGAAAATTACCTACAACTATGATGACTTAGAAACTTTATAAGAGCAAAATTATGTTACTTAAATGTGCCAATACACTCGTGTGCACATATGTATTTCTTCTGTGCTTGCCTTCTAGCTTAAGTGTGGTAGACAGACACAATACAAGAAAATCTGAAAGCAATGTCACAGAGAGCTATCATTCAACAAAGGTTTTTTGCCAGGTACTTCATCACCAGAGAGTCTAAGTGATCTCTTTGAGGGGTTTATCCACTGAGAACAGGGCAGCTGCAAGAAACAAGTTTTCATTATTTCTCTTATACTGTGATGGACTATTCAGTGAGGAAAAACATTATCAGGTGCTCTGAAATATGATCTAAAGCTTCTAACTGTGCAAAGATAAGCAAGATGAATTGCAATTTATGGAAGATGCTACTTTTACCACATTGTTAAAAACAGAAGCTTCATTAACTGAGTGCAGGACAACTGCTAAAGAAATAAATGCACATAATTGCACTGAAGGAAATATTGCCCTCAGCTGCTAGGATGTTATGATTGCTACATTCTGTGTAACAATTCCAGGGTACAGTTTGTACTCAAGCAGTGGTATAATTAAATACATGAAGATTACAAAAAGGTGTCAAATGATATTCAAGTATTTTACATATTCCCTAATGCATAGTTGCAATACTATGTATTTGTAGTAAAGCTTGTCCACTATAATCTGAAGTCATTTTAATGACACTGTGGATGAGGTAATACAACCACAGTGTCATTGGTGCAAGGGCAGAGGAATGCAGTGTCCTTAACCAGTTAAAAAAAAAAAAAAATCTAACTTTCCCCAAATTATTCTTAAAGAAATCCAGAAAAGCCTTTTATTTGGAAGTTGCAAACAGTTTTCATTCAAGCCTAGTTGTTGGAGAATTCTGCTCAGAAATGGCCTTAAAGGCAGCTGTGAGTAGCAAATTCTCACAGCCTGTTTCTGTAAACAGCTAAGTTCTCAAGCCTGTCTTCAATAACATGGAGGCCTTGAGAACTTTCATAACAGGGTGAGAAAATAAATCTTGGTTTCAATAACAAACCACAGGTATTGAAAACAAAAGGAGGGGTTAGTGTTTGCTCTGTAGCCTATCGGGAGCTCGAGTTTTGCAATATGTATGAGCCTAATTAACACAGTTATAAAAACCTGCATTTTGGATCAATAAAATGGAGCTCGATGCTGATCAACAAAGATGGGTTGTCTCCCTTCACTTCAATACCTAGTGAAACAAACATTTCTCAAAGATCTATTTATGAGCTTACTTCAGCTTCTGCTAAAGAGCACACACATGTTGATCTGTAAAGAGCACCTGCACCTAGAAAGCAACTTTGAATTACAGAAACAGAGTGCAGCTGATGGGGAGGAAAAATGTTATTTCATCAGGAGAAAAAAAAAAACAGCAACAAAATCTCAAGTGTTGGTATTAGTCAGTGACAAGAGTATGGTACAAGAAGTTAACCACAAGCCCAGTCATGCTTTTCCACACCTTGGAGGTGACACACATATTGTGTGTGTGTGTGTGTGTGTGTGTGTGTGTGTGTGTGTGTGTAAGCAGTGGCTCATGAAATGTAACTGCTGCAACATCCAGTGGTTGCCACAGTAACTGCTGTGAACCCTTAATGTTTGCAGTTGTCTAAAGATGTAGAAATGCATTAAAATGAAACAATAATTTAAAAGAAAAACAACCACAAGGTGTTGTAGGGGAAACAGATCTCCATGCCTACACAGCTTTACTTACTTCTATCCTGAAAACTAGACTTTCTGTACCCACAGGTTAGTCAGCAGTTTTGTGACTCAACCTAGCTCACACTATGGGAGAAGCTGAAAAACATCTGATGTCACACTTCCTATCTATTGCTCTAAGGAATGAAGAAAAAAGTAATAAAAGATGAGAGGAAACAGTGCAAAGTAAAATATAAATTTGTGTAGAGTCTTCACTAATCTTTCAAAATTATTTAAAATCTCTCAATGGAAGTTCACATATATTAAGGATTCGTTTAAATTCACAAAGTATCCTATGAGATCAGTAAAAAAAAAAAATTATCCATTTTACATATGTTTAAATTAAAAGTTATAAACTGAAAAGCAACTTGAGGAAAAGGTGCTAACAGCAGCTGTGGCTACATGAAGAAACAATTTGTCTTCCCATCCTTTCCCCGTTAGCTAACAGCAGTGTGCAGAAACCCTCGATGCCTCCTACATCACCCACATTTGGTTTAGGAAAAAAACAAGGGCAGCAGTGATTCTTGTATTCACAGTACTCACTTCCTTCATAGCCATCAGCTCTCCAGTGTCAACACTGATGCAAGTATAGACCTTCCCATACTGGCCTTCACCTGCAAAGTCAGGGTAAGGAAAATTCAGTACATTGCCTTCAACAAGCAACAGGTACACCAACTGCAATGAGGAAACATCACTGCTTTTCATCTTTTTTTTAATTTACTACTCCAAGTAGATTTTAACTGCAACAATACCACACTCATAGCCCTGAATTCAAGCTGAATGAAAGTAAAAACATTAATCAACTAACCTGAAAGAAAACTTCTCAAGAACAAGTATTTTCTCCAAAAATCCCAAACCAGAGAGTAAAATATGATCATACAAGGGAAACAATAAAATTGGTGAATTAAATCTCAGAGTTCCAACTAATTTCCATTTATATTTCTGGTGATTCCAAATGTAGAACTTGAACATTTTATAGGTTTAAACACACACAGGTAACACAAGATCATACCTAAGTAATAGTCCTAACCAAGTCCTTCTTGTTTCCTGTTATTTGACCAATAAAACGTCAGTGACCTTCTACATTAAGAAAATCCTACCCACAACAGTATTTTGTACTTTAACATTTTGATTTCAATAAAGCTGACAATACCTATGCAGAGACCTAAGATTTTTAAACACAGTCTTTGATTTCCCTCAAAAATATGAAGTTTGGTATTTTAACTAGATAAATGGAAGTATCAAGAACATACCAATTTTGTTTCCTCTCTGCCACTTGAAAGTCACTTTTCTCAAACCCACGTGCATAACATTATCATAAGATTTCGGTGTGTCACAAACTTGGCCAATGATGTTCTTCCTTCTCATCTCTCTGTATCTCCTTTCTTCAAATAACTGAACAGACTTTTGAACAGCTTCCATCGGGGCTTGCTTGGAGGCAGTGTCTAAAAAGAGTGATGAACAATTTCCTTGATTAAGAAATATTCACCATTATATTCTGTTATCTTTTGATATCACATGAAATACCCAGAGTTAAAAGAACACTATTTAGTGAGTTTAATTAAGATGTAGGAAAAGAATAAGACATTTTAACAATCACATATGAAACTATCACTTATGAATCACATACGAAACTAAGGTAAAATGAGAACAACTGTACTTTCCTAATCATCTCTTACTTGATTCAAAGAAATCACATTTATGAAACGCAACACACTTGTTTGCATTTGACCTGTAACTAACCTCTGATAGGGGAAATATGCTAGGGTCATAAAAGCACTAAGGAAAGAAGGATAGGTAAGGTTTTGTTCTTCAGACATAAGAGAGGTTTCTTGAAAGAGCCATGACATCTGTTATTTCAAAGATTTAGATGTATTAGAAACTCCAGCTCTCAAGTCTTATTATGAAACGGCATACTAGTGAGTGAGACCAAAGAGATCTCAGGGCAGTGTTAAGTTCATACCCTCCTAGTAAAGCACAAAAATGATACATCTGTCACTGCTGACACCAGTAGTCTAACCTGTTCCTGGCAGTCTCCAGAGGATGGAGATGATACTCCCAAACAATATATTCTACTCCCCTACCCACAGTTAATACTAGTTCTGCTATACCAAATATGCCTTGCTGTAGTTTTCAATCAAAATATTTGTCTTATTCACAGTGGACAGTAAAACCAGTTCTCATTACAGTAGTCTTCTAGAAAATTTCAAATTTTCCTTCATTCTTCTTTTTCAGTTTAAACAAACTGAAATTCATTCAATATTTATGTTCTGACTTCTAGATTTTAGAGTAAGAACTAGTAATTCTTCCTGTGTTCTGTGTAAGACACATAAGGAGACCAGTTTCCAACGTGACAGAAACGTTTTTCTCATGTTTCCTGGGGTTCTACCCTCACATTTATGTTTGCCACAACATATGCAAACAAGCTTCGTGTATCGACCCCTACAGTACAGGAGTGTCTGAAGTGATCAACTTACTTTCGGTTTCATGAAAATCAGTAATAAGACAGAGAGAAAGGAGACTCCCACAATAGCCTTAAATTTAGGAGACAGTGTGGGATCACACACTATTAGACATCCAAAATAGGAAAATCCCACACTGGGAAGAGATATTGGGAAGTGAGAAAGTGTTTCCTACTGTCATAACTGGGCACTGAATAGGGACTGCAAACTTCTGCAATTTCTATATAGTAATAAATGAACACAGTTTTGTAGAACACTGGTACTACCTTTCAGAAACTGAAAAGAATTAACTTTTATAAAGTTTAATTACTCCTACCTTGTGACTTTGTTAGCAATATCCCATACCTGCAATCAGGTTTTTTTTTTTTTCCTCCTTCTTATGTATAAAGCTGTGAAAGCCTCTTCACAATCCACAATAAAATCCAACCTTTCAGTAGAGCACTGGTCTAACAGACATTGCATTACAGGGATTCCTAAACACCTACCTTTGGTCTGGTTGATCAACGTTCTGAGCTCCCAACTCCGCCGGGATGAACCACTGGAATCTCCTTTTGGATACAATGGCTCTAGAGAAATAACAGTGTGAGCACAAAAGTAGCTTTACCTCATATTAAAGATAATGCCATTATTTTCAGCAGAAGCTGAAAATTAGTCCTACATATAGGACTAATAACCCTTCATGTATAGCAATGCATGCTCTTGAAATCAAACTGACTTCTCTTCAGAAAACAAATTTCAAACAGAATTTCATTTGTATAGAAACAGAGATCTCCTTCCACAACTTAGAGAAGCACTTCAAGCCAGGGCACTCAGAATCAAACGTGCAACATATCTGTAGGAAAACAATTTTCTAAGGTTCCTTACAATAACATTTGTATTCATTCCAACCTAAGCTACCTTCCTTTTCATATATATACCAAAAAAAAAGGAATAAGCATGAGGCAGACAGTATTTTCAACATTTGCTTAAAAACTAACAAAGATGAAAAAAATCTCCCACATCTTTTAATATAATTTTTAAGGCATTTCTCTGTATGAAATCCAGCGTGGATGACCACAATATCAACTCTATTTTGCTTCAGATTTTGTACTTCCTTTCAATTTGCACAATCAATCTTTCAATGTACTTGTTGCAATAAATACCACATATTCAGGGGCTAGGAAAACCTGACAGAGAAGCCCTGATCAGGACATCAAGTCACACATCCTGACCCTTCTTCCAGGATTCAAACAACAGCAAGTATTTGTAATACTGCAGAAAAGAACTGGACAGAAAACACTTCACTGTCCTGATGGATCCAGTTCAAACCTCATTAACAGTGTTTTGAAATTTACTATCAAATGGGGTATATAATTCAGAAATCATATTACTAATTTAATTTTGAACATTGGAACTCTGTAAAGCATCAGGAAATCCCTTTAGATACAATTCAGAAACAATATGAATGGCAAGAGAATAATGGATATATCGAGAACAAAAGGATTTCCTCTGACCATATAAGCCCACAAGTTAAAAATCTAAGATTTCTGAATGCGATGAGGTGAAAAAAATTTTTAGAAAGGGTAAGAGCTGGGAACAGAGAGAAATATGTTAATGACATAAAGCATCTGCACATGTAGGTCACAATTTGTTACTGTGACAATCACCTTCTCGCTCTTCAGTGGGACTGGAGTGACGACTAAGGGATCTGAACTGCAACTCAGCTGCTATTGAAGCAAGTCGATCATTTTCAGGGACACTGGAACCCCTGTTAAAAAGAGTCATCATACTAATTAACATGTCATTAGTGTTTATTTAATGCAATGCTAATTTAACTGCAGTTTTTAAGAGATGGAACCTCTGAAGCCTAGGATATGAACCATGAAAGCAACATGAAAGAAAAACTGATGCCAAAAGGTAAAAAGAAAACCCTCTCTATGGTTTTTCCCTCAAATGAAGACTTTTTAGATTATTTTAGTTATGCTGCTCTATGAAAAAGCCCTAAGCTTCCAAAGCATAAACTTCAAACTGTTTTTTGCCTGTAGCAACAGAATCCATTTTCATGACTTGTAACCTACAACTAAGAACAGCTGCTGCAGGATGCAGCTTGTGCCAGGGGTGGATATCCAATCAGAAGTGATTCAGCTGGGTGATAATGTGAGCCACATCATCAGATTAAATGTAGTAACTGATTCAAATGTGCCTCGTGCACTGCAAGTACAGTCATAGTCCACAGTCATCAAGTCAGAACCAATGGAAAGAAACATAAGCTGGCTGACAGGAAGGACACTGTTAAATGACAGAAGCCTGATCACTTAGAGGCCCCAGTTCTTCCAAACAGCACAGAGTGGAATCAGATGCCTCAGAGTAAAAACCAGATGAACAAGAAGGCTGAACAGAAAGGAAAACAATATTAAGAGAAACAAGACTTTAATTCTTAGGTCTTCAGCTACCTTCCTCCAGCCCCAGACAAAAATTAGTTCACTCATTTTAGAGCCATAAATTCTTTGCAGAAGTCTCTCTACCCTTTTGGAAAAGGTTCCCCTTCAATTTTTAAAGTTTGATGGGGAAGAATTGTGACTGATGTCTCCCTAAACATACTATGTTAGAGGTATGAGCTAAACGTTACTGAAAAGTGGACAACATTGTTAAATCTTTCACTGAAAGCTAACAACTACAAAAAGATGAAAGATACTTTGCATGACAAGGTCCACACATACCTATGAGAGGACTACCAGTCCTATGGTTGTTTCCAAATTGTATCTGAGTATTATCTAAAAATAGTTTAAAAAAAACCAAAAATAACAGAAAAACACTGCTTCAACCTTGAGAACAGAAGTCAAAACCACAGACAAACTATTCCCATGCAAATGTTCTCCATACAATGTTTGTTTGCTTTGCACTTCCTTCTTCTGCCCAACCAGATATTATAAGTTTGAGCAGGAACTGAAACTAAACTAGTGAAAATCCTCATTATTCTTCAGGAAGTTGAGGTATTAATGAGAAAGAAGGCTAAGGTGGTTCTCAGCATATACACAGCACTGACTCCTGATGCATAAAATGCTTAAAAACAAGCAAAGCTACATTAGTTCTAAAATGAAGCAGAAGCTGAACAGGCCTAAGCACCACAGCTTCGAATGCAGGTGCCTAAACCCCATTTCAGGCCCATCTTAGGCACCCACACCTTTTATTGATCCAGAAAGTCTGTATGCATATTATTAGGCAAAAATTATAGTAAAAGAGAAGAATGCTAGATAATTTTTGGCTCCAGCCCTGGATAAATAACAAAATGATGAATAATAACCACAGTTAGCTCAAAAACTGACCATCTAAAAAGATTATAAACATAAACCTACCATAAATGTATAAATACCAGAAAGTTCAATGTCAACAACCAGGTATTAGTGCTTTGGATTTTAATTTCTAGTTCTACTATAATATTGGTTTTTGTTTAAAAAAAACTTCACAAGAATTATGGTGGCATTTGTGCACTATGCACTGCCTAGTACAATTGATTTACCAAGTTCCTACATTCAACTTTTCACAGATATTTAATGCTTATAATCATGTCTTAACTGTCTAAAGAGTTTCTGGAAAGTGTCCAAAGCTTCTGTCTTTGTGCTATTTCAGCACTGGACTCCACACTTTACCAAACCACAAAACATTTCGTTGATCCAAAAGATTCCATTTCTCTTTTGGAGCACAAATAAACAAAATTCATAATTAAGACCACAATGCATCAAAGTTTGCAACTTTCTTTTAACTATACTAAAACAAAACAAAAAAAAACTGTAGAAATATATTACATTGCAGTATTTTGCTTTCTTCAATAAACAGAACCCCAAAAAAAAACCCAGCAGCCTTCAGAACTCTGTCTCTGCTTTCATAAATTTTTTCTTCAAATGATTCCTAGCTCATACAGAGTATTAAACGCTACTTAAAAATCTAGAACAGTGCGTTAAAAAAACAAGATTATGGGATATTTTATGAAAAACCCTCAGAAAAATGGTTTCAGAAAAAACGCTGAGAACTCTAGGAAAAATACAAGTCTTTGAAAAACACTAATTACCCATCCCACTGTCGGCTTATAAAGCTGCCAGAACCTCTTAGTGAATATTTTCTAGCATGTTACTTACTTGAAAGGGCTATTCCAATGCTGCAGACTACTGCCTACTCTGTCTTTCTCATGAGGGGGCTTAAAACAGAAGCATAAAGGATAAATAATGTCTATGTCTGAATGGCAAAAATTTCAAGACTTTGAACCAAAAAAAAAGGCCTAGATTCATAAGCTATACATCTGGAGGCTACTGTAAAAGGTGCAAGGCACATCTTGCAATAAAAATAAAAATCTTGCTGAACAGATTGTATATAAACTGTTTTATTTACTTCCCTTTTAACAGCTTAATGCATGCCTGTGCGATGCATCTGATAACAAATCAAACTATGATGGTCTGCTGGCTCACAACCAGAAATTATTACAAAACAATTCATAATCAAGTTATATCCAAGTTTGCTTTGGCCACTATCAATCTATTGTTCCTTCATCACCTCTTTTTTTCTCTACCAGCTTTGTGATGTAGTTAGATGTGTGTATCCATTCATATGAATTTCTATCCCAAAGCACTTTCAGTAATCTGCAGTAGAAATAAGAATCTAAAAACCTATTTTTAAACCCTAAGATAACATCACTGTGTTAAGAGGAGGCTTTTCACAGTCAAGGGTGCACGGGAAAACAAAGGTAAATAAAGTTGGGAGATATGTCAGTGGTCTGACTTGTAATATGAGAAGAAATACCAACAGTCTGAAATTATAGCAGCCAAATGAAACATCAAAAAACAAGAAAGAAACTAACATAGGTCTGTCAAAAAAATGTAGCAACAGAATCAAAAGAATATTGTGATGATACAGAAGTAATATTCTGTTACTTATAGAAAAGTAATTTCTATAATATCCTGATACAAGAATAGTTTCTTTCATATTAAGTTTATTCTGCACCATCCTATGAAACCAAAGGAGTAGCAGGAAATTATTTTTAAAAATCCTCATGGTGTTTAATTTTGCACTACACAATGTTTCAAAATACTTCTATGATTCTAAGTGTTAGTTATCAGTACTATTTACTAAAGTTATACCAATGAACTGACTGGCATATATTCATTGCACGGACATTTTACTGAGCAAATCTGTAATCTACCTCAGAACTGCATGCTTTAACTACCACATGTTCAGGCTTTTTGAATCTTTTTGAATGCAAGTGGTCTCATCATCGATTTCCGACACGTGACTTTGCCCAAGTGGAACATGAATGAAGGAGGCAGTGGAAGAGACGATGGAGGGAAGGTGCAAAGGATCTATTAGGATGCATGTGGGAGCAGTTATGTGGGTGATGCAGGGAGGATGAGTGTGCTACAGCATGGAGTGCAGCTACCTGGTCTCATTGGCACTGCTGAGAGCTTTGGGCTGGGCTGAGTCGCTGCCCACGGGGGCGGGGCGACTCACAGCAACACTGCCATGGCTCCGCGCATCGCAAGGGACGCTCCGCGTGCTGTGGCAAGAAGAAAAACTTCAGGAAATAGTTAAAAAATGAATGTATGGAGCTGAAAGTTTGTTTTAGAAACAAAATATTGAAGTGCGTATAATGATGCCTGATTTCAGTAGTTTTTCAATTGCATAAAGATTTTTATGTGGAATAGCTCTGGGTCTCGAAAGATTGTGGCTGCCAATGTATACAATAATAACAATCCTCAAAATAAAAATCTTCTAATCTTTAGAATACTACTAGTTTCTGCCAAAGCTAAGTGGCTTCTGAAAAAAAAGTCAATTGTAGAGTTTCTCACTGTCATCATGTTCTTGGAAAATAGGGCCCTCTGTGTAAAATAAGGCATGGTGATGTTTATTTCGACATTTTTTAAAACTGTTTTTGCAATAATTCTCATGTCAACTATTTCAAAGGCAGGAGAAAAGATCCACTGTTTTAAGCATATTCACAGTGGGTTGGTAATGATGCAGAAATGCCACCATATCTCAGAATGCTATATTTTTATGTTCCATGTATGTAAATTCCAGAAAGCACTGCCACAGGAACTTGAGCAGGCATTCAAAGTGTGGAAGGAAATAAAAGTATTGTTGATGAGCAGTTTTCACTGAATTAAAGCTCTTTACGTTGAAACACTGGTTTCAGGAAAGATAAAGGGGATAAGAATGACTTCAAAGTGAGAACCCATGCACCAACAGAAAGGGGGGTGGCCAAGCAGCAAGAAAAGGAAACTTGTATTGTCCTTAAAAGCACATCAATAAATTCTGGACCACATATATGCTGATTTTTTCTATCTGCTTTGCCCCCAAAGGGAAAGAAAAGGTATTCCACTTACTGACATTCAGCATAGCCAAGAGAGGATAAAACAGTTTAAAATGCTGTACTAATGCTCAATACCTGAAGCCTTCAGGTGTGGGGATGATGAGATGAGGGTTTGGTGGATCACTATGGCACCGAGGCACTTTTACAGGACGGGGACTGTTTCGATGAACAGCTGCAAACATAAAAACAGATCACGTTTACTCAGATGCCAGAAAAACTCTCTTAAGGGCCATTTCAAGACACAAAATTAAAACAAATTCCTATTTACAGAGTTAAGTGTGAACATATTTTCTTATCCTTTGATAAAAATACATATTATTCCAACTTTGAATAAATCAATCATAGGTATTAATACTTTTCATATTTTTGTATTACTTAACTCATCCATAAAATAATGAAAATTCTACAGATCACCAAAAACTAGCAATTAGAAAATGTGTACATACTTCATAAAAACTTCATTGATTCTACTTCACAAATTAATCTTATTGCAAAATAAATATTAACCAAATAATAATTAGCAAAGAGCAATATTATGTTCCTTTCCATAAGAATTAAGCTTCCTCAGACAATAATATAAAGCAAATTAGGCTGTGGAAAAAACCCACATATGATAGTTTTATCCAAACTAATGCCCCTTTGACAGTGTGCCTCAAGGAAGTGGTACGAATGGACAGTACAAAACCCAAATGGGTAGTCACTATTTTTATGCCTAACTAATTCAGTGCCTCCAAGAGCAGTCTTCACCATCTGCCCCAACTCCTCCTTAAATAATAAGAAAAATACTGTGGCAGTCACATCTCAAGACAGCTGGTTGCCCACCAAACCATGACTCAGTACTTTGTGCCGGGCCAGGTTCCTCTCAGGGAGCTACATTTCTGCCTTGTTTGCACTACTAGGGCAAGCAAAGATGGCAGAGCTGGATGTTGGTTGTCCCGCTGTAACTGGCAAATACACCAGCAGGAGACCCAGAAGGCAGCTCCTGCCCCACCCAGGTACACATCAGCTGTTTCACAAAGCAAAAAGACAGGATAAAACACCAGGAGATACACAGCTATGTGTCTAGAGGCAGCAACATGAACACAACTGGATTCTCAGCTTTGGGAAAAGGAGTAAAGACCACAGAGGGTTTAAGTCCTTCAAAGTGGTAAGCAAATATAACTAGGAAGTCTTCTTTTTCTTCTAATCAGGAGATAGGAGTGGGTATCTGCAGTATCTGCAGCCAGGATACAGTCTATGTTAAATTTCACATGTATTAAAGTTTCAGACTGGTGTTGAAGTCTGCACCATTTATCTGTGTCACCTCCTCCCCATGTCTCTGAGACAAAAGCTGTCAAGCAATTTAGTTTGTGTGATCTGCAGTAACATTTATAAGAGTTTCAATAATTTGGGATCATCATGCTGGTGATCTACCTAAAACAGGCCTCCCTCTCAACAGCACTACTGAATGTGAATGTACAGGCTTTAAATCACTGTACAGAATTTAGCTAAATTTGATTGTAGACTATGCTTCTTTGACTGACTTTCACTGCAAAAGGTTTGTCAGCTATAAGATTTTCTCATCAAAATGATATCAAAACAAGGTTTCCTGAAAAACTAGAAAACCTCCTCTGCTGGGGGCGGATTACCTTCCCCTCAAGTCTTTTATCATCAAACCCACCCAAGACGTGGGCACCAGGAGAAAGATATAAAAGATGACAAAGTATTTTGAAAAGTAAACGAGTCAACAGAGTTGAGAAGAGAAAGACAGAAATAGTGCTGAGAAAGAGACGGGTAAAAGGCACACACAACAGGCAAAACATTATTTTCTCAAGATGCATCATCAAATATGTTGATTTCACTCTAATGATATCAACACATATCTATAAAAATGTATTTTACATTATGCCATATTTTATAGCAGAGAACTGTTTTGCACAACTCCCATGTATAATGTATATCATGTGTACTTGACAATATAAAATCCATTAGAAGCAAAAACATCTGCAGTGCCAAAGTGTAAATAACTGCAGCATCACAATGAAAGCTTGGGAGAGGGAGCTGTAACTGCCTTCTTAAAGTTAAAATCATTTCTTTACCCAAGCTTTAAACAACACAGCCCCTTCCTATAAGATCTGCAGGACTTCACAGGAAGGATAAAATGAGAGGAAAGAATCTGTAAAGCTTTGAAATTTCTTGGGTTAAACTACCACATATTTACACTTTATCAAGGAATAATGGTTTCACATCAACAATCACAAATAGATTGAAAATACTTTTATTGGCATTTCTCGCATTTTAAAAGCACTTTACAATCAAAATTCTGTAACAGCAGCAGCAAAGCTCCAGAACAAATGCCAGTAACTTCTGCCTTACCAAGGTACAAACCTGTAACAGGACTGTGAGGTTTTCCAATAACATGGCCAATGCACTCATTCATCAGAGCTTGTAAACTCTAGGAAAGGCAAACATAAAAAGTTGTGATGTTTTGTTACAAGAAGGTTGATGGTCATATGACAAAGCTCACAGTAACAAAATTACATTGTTCAAGTGTGTATGCAATCTGTCAGATAAGCACCCCTATATTCTACCTATTCTATTAAACTTCTGGATCCACATTAGTATTTTGACTTAACTGATTTTTTTAAAGCTAGAAGTTTTGGCTTTCTCTTGTCTTTTGTCCTTGTCAAAAGTACATAACTAGTACCATACCATAAAGAATATTTCAAAATATAAAGGTATTGGAACTTAACGTTCATTGTTAATATAATTAAAATCACATTTCCTGAAAAAAACCAATCTTTTCTGCTGTAACAATCTTTTCTGCTCTCCCCCTCCACATCCCAAGAAGAAACCCAAAAAAACTGAGTGAGAATATGATGGCCTGAATCTCAAGATGAAGTTCTGTTAAAACAAAAAATATTAAGCCCTGCATATTAAAAGAAATGCACCTTCCTTATCTACCCATGAAGCTATCAAAACTTTCATGAAAGGGATTTTAAAAGTTAAAATCACTGAACTGGGCCTCAGACAATCTGAGACAAATTATTAGGTGTACTATTCAATGGGTATGTAATGCTGGACAAGTTGTCAAATCTTCCTGTGGTTCAATTTACTGGCCAGAACAGCAGGAATATAATGCATCCTCACAAAGTAGTAAAATTATGTTCTTTGGTAAAGCTGCTGTGAAGGTCATTTCTATTTGCCAGTTCACTCAGTGTAAACAAATTTTTTTCCAGAAATTAAAAAACTTAGTGAAGACCAGGAACCTCAAGGACTAAGAAAAAACACAATTATAAAACTAAAGAATCACTGAGTTTGAGACTGGCATATTTTACCAACACAGACTGAGCTAGAATTTCATTTTGAAATGTAGAGCTCTAAATATAGACCATCATTCTTCCATGACATGATGTAGTATCTGAGAGATCAAGATTGACATTGCCATTTCTAGGTAAAATACTATGACCAGTGCTATACAGATTAATCAAAGTGGCTTCAAGTGATGATCTCCAAAACTGAAATCCAGTTTAAGAAAGAAAAAAAAGTTCAAAAATGCAGTTAAGGTTTTGGGCTTCCCCCTTTTTTCCCCCCTCATTTGCTCAAAGTCTGTTTCAGAAATTCTGTCAAAGCAGAAGAACTTAAGGGGCTACTTCCTAAAGCCAAGTATCAGTGTATTCCAAATACCAGCTTAACTCTGTCATCAAGGCAGACAACCCTTCCCAGCAAGGCAAACTAACAGGAGTAACACATAATTTACTAGAGAGCTCCTGATAAAAATACATGTGAAAAAAGTTTAAACCATGTATTTTCTGGATTATGCAAGATTAAAGTGGTTGGCATTTCATAACACATCTTGAAATAAGTAAAAATCAAGAGGTGCTAACACTCACATTCTGCTGTTTTGTGGCAACTGTGCTTTCACTTCTCTGTAGTATTGTACCAAGATGAGAAATAAATTCTCAGAACAGGAAAAGGAGGAAAGCAGAGTAGACAAAAAAGCCAGCTCTAGTCTACTGGAGTTTTTTCATAATAAAAACAAAAGAAAGATGTTCTAAAGTCTTTTTCATGTTGGAACTACTTGAAAATTAACAAATCTTTAAATGACAGAGATTTTGTATTCATATCCATAGATGAACTCTGGGTGTTAGTTAGCCTCAGAAGCTTAAATTTAGAAATTGATTATCATAGCCACAAATCTCTGTAGAAAGCTGCTGTCAAGTATTCAAGATCCAAGATAAGGTGGCCTCCCAAGACAGTACTAGCAGTACTTGCAACTTGCCAGCAAACTGAAACCATTACTGGCAATGGTCACAAATCTATTCTTTTCAGAATCTAACAAACAGGAGAGATAGCAGCATCAACAGTGATATACAACAGCAATTGTTTCAGAACTGCATCTGTGTTCAGATGTTGTTTTATAAAAAGTATCCATGCAAAAGATATACTGATAGCTTCACAAGCATTTATAAATAAACACCAGCAGAAAAACTTATCCATACCAAGAAGTCATCTTCTGGGAGAGCTGAAATAAATGCTGGCTCAATGGCTTGAAGAAAATCAAAACCTTGAGTTGCCCATCTATGTAAAAGAGAAAGACAGAAAATGAAATGGTCTTTGGCCAAAGCCATCATTAAAAGTTTCAATTACGTCCAAGAACAGTAAATAACAGCTGATTATTTTTCCTCTGCAAAATATGATAAAATCCTCATTAAAAAACAGACTAATATATAAAATTTAAAAATGTTACCTTTTATCCAGTTCTATTCGGATGAAGGCTGATTTTAGCAAAGACACCGCCAAATAAGGTGAGCAGGCCATGCTATGTATCTACACCCATAACATCCTACCTTCCAAACAGTATCACCAACTCAACCATCATTTGTTTCAGAGCAACAAGCCAAACCACTGCAATCCCTGCCTGAAGTCTCCTTTCTGATATAAGGCTGAAAGGACACTTAAGATTTTATGACTATCTGATTAGTAATGACTGGGCATCAGTGGTTTCATGCCCTAGAGTGGCAAAGTAGAGTAAGTAATTTGGCTGGAATGAGTTGTGTCCTCAGCCACCTGCTGTTCCCCACTGCCTCCCTCTTTGACCTACTTGAACTAGCAGCTGCAACCTACAAAACACAAATAGAATCACAGGATATCCTGAGTTGGAAGAGGCACACAGAGATCATCAGAATTGACCTTCTGACTCCACAAAGGGCTACACAGAAGTTAAGAGCACAGTCCAAATGGTTCTTGAACACCAGAAGGCATGGGGTCACAACCATTTCTCTGGGGAGCTTTTCCCAGCACTTGACCACCTCTCAGTGAAGAACTTTTTCCTCATACCAATCCAAAACTCCTCAAATGCAGGTTTTAAGCCATTTTTAAGCTATATTCTCTTGTACAGTCACCAGAGAGAAGACATAAAGAAGTTGCAGATAGCAACTCATTTTCCTCTTCCTTTAGCTGAGCAAACCTAGCATCCTTAATTACTCCTCATTACATCTTGTCCTTTAGTCCTTTCATCATCTTCACTGACCTTCCTGCTGCAGTATTTTTACGTCCTTCTTAGATTATGGAGCCCAAAAGTGCACAGAGTACTCGAGGTGAGGCTGCACCAATGCTAAACACAGTGGTGGAATCACTCCAGCTCCAGCTGATTAGATCTGTTGTGCCTAAGGCATCCCAGGACACAGTTGGCCCCTTTCACCACCTGGGCACATCACTGACTCAAAGCTTACAATCAACAAGAACCCCAAGTCCCTTTCTGAATGGCTGCTCTCCAATCTCTTGGCCTCTATCTATATGGATACTCAGAGTTACAGCACCACAGGTGCAAAATCTGGCACTTGCCCTTGTCAATTTTGTAAGGTTGGTTATTGCCCAGCCCTCGTAATCTATCAAGTTTTCTCTGTACAATCTCTGTGCCCTTGAGGGAATTAATGTCTTCTCCTAATTTAGCATGGCAAACTTATTTAGTATGTACACAACTCCTGTCTCCAGGTCACTGATAAAAACATTGAAAAAAACTGGCCCTAAAACTGAGCCCTGAGGAACACTCTAGTGACTGGCCACCAGCCACATGTCACTTCATTTACTCCAATTTTTTGAGTCCAACCCTTCAGCTCTACCAACAACTACCATGGCAGTAACAAGTTGGCTGTTACCTGGGTCGAGTGCCCCGGCCACTCTCACACTTTGTTAGCACATAATTCATCCATTTTCTGGCAAAGTTGATGTATTTGTCTCCAATTTTCTGCCTGAATTCTCCAGACATCAGACGAACAACTTCTTTATGGTACTGTAAGAAACTAAAGATTACTTTTCACATTTTAATAAGAAGAACAATATCCACTGGAGTATTTGCAAGCTAACAAAATTCTACAGTATGATAACAGTCACATCCTATTCTTAGACAAAATTATTTTATGCAAGTAGTTGCCTACTTATAGACAAAAAATAATCAAGAAAAGTATGATACAAAATATGATACAGTGAGAGGCAGTTCTGAGCCACACTGCCCTCTTCTGTGTGCATCAGGCACATGCTGATGTTTAACAGTGTACACATCATTGAAGAAACATCCTACAGAAACACTTGGTTCTGTAACCAGAGATTGAACTGCAAAGTAGTGTTTATTTTTAGTTATATTGCAGTAACATTAGGAGATTAAGAAGTTATCTATGAGCATTTAAAAATCAAGCAAATATCAGCTATTTCTTACAAGAGTATCCTAGAAGTACATAAGGATATGACACAATCCTTAAAAATTTTTAAAAGCTCAGAGGAATCAATTAATAAAACAGTTAAAACATCTGAACACAACATTTTGAATGCCTGCACTTTAATGCAAGCACTCAAAAGCTTGTACTGCATCAAAGAACCACCACAAACTCTGAAGAAATGTCTCATGTTACAGTATTATGCTATTCTAGGCTGAAAAACAGTGAGAAGCTAAGTTACACCACAGGGTGGTGGGGTGATCATCCTTGGAAGTACTATAAAAAATGAGTAAATGTGGCTCTTTGTGATATGGTTTAGTGAGCACATTGGCACTCACTTGAAGGTTGGACCTGCTCTTGGAGGTCTTTTCCAACCTTAATGATTCCGATATCATCTAAAATGCTGCCAAGCAGCAGAGCTTACAAGACTATACCTGAAATCATTAAGTTCTTAAAAGATTTTTAAGATTTCCAGACATTGCTAATTTAACAGACTTATCAGATTCATCTGTTACTTTTCAATTATTCTCAAGCAAAATTTCTGAGGTGACTTTTTATGACGTCCTGCTAAAACTGGTAAGTCACAGTTCACTAGAAATTATCAAATGTGAGGCCAATCCACATGAAGGACTGCAAGGAGGATCCAGAAAACAACAGACCTGTCAGTCTGAAAGTTATAGATCATCTAGTACAGGACATCCAGGAGATTAGGATGCCAGCCAGCACAGGTTTGTAAAAAGCAGGTCCTACTTGACTGACCTGATCTCATTCTATGAGAAGGTGAGCCACTTAGTGGATCTGGGAAAGGTTGTGGATGTCATCTACTTATATTTTAGTAAAGCTTTTGACATTGTTTTCCACAGCATTCTTCTGCAGAACCTGGCTGCTCACAGAGGTTCACCTTTTGCTGTGTAAAACACTGGCAGGATGTCCAGGCCTAAGGAGCGGTGCTACACCCTGCTGGCAGCCAGCCACTACTGGGGCTCCCCAGAACTCAGTTTTGGGGACAGTCCTGTTTTATGTCCTTATCAATGATCTGGACCAGGGGATCAAGGGCACCCTCAGTCAATTCACAGGCAACACCAAGTTGAGTGGGAGTGTTGATCTGCTGGAAGGCAGAAGGCCCTGCAGAGGGATCTGGACAGGCTGGATTGCTGGACCAAAGCCAGTGGGGTGACATTCAACATGGCCAAATGCCAGGTCCTGCACTTGGGTCACAACAATCCCATGCAGCACTACAAGCTGGGAGAAGAGCGACTGCAAAGTTGCCTGGGGAACAAAGACTTGAGGGTGCTGGCCCACAACTGGCTGGACATGTTCCAGTGTGTGCCCAGGGGGCCAAGAAGGACAATGGCATCCTGGCCTGCATCAGCAATAGTGTGGCCAGCAGGACTGGGGCAGTGATGGTACTGGGCACTGCTGAGGTGGCACCTCAAATACTGAGTTGGGCCCCTCACTGCAAGAAAGACATTGAGGTGTTGGAGCAAGTCCAGGGAAGTGCAGCAAAGCTGGAGCTCAAGTCTTGTGAGGAGCAGCTCAGGGAGCTGGGATTGTCTGGCCTGGAGAAAAGGACGTTCAGGTGCAATCTTACTGTTTCTACAACTACCTGAAAGGAGGTTATAGTGAGGTGGGTGTCAGTCTCTTCTCTCAAGTAAGAAGTGTTAGGACAAGAGAAAACAGCCTTAAATTGAGGGGAGGTTTCAACTGGATATTAGGAACAATTTCTTCACTGGTAGAGTGGTCAGGCATTAGAACAGGCCACAGAAGGGGTTCAGTCTCCATCCCTGGAGTTATTTAAAAGATGTATAGATGCAGACATGGTTCAGTAGTAGACCTGGTGGGGGTGAGTTAACAGTTGGAATTGATTACACTAAAGGTCTTTTCCAACCTAAAAAATTCAATAGTTCCATAAATTCTTTTATTTCCACAGTTATTAGTTACCTTATTTGCACCAATGCAAAACCAGAAACTTCAATTGGTTTTTGTTTCCTTACCTCAAACCCAAAATTATAACCCTGAATCATGGCTTCCCGGTAGTATTGCTGCAAAGTGGCAGATTCAGATTCATCAACTTCAGCATCAAACTCAGATGTGAACATGTGATCAACTCTATCAATGGCACTGCTTATCTTATTGCATAGCTGTAATGCATCATTCTGAGTAACAACAAAAAGGGATGGGGGGACAGCAAAATATTACTTAGTCTTGTCAACTGTAGAATATAAGGAAAACATGAATCTAACAATTACATTATTTTAAATGAAAAGGTACTATAATGCCACAAAAATTAATTCAGTCTTGAAAAAACATTTTCCAGTAGCTGCATGAAGCAAGTCCTGTAATTAACTCAAGTATTATAATCAAGTTCGCTTGCATGTGATTAAAAACAAAGACAGCAAAAGAGTGAGCAGGGAACCAACAAAAAAACCACAAAACAAACAAAAACATCCAACCAAAACCAGACAGACAAGAAAGCAGAAAATGAGTTCTACTATCTACAGCGTGATCAAGCCTTTGGTTCTATTTTCACCTTGGTATCTGGACACAGCCTCTATTGAATGCAGGGACTTGATATTGCCACTTAGAGCCCAACAAACAAACAAATAAACAAACCAAACCCATCCAAGAAAACACTCATCAAACAAAAGCAAAACAAACAAACACAAAACCACACCACACCCACAAAACAAGCAAAGAAAGATTTTAAAACCCACACCAAATTCAAAATAAAACAAACAGAGAGACTACCCACTTTTGCATATTCAAATATAGGAAGAAAAGCTGTCTGTTGCAAATAATTGATTTTGATAGAACTTGGTTTTAGAAAATCATACACTTTCTTTCAATTCAATATTGCTGCCACCCTGTTGCTATGGTATTTCATCTGCATTATGGACTTGTTTCCCCATTACCCAATGCAGAAATCATTACACCAATATAGCTCAAAAAAACACAAGTCATTTGCAAAAACAGAGGGGAAATCGTACTGAAAGTAAAGTCCATAGAGGACTCCCACATAACTTACAGTTGCAGAATATGCCATGAGATTTGCAATCAAATCTTCTTCCACTTTTTTACTTATACTGAGTAAAGCACCATCAGTTTTGATAACTAATTTCCAAACCGGCTTACCTTTAGCTGCTGTAGAGCTTTGGCAATGATTGGTTGGCTGGATGTCTGTTCCTGGTGCAGAGATATGAGCCCTTCAATAGAGTGCTGGAAAGCTTTTCTCTGACTCACAAGGTGGGCAGACTGAATGACTACAAGGAGGAGGTTATCAACCTAGAATACAAGACACCACTACTTCTTGTAAAGGAAATTATCTCTGTAAAAATATATCAAATATCACCAGTTTCCAGTCAGTTATTTTTAAAATTCTAATATATGAAAGACCTCTAGTCACTATTCATTAAAATCTAAATTCACACAGTAAAGCTTGATGCTGGCAACTAAAACTCTCATCTAGTGGGCAGAGCTCCATTAGGGTAAATGCCATAGCAAGTTTTCATGGGGAATGTGGTTCTGTTCACTTCAGGAAAATATGGGAAACACTGCATTAAATTATCTTCAGATTAGCTATACACAAAAAAAAAAAAAAAAAAAAAAGGTTAAGCAAAAATAATAATATTTTCTTAAAGCAGATGGAAATAACAACCATCACATAAACAGAGGTTTTATCCAAGAAACATGGCATACTTAGAACAGAAGTCCACTACTGAACAGGGAAAGAAAAGTATTTGCCCAAAATTTTAAAATTATCAATATATGATATGTTTTGGAAATCAGAGCTCTGATATCACACAAGCCTATAACAGCATACAGTCACAGAATGGTGCTGCCATACTAGAGTTCTGCTGATTTCAAACTACAGATAATGCACCTACAACAAGTTACTCACAAAACAAGACCTACTCCATCCTGATTTTCAATTCTTTTCCTCCCCAAAGAATATTTTCATGCTCAGAATTCTTTAAGTATTGATGAGATTCTTTCATTTGATGAGTATTTAACTAACACCTTACATTTTCTCTAGTTTGAAATCAAAATGCATTTTTTTAAGATTAATCTTTCTGAAGGACTTTTTATTTCCTAATCTTTCAATCCTGCATTTTAAAAAAAACAGTGTTACAGACATATAAACACACACACATAGTGTTTTATGTTTATTTACATATGAAAAAAAACATTTGCAAACCAATTTTCATATATTGCTACTTTTACTTTTTTGTTGTTCAACTGGAACAACAGGCAAACAAGAAACAACATGTTTGCACATTAAAAGCAGCAGTATGTAGAGGAGTAATTTTTTCAACTGTCTGTAATTGCCAGAACCCCCTGACTGCCAAAGGTCAGGCACAGTGACATGGAAAGTCACTCTCTTCTTGGACAGTACAGCCCATTTATGGTAGGGATCCAAGGAACTGCATAACATACCAAAAGGAAAATTCATATAGTTTTACATTAAGGATATGAGAACACAAGGGGAAGGGAGCTGGCTCAGCTGTCAGGGCAGAAGAACTGCTGGCAGGGAAACCCTGCTGACTTGGGAAGAAGGAAAGTAGGACTGGAAACATTTCTTCCTGCAGAACAGTCGAACATCCAGTAACTTCCAGAGAAATTTAACATTAAATGTCACAATTCATCCAAGATCAAGAGCAATTGGTTTCATGCTTCAGTGTGTGGAAAGCACACAACCATCACATGTTCTTGGAGACTGATGATTTCTTAATGTTCTGCTTTCAAATCTTATCCACACTCCTGAACACCCAACTAGACATTAAAAGTATCTCTATTTTTTTTATACTATTATACAAGTACAACTCTGAAAAAGGCACATTGGTAGAGATTGATCCCGCCAGGAAATGCTACAATCCATTTAATATTTGCAGTTAATACAATAAAGAATCAAATTAATTCCTGAGTTTAACTTTGTATTACCTATAAAAGGACACATGCTTCACTTGAATCACTCCAGTTAGTCTGACAGAATAAGCATTCACAGGGGCGTAGAGGAAACAAAGAGTGGGGGAATAAGACCACACCCACCTGCATGGTGCGCAGCGTATCAACCGTTTCTACCTGTGGCACTACTTTGACTGGCTGACCCTCCCACGCGCTCCAGCTGTCATCTAAGTCATGGTCTTTGTCACTGTGTTTGGTCATCAGCAAGTAGGCCTCGTAGGTAAGCTCATCTGAATCCTTGGAGCAATCCTTGCCAGCAGCTGCATTGAGGAGTTGAAGAATCACAGCCTTTACCCCTGCAATACTGCCTGGTACAAACACTTGTAAACTCTCCAGTCCGGGAATTTGTACCTGCAGATAAGAAATACACTGAATGAAGCTCATTGTCTTTATGGCAAATAAAAAGATAAAATAGGTACTTATTTAAGCAACAGGAAGAATCTCCACCCTAAAGGGCTGTACAATATATGGACTAAAACGATATCTTCAGCTATTTTTGCATTGAAAGTCAAAATGCATTATGAATTATCTCTTTAGAAATCCACTGGATCACCATTTTCAGCCATTTCCTGCTGTGCATTTCAAGTTAATCCCTCTACATATTCTCCTAAATGAATTTTGTTCCAAAAGAAGTCCAGCTTCACATATATCCTATACATGTATGTATATACACATATGCATACATATATAGTATGTATAAAATACATATGTAGAGTATATAATATATATACACATTTTTTAAAGGTAAATTAGTCAACAAAGAGTGGAGTATTAAAAGAAAAATTCCTTCAGAATTCATACATTTCTTAGTGACTACAAAAGACAATGAGTAAACAAAAATCTGTCTAAAAAGTATCAATTATTCTTCTACTTTCATAAAAGCCAGAATAAGTCCAGTTAGAGAATTCTCTTTTAATAAAATAGTCTTTTACTGCTACTGCTTAAAAACTACTTCCAATTATATCTGTCACACTGGTAGCAATACTTCAACCAAGTTAGGCATCAGAAGCAGACTGTAAAATAGCCAGTATCTTGACTTGACATGAGGTAACTGACTCATGGTGGAGTTAAATTCTCTCTTTTCAGAGTGCCATGTTATCAAGCTAAGACAAAACACTTCACTCAGCACTTCTACCATTAGGTAGGCATATTTTATAACTAAAGGGACTATAATCTGTAGGCCAACACAAAATATTAGATGGTTGTTACTTAAAGCTAAATTAGATTCCCAAAACTAATGAGCATCCACCTGAAAAGGCAGTTAAAAATTTAAGGTCTCTACATTATATTAGAGGGCCAATATAGAAAGTGTTCATTATCAAAATGTGTCATTTAAACCATGTGTAACAGATGTGTCAAACTCAAGACACAATTTTTTCTTCAACAAATGAACATCAGAAAAAGATACAATCTTTAAAAGGTCTACTAGAATTAATATGGTGTCTTGAAGCAGCCAAGACTACATACTTTGGGGATAATATTTTTTTTAAATAAACATATACTGATTTCCCTGGCTATTTTCCAACTCAAACAATTCACAGACCAGGGCCCTGCTGAGCCAGTTGTTTTATCCCTGTATTTACAATGCTTCATGAACTTCTCTCCTATGAATTTGTTTGTGTCCTCTTAAACAAATTTCTCTATTTAGCAAATATTTACTTAAATTGAACAAGAATTATGCCATGAAAAAGTTAGTGCATTATTTCCCAACTGCAAAATATATATTAAATGCATGGAAGGACAAAAAAGAACAGCAAATCCAGATACATTTGAACTGTTGAGGCTGAATTTTTAAGGAAATTCGCAAACCCACAAATGTGGGACTTTACACTGCAGTAAACATAGATCAGCAAGAGCTTAACTTACATTTGCTGTACAACAGTTTTCTAGCAACAGTTACTCTGGAACAAAGCCCAGTCCCTGCATTTCTCATGTCCTTAGTACTCTCTAGGAAACTTGCTAAAGCAGATCTCCACTATAATACTGTTGCTTTATGAAAGCAAAACACAGATCTATAGTCTGAGATTATCTACTCAAACATGTATCCGTTCACCTTATAGATTTGCAAGCATTTGTTTCATAGCACTCACTACTAAGTGTTATTAAACAGAAAGGCTTTTCCTCAGTCACAAAGAGAATCTTTGCAAAAAAAGGAATTAAGGCACTGATTTCCCAAAACATAGACTAACATTCTCACTCATACAAGCAAAAGTACAGAATTTGACTACCACAAGTCAATATTAAATACACAACACTTTAAATGTTGAAATATAGATGTCCCCTTAAAACACTAGAGCATGCCAATATTTGACATTTTGCTCAGCATACTCAGTTCACTTTCATGCCTCTAAACTTTATTACCTATGTGAATTTACCTTCACATACTCTTTTGTTTTCAGAGCATTCAGAAGATCTCGCACAGGGGCTGACAATGCAAATTCTGCTGCTATTTCAAGGTCCTACAAATAATGACAAAACAAAGGAATATGCTTTCAGACTAAATTTCTTTAAAGCATATTAATAAGAGGAGACTCTGTTAACTTACCTTCCTCAGCATTTTAGCAAAACCAAGAGCTTTGGAGGCCCTTTCTCTAGCTTCATGGAACAGCTCTTTCAGTGCTCTGCTGGTCTCTATAACAGACCTCCTGAAACATTGGTAGAAATTAAATGACAATGTTTTAATAAATCATATTACACTTACACAGCCATTAGAAAATAATTATTTACATATATGTTATGTAAATATTTAAGTAAGCAAGTAAGTAAATAATAATTTAAGTAAGAAGAATGTAAATATTTACAAGCAGCTGACAAATAAATTGAACTTGTGTAGGCACATTTATGGTAAGAAATAAATATATTATTTCTTACCATATAAAAATCTAATTCCAATATCATTACATAAAAACCTCTCATAGCCTGAACCACAGTGAAGGTTACTAGGCTTCAAAAAAACCAAAATGATGATTTATTACTACTGCAGACAAAACTACAGTGATACAGAATGGAAGTTTGCATTCTAAGGAATAAAATACATTATGCATCTGTCAAAATATATAAGTATTTTGTTATTGTTAAGCCAAGAGGTTTAATACCTGATTTCATCTGATGCAGTACTGTCATCAGCACTGGCCCAAAATTCATCACAACTGTCTTGTAGTCCAGAATCTAAAAATATTCCTGTAGACTTCAGCAGCATTCCTGCAATATCACTGTAGCAACAGAAATGGTGGAACTTCAGAGTTTATTGAGGTAGCATGGCATCTTATACTTCTTCCTTCTTAATGCAAGAGAGCTGTTTCCAAGTCCATGTACAGAAACAAGCAGCACCTTGGGGCCCACAGAAGCCACCTGCACCTACTGCATCCTACACCTATGGCCACTGCAATAATCCATACATTCACAAAGACTAACAGCTGCTTCATGACATCTCAAGAAGTCCCATCTGGGAACCCCAAACAACTGCTGACTTGAATACTCCTCTGATATAAAACAACACCATAAGTAGAGGAATTAAATAAAGCCTACCAAAACAGCTTTCCAGCTTGAGCTTCACCTCCTCTTATATAAGGAGTTATTTCTTTGGTGAAATTCCATTCCTCCTCCAACAGATTTTTTAAACTATGAGATGCTTGAGGTAACTGCTGCAGCATTTGGATCCAGCTTCGCATATAATCAAAGTAAACCTGAACAAGGACACAGATCATTTAAACAAATATTGTTACACAAGGTGTTAAGGACTAGAACTTCTCAAATCAATAGACAAATGCAGTACTATACAATTTTTAGAAGGTATTTCTACAATAATTTTCATTTACTCCAACTGAAAATGAGCTCCATGTTTTCACACAGAAGGTGCAATTTATGACTCAGCAACTATTAAGTTCTATGTCTCCACAACAGCTTCCTGAAAATATTGACCACCTTGCTTGCTGTGCTGCTATTTACCATTGTATTAGTGAATACTTATAGTAGCCAGAGGACACACAGTAGCCAGTGTTTTTAAAGCCTGAACTGCTGAAAAACAGTCTCTAAACCTTTTATTAACTGGATTATATCAAAAGGTTTTATCTGAACATACCCTCCTGAATATGGATAAGTGCTGTGAAAAGGTTTCTGAGATTCTACATTACACTTGCTGTTCCTTTATATCAAGTCTTATCTCTCACCTTTATTTAATTACTATTGTTTTAAACCAATATAAAAAAATCCAGGTAAGTTCAATATTTCTTTAACCATCTGCCCTTCAGGATTATACTGAACGCAAAAAATTACCTTTTGTTTCAGTTCAATAATTCATAGCATCCCTCCTCAAAAATGGTTAAGATACTTTCTATTGGTTTCAGGTATTTTCAGACTACACTGTAAAAATGCCAAGATCATAGAATCATGGAACATTTCAGGTTGAAAGGGACCTTAGGGATCATCGAGTTCTAACCCTTATCTTTCAGAGGCCAAGTGTTTTTCTTAAAAAGACTGCTTTAACCAATTGCATCAATGAATACACATTAAAACAAAGGAATCAATTATGCATTAATGCAATGCCAATAGATAATGATACAATGTTAGCAAAAAAAAAATTTTATTCAATATTAAAAAGTTCAAGCTTTAATTTGTTCAAACTTGAGTTCAAACAAATTTGTTCACATTTGTTCAAACAAATTTGTTCAAACTTATGGAATTTATAGTTCTACATATGAACCATTTTTGGTAAATACAGGCAATTTACGAGTATATTGTCTCACAGAGAAAAACCCAGTATTGCTAAAACAGCACTGGCCTGTATGTTACCTTTACAAGTCCATTAAAACAATAAAATTGTATCAAAGCAGGGAAAGGAAAAAAAGAAAAAGGCAACCATCCCTAAAAGGGACAACAGACTTCTATTAGCAGTATTCAGATCAACACACCTAGTTGAGCGCTCTTTTTTGAAGCTTACCATTAACATTTTATGCAAATCCTCTTCAAAAGAATCAATGTTGCAATCAATCTTTTGTAAATCATCCAACACTTCCCGTAACATGAACTGGTAATATTGCTTCATTAAGAGTCCACCCTTCAGAACTTCTTTACACTCTCTCACTAGCTGCAAGAGAAAAACCCCAAAACTGCCATCAGTCAAGACATTACTCTTAAATTCACCCCTTGTCAGCCCAGTTTGTCTAAACATGTTAGTCTGCCACTAAATAATTTCTACAGCTTTTTGAAACAAAGGCAGTTGCTCTACACATCTGCAGCAAAGATGTCACTAGTTCTCCAGGATTATTGCAATCCCATTATTTGCCACATCACTGTAAATGGAGATGGAGGCAGATGTTTCAGACTTACTCCCTGCACAATGCCACAGCAAGCAGCTTACTGGATAATTAGCTTAGAAAGGGGCAAAGGGGCTCACAGTCACGAAATCACCACTTTCAATGGAAGCAAGTCAGGAAAAATAAGCAATGTGCTTAACATATGCTTAAAGAAATGTTTTACTGCAGTGAATTCACTGTCAATCTCCTGGGCAAGTGCCCTCAATTCCAAAATCCATATAAGACTGAAAATGATTAGTGGGTTTTTGTTGCTTCCTTGGGCAAAGCTAACATGATCAAAATTCACTTTTTAACTGCAGAAGGCGTGGCCTTTGGAAGAGCTGTCATGTCTCCATGAAAGCTTAGTCTTTATCTATTTCAAGAGACATGCACAACCACAGGTACAGGAGTACACAGGAGCAAGGATCATTTCAAACCTACACTAACAAGTTAATGCCTTTCTTTCAGAAGCTCTTCAAGTGCTAAGTGTGCATTCTGAGATCATCATCAGTCTTCAAGTTTGACAAACCCTGATTTTTTTTCTGAGGGTCAGAGAGAATGGAATTGCTGGAATTAATATGCTTTTTTAAATCTTCTATAATGGCTCTCCTGGCAAAGTAATATATCAACAGAGTGGACTCAATCTATGAGAAATAATAATGCACAAAAGCAGAAAACATACAAGAATGTTATTAGTATTACAAGAGTCTCTGGAATCCTTTACAGGCCAGAACACATTGTATTGCACTCCTTGATGTGCAGAGGAAAACGGACAATAGTCTGAATTATGCAGTTTAAAATTTACCAAGTTTGGCGAAAAAGGGTAAAAAAAAGTAATTTTTATAAGGTGGAAATCCAAATGGACACTTTTATATCCCTAACATGTCATATACTTTAAAATTAATGTCCTTCTTCACTCCACTCAATCACATGCAGTGTACTTTCTGTTAACCTATGGGGTTATTTTTTCCCTTCAATGCATACCCATTCCAAAATAAACTTGAAAAACTTCATTAAAAATTGAGTTTATTTAAATAATACTCTTCTACAGGGGTATGCTATTGAGTAACAGAATATAGGATTTACAAAAAAAACAGCAGAGTAAATCTTAGTGCCAACTTTTGAAACTGAAATTCACAAGGCAGTGGCCAAACAAAATTTTGGTGTACAATGAGCACATGAAAGAATATACAGCTTAAACTGAAAATATTATCACTATTATTGGTTTGATGGGTTGCTTTTTGTTTAGGTAGTTTATACAACGAATTATTTTCTCAAAGCAGGTGGGGCAAGACAAACACCACCACATTTAACAACCAAACAGAAATAACCCACATGCACATACACACATCCACCTCTCAACACAAATGCTGAATTTAAAAACCATCTTGAACTGTTCAGGTACTAAACTGCCATTAAAACATAGCAGCTCTCTCCAATAACACCCAATTATCAGGATTACAAAAGCTAGTACTGAAAGTAAAACATGGACAAAAAGGAGGAAGGCAGCAAGAAAGAACAGGAGAAAAGGCACATTGTAAAAGGCATATAATCTGCCTTAGTTTTCTTTTTGCGTATATACTTTTTATTGAAAATCATATTAATTTTTTAATACAATTGACTTCCTAGTAACACAAAAATTTAATATCACCTTGAAAACGTTGAGTAACAAGGCTACCATACCTGATACATTCACACAGTACTGCTACATATTTCCAGTGGTGCCAAAAAAGCAAGAGACATTTAAAGGTCTCAGTGCCTCAAATAAGATTCACTAGGTCAATCACTACAAAAACAGACTCTGCTGTGCTACTTGCATACAAAGAACAATCAAGATGGTAAGACCATCTAACAGAAGGAAATGGAACAGTGCCACTTCCAGAATGCTGTGCTGTAGCACCAGCCCTCCTTCCTGAATAATATTTTGAAAGAATTGAAAAATTTTATGTCTCCAGTTAAGATGGCCCAGCTGTCTTGAGTTGTGTACAAGTTTTGCACCCCTGCCCAGTGGCCAAGAGAGCAGCATGACTGAAGACAAGCGAGTTGATCATATTTCAGATGGTCAGCTTCTGAGGGCTAGAGAGTGTGATGCAGGACATTGATGAGGTCCCCTCTCAGCTGTCGCTTCTCCAGGCTGAACACGCCCAACTCCCTCAGCCTTTCCTCACAGGAGAGATGTTCCAAGTCCCTAATCATCCTTGTCCTCCACTGGAGCCAGTCCAGGAGCTCCATGTCTCTCTTGTACTGAGGAGCTCAGAACTGGACACAGCAGTCCTGATGCACCTCACTAGGGCTTGAGTAGAGGGGCAGAATCACCTCCCTTGACCCACTGGCAATGCTCCCACATGATAATAAAACAACCTAATTTGGGGATCAATTAATTGTAGGAACCAGCTTATAGAAAGTTGGACAAGAGAATCTCTAATCCAGTCTTCTCTGTAATTCTGTAATAATCTGTGCACTTGCAGAATAACACAGACTCCTGGACTCTTCAGCTTCATGAACATTTTAGGAATTATAATTCTTCAGGAAACACAGATCTATTTGCAAAACATCCTCCACAGCTCCCTTGCCTATTCATAAATATTGTGTGGGACAGGAAGCATTTGCTGAGTTGAATTCATTTTTTAAATGTCATTAGTAAGGCAGGATCCACTACCAAAACAGTCTGGTACAAACATATTGTTTTCCAGGAGGAAAATGTAATTTTTACTTAACTTGGAGTCCAGAAGAAGCACACAAAATGTTAAGGGGGAAAAAACAAAATCACCTCCATTTCTGAAGGATACACTGTGCATAATAACAGAGTATGCTATGCAGCAGATTACTCTGTGACTGTTAAGGCTGAAATTGTAGGCTTCAAATGGGGAGAGCATAGGGCAGGAAGGAAGAGAGGACAAATTTATTTGGGACCACAAAGTAACACAGCAATGGATTTTAGATCAGCAAGTAACTGGGATGTGAGATCATAATCAGTATTTAGATGTTTACTCCTGGAGATCATCTGATAAAACCCCAATTTGGTTATGCTTGCCAGGATGTAGGGATATCAGATGAATTTAGTAGGTCCTAGACTATAGTTTGAAAACTGGCATTGATCTAAACAGCCTTCATTGTACCTGATCAGCCTCCAGAAAATAAATCCTTATACAATACTCTCAACCAGTGACAAGACTGACAGTCTTGGGTCACCACCCACAGAAAATAATACACTAGGCTGGGGAATATTTTTTTTTAAATTTCATTTTTCTTCTCAATTAACTTACACTACTATGTGACTACTGCATGTTAGCAGATGTCTTCACATTCACAAAAGAAAAAATCAAAGAAAAAAGAGAAATACAGACCCATAAAACTACCTATATTGCCTAAGAAACTCAAACAGAGGAAGATGTGCTAGAGAAGTTTATATAGCTTATAATGCAAATGGAATCGATACCATCTATTTCTGTTCGCTAATAATATTTTGAATCACTGGTTTCAATATGGAAGCCTAAATCACAGAGCTGTACATGACTAGCTATTTATTATGCAAAAAAACAGATCTCCATATGAAATACAAGACTATTTACAAAATTATTACATAATTATACCTTGTAATTTCTGACAATAATCCTCTTTAAACTGATACCATATCATAATGAAATGACAAAATATTTCAAACAGGAAATACATATTAAAAAAGAAATTGAAGCAAACCTGTTTAATACTCAAAAGAGATGGTTCCCCAGCAGGTCTTTGTTCCAACCTCAGCTTGAGACATTCATGGATAACATTGAGCAGGACCCGGCAGAGAACCAAGAATGCCGGTTCAAAAGATGGCAAGTCCATGGATTTCAACTCCTCCCATGATACACCACTGCATTTTTGCTCGCAACAAGGTGGGAAATTTAGTAACTGCACATAATCTGAACACAACATGGGATCTGGAAATTCTGAAAACTGTAACAAAAAATAGGTATCATGAAAGGAAACTTAAAAATAGCATGCACAGAAGTATGTTTTTAAAAAGTCTATTAGCTGGCAAGTCAACCACACAAGTTTCAAGTTTACATCACTGGGAGATTTTTATGTTAACGTTTTTTAAGGATCATCAGGCTCAGGAAAAACAACTATGGACCCTTTGGAATGAACAAAACCACTTTACGTTTCTGTTATGACATCATCTAGAGAAACAAGTGTATGCTAAGCTACATCAGGTACATAACCTCATTCCTTTTCAAATACATAATGCATATATTAACATAAAAAACTCCACATTGTAAATGAATGCAATATTCAAAAAATGTCACTAGCTAAACTAAGCAAAACTACTGAAAAAGTAACTTTTGAATTTAGGTAGCTTTTAAATTTAAACTGTTTAAAAAAGGAAGATGAAATATAGACATCAAGCTGGTTTGCTCTTTTGGGGATTTTTGTTTGGTTTTTTTTAATATTATACTTATTTTTCATTTAAATTAAGATTCCATTTAAATAAAATTACTTTTCTAATTAGAGAAAATAATTGAGACTCTATGAAATAAACATCCTAGAAATCTGTGTACCTTGTGATAACATTCTAAGCAAGGCTGTACATGGAGGTACTCTGGGGTTTAATTTAGAAGGAAAAGTTGGACTGCAGAATGCGTAGCTCCTAAAGATAGCAAGACACTAGTCATCATTTAAGGATAAACTTTGTTTCAGATTAGGTTTGTTTTCTTCTTATTCCCATTTCTCAGCTGCTAACTATGACATCTGAATATCCTTCATTCATACAGTAGACATAATTAGCATTTTCTAGGTTTTTCTTCAGCCAAATTTAAATAACATCACTACATAAGGGAGAAAAACATTACCAGTAATTAGATTAAGACAATGATAAATGATAAAACTACTGCCTAGAAAGTTTAAAAAACCTTTTAAGCTCATAATCTAGCAGAAAATTAAAACACGTATTTACAAACATATCTTCTTAATGGAATGTTAATGTCTTCTTTTTACTCTCTTTAAAAGGAACATATGGCACCACAACAGCATCAGAGCTAAAGATTTTTATACAAGAAGATTTCATTAACAAACAGATCATGAAAATACTACATTTCCATAGTACAAAAAACCCCCTTAAGAAATAGAATCCTCATGGTGATGCAAATATAGTTTAGGGAAATTCAGTTCCTATAAAAATATTAAAGAACTAGTCTATGAGCAAGAATTACATAGCCAAATTGAATAAATTTGCAATATTCCCTTCTAGCATCAAGGATAACAGTAAACAACATTAGGGCTTAGTACTAGACACCTAAATTTTTATTTTTCAATCTAACTGATCTTAATCTTCTGCAGGCTCAATCTGAAATATTTCAAATACTTCTTATAAAAACCTCAAGAAAAACTCTAAGGCATTTATTGAGAGTGTACAAAAAAACATACTCCAAATTGCAGCCAGTTGAATAAACAACAGAGTACACAAGCTTAAATACATTCTATTAAAATAATATCTGATCTCATATGCTAAGTTCAAAATAGTATTCATCTTCATCAAGAATGAAATTGTACAACTTCTATACAGAATGGACTCTATAATGCCTAGAGCCCTGTTAAAGTATCAGAGCCTACAGAGGAATCAAACATGTTTTAGAAAACATTAGGACCAGGAATATGTATAAAGATTTACACATATTTAGGATGAAATGAGCATTAAAATGTATACGGTGGAAGAATCCAGAAAGCACATTTTAGATGTGTTTTAGACACTGTTTAAGCAACAATAGAAACAAAAGTATGTCCAGAGACTTAGAAGTATACACATAAATACAGAGTCAAGTAACAGAAACTATAAAGATTAACAGAATACTAATAACTCTGTCTGCATACAAATACCAAACAGAACTGCACTAAAAAAAAGACACTACATTCAAAGTTCGGTCAGATGCAAAGACCAAGCAACTGAAACCCATCTCTTCCATTTTAGTATAAAGTCATCATTTGCTGCAGTAAGTACCTCAATTCTGACAGAGTTGTTTGTGGCTTTTTTCTGGTAAAGTCCTTCAAATGTTGGTGCAGGAAAGAAGTTGACAATTTATATTTAACATACACCTTTACTAAAAATCATTACTTAAAAGAGATTAATTACTGAAAATGAACATTCAAAGTAGTTACAAGGCTAGAGAAGGGAGAAAAGATTAACCTTACATCTTATACAAGTCATCCAACACTACATTACCAGAAAGTCTAATTCTCTGAAGCTGCAGCAAAAACTCTAGCTACTTAATCTTTCACTAACTTGTTTTGAAAATGCTTATGCAGTCAAAACTTTTGAGGTATTTAGCAGTTCCAAAAATATATTCAAAGTCCATTTTCAATACCCCCATATTATGTCTTGTTTACTTTGATTTTTTTAATTTATTTCAACCTATATATATATATTAAGGTGAACTTTCTAAGTGTATGTGGTTTGGGGGTGCTTTTGGTTACTCTAACAAGATACGTGCAAGTTTGGCTTAGGCACTTGACTCTAAGGAAATGTTCACGCATTTCTAATGCAAATTTTCTAAAGCACAAGCTGAAACCAATTAACGAATAAATAAAATTTCAACTAATAGCTTAATTTCTACAGTAATATCGACACTAGTAACAGTACAAATAAAAATCTTTCAAAATTAAATAACTTTATATTTATAAATTTATTCATCCTAAAAAAATAACTTCTAAGGGAGATCAGCAATTCTTAGTCCTTTTGCAAATGTGACAGTCAACATTAAGAGATCTGCAACATTTTGAAGACCACATATGATATCCATTTCAGAATGGGCATGTTGGCTAAGACATGCCTTTGTCCAGAATTCTCAGAATTTTGCCCAGAATTCTCAGTGCCACTTTACCAAGGAGATCAAACAATCCTTACTACCAATTTTCCTAGCATAAAAATACCTACAGGTTAGATAACAGTTTATATTAAGAAACAATACTCTGCATTGACAGAATTAGTGACCACATCTTACAATATGAAACTACTGTACTTCACTTACTGCTTAATTCCTACATTGGTTTTATTAACTCAGTCATTCTTAATTAAGAATATAAAATTACCCAAAAAAAAAAATTTAGTTGAAAGCCAGCTAAAGAATGCAACACTAACATGACTTGTTTTCACAGATTTCAAGGTTGAGTCCATTCATTTATGCCACCTCTCCTCAAGCATAATGTGCCATCACAGTACTTCATTTGTGTAGACAAGAAAAACCATCAAAAAAAAAAAAAAAACTAGTGACATTTTTATAAAGAATGTCTTGCAGAAAAACATCCAGTCTTGAAGACAAGAAAAATTACCACCTCCATAGCTGATTTTTCTCAGATTCAACTGTTGTGCCTGATTTTCCACAGTGATTTTTCTGACTTGTTGATTTAGACATTAGAAAATATAATGAACAAAAATGTTGTCACAAAAATGTCATTTCAATTATGAACAATAACACAAATTCAGTCAAACGACAGATTCATTTCCATGGAACAAAAACTGAGCTCATAATCATAGTATATATTGTTTTTCAAAAATCAACTAAGCAACCAAAATGTTGGTAAGATCCCAATTCTTACATTTTCAGTTAGGAACAACACAGCAAGGAGGTGCTCCTGTAATCCATTTACACCAGTAACCTACCTCCAGCTGGTGATCACTCCTTACTAACGCCATACGGGCCCTTTGCAATGAACCATGCATTAGCTTGTGCAGTCTTAAAATCAGTTTCCTCAACCCCATTTGCTTCAGTGCTTTATCAACAAACGGCCTGTAAATAGAGGTCAAACAGTGTTGGCTGCAGCTTCCCTCAGTGCTGCATTCTGGAATAACCCAGGAAGTAGAGTCATCCTCAGATTCAAGCCTATCAAGCCTCCTTGAAAAATGGTCCTGAAAGTCAAAATCTGGCTTATTAGTAAAATTGTTCTTGATGGCTTGTCTGAGTTCCTCAACATTCTCCTCAGAGATTTGTTCTTCACCATCACTCTCTTCTGTGCATGTTCCTGAGGACTCCTTTACTTCTACTTCCCTATCAATGTCTTCATCATCTGGATCATTGTCCTTAGACAGTCGAGGAGAAGGAATTTCAAACACTGGCCAGCCAATGTCAGACAGATTTTTGATGCCCAATACAGTCCCCATAATCCTTAGTTTCTGGTTTAAGTCTTTTGTAATATTTAACCATAGACAGAGTGCCTGCACCCTGTCTTGGAAGTCCTTTGCAGCATACTTCTCGTAGTCCTTTTGAAGAGCCTGCAGAGATGGATAAAGTGCTTCTATGTACTCCAGCAGCTCCATTATTCGCTTTACCTGCTCAAACGAGACCCGCTGCCGATGGAGGTGTTCATGGTAACTCGAGTAACCCAAAGCACTAGTTCCATGTGTTGATTTGCAAACTCCTTCTCCTGAAGTACCATTGAGACTGGCTCCATTTTTTACAGAGGAGAAGTCTCCATAGTCCACTTTGAAGGTGAGGATTTCATTGATGATATCGGGGATAGCTTGACGAGCTGCATAGAGATAGAGGTCTTGGTCATTAATGCTCCGGCCAGCATGCCAAGCTTGCAGCTCCAGCCAGATCAGTTCATTGGATCGGTTCAACCAGACAGAGGAGGTGTTTTCCTGTCCCCTCTGCTCCCTGTCCTTTTTCTTTGAGACTGAGGTAAGTTTTAACAAAAGCCGGAGGGTTTCAAAGAATTTTAACCGGTCTGCCGGGCAGTCAGTCCTAGAAGTCTGGCGTGTAGTTCTGGGTATTGGCATGGGCACAGAGACTGGAAGCTTAGCATGGCTACAGCCAAGGCTGAGGTAAGGCTTATTGAGATCAACATCTGGAATTGTTTTTTTTGGCAGAGAGCCACCAACTGAGTCTAACATAAATGAGCACTGCACATTTTTCTTGTGATCTCGTTCTGTTGTCCTTAGGGCATCTCTGATCTTTTTCCCTTGCTTATAGCTGTGCTCTTCCACATTCTCAATGGTTTTCCCATTGTCTTTATGCAAAGACTGAGATGGCACACTCATCTTTTCTGTAAGCAAAGAAAAAACAATGTGACTGCAGCAACAAAAACAAGCATATTTCAGTTCAGTTCCCAATCACTTTTCTTAGGTTGAGCATAAAAATGTTTAATATCAATAAAACAAAACAGGCAGGGATAGAAGTAAAATGTAATCTTACTATTAGAAGTTACCACTACTATACCCTAAACCAAAGGATTTTTTCTTTTTCTCTTGCTTTACCTTTTTTTGCAGAAAGGACCTCAGGGAATTCTCATCTTGAGCATCCCAACAAACATGGTGTGACCAGAAATTAAACAACTAAGTACCAAAAGCACAAGAAAACCAAGCTCCTAATTCCCAAAATTCTTTCAGTTATCTAAATAAAGATACTTTAAATCTTGTTTGTAAACATCTAAAAAGTTATTTCAAATTTATTTTTATAATGATTAGTTACATCCAACCAACCTCTGACATACTTCTCTTACTGAAGTATAGCCATTCAAACTCAATAAAAGCATATGCATACACATTCAAGGTCAACAACTACTCCACAAGGTTTTGGGGTGGCTTTTTTTTCCTCTTCATAATAGAAATTAACTGTTCTGAGATGGTACACACAGGCAAAGTTAAAAAAATAAAACCAACCATGAACTTTCCAGAAAAAGATACTTTACACAACACTATCCAATTAATCAGGGAAAAAAAACTCAAACATATTTTAAGATACTCATGATAACAAAGAAAAGGATATTATCATGCCAGAAGTAAGAATCATTCCCCTCACAAATAGAAAAACCTTGCTCCAAAAACTCTAAATCTATAAGCAGGGATAAACAATAACTCCTTGTTTCTCATAAAGGTATCAAACTTCCACGTGTGCTCAAAAGCAAAGGCTAACAATGAAATATAATACATTATATTTCTTTAGTATCACAATGTCTTTGTTTAGAAACTAACTCTTTTTTAAGGCACATAATGATAAAACAACAACAAAAAAATCATCAAAAGCAAGAAAAGTTTACATAACCACTACATACAGGGTTAAAATAGAGTTAAGGTTGCAACAGAAGAATTTTACTGGCTTTTAAATGTGCCTTTTAGTGAAGTTAAAGAGGATTAATAATTCTAATGCCTACAGTTAACTGGCAATAGTAACAGGATTTTTTGTATTTTCATATAAGGAAGAGGTATTTTGGTGAATACTCTCTTCAGTGATGTTATTTGGAGGTTGCATGAAGTGAAAGGGAAATAGAAAATTTGGAAAATGTTTGTGTTGGCCCTTCTTTTATTACGAACTTGCATTCCACGGCCCTACGCAACCAAAGAATTTACTGTATTCCCTTATTCACCCCAAACAATTCACCTTTTTCTTCCCTACATTTTACCTCAAAAATGTTACCCTTGCTATACACTCCAATATTTCCTTGTTTCATGTGAAGCAATTTAAAAAATTGCTTCCAAAACATTAACTAGCAATAGTCAAGCTGCCATAACTCTGGCAAATAATTGTTTGACATAGTTTCTTATTTGTTTAAAAATACATTGAACCAACAACAAAACAAACTCACAAAAATCTAGTTGTATTCTGTATGAAAACATTGAATATACAATCTTAAATGGCTTTTTTTTGCACCTATGCAATTTCAGAAACAACAAAAAAAATCATTTTAAGCTAAAATGTTTTATTATGTGGTACCATTACCTAGCAACATTAGGGGAAAAACACATATCAAGTATGGGTTTTCCCCCAGTATCTCCTTATACTAAAGCATCAGAAGCAAGCAGAAGTAACTACACTTTAAGTGATTCACTGACATTAAAGAGTAAAGAATAATCACTAAAAATTGTATTTTGCAATAAACAGCCTGTGAAGTGCTTCAGAACAGGAAAAGTGAGCAGAAAAGCAACTACACCATTACTACAATCACAGAATCACAGAAAAAAGTGATTAAAAAATACTTCTGAAAGTAATTTTTTCCAACTTTCTCCTCAAAATTGGGTTTATTTCAAAACTAGTTTAGCCTGCTCATAATTTTACCCAGTTCCATTTTAGAAATCTCCAAAGATAGAGATCTCACAAGCCAACAATCCCTCTAGTAAATTTCATTGTTTAAGCACTGTCATAGCAAAATTTTTCTTCTAATCCCTAAGAGCCTTCCCTTGTTGCAATTCAAGACAGCTGCCTCGTGTTCTCTCACTGTACCTCAGTATCCAGCTCCACTTTCTGTATAAGTGCACCTCCACCAGGTAACAAGAGGCATTTTAGGGAAGATCCGAGGCACCACACCCACCTTTCGAAGTGGAGCGGCCAGCAGGTCTGCTGACATTATTTTTCTGATGCTTTGTTGACATACGCTTCATCTGGCGGGGTGTACTGGGGGGAGAAGCGCCATAGAAAGTGTCAGCACTTGCTTCATCTGATAACTCCTCAGGGTCAGATTCAGAGATCTTGGAAGTAGCATCTCCTGATTTACACTCGTTCCTGCAGAGAACAAGATAAACCATTACAATCAAGATAAAGACATTTTACTTGCGAGATCTGCTTAAAAAGCTAATTCATCTAAAAATCACAAACACAGTCAACTTCTCTATTTTACAGTCACATCCATGTATACTTACCCCAGTTTTTTTTCATATCCCTAAGGATAAGTTTCCAGTCAAATAAATAATAGGCAACATACAAAGAGGATGGTATAGGCAGTGTCACTAGAAGAACACAATGTAAACATACATATATACGTATCTCTTCCTGAAAAGACTTGTGGCAAGCCTAAACTAAGAGATGCAGTAAATAAACAAAGGTTCAAACATACAAAGATAATGCAGGACATTCAATCTAATCAGTAGCAAGGACAACAGTAGAGATCTTCTCTTCCATCCTCCACCCTCTAAACCCCTCACACCAAAAAGGCAACTTCTAAAATCACTCTCCCACACTTCACAAAACTTTTATCTAGCATAGGAGATCTGAAAGTATTTTTCATAGATTTTAACATCAAGAATACCCTTAAGATCATAAATAAGTACTATCATTCCCAAGTGGTGCCATACGTGGAATTCTCTTGCTTAAACACATATCAGGGAGAACACACACCATTTTCAAAGGAAAAAAAAGAAGTGGTTTACCTCTATTCCCTCACTTACTTCTGAAGCAGGTGTGCAAATAACAACTCTACAGAACTCTCAGTAACTCTTGACTCTAGTAAAAGACACTGAGGCAAAGAAATAGTCAATCTAAATCAGTGCAAGATAGCATCAGTATCTGATAACTTCAACTTCATTCAAATCACAAATTATCTTTTACTTGCTACTATTTTAGGGGCAGACAAGGAATGTTACTCTTAACTCCAGTGAAATGAGTCTGAGTTACTGCAGCAAGAAATATGTCAGAATATTGACAGCTAGTAGAACAGTAGTAAGGCTAACAAAACAAAAACAAAACACAAATACTGTTCTTTTTCTTGGTCTTCAGCTATTAACAGAAATAAATACCTTAGCATGCAGAACAGCTATGTTCTCTACAAAGCCACAGAAACACTTAGTGCATGAAATACTCTTTTCACTTTACTCTTCTCACTCTACTACTTCAGCTTTGAGAAGGCAGGAGGCAAGTTCACCAACTTCTGCAGATAAACTCTTATTGGCTACCCAATAAAAATGACCCAGGTGGTATCACAGCACCACCTGGAGTCCCAGGAGTGCCCTACAATGTGGACATGGTGACAACCACACAAAATCACCAATACTTTTAGTCTGGTTTCCTTGCCTTGGGACATCATGCTGCTGCTGTGTCTTAGCAATGTGATTCAATCAACCCCCACTGTCCAAATATAAAAAATAAGTCTTACAATTGTTCCTACAGATCTTGTGAAAATAGGTGGATGAGTGGGAGAAATGGATCTTGAGCTGGGAAAGTAGAATTCAAGTTTACATCTTTTGGGACACCAGAAAAGCTTTACTTCTGAGAATGTTTGCAAACACTCCTACTGCAAAACAGGCAGAGAACACCCCTCCGATCTTGCTAAAGACAAATCAACCACAAGAGACTAAACCACATAAAACAGAAGTCATTAGTTCCAGCACTTATGGAGCCATTTATTTTTTCAGTGATCTCACTGGCCTGGCAAGGCACAGGGTGGAGTGCTGATGCTCTTGCAGAGTCTGGCAGAACAGATCCTGCAAGCACTCACGTTAGGTGTCCAAGGCAGTTTTAAACTAGGACAAGTTACCTCATTAGGGGAGACCAGTGAAAACACTGTTTTCCTTCTGTTTATAAGTAAGCAATCTCTTTGAAAAACTTAATGATCAAAACCTCTCCACCAAGCCAAACTAACTGATCTTTAAAGAACTTTAGGTTATTTTGGTCTCTATCTCTGGAGGCACTTGAAAGATCTGTAGATGGGGCCCTTACAGGACATGGTTTATTGGTGGACTTCAACGTTACTTTACAGTCAGACTCAATCTCAGAGTGTTTATCAACCTAAATGATTCTATAATTCTACCTTGTTTGTTTCTTGCTATGTCTGATGAGAGAGCATGAGTGCCAGAAGTATCCCAATTACCCTCCAACCTCACACCTGAACTACATATACACCTATACAGCAGCATCCACTATGACTTACTTAACATTCAACCATTTTTGCTGGGTGATTTAGTAAGATGTTCTTTGATAAGAAGCACAGCAGACATCACAAAACATGCAGCACTTGAAATCATATCACAAAACCAGCAATCATGCTCTCGTTCATAACAGATGCAGTCTTGTTAGCAGCTGGTGAGATGATCTAACCAAAGCTGGCTGCTCTGCTTAGAGAGAGAAAGGCACAGGTTGCAAAGCAAGTTTTAAAAATCCAGCATACTCAGTTTAGAGTGCAAAGCCTATGCCTCAACTCAGACCTCAAATCAGTGTCAACACAATGAAACAGTTTCATCAGTGCAAACCTTATGGTAAAAAATGCACCAAATATACAGGGTCTGAGCTAAAGCAGCTACCTCAGCTTTGACATGCTAGGATCAATTTTCCTAATCCAGACAACACCAGACATACACGATCTTCGTCAGCAACATTAGTACTGAAATCAGTTATGGTTTTACAGATTACTGACACAGCATTTGCAATGTTTTTGTGTTATTTACCATCATGAACAAACCATAGACTAATTAAACCTGCCAATCTCTAAAACGCAGTGCTGGCAAACCTGAATCAGATTATTGTGTTGGTTATTAGACAGAATTGATGGTTCCTAAATACTGTTGCAACCAGGGTTGAGAAACATTAATCAAGGCTAATTTCTTCTTAGCTATCAAGATATGCAGGTTTTCTCCCCCACAGCCAGTGAGAACCATCCAAATCTCAATCAGGCTTACACACAAAGTGAAAGCCAGAAATGTGACAAATGCAGTTACTATTTGCCAATAGCAGCCTAAACCAAATCCCTACTAGGAAAACTAGAAGTGTGTAATTTTCATATTCTATTCACAGGTTCCCGGTCTCAACTTTCATGAGAAAAATGCTTCTTGGAAATTTACCCTTGGAATATAAGAAAGACTGTAGCCAGGATGCATAAATCACAAATATTGTAAAAGTTCTAAGAGCAGTATGGTAATAACAACAACCAAAGCAAAACACCTTGACAGCTCTGAAATGCACCAAAAACCCCCAACAAACTGAGAATGTTTCCAAAAGTAACTATTGTATGTTATAACAGGGTGCATTTCAACCAGAATCTGAAATGACAGAATGCATAATTTCTTTAATTTGCACTTCTGGATGACAACAGGATTTGTTGGGTTTTATTTTTTTGCTAAGTAAAAGTGATGGCAATGTATCTACAAATCCAGATCAGTCATGAAAATCAAGATAATTCTTGTAGATTCTCAAAGGCCTGCAAACAAATATAGGAAGGGGGGATAGAAATTAAGGCATGAAATTTGAAGCAGCAGGGCAGGAAAAAAAAAGTCTCGTAACCACCACTACTGATAAAGGCCACAATCTTTGGAAAAATACATTCATTTATCACTAAAAAAAAATCAGCAAATTAAAAGACCACTGAGGATCACAGGGAAATGTTACAATACTTAGGCTGAAGTAGGAGGAATAAGATTTTTAACCAGCACAAAATTTTGCAGTTTCCTGAAGTATCATGCAGACTTGCAAAGTTTGTAACAGCCATTAACAAGAGATCATCCTAAAAACTGTGACAGCTATATGGGGGAAAAAAACATCTTTTTACTCTTCCCTTCTATCAGCTACCCTCATCATAAGCAGGAGTTCAAATACATCAGGCACTTACATAATGAACTCCGGTTCAGCCACTGCTCATCATCCCACAGGCAGGTTCAAAGCCTGCTGGGGATCAGAGCAGCAGAGGTCAATGGCCTGGACTACAAGCACATGGCAGTAAGTTTGAGTTCTGCAGTTACCACACAGGAGCCAGGATCATCACCCACCACAATGGTCTGGCAGCTCTGCACTCCAGACACTGCTGCTGCAAACAGCCTCCTGCAGATTCAAAGACATCACACCATGCAGGAATCAGGAAGGCTCTTTCTCAACACTTCTTACAGCACCCTGCCACTTTCATACAAAGAACTGCAATATCTTTACAGGGTCCAGCCCCAAATTACCAAGTACCAGCTCCTGACATTCAGTGGCTTTGATTTAAAAGCAAAGTATCTGTTTTTCAAATATATACTCCTTAACTCAGATTCAGCTGGATAATTAATGCAGGAAGACAAAGCTTCATTAGTCTGTTCTTAGTAAAGCACGTTCCCAGTCAGAAAAAGCAGCAGAAAACACAGGCACTACACACTGCCAAACACATCTTGTTAAAGTTAAGGTAGCTCTCCCTAAAGGCAGTTGCAACCAGTCTATTTCAAACAGTATTCTGACAAGAACTGTCATCACCCAACAGCTGCTGGTAATACAAAAAGCCTACACAATTTTTAGGTACCCACCTTTGCACCTGTTAAAACAGAAAAACTCTGAAGTATTCAGTCAGTGCTGCTAAACACCACACACAACAAAACTGGAATCAGAAGCCCCAGTTTCTTTGGGGCAGTACTAGGTTTCATTTTGTTGCAGAAGAGAATGTAATGTTAGTCCTGGACCTACAGCTCAAGGAAGGAACGTCACTAACCTATCAGTAGCACCTTGGGTATCAAAGACTGAGGATTAAACAACCTAATCAGGAAAACAAGATGGAAAATCCTGAAGTTCTGCTACAGTACGGGACAGCTACCAGGTGTAAACACATAGTGTTACATTCCAACGTTAGGAAAGATAATGCACCACTGCATTTTAACCACTTTTTAAAAATTATGTTCTGAAGGAAGCTGTAAACTCAAATAAATGGACATGGTTCTGACAGGTTGCCGAACTGAAAGCAGAAGCAACTAAAAATCCAGCTTTGGATAAGGTATTTTCAAAGATCTGCTACACGTGTGAATACAAAAATGAAGTGTTTGATGCTACTGTATTTACTATAAACTGCCCTAAGTGCAGCAAATGGAAATCTTCAGTACAAGGCAAGGAAAAGATCTTGTTGGGTTTTTTTTTCATTACATTTTTTATTACAGCACAGCAGGAATTTGCACACAGTATGTAAAAATGAAGCTGTATTTTTTTGCTATACGCACCCTGTTTAAGTCTGGCACAGCGCTTACAGGAAGGATATTTCAAATTATGTTTTAAAGAAGATACAGTACCAGCATAAAAATTTCAGTTTTAATAAATATTTTAATTCAAATTCAGCTGTGCATAGCTACATTTTTTTTCTCCCAGAGGAATCAAGGGAAGGCAGGATATGTGATCATTTATCTCTGCAGCCTAGGAATGAACAACCAGCATACTGGGGGGAAAAAGCTGATACCTGCACAGGAGTAAAGGAGAGCAAAAAATTTATTTATAACAGATAGTAATTTTACCATTTACTCCTGACACAAAATGCAAAAAAGCACTTGCATCTTTCATCTAGCATGTCTACATATGCAAATCCTATAGAATCTAAGTTTGCATTAAAACAGCTTACAGCAGAGACACTTGTAAAAAAGGAGCAATATTCAAAAAAATTTTATCAAGTATGAAATGTAAAGCTATTCACACAACTTTTTACAGTGAAGACCCTCAGAAATTACCAACACTACAGGCATGGTAAGACGACACAATAAAAAGGGGAACCTGCTCCAGTGCACCTTTTGCTTCCCAGGTTGCACATCCCTGCCCCTTTTGCCATCCCTTCTGCACAGAAGCCAACAATCATGTGACAATCGCCAACCTGACAGTGAACAAACCCATTGGTTTTTTGGTGCACCGTTTACCTGTCAGATGAATTCCCACAAGCAAAAACCCCACAGCCACGCGACAGCCAAGCTCCTCCACTACATCCTTCCTGAGGCATTCACCCTGGCATTCCCTTGTAGAGACACCAGGATGAAGAAGGCAACCTGCTGAGTGTTAAGTGAAATGGTGCCCTCAGTCACTCTCTTCTAGCTGCACATGAAGCAATTTTACATGACTGTCTGTCCTTTCTGCTTTCCAGACACTTTGCCAGAAGTCACCAGCACTCCAGATGCACAGGTATAACCTAAAGTACCAACCCTGGCTCTTCACTGGTGCTGACAAAACAATCCAGCTTAGCTGGAACACCTTTGTTAGCAGGATTTTTCCAACTTCAGCCACTTTAATTTTGATTAGGCAGCTAAATGTACTTAATGTCACACTAGCAAGTTCCATGTGGCAAGCATTCCTAGTTGAGGGAGGGCAAGAGAGGGATGTTAGGAGATGAGAACAGTCATTTTTAGCTGAGTTAGCTGCAAAACCAATGCAGATTTTCACTTGCAGCAACAATAAAAGCAAAATACTTGGGCAGGAAAATGCTTAAAGTGATACTGGTGTAACCATCAAGAACTGGTTGATTACATAATTCCAGTAGCTTTCTTATAAATTAACCTATGAACAAGGGAGTGTGAGCACAGGAATAATGACAGAACCACTAAAGCTTCATTAGTGAATTGTCAGGATGTAACAAACCCTTGAAAAGCCCTGCTTTGTTCACGATTTACACCTTGTTTCTCTTTGAAAACTAACCTGTAGCAGGGTTGCCCAAGTGTGGGCACCCAAGGCTGCTATGAAACCTGTGCCACCCACAGGTTTACACTACAATAGCCCTGCCAACAGTTAAGAACCAAGTACAATAAATTCCACATCAACTAAGGAAGCAACATACACCAAGTATTTCAGCTGCAACACAAACAGTGGCTTGGAGTGAGACTTCACTGTGAGAAAACCACCACAGCTTCTCCAGAAACCACCAAGGACAAAATAAAAGCCATTACTTGGGAAAAGACTAATGTACAGCTTTGAGCTAAACAGTTAAACTGTAATTGATTCCCAGCAACAACTTTTCCTCCTTGGTAACTCTCAATTAAGCTGTTTAATTAGAATGGAAGGACCCAGCAAGTGTGAACACAATTTCTACAGTAGACCTCAAGCACACATTTGACTGGGCATCACAAATTTCCTTAAGAGCACTAATGTACTTACTAGCAAATTTTAGTTTAACACAAAAAATTTAACAGAATGTTCACCTTCTCAAGATCTGGAAGCCACCAGAGTCAGTTCTGTGAATTACTACTACTTTGGCACTTCTCCCAAAATTCTCCTATATTCCTGGGCAGAAGCTTCTACATGTGCTTACTATATTTACAACAGAATGACAATGTCACAGAAAAATCTAACCAAAGTTATTGAAAGAGTGGTTAGGTATTGAAGCACTTTTGGCTGATTAGAACAACATGGTAAACCTCAAAAGAAGAAATTGTCAAACATTGATTCAAGAATAAATTAAACACAATGCAAAGTAGGATTCATCATATCTTTTTATAGCAAGTAGTGATAAGCACTACTGAGACACATTTAAATGATTTAAGGAAGTAATTTTTCTTCTGCAAGTTATACCAACTAGAAATAAGGATAAAAAATTAATAAAATAGAGCTCTCATAAAAGTTTTGGCAGTTCTTTGTGTTCTCATCTCAGAAAAAACTACTCAGAACTTTCAGTTCTTTTTTACCAGCAAATTTGAAAACAGAGAAAGCTTAACTAATTTTTCCATCTTGAATTTTTATTATAAGTTTTCATACAAATTTGAACCATGATGTAACAGCATTTACAGTACATTCATTTCTGAGCTTGCCCCCAATAGATTATTTGATTAAAACTATACCATATTTTATTTCAAAAGTAAAAATGTCTATTTAATTCTACCCTTGCTCTATAATGTGCAATAAAGTGTGAAAGTGTTGATGGGTTTGTTAGGTTTCCACATCCATGTTTAAGCCTGCCAAGTGGGGCTGCAAATGGATCAAAGGTTAGAACTGCAGAAACAAGAGCTAAGAGAGCTTTACCCAGCCCAGTTAGTACCCAGCTCTCTTCATTTAACTACTGATGTTAAAATATTCATTGATTCCAGGCCCCATGCTTCTCCTTTAGTGCTACTTTTTCAACCTCAACTCTATGCTAGCTCATATTTGGGAATTTGAACTGATTTTTTTAAAGTAAGAATCTCTGAAATATGCTTTCCTCACTAATGATGTTTGAGCTCTACATAGTACAGTATCAATCCAAAGGGTAAGTGCTGCAATTAAGCTCTTGGCACCTGCACAGATCAGATCCCAAGGTCTCAAGCCACACATCAATGCAGTAAAGTACAGTTAATTAAGAACTATTTATGAAAAATCTGTACTAACACACCTGCATGGCTTTTCTGGAAAACTTAAGCTACACCAAGAACAGTTACATACTACTGAGAAAAGAGTGTTAGGTTGCTAGGTTCAACTATAAATATATATAATATATAAAAGTGATAAACAGGGAATTGCACAGACCTGTGATAAAAGATAAAAAGAACTGTAACAGCCATTCTCCCCCCACTCTCCCACACACACTCTACTCTTCTGGCAGAAAGTTCCATTCCCAGATAAGAAAAAGCTAACAACTGCTTATGATCCCAAAGTTTCAGTTCATCATTTAGACAAAGGCAAAGTCTACAAGAACCCTGAAGGTGAAGCATTGGAAGTTAAAGAGGTTTTCAATGGAAGCTGCTCTCTGAGCATGGCATGCTGGACTTCTTGTCTGTGAGGTTTGGAAAATCCATGCAATGCAATGGGACTTCAGCCCTCTGCACTGTTTGGAGCATCCCAAAAACTCAGTGGTCACACCCACGGAGAGCTCGACAGCAAGGCCAAGAAGTCATCGAGGCATGAGTAACTGTGGCCTTGTTATCACTTACTGAATGGATGTTCTACAGCCAAAATGGTAAAAACTCTTCCAAATACTGCTCTCAGGAAAAGCAACAGCAAGTAAATCAGCAGCACAAGTAAGCCAAGAGCACCATAAACCATACATTTACACCACATTAGAAAGCAACACATGATACTCAGTAGCACTAAATATCAGAACACAGACAGAGCAGAACTAATTTCCTCCTTCTACCCCAAGACTGCAGGAGACATTCATCAGCACAATAGTCACGTCCTATCTTGTCTGACTCCAGAATAAACCTGATTGGGTTTCATCACAAATTAATGTGACTTCACACACAGGGTTCTTGGACTGGACACAAGTGAGCATTAGTAACACTCAAATTCAGATGTTAAAGACAAAGATTCTCATTTGGCTTTACGTTTGCAGTAAGCCAAGAGTGAGCATGAGACCCTTATCAACTCTTTAAATAAATAAGCTTCTAAGTTATTTTTTAAAATTCAAAAATTATTTACTTAATAAATTACAGACTAAATATAGCATCAGTGCAATCAATATCAGAGAAGAATAAAACTGAAGGAAAGTAACAGTTTTGCAAACATAAACGTTGTAGATGACAGCAAATCCAACCACACAACTGATAAAACAAGCTGAGACTCCTGTGCTGACACAGGTCAACACACTATTGACTAGCAGTTGCTACTATGAAAAATTGTCTGCTAAATGTATTTTGGATGCAGTTTAAAAGAATGGCTTGGATATAATTTAAGAAATGTGGTTGTCATGGAAGTCAAATCTTTATAAACCTCTAAAAATCCCAATTAACTCCCTGAAGTGAGAATTACTGCATATCCCTTATGCTTTCCTTGAAATTGAGTAGATTTGTTTTCATCACAGCAGTTTGCATTCCACAAAGGTCAATATCACTAGCTTACATAATAGTAAAACCAACCTTGACACAGACAGCACTAATTAACAGACATAAAAACAACCCAAGCAGCCACACAACACCAACTAATCCTTACTGCTACAAATGCCAAAGACATCTCAACCAGCACTTCATGTGTGTTTGTGTGTAGGTGGAGCAATCAGTCATTCATTCCAGTCCTGCACATGTAAACAAGAAAATGCAATACATATAGAACAGAGATTACATCTCACCTCATTTAAATGCACGGGGGGAATAAAAGCTATGGCAAAGCTCTATATACTTAAATAATTTTTCCCACTGAAGCTATGATCTTAAGTTAATAAAATAAACTCTTTCACTGCTCATACACTATCAGCCATACAGATAGTCTGGCAAGCAGGAAAATATGTTGAGCACAATTCATGACATAACCTCATGCTTCTCCCAAACCACAGATGCTGCAGACTGACAGCCCCAATTCATTGTCATCCTGGAGACAACAAATCTGACAGACAGACTACTGACAAGTTCCCCAGCAAGGAGGAAGCCTCCACATAATTCACAATTCTGTCCCACTTTATTCACAGCCTTGGTCCTTCCTTCACCCCTTGCACTGGATGTATGCCAGGAGAAAAGAGGGTACAAGCAATCAGGGCACAAGTCAGGGTAGCCCTATGGCTCTTCATGCCTTTGCAGTGCCCCCAAACAAAGGGCAAAGTCCCAACATGGGACATGCTTAAGGCCTCATTTTTCTCTACTGTGGATTTTGTGGCAGAAAATTCTTGGGAAAGCCTAAAACTTGGCTTGGGAAATTTAAAGCCAATGGGTAATAATCAAGAAGCACCAAAGGCATCTGTTTTTATTAGCATTCTAAATTACTCAAGTGGAAACATTTTAGCTTGAAAACTTTCCATTTGTTTTAAGGATTGATACTTAAATGTGAATTCCTCACTAAACCTTTCAGTAGTATCTTTTCACTTATCCATAACCTCTGCATGCTATCCAGGGTCAAAGTGCAATTCTATCTCAAAATCAACATCTGCTCGTAGCTTCCCTGAGCATTTTTCACTTTAGAGCTGTCTCCCCTCTCTCCCCCGCAAAGTGTGTTTCAAGAAAGAAAGGAAGAGCTAGGAAAAACAGTGTGGTTTTGGAGAGGGATTCACAATCAAAAGCTTTTGACTAAGGATTGTGTAATTAAAAAAAAAATAAATTTTGTGTTTGCCTTCAGTTTACAAAACTTACCATTGCATTTATACTCTAACAAGAGACAGAATCCTCACACAAATACAAGCAGATTTCTCACATCAAGCAGTCTCAAAACAACAAATCAATAAGTTTTGTTTATGAAACAAATGTAGGTGTATTGCTAATTCAGAATGACTGAACACTTCTCCACCAGAAATGAACTTAAAGAGAATGCATTATAGCAATGCACTTTGATACTAGCCAGAACTCTTTATCATAAGAACACATTCACACTCTACAAAAAGGATTAAAAGTGATCTGCCATCAAATGGATTTCAAACGCCCAAGCCTGTGTAAAATAAACTGATTTCAACAAGATTCTGACCTCACAGCCCCAAGAATAAACACCTAATGATGATTCCAAAATGTAAATCAGAAGCAATCATGTTTGAAAAAGCTTCAGACACTATACTTGTACTACATTAAAGCAAAAGCAAGTGCTGCATAAAGCCAGAGAGGCAGGTGTGAACTTGGGACACAAAGTACACACAGAAGTGAATCACAGTGGATGCAGTACACGCACTACCCCACACAAATTAAGGCTGCCTAATTGTTTTGAGACATCCCCTTCCCACCCACCAGCTCACTCTGAAATAGCTAATTCAATTTTCATTTGCTGGGTAAAGTTGTCAGCACATTGTCCACACCCACATCCGACTCATATAAACTGTCCTGTAATAAGCAGAATCCAGCAGAGGTCAGAAATGGCCCTGCACAGGAAATGCCTGGGTGTTTTCCATTCAGGCTCTGCAGATTACTCTTCTACATGAAGACAGCCCAGGTCTAGGGTCATGCTCTTGTACAAACTTTATTTTAAATCATTTTCTGCTTAACCTGCAGAATTAGTCATTGAAGAGTCCTTTGAAAAGGAACTTAGAAGCTTACTAATTCAGTCGCCCTGCAGCATCTGTATTTTAAAATATTTCTGTTAAATCTTACAAACTTTATATATATTCTGATTTTGGCCTTTTCATGAGACAAAAACAAATCGTTAATGCACATTAAAAAAGGCATTGTTACGCCCCATAGCCTTGAGCCACACCACAACTTCCCTTTTATTCCATCAGTACAAAACAGCAGCTCACAATACTCAAGAACTCTCTCAGCAACACGACAGCAGATATTTTGCACAGCACACCTGGAACACAATGCACCTGACTACTACCTTACAGTACTAATTGATCACACAAGCGTTTTAAAAACGTTTCCTGAATGCCTCCTAGTGAGAAGTGAAGTGCATCAACAGGATGTTACTTAAAAATGAGAAATAATTGCCACGGCATTAATAACTTGGACTTATGCAACACTTCTGCAGACAGCTGGAAACACTAAACCATAAAGTAATTTGCACCCCCATCACTCAGCAGGGCACAGATGGAGACTTGCAAAAAGCCAATCCGCAGGTCAGCACATTCAGGAGGTGACAGCAGTTGCAGAAAGCTTTGAGGCATCACAACACTTCTTTGTGAGCGCTTTCTCTTTCTTTTTTTTTTTTTTTTTAACTCTCTCGTCTTACAACTATCGACTGCAGCGTTGCCAGCAGCGATACTCCATGACCCCGCTGTTTTACCGGCACGCCAGCGAGAACCCGATTTTCATCCCGGCTGCCATAAACACGAGACAGCCTTGCAAGAGGGCAGCGCTTTTATGGCTGCAGTTCACAAGTCAAGGAGCGCGGGTCACGCTCGGTCAGCGCCCCGCGGGCTCCAGCTGCCGCTCCCCCGCCGCTCCGCAGCCTCCGGCCCGAACCCGGCACCGGGCGGCGGTGCCCCGGCACACCCGCCTGCACTGCTGCGAGGCTGGGGGCGAAGGAAACGATTTGCTTTTAAATGCAAAGCGCCCACAAAACACTGCCTTACCCACCGCAGCCACTAGAGATTTCTTATCGAGCACCGTCTCGCTCCGCGGGCGCTCTGCAGAAGCGCTGAAGCAGCAGCAGCTGCAGCCGCAGGTTCTGCAGCGCGGAGGGGCCGGAGGCACAGCGTGCACCCCCGGCCCGGCGCTCGCACCCCCGCCCGGCACCGCTCCCTGCACGGAGCTCGCCCCGAGAGCCAGCGCTGCCTACTGACCTCCCCGGCGGCGACGGCGGCGGCTCCTCCATGGCGGCGGCGGCGGCGGCACAAACCAGCGCGGCGGTGTCTCTCATGCATGCACCGGCATGGCGGCGGCCCCCGGTGCGCGGCGCGGGGGCGCAGCGAGGAGCGGGAGCAGCGGGAGGAGGGGAGCGGGTCCCTACCCGGCTGCAGGAACGCGGCAGCGCAGAGCCGCCCGCGCGGCCGCCATCTTGGGAACAGCCTCCGAGGGCAGCGGCGCCGGCAGCATCGCTACGGCGCGCCAGGAGGGACCGGCCGCGCCAGAGGCGCCCGCTCCGCCGCGGCCGGGCTGGGGGCGGCTCTCGGTGAGGGTTTCCTCCTCTCGGCCGCGGGGTCGGGACGGGCTGTGGGACAGCGGCGCTTCCCTCCGGCACCGTGGAGATTACATCCCCGCACTTCCCCGCGAGGGGCCGCGGTTATCACGAGGCGGGGCGGTGACGGGGGCGCGGCGGGAGCTGCCGCCCCCTCCGTGCCCCGGCGGCGGAGCCGTCAGGCGCTGCCTGCGGGCGCCGCGGTCCCTGCCGCTGCTCGCTCCCACACCGCCGGCACACAGAGAGAGAAGAACAATATTAGTGCTGAGGGGAAGATGGTTTCCCTCAGCAGGTGCCCGCTCCCTGCAGCCGTGCTCGCCCCGAGTGCAGCGCCTGCGGAGGCTGGAGCGACCGCGGCCGGACCCAAGGGGCTGGAGGGCTGAGAGACCCCTGAGGTCCCCTTCGGGGGCGTGGGTGGGAGAATTACCTTCTGTCTTTTATGCTCTGCTGCTGACAGAGTAACTTGTTTGAATTTATGAACCTGGACTTTTTAAACCCTCCAGCAGCGCTGGTTATCAGCCTCGGACAGAGAACTGGAGCCACGTTATCCAGCTGGAAATACAGGGAGGAAAATGTGATTTCCTAATCTGTAGGTTGGCTGGAATACCAATATCGATATAAACTCCCGTCAAAGGCAGAAAAGTGCCACGGGTCGTTTAATTGCTGTAATCGACTCTCAAGGGAGCCTCACCTTCTGTGTTACCGGACTGGAAGCACAGCAACAAGCCCTGGCATCAGTAATGTGTACACAAAGCACATGCATTATTTCTGATGGGTGAAATTTGAGCTTGGACTAGAATCAGTTCTAGATTCTGCATTTTTGCACTAGTGCCTTCATTAGCTGTACAAGAAATTTGCACCTTTCTAGTCTGGTACCATAATTCAGTTGTAAAGTCACTATTTATGAAATAAAGTTGTCCACCTGTCTATCGAAGTTTAGGAAGCAAATTCAACAGTCCCTTTAAAATAAAAGAATTTTTTAAAACTGAAATGCAGGATATACTTCTACTGTATCATCTTAATATCATCTTAATACTATCTACTATTTATCTTAATGAATGCATGCTTTAAAATGCAGGACCAGATAAATATCATTATGCAGGAAGCCACTTAGACTCTTTTCCATAGGTCAAGAAAGATACCCAAATCACCATGACCCTGATGATCATGATGTTGAAACATCAAGACATTCAGCATTTAGGTCAAGAATTATTAGTTAAGATACCTCATGTAATGGAAAAATGCAATATTTAGCATGTTAAAGACTTTTACTGGAGTACCTGAGTACAAAACCATAAAGCAGTTCCAATGGCAGATACACAAAATACATTCCCACTAATCTGTCATGGTGAACAAAACTTAGAAACCATAGCTGAAGGTCAAAAATTCTGAGGTGCTAACATAATAAATTAGTTGTCATCTCCATAAAAAGCATGCATAATCCAAGGTAAAGCTGCTTACTCCACAGTATGCATGTGTTTATTGTATAATCACAAATAGCAAAGAGTCAATGTTAACAGATTAAATTTGAACATTCTTTTCAGTTAGGGATCATTGTCTCACACCATCTCTGCAGCTGTTTGCAGGGCAGAGACGTATTTAGCCATCCTGGCAAAATGTTTCAGCTTCTTTGCTTCTTCTATCAAAACCATCAATGCAGTGGTCTGTTAGAAGCACAGAGTTTTCATTAAATCCGATTTTGCCATAGATGGGATGGTGTGAAAGTGGAGACGTCCCAAGGGCCCTTGACAAAGGGAGAAATGGGGACTGACCACTGCCACTACTTTCTGTAAATATTAAGATAGTTTACTGGAGTAAACGGGGGTTCACTGCAATCTCTCAAACAATATGGTCCAGAAAACTCTTCCCTGTTCCCATTTTCCCCTTTCCCTTTAGGGTAACCCAGCATATTGCATTGCATCCCATTCTTGTGGTATATCCAGAAAATATCTTAGAACTACAGATGCTGGCCAGGCAAAGCAAGGCTGTAAATTTGATACAGACATGCTTCTTTATCTGCAGTTCACCACAGTAAGCAACATGGCATCAAGGAGAAGATTGTAAGAGAAGAAGTTTATGAAGAAGTTTATACCGAGAACTTGGGAAGAAATTAAGAGATGCGGGAATATTTGGAAGTGACAGTACAGGAAACAACAGATGACATAAGAATCTCAGAGCCTATATACAGATAATATTTGGCAAAGAAAAAATTTCAAGGCAATACAGAGGTCTTAAAAAATTGATATGCAAAAAAAAATTAATTATTTTTGCTTCTTTTAAGGAATGTCATATTTCAAAGACTTCCTGACTGCCATTTTCTGAGTCTAAACATGTCAATATTTCATAGGTGCATGGAAACTGATAAATTTCACTTTCACTCTGGTTCTACTACTGGAACAGAAGAAGGCACAAAGTTAAAATATACATCACAATGAGTAGCATCTGTCTGTAAGAAAATAGAGTTAAAATATTAGGAATGGATTTTATTGTCTGATGTGGCAAAATCATGACTCCAAAATTCCAGGTTAAAGAAACAAACCAGGTAACAAGTAACTGTCAAAATAGACAAACTTGTTTCAGTTTAATTTCTGTTTTCAGAAGTTTTAGAATTAATTTTTTTCTTTTTTTTTATAAAACATCTGGCTTTATAATTTTCCAGATGTGACAATTGCTTAGGAATTGCTTTTTATTCTAGCAACATGCCTTTTATTACAGTGGCAGTCCTAGAACTTGCAATAGAAGTTTTAAATGGCAATAGTATCCTAATAACAAAAATAGGTCTTTGAAATAGCATTTTCAAATTTCTACTGCAGCTACCCTCGAAATTTCTATCGATTCCTGGGGTACATATTCTGTTGTTCCTTCCTCAAGTCATCACAGGTATCAGGCACAATTGTACATGCAGCTGTGCTTTTGCCATCTGCCATTTCTCCAGGTGTTTTCTATATACAAAAAATCCTAATGAAGACAAATATTTTTTCCGTGTAGGTAAATAAATTTGTTTTTAAAATATATTTGAAATTTTTTCTCCTGGTACCTGTCACAGGGCAAAACTTCCAAACTTTTTTTTTCACATTATGAATGTTGCACAGAATAAGGCACAACTTGATTTTGGGTTTTCTTAAGTCAGTAATGAAATCTAGTATCAGATTTTTCTTCACTGTGTGAACTGCATGAAAAAAAAAAACAAATTATTGACAAAACTAGGTTTGTACAATTTGTTTTTCCTTCAAAAAGTTATTTATTTTAATTCTAATAAAAGCTATTTAAAAGTAAAAGCTAATTTAATCAGACATTAGAAAACAGCCTGATAGGTATAGTTAGTCTAATTTTAGTAAAATGTGCTGAAGACAGAATATTCATTTTTTCTTGGTCATAGATTAGAAATGCTCTTCTGCAGTGCAATGAAGAGTAAAACATGAACAATACCTGCAGTTAATATCTAGAACACAACCTGACACCATTCCTTATGTAGACATTGCAACTTGCATCTCCAGAGTCCAAATAAAACACCAAGATGTGTTTCTACCTGGGCATATACAGGCTCCTCCATCTACAGTCTCGTTGTTCTCACAGAAGATCAGGTTGGGGCTGGCATTGGAAGAAACAGAACTCACTTTTCAGTGTTATCTAACCTGAGCTGTGCTGCAATTGATTTGAAGTGTGAAGCTGACAGAAATTAAGGAGTCCCACTGTATATAGCCCTGTTCAATCACCCGTTACTGCTGTGATTCATTCACTTGGGAAGCTGGCATGGGAGCTGCCAAAGCTTGTTCAGCAGCATGGTTTAACACCGGGCTGTAATAGGAGCCAGCTAACTTGATGGAGGTGGAATATTTCTGTCTGCGCTCTGTCATCTCACAGGCTGCATGTCAGATTGCACAGGGCTCAATACCATTAATTCACCACTATTAAAGGAGAATTTGTTAGTAAGAGTACCATGAGGTCAGAGACATTCCTGTGATTATTGTTTTATCACTTCAAATGGGCATTATTTTTATGTACTTCCTGTCCTAAAAAGCAACTTTATATAGCACTGCCTCTGCCTTATTAAAATGGCACGACCCATATAAGAGAAGTACAAGAAGTACAGTTGTGCTTAAAGCTGTATGCTTTTGCTGTACAAAGCTGGTCTCTGGGCTCAGTGTCTGTAAAGCTGGGCATAGCTAAATCCACTGGCTGCTCTTCAAAAGCACTGGACTTAGAAATTACCTGAGACTGAAAATGTTGACACGTGTATAGCAGTCTGGCCACAGCAGTTTATATCTTCACAATAACTGATTTTGGACCTGTGAAAATCAGCTGCACTGAATTCAGTGCTACTTGAACTTGACTGTCAACAACAGAGTAAGCTTGCTTGAAGCTAGCTTGGCTCCTGCTAAATCAAATTTTAATTCTATCCCTGGCTGTATAATAGACACACTCAGTGAGCAGCCATGGGGCATTTATAAACAAGACCAAATGCTTGTCTGCGTTTGTGTTCACTGCATTAATTTTGTGTTCAAAGAAGCTCCAGTGAAGAGCTGGGGCCAATTCTTTGAAACCCTATTTGTAGGCCCAGAGCATATCCATCTGTCTTCTGTGTGTGCCTGACAGTGCAATTCAATGCATTGTTGCATGCAACTCTTGCAACTTTTCAAGCATCTTGCAAGTTTGACTAGTTGCTTATACCAAATTTTATAAAGTGACGCTTCTTATTTTCATCAGCCCAGAAAGCACCAAAAATAGTTCCAGACTATATCTTTTTAAAATATCTGGTTGTGCAGCTGAGATTCTATGTCTGCCTTACAGCAGCTGCATTATCCCAGCAGAAAACAGCTGTGAGATTTGTATCAAACTTCCCTCTCTAGGAAGACAGAAGCTGTCACCTCCTTCTCACAGCTCTCTCTGATTACTCTTTCTGTGATAGTAATCACAGAAAAGCAGTGTAGCTGGCATTTTCCGTTACCCCAGCAGGTCCTGGCATTTGTATCAGCTGGACAGAGTTATAAACAGCCATGAGAAAATTTTAATCTTCATTAAATGTTAATCCCTGCAAACACTTAGATACACATCAGTTCACTTATATAATAGGCATACTGAAATCAGTGGGACAACCCTGGGAGAACAGTTACTCATACATACAAATGTTTATAGGTTTCATTTCCTCCTTTTTCTCTGAATCATCTGGAATAATGTCTTCCCCACAACTTCACAAGGTGAGTTTTGTGATGTAATCCTGTTGATGGCTCAGTTCTGGTGAACATCAATAGGAATTATTTGCTGCAAAGCCCTCCTAACTGGAACATAGTAAAATAGTATCTTAATCTACAACTCCCTGTTGTGGCCTATTCTGCAGTGCCTCAGGTTTTATTCTTTCATTTCTGTCCATTTCATTACTTCAAAAAAGCTGTTCTCTCATTGTTAACATAATTATTTTCATCCTTCTAAATATGTACACAGCTCCTACAGTACAAAACACTACAAAGACGTAATTGCCTGCCATTGACATTATTTTGATGCATTCAGAACTTTTTATTCTCATTGAGTCTTATTGGCCCCTATCATTATTTCTATAATTGATTTGCATTTCTTCCTCCTCACAGGAATTGATGCTTATTTTAAGGCATTTCCGTGCTAGGAGACATTGCACACAGCACTTGAAATAACTGTGGAATGATGTGATGTCATTAATACGCTGTCCTGGCACAGAAGTCTTTCCAGCTACAGCCAGCTGAGGAATCCAGATTATGACCTTTGTGTTAGGGAGCTGAGACCCATGTGATATTTTCTGCTGAGCTGTTTGTTTAAAAGATGGCTTCTCTCAACACCTTTGGGTGGATTTCTCTGTGACTGTCAGGATACAATGGGCATTGATAAATTTTAAGAGTAACTATTTTAATTCTTTATTTCAGTCCAAAGCCTCTCAAATCCACTGTGGTTGCTTTTCAGTCGTGGTGATAATCAGAAATACAAAGGGGTCAAAATTTTGTTAGTTTTTCTTCCTGTCCAAAGAAAATAGAATGAGATAATGTTTTGTTCGAAAACAAGATGACCTTGTTGAAGCTGAGGGTCTGTAACTGCTTGGTTTCTCCTCTCTTGCAGGCTCAATGCTCTGGCATGTTTGAGCCCTGCCTCTGCTGTTTATCTATGGATAGTGTGAAGCCCAGGAGGGAAATTTCTTCCACCCCTAATCTCAGCAGAGCTACCAGTCAATTAGCCCTACTACTTGGCATAAGCATTGAGGCACTAACATAAAACAGACTAAACTTGCTTAAAAGGCTCCAGCTTTCCAACAGTGCATGGATGTTGTGGCACACAGGGCTAGGAGAAAAATGCAGATCTGGAGATGCAGGACCCAGTTTTCAACAGGGCAAGCACACATTATTCATTCAGTACTGTTGGAGAAGGACTCCTGGCTAGAGCATGCTTGTTCACCTGTCAGAAGCATTCCGGATGGATCAGCTGCAAAACTTTGTCACATGTTGGATAGCTGTAACCTGCCTAGAGATGAGATCATAGAAGTATTAGTCTTCCAACTAACTCTTTAGATGGACATTGGGGCTATAGCCCATCTGTCTGAGGCAGTCATGGTCTTCATTAGGCATAGATGGCTACTCACAGAACTAGGAGTTATGTATTCTATAAGCTGTGGAAGATGGCTCTAATACATGCTATATTTCTAAATGTATAGTTACAGTTAATAGAAGAATTGCATTGCTATTCTTACCTGGATTTCAAATGTCAAATAACATTTCAGTTCAAACTTTTTAACTGAAAGTAGTTGTACTTTTCTAAACTACTCCCCAAATGACAGCTTAATTCTGGGCTCCCTATCACAAAAGAGATAGAGACATGCAGGAATGAGTCCAACAAAAGACCATAAAGGTAGTGAAAGGTATGGAACATCTGAGACCTGAGGAGAGAAGCTGGAAATGTTCAGCCTGGGGAAGAAAAAGCTCAGGAAGGATCTTACCAATGGGTATAAATACTTGATGAGGCAGAGTAAAGAAGATGGAGCGAGGCTCTTTTCAGTGGTGTCCTTTGAAAGGATTAGAAGCAGTGGATAAACCATGAAAAATTCTGTTTAAACTCGAGAAAAACTTTCCTTTTTGTGAGAGTGGTCAAACAATGGCATAGGTTGCTCAGAGAGGTTGTGGAATCACCACCTTTAGAGATATTCAAAACCTGAGTAGTTGTAGCCCTGAAGTACCTGCTCCTGCTCACCCTGCTTTAAGCAGAGTGTTGGGATGAGGTGATCTCCAGGGGAGCCTGTCCACCTCAGCCATTCTGTGACTGGTCTCATAAATACTTTTGAATTACAAGCAATCTCTTAAACAGAAAGTTCCCCAGGAAACACAACTATCTAAAAGCATACAGCACCAAAAACTTTTGGTACTATTTATAATTTTGTTACGAATTGTGGTGATTTTAAATTACTGAATTTTTAATAAAGAACTATTGCTGGTAAGAGTTATTAGAAAATACATCATTCATAATGCTGTTAAGTAGCCATTTCTGCCAGCTAAATTGTAACTTTCTGTCAGAAGAAGGTGTGCAATACCAAATACGTGGGTAAAATCACAGCTTTGTGAGCACCTTCCTTTCCAAAGTTGTGCCATTTCCTACTAAGGAGATTTTACAAAAGCAAGACCAATGATACTGCTTTTTTAAAAATGTTTATTTTATACTTGAACAACATGGATTGTTTTAATAAACTTCTGAAAAACAAGTAACATTAGCCATGCTTTTGTATTTTAAGTAATACAGAATCCTGATATTCAAACTGTATAAATCATATACCATTGCATTTTACAGGTCAAATAAACCAAGCCTGCCATGATTTGGTTGTGATCAGCTTTAGTGCTCTGCAGAGAGTGAACGTGACACCCACAATCATTTGTACAAAGCCAGATTCTGAAAATCTTAGACTCCTCTGATTTCAGCAGTTGTTTTTTCTCAGTGAGGTTTGTCCAATCAAAAGATGAATGGCTCTGTGCTATTCCCTATTCATGACACTGTACCTCTGCTGAGATTTCTGATGTATTTTAATTATCACACTACCTGTATTTGAAAATAACCTGCAAGCACTTTTAGTGTGGCAGGTACAAAATATCTATTGATATCACCATCATTTTTCAGAGTTACATTTCATGCTGTGTTTATTGCAGCTATTCCAGATCTCCTGGTTGTATCTACAACAGCATGCCAACCACGGTGTTGAGGGTGTTGAGTAAGAGGATTTAACTGTGAATGGATCTCTCTCCCTGAAGTACAAGCTCAGATAGACTTCAGACAGTGATGTTTTGCCTGCCTCATCATTTGTCTAAAAAGGATAAGGGCAGAGCTATCAGAATTACTCTGATGTAATGCAGTGAGTATGAGTGTCCTAGAAAGTCGAAAGCTGTAGGTGTCACATCATCACAGAGTCTTGTTTCCTGTCAGCTGCCAAATGATCTTTATTTGAATTTCAAATATTTCTGCCTGAGAAAGCAGTAACAAGGAGCCTATTAAATATACCATTGAATGTCTTTCCTACTTGATCATCAGCATTTTGGTAACTTAAAGTGAACTGACAATTTTCTTCACTTTATACAATTTGCAATTTTTAGCACAAACCAGAAGTGAATCTGATTGCCTTGACATTCATGGAGTCTTGTATTTGTACATAAAAGGTATAAAAGGTTTGTGCTCATATTGGCCATCAGAGTCCTAGAAGTTGATTATGAAAATGGGGCTGTGGGCATATAAAAATAATCTGAAAGTTGCTATTTAAATGTACGGTTTGTGTACTCAGAGCTGTAAAGAATCAGCCATCTTACCTACAAGATGTTTACAAAGCAAGTCTGCTAGGTTTTCTAACAGCATCCTTGTAATATGAACATCTTTCATCCTTTTTTAAATTTTATTTTATTTTTTATTTTATTTCATTTCATTTCAATTTAGAAATGTAACATTTCTGTTGTAGAATATGGGGGCATGATTAAGAAATATGTAATAAATACAATTACAGCCATGATGGGGCTCATCTAAGTGGGGTATTTAGTGGTAGGTTCTATTAGTAATCATAGTTATGAGCAGCAGATATAAAAAGGATGGAACAGCAGAAACAAGAGGATGTTGTAGGCACTGCCATTCTGGTGTAACTTGAGCCTAATCTTAACCTGGGTTAAGTACTCATTTAACAATGGTGGCTTGAGCTGAATTTAACTGTTTTTTTTTTTCAAACTAAGAAGTCTGCCTTAAAATAACTGATTGATGTTTAGATTATGTAATTTATTATGATGCCTTTATGAACCATGCTTCTCACTTCTGCATATTGCTGGATATTTTTTCAGCTTCCACATGCTTGAATTACATAGCACTTTGTTCCAAAGCATTCTCCTTGGGAGTGATCTTTATTTCTGTGCAATTTGACAAGCTGAAAAAAGGTTTTCTTGGTGTATTTATAGTGAAGCAAACTGGCAGAGCTATGAATGCCACTCCAGCATTGCTTATGAGCATAACTGAATCTCTTTCCATTGCAACATAAAACTATAATAATGTGTGCATTTTTTAGCAGTATGACTACATCAATAATAGGGCTGCTACTTCCATACATTATAGACACCCATCATTAGCTTACTGTGAAAGTGTCATTTATTGTGCTTACAAGAAGGAAAAAAGTTTATTCTGGTCAATAAACAAAGTCCCAGCTTCAGAGCCAGAAAGATGCATTATTTTTTTTCTTTGCCTAGGGCAAGGGACTCTCTGAGGAACAGGCTGCATGGTTGAGCTGTTGAATGCTTCTCCAGCTGCACACTTCCCATCAGCCAAATATATTATCAGAGCAGTTCCCAGATTCCTTACCTATAAACAAAAGCATGCATGTACTTTTTTGTGCCACTAGCGACCATTGATGTTCAAGGTTCACATTTCCTTAAAGTGCTAGATTACATATTTTTCCAGGCCCCCCCAGCCTCCATCCATATAAGATAATTAATGCTAACAATTTCATTCAAATTCAAGGTCTTTAAACCAAGCTGGTCTGGTTTTCATTTTCTATGTAAAATGGAAAAGCACAGAGGCACAGAGGGAAATGCAATGTTTGGTATCCGTGAACACCTTTGCAAAGGTAGATAGGTAGGTTTGCATTCAATCTGCATTTGGTAGGGCTGAAGCTCAAGCAGAACACTGGCAAAATCAAAGAACTACAAATTCAGCCGTGACTGGGCAAGAAATGCCCGTGGTTTTGCAGGAGGGTGAAGTTGCAGGAGAAGGCCAGGCTTGTCCTGGGCCAGCTCATGTTTGCTGCAGGCTGCCTTGCTCCTGGGCTGTGGAGTGCTGACCTGCCCGGAGCCCGAGGGGAATTGTGCTGCAGAGCTTCTGCCTGTCCCTCCTTTGCACAAGGGCTCCATCCCTGCTCCGTGGGTCGGGGCAGAGCGTGGCCTGTCCCAACCTGACCTTCAGGGTGCTCTGGGCTGAGTCACAGCCACACCACAAGCTGGCTGGGATCTGCTGGGTAGGGAACACACAGTGTGACAGGGAAGGGCTCTGCCCCTGGTTGGACATCAGCACTCAGCCACAAGAAGAAAGGCCAGAAGAAAATGTTCAGGACTCTGGTTCTTACGTCCTGGCTGTCTAGGACACTAGGAGGGGCATTCAAGTTCCACCTGTTTCGGGAAGGTGTAACCTCTGACTTGGGCTGTCGAGCTGGCTCAACAAGCAGGAACGGGTCAGGGTGATGCAAGCCCTGCCTTTGCCCTTCCCTGCCAGACTATTTGTTTCCTCAAAGGTATCAAGCAAACTCCAAAGCTTTTAAGCAGGAGGGAGGGTTAAAGAGGCACACAACCATCATTGAGAGCTGCAGGCAAAAATAGCCTGGCATTATTTTTACAGAAATGCATTTAGCCAATTTATTAAGGCAAGAGGATGCCCCTGTAAAGCAAAACATGTAGCTCACGAGAGCAAGCAGAAATTAGAACAGGTATTTGATGAAAGACTACTGAACTAATAATAGATATTAGGTGCTAGGACAAATTTGTTAATTTTCAGCAAAGAACAGTTTGCAGTAGAAAGGGATGCTGGAAGTATTTTATAAAAGAGAAATTTGCTAATCTGCACTGTTGAAAAGGCCAGTATATTCCCCATGTATAAATTTGGTTTCGAGGTGTTTCCAGGAAAAATACAATAGTGAATGAAGGGTACTTTGACCACAAAAATATATTTGCAAGGGCTCTTAGACATGAGGGAGTCACCAGCTCTTGTGACACCGATTGCTTAAAAGTGGGTTGTTTCAAGGGAATGATGAGAAATGACAAGACAATAAACCATTCTTGCAGGAAGTCTCAGGCAGTAGCAACATTGGCCAAGTTTAAAATTTGCTGCGAGTAGAAGCTGAGGATGTACTAAAACATATTGGGCTTAAGGTTACAACTGAACAAGCAACACATTATTTTCCTTTCACTGGACAAAGCCCCATGTTCTGCTTATGAACTGCTTTTAAAATTGCAAAACAAAACAAAAAAACCCTCCCAAATGCGTCACAAATTAGAATTACTTGTACAAAACATTCATCAAACAAGTTCATGCAAATGCCTGTTGTAAGAATTGCTCAGAGTGTTTGACATTTGTGCCACAGTGTGATGTGTTTCTGGTCTATGAGCAAGTGCCTGGCTCAGAGGGCTCTGCTGCTCTGCACAGGGCAGGCACTGAGCCCCCTCACATCTAATCTGTGAAGACAAAGGAAGGTGGGAGGTGAATGGTGCCTCAGTCCTCTGCTGCTCTCTCTGCTCACTGTTTCCTTTTTTGATTCAAGGGATTTCAGCTACTTCTATAACAAACACTTAGGCACATGAGCAAAGAAATTATCTTGCCTCAGAGCACTGGGAATAATTTTTTTTAATTCACAGCTCCAGGAAGTGTGTGAATTAGAGACAAATACAAATTCAGACTAAATCATTGCGTTCAGTTTTGTAGAATTGTTCTCGAAGACATGATCCAGAAATATTCTGAAGTTTCAGTAAGCAAACCAGAGTGAAAATAAAAAAGGATTTACATATACTTAGGCCAGTCTTTTCATTTTGGGGACCTGAATCATGACTTCTGAATGCCTGGATTAGCAATTCTGTATTTAGCAGTGACCAAAATATTCAAAAATAGCTTCTCACTATTTGTGTGGTCTATATTTATGCTTGGTAAAAACCATCTAAGCTGCTAAAAAAAGAAACACAGACCTTGGCAGTTAGCAGGGCATGTCCACAAAAACCAATATGCAACATTGCCACTTGGGTCTGAAGTTCTCTTCTGTTGCCTCTCAGCAGCAGCAGAGACTGACAGCAGCTACTCTGAGAGACTCCTCCTCATCTTCTATCACTTGTCCTTTAAGTGTGATGCATAAAGCAACAGTATTCAAAGTGATTGCACTCCCAAAAGGGCAGGATCACCAGGCAAAAACTTCTCTTTTTTTTGAAGTGGAAAAAACCTGTGATCTCAGAAGCTACTTATTTGGGAAACTGTAGGAGGTGTTCCTGACTGAGAACAGACCAGACAAGCCTTAACCTATTACCTGCCTTTTCTGCTCTTTTCTGACCAGGTCTGATTTATTTGTTGATTTTATCCAGTCACACACGTCTTATCTTTTAGACAGTTCATCCTTTGGGACAGAAACCACCATTTACTTTTTTTTTTTTTTTTAATAACAATGCTGGATAATCTGACTGAAGTTTTTCACTTGCTATACTGTAAGTGTTAAATGAATGACAATTTTGGCCAATTCCTAGTCTCACCTAGCTCCTTTTGGGCTATTGTAGCCCAAAGCTATAATAAGCAAATAAAGCAATTTGGTCAGGTTTCTCTCTGAAAGAAATCCTCATTCCAGAATACAGGTTTTAAAGCTGACATCTGGAGTGATACAGGTAAGTTTTCTTACTGTCCATATGTGCCTCCTGACACATTTATGTACTTTAGAAGTAAATTAAGACTATTATGTTTAAAATGTACCCCTCCTTTTCTGCTTTGTCAGCCTCTACACTACAGAAACTCCTTACAGCTCCTCCAGCACAAATCCCAAATATGTGTTCTTTAATGTCCAGAATCAGAATCTGTCCAACACTTCCTCAGAGCAGCAGCCAGCCTCTCTCACATGAGGATGGCCTGTGCAAGGGCCAGCCACTCCCAGCTGCACCAGCTCTTCCCTGAGTGCCAGCCCAGGAGAGCAGGACACACCACAGGTAGGTCCCTCACTGTATTGATCAGTGCAAAAAAAAAACCCTCTAAACCACAAACAAAAAATTCCAGAAACAAAGGATTTACAATGCTTTAATCATAACAGGGAGTCCTTGTGGGAAACTCTCTTTCTCCAAGATAAAACTGAGCAATATTGCAATACTCTGGCCTGTCAACAAGCCTGTGCCCATGCTGTTGCCTCAGAGACACTATGATGGAAATTTCTCCACGTCTCATTTTCATTTAAACTAACTTATTCTGGCTAGAATTCCTGTGTGCTCTTCCTTTCTAAAACTTCTGTCATCCTGTTTCTGTGGTGCAAAACTCATATGTCATGTTATTTGCTATTTATTGCGATCTGTACATATCCCTATGAATATGTTACCTGTACTTTAATAGGATGTGTTTGTAAAATACACTGGCATGTGCAACTCTGATAATGAATCTAAAGATGAACAGATTTAAAACTATGCCCAAGGTGGTTTGGATTACTGTATTTGCCAAAAGTAGCTGGCTGTGTTGTGATGTTTTAATAGCTCCTGCATGGCAGATTCTGGCACATTATTCAATAGTCCTTAACTTAACTTTTCATTAGGTATACACAGGAAGAACATGGAAACATCCCTGATTTTTATCTCTCTAGTGTTCTCCAGGAATCAACTACTGTTATTCTGGTTTATGAGGGAGAAATGATCTTAGAATCACTTCAAATTACACCATTAGTGTATCAGTGTATCAGAGACACATTGATTTATCCTGTTAGTGTTAGAAACTGCAATTATGTGTAAAATGAAAAATTATGCAGATTGAACTATGCAAGGACAATGCAATGTGACCTGCCAGAGCAGTCCTGCATCAGTTCCTCCAAAGATCTTCTGTAACCTGACAATCTGCACTTCCCACTTTCTCCCTTCTCTCAGAGTCAGCAAGCTGTGCCATCAACAAGACACTGAAAAGCAAACAAACCTGAACCCTGCAAGAAATAAAAGGGTATTTCTGTCCTTCTCTGGGTTTTGTCTCTGTAGAATTGAAATCCTGCCCTTCAGTCAACATTCACACCAGCTGCCTGGGTAACCACATGTGATGTCCCACACTTTCAAGACAATCTAAAAACCATAAATAAGATTTTTTTCAGTTGAGTTCCTTCCACCTGATGCTGAGATAGATAGATAGATAGATATAGATATAGATATAATTGCATACACACACATATATATATATGTTTTAACTATGTAGAAACTGCAAACTAGATATAAAGAACTGCAAAATACTTGGTTGTACTTTGTTTTGATACCTGCATATTCAGTAGTTCTGTCATGTTAAATAAAGGCAAAAATCATTTTATTAATGGAACAGTTATTATGCTACTCAGTTGCCTAATTAAATGCTTTAGAGTGAAATGCAAAACTCATATGTTCATCCAGAGGATCTAAAAAATGTGATTATTCTAACACAGTCTGTTTATTAGTCCATCTTCCAACCCTGTATCCAGCAGAAAAAGTCACAGTGAACACAGTGAAAAGAACACAGTGAAGAATGGAAAAAATATGTAAAAGGTCCTTGCTGGTGTTACATTTGTGCATCTGTAGGGACAAGCATGACAGTTAGCCAAGAGCCCTGAACACTCAATTTCCCCTTTGAGAGAAACTGCGTTCATGGGTTTTTCTTTACAAAGACGCCTCTGAACTTGGATTCTTTCCTATGACCCTGAATGCCAGCTTGTTCCTTGAAAAGGAGGGGATTTAAAAGGCCATAAAACTAGAAGAACTTCTTCTGGATAGACAGACAATTAGAACAAAAGGGTATTTGCATCCTATATAGAGGTAGAACTTCTTACTCCATTTCAGCATGTGCAGAAAATAATTTTATTCCTGTTAAATAATTTCATTTGTTTGTAATGCCTTTCTTGTGTCCCAAAGATTCCTCTCCATGTAAAACTAAATAGCTATTAGAATGGCAGAGAAGGCTTTCATCAAAGTCGTATGACTCATCTTTTTTTTTTCATCTGCATTAACATATGACCCAGAGAAACTGGCTGAAAGTTTAGAAGCCTTCTCTGCCATTCTTGATATTTGTGAAGTGTTTTCAAACTTGTTTGTAAATTTTTTGTCTTTACTGTCTGTGTTAGACCCCCTCAGTTCTCTGTCCCTTTTTTCTTTCCTGCTTATCCCTGGCAGAGGAGCAGCCTGAGGCAGGGCTGGCTCCAGCAGCTCAGGCTGAGTGTAAAGCCCTTTCTTGCTCCTCAGTGAAACGGATGGATGGGCTCCTTGGTTCAGCTCATTCACCAAACTCCCTGGGCAGAGCAGCCTGTCAGGCTCCAGGAGCTGCAGCTCTGCACTCAAGCCAGGAGAAGTTGCACCTTTTTCTGTGTCCATCTAAATGCATCACATGCTGAGCCCAAGTCATTTTCCTCCAACCCTACCACAAGACAAGTAAACACCAGGCTTGCTGTGTGTTTGCTTACCACTCTCCAAGGAATGATTTGCTGCCTGAATTTTATGGGCAGAGGGAGCCAGTTGGGGCACCCCAGAGAGAGACACAAGCCTGGGTGAGCCATGCTGGGGCAGGAGCCAAGGCAGCAGCAGTAGCAGCAGTAGGAGGCTGGAAGAAGAGACGATTCACAAAAGGAGACTGTGCCTTCCCACGCTGGGCTGCAGCTGGGGGCTCCCTAGCCAGTGGCAAGGCCAGACAGAGGTGACTCACTGAGGTGACTCAGAGGTGACAGAGCTTGTCCCTGACAGTATCTGCCCTTCTGACCAGAGTTATTATGGATGACCAGCTGAGAGGAACAACTGCTGTGGGGAATTCCTTGGTACTGATGGGAGCTGTGGGGCTGTCTTTGGGGATAGGGAGACTTCACCTGCCTTCCCCCTTGGCTCACAGCACCCTGCTTCTGCTGCAGAGCAGCACTGGCACCGACTCTGCCTGGTGAAGCAGTCCCTGTGCCCTGAGCCTGCAGGTTCTGTGTGGGCAGAGCACTCAGTGATCCGCTGCTGACAAGCACAGAGAAGTGTGGGAGCTCACACCAGCCTGTGAGAAGGCAAGCAGACATGTGGGAAGCAGTCACATCTCTGGCCAGCTGAAGATGGCCTCATCCCTGCCAGCCTGGCAGTCATACAGCCAGGGACTGACTGTATGGATGTACCCCAGGCACATCAGTACCACTGCAGGTCCCACCTCCCACTCTCCTCTGCTGCCTTAGTCACATCAATGTGCTCCATAAAGGAGAATGAGCTGAACTCTTATGATGAGCTGGATGAAAAGGTTATCATCCCAGCTGTTTGCTGCTGCCTCACCACCCAGTGCTTTTGCTGCCCAGCTGCCCTGCTCCATTACATTGCATGAGCAAGAAAACAAACCAGCCCATTAATGGCAGAATGGAGGGATGGGTCAATTGTGTGAATAATCTGAGGTGTGATCTGGTCTCAGGGACAGCTGAAACATTTTATCTGGCTGCAGTCTAAATCGGGTTTTATTTGGAAACAGCTGTAATGGCTTGAAAATTGTCCATTTCCAAGCTGTCCCTTGCACTGCAGGGGTTGCTGCAGGTGACTGCTGCCAATCTACCCAAGTGTCACTGGCAGGTTGCTTGCCTGAGTGCAAGGCAGGCAGCTTGGACTGAGCTCCAGCACATGGGGACTTCTCAAATCAGCCAAGCAGCTTTGCCCAGAGGCTGGCAGGCAGGGCTCAGATGATGTGCTCTTCTAGGAGGGTGACCACCCAGAGCAGACAGCTGAAAGAAAATGGTCCAACGCTGGCAATAGTATCTTAAAGCACCAGTGCTTTTGTATTGTGAAGGTTAAGCCATCCTGTTTGGCACTTTAAATTCCAGATTATCTGAATTTTCCATGTACTTGGAAAAGGAATATTTTACTAATTAATCAAAGTTGATTTAAAAATTCAAAATATATTTTTATTATTTTTTGGTATATAGAATGGATTTTTTATGTTTGCCCCCATATGCCCCTGAAAATTATGAATTTGCATACATTGGATATATAAGAAAAGCTGCAGCAGACCATTATCTTGGTTTTATTTGCCAGCAAAATCCTCTCTAAATACAGAAATTATTTAAGTTCTTACTATACTGAGATAAGCTTGATGTAAGTAGCTGTAATATTGTACAGTAATAATATGTAGGCACCTCAGTCAATTTTTCTCAAATCCAGAGAAGATTGACATCTTCAAATAATCCAGTCTAATTGCTTGTTCTCATCCATAGGATAACAAATACACATCCCAAACACCAGGGAAAGAAAAAAAAAAGAGAGAGAAACAAAATTATTTTTTAGTTCCCCTAAGATATAGCTCCCAGCCTAGCTTAAAACACCTCTGATAATATACTAGACCTTCGAGCTTCACAGATCAGGTAAGCATGAACAAGTACAAAATAAAGTTTTATGACCAGAAAAGGAGAACTCGCTTTCTACTGAAAACACAGAGGTGCTTTATTTTTAAGGTGAACTCAGTTCTACAGTGATCTGGACACAATCATAGAGGCTAGATACTTAAAATACCAACTGCTCCACATATTCAGTGGGAGCATGCCTCGAGGCTCACCAGTAACTCATGTAACCAGAACTCTCAGCAGACAGACAATACTTTCATTTCTAAAGCTGTGAACAAGCAAAACCTCACTAATCAAGGAAGCGGATAAGCATGTGTTGACACCCCTGCCTTACTCTCAGGGAGTGCAATGAACTTTGTGCAAAGTGGGTCAGCTGGAGCTGGGGTTCAGCGTGCAGGACTGGGGGTGCCTCCCACAGGGGTGTCTGGACCAGGGGCACCAGCAGAATACAGCAGCCCCCCTGATCCTCTGCAGGCTCCCAGCAGAGATGGAAAGGTGGGTGGTATGGATTGTGACAGGGGCTGTGTAAGGAAGATGCACAGAGCTCTGCAAAAGGTGTAAGTGACCAAGGCTTTCAGCCTTGCCACTCTCTTGTTCCCTAAACTTGATCAAGATTTTTTTCATCCTTTCTACTCCATTTTAGCTCCAAGGCCCTTTCTCCTGCCATGCTGGGCTGGATGGCACCAAGCCCTGGGTCCCAAGCACTGCCAGGAGAACTCATAGCAATACTGATCAGGATGATAGTCACATAATAAACAGTTCTTTCAGATCTTGTACAAAAAAAGAAAAAAAGAGCTACTAAAGAAATAAAAAACCCCACGCAAGACTGGAACCTAAAGAAAGTAAACCACAAAAGTTAAAAAAAAAAACTTTTCTACTTACTGCATATATAATGGCCTGTTCCAGAATTGTGATGTGTCGAACGTATAACAGGGTCCAGTGGCTTGGGTGGAGTGGCAGAGGGTAAAAAACAAACTGCAGAAGCAGCAGAAACAGATTTAAAGGTCACCAAGCTCATTCACTTTGGAAAACAAGTGAACACTGCAATGCTGTGAACAACACTGTGCCTACTGTCTGTTCCACCACTCCCCATGACTGCTATCCTACTCCTTTTTCACTGTCATTGCAATATATTTATCAGTGGAGAGCTGAGATACATCAGATATCAGAAGGAAAAAATGCAGAATGGGGAAGGAAATAGCTTTGCCTACATGTGCATGGTGGAAGGAAGATGTGCAGGTACTTGCACTCCATGGAGACCATGACTTGCTGCTGGCTCCGTGTAATGTCAGCCTGAGAATGTATGAAGAGCTGGGTATTGAAATGATTTTTCCTACCCCAATAAAATACATTTTAAATGGAAGCTGTTTGTCTAATTTTCCATTTACTTGTCTAATAAAAACTACTGTTTCCTTTTGTGTTCCCTATGCTTGCTTTCATCCAGTGCTGGTTTTGACTGGGATAGAGTTGATTTTCTTCCCAGTAGCTGGTAAGGGGCTGTGGTTTGGATTTGTGCTGGAAACTGTGCTGATAACACAGAGTTGTTTTGGTTATTGCTGAGCACAGCTTACACAGAGCTGAGGCCTTTTTCTGCCTCTCCCACCACCCCAGCAGTGAGTGGGCTGGGTCTGCACAAGGAGCTGGGAAGGGATGCTGTCAGGAGAGCTGGCCCCAAGTGACCACAGGGATATCCTGGGATATCCTATATCATGTGGAGTCATGCTCAGCATCTAAAGCTGGGGGAAGAAGGAGCAAGAGACAACACTCAGAGTGATGCTGTTTGCCTTCCCAAGTGACTGTTACATGTGACAGAGCTCTGCTTTCCTAGGGTGGCTGCACACCTGCCCATGGGGAGTGGTGAATAAATTCCTTGTTTTGCTTTGCTTGCATGTGTAACTTTACTTGTCAAGCTGTCTTCATCTCAGCCCACAAGTGTTCTCACTTTTACCCTTGTGCCTCTATCCACCACCTTATAAAATTCCATTTCTGCTTTTTGAAAATGGTGATATTTTATTCTGTGTATGGAGGTTTAAGTGCAGCAACTGGAGTGAGACCAGAGGTCATACTGGCAGAGAGAGCAGTGATTGTACATGGTGTGTGAGTATGCATGTCAGTGTGTATGCATGGTATATGTGCTGTTCTTTCTGTAAAATATGTTTGCGCATTAAATAAAATGTTAAGGCTTTTATAATTACTGGATACGGAGGTCTTCTAGATCAAGTGGATGCGAAACTTTGATTTTTGTCTTGCTATTTAATGCATTTCATAGCATTTTCACAGCTTTGTCTCTTATTGTCCTTTTATTGCCAATATTTCTGTCACTGCCTTTTTAAGTGTTTAGTCTTCTGCTTTTTATTTTGTGTCTACACCTATTTTTTCACCTGGTTTTAATGACACAGGAATCCTCCAATACACTTGCCAGGGTCAAACCTTTGCACCCTCAAGAGTAGGATTTATTCAAGGCAAAGCTTTGTGAGCTGTTCTTACTTCAGTAACCAGTTTCTTTCCTGGGAGAAGAAGGAAAGTGCCAATGATTTAGTTATCTGTCTCACAAGCTGCAAGATAAGAAAAAGACCTTGGATTTTCTTACCTTTACTCATACCTTCCTTGTTGTTACTCCGTTTAGCATTGCAGGACAGTTCAAATTAGCAAGACACCACTTGTATCATGGGAGCCATCCAGCTCTGGAAATAACAGCTACAGTGCTGTGCAATGTTTCTGTGACTTTGCAAATGAAAACAGGTGAAAATCTCCCTCTGGGTATCATGTTTAAATTCTCCATTGCACAGCTCTCCTCTCCATCAGCACTGACATTTCAATCTTGAGTCACTCCTCTTTTTCCTTTCTGGTCCTTTTAATCATTTCAACGCGGGAGAAAGAAGCGAAGGGAAAAGAGAAGGGACTAGAGTCAAGTTTCCATATAAATTTAGCTCAGTGGAATGGGCTAGGAAATACCAAAGGAGTTGGAAATTAACTCAGTCAGAAACCAAATACCTCCTGCCTACATGCGATGTTGTGGTTACCAGGACCTTTGTAATTTTTGAACTTGTCCTTGTTAATGCTTTTTTTCCAAATAAAAATTCATAAGCAGCACTATTCCATGCATCCACAGAAGAGCCCTTTCTTAAGGAAAATTTATGCAGATGTGTAGTAAGATCAAAGGATGGGTTGGATCAGCAAAAGTTCGGTTTCAGTGCTTTTAAAAGCAAAGCCTACTTCAACTTCCCTTTGGTTGAGGCAGATTCAGGAGCAAAAAATGTTTCACTACTATCTTCTGCCCAAACTGAAGAATGATTTCAGACCACATGTCTGTACTTACACTGTATGGCTTTTTGCTGCCTAAGGACAAAAGGCTGCCTCCCACTTTTCTTATAGAATGCTCATTAATTGCAACCACAGTAAAATATTTTGTAAATTGGAGGTAGAACAATTAGAAGGTATATGGAAGGTATGCATTTTACTCCTGTTTTTGCTTTTTCCCTCAGGAAATGAAAACAATTTGTGGAGAAGAGAGATATTTTCATTGGTAATATTTGTGCAGCCTTAAACAGAGAGCTCTCCTGATTCTTTGAAAGGAGAGGCTCTTGTTCCTTATAGTTTCACATGATGCCTGCTACAGAAAAGAGCTGAACATGTGATGTGTGTGTGTGTGTGTGTGTGTGTGCTTCCAATGGCAAAAAAATTACTTTCTTATGTTATTCTTTGTCCTCAGATATTATTACTGGATGAGGAATTGTGAGAACTTCAGAAAGATGTACGTAATTTCTCAGTACAGTACCCTGAGTGTAGAGTAAAACAGATTTTTTTTGTGAAGTTTGACTCGAGGTATCTTGAAACATAAACTGAATTCATCCACAAACAGAAATATTAATAATATTCTGGGGTCAGCATATATATTCTCAACAGTAGCAGTGTACACTCTTATTTTAAGGAAATAAATTATGGATGATAACATCAAAGATATTTCAGTGAACTAACCTGAGTTTTACAAGGGTGCATGAGTTTAGACTTAGATGCCATACCTTAAGACAGTATGTTCTGGAGAAAACCTTTTTGTTAAGCTCATAAAAATGCTTTAGAAGAAGCACACAAAAAGAAGTTATGTTACTTTGACCTGAAAATATTGATAAAGCACTACAAATAGACCAGCTATTATTCAGTTTCTCTTCTTTCCACATTTACATTTTAAAATGTGGTCAGTTATCTTTACATTGCCAGTGATGATATTTTGACTACATTGAAGTCTGTGACAACTCCCTTTGATTGCAGCAGCACTTGGATGGTCTCATTTTCATGTACATATTGATTGAAACACAGCAGTAGTCAGTTCATTTGCCTGTTTAGCTTTTTTGTTTTGGTTTGTGAAGAGGAAAGGATATTTTACCTATTAATGAAGGGACAATAAAAGCTAAATAATAAAAAGAATAAAGCAATGATCAAAAACCTGTTTTGATAGTATGAACATGTCTGTAATATGGAAAATAAGGAAACTTTGTCAAAGTGTGTATGAGGGCTACTACTAAGGAAAACTGCATAAAGGAATGCTGTATCAATTTTACATCCTGACTAAAGGCTTTGAGTGGCAAAGCTGCTTAGATATTGTAATCATCATAAGTAATAGCCTGCACCACAGTACCTCACAGGTCATCACAAATAACATCACAGGCATGAACTGTCCTGTTTCAAGAAAATGCAAAATGCTGAAACTTCTGAAGCAGCCTCTGAGGATCTTCAAAGCCAGATAGGTGATTCCTGCCTATAGTGTAAAAATCTCTCTCACTCCTGTAATTATCTCTTCCTCAGAGTCTCTTCCTTTTCCAAGCAAGGGAAAGTATTTCTCCTTTTTGTTTTTTCAGCTATCTTTTGCCACATGACTGTCAGTATTCTTCCCCCAAACTTAATGAAATGGCTGAAACATTAGGCCACCTAGTTATTAAGTAGAAATATCAATAAAAATAGAAATATAGCACACATAAGAGTCTGTAGTCATATATGAAAGCTTGCATTATGGTAGAAGAGATTCTTCTTGACTGTCTGATTCAAAGAAAGCATGTATGGTCAGCCCAAACCAATTTGATGAGAAATCAGTTCTTTCACCTAATATCTCAGCAGGAAAAAAAAAAGTAAATTAAAATTCCCAAAGGTTCTCAGCTCTTCCCACCCCACTATTGGCAATATGTTGAGCATGTTGAAGTAGGATGAGAACTTGCTCAGCATATGCTTGGGAACAAATGGAAATGAAGCAATGTAATTATGTACAATGTAGGTGGATTTATCTGATCAAATGCAGAGATCTGCAGTGTAGATGTCTCCTGACAAGTTCATCACACTAAGTTCCTTTTGTAGACAATGAGAGAAATGAGAATTCCCAGGATGTGGCTCATCCCAAAGTAGACATGTATGTTTGGTCAGACAAACTGTTTCCAAACACCTATTCCTCAGCTGGTTGGAAAGGGAATCTGAATGGTGACTAATTAGTTACAGGCTAATTAGAAATCAGTATTTACCTAATATCTTAACTTTATCTAAAGTGGGTTGAACTCTACATTTATTTATTTTTTTAGTACAAGTAAGATGCCAAAAATTTTACAGTCTATTTCCCAGGTGCTGCCATTTCACCTGACTGAATGCTGGGCCTCAGGAGAGATCCTGAGTTTCAGAAAGTCCTTCTATTAATCTATCTTTTGGACAGTCCCTTCATCCTCCTCTTCATTTTGGCTAATGTTTCCCCTCTAGAATTCCAAGGTTTCGCTATTTAAACTTGGAAAGCAGAATTTTTTTTTAAATCTTATTTTGGTTGTCCATTCCAAAACTCAAGTCCACCTCTTTTATCCTTCTCTCCTACAATAGTGCAACTTTTTCTACATCAGTCCTATGAGAGGTTTGCAACCCGTCCTTAAGACATCTTTTCAGTGGTTTTAATTGAGAACTTTCTTTTTGTGCCATGACAGACCACAGAATCACAGAACATGCAGGGTTGGAAGTCACCCACAAGGGTCATCCATTCACTCTCCTGGCCCTGCACAGCACCACCTCAAAGAGCCACACCAGCTGCCCAAGAGCTTCTTGAGCTCTGTCAGGCTGGTGCTGTGACCACTTCCCTGGGGAGCTGTTGCAGTGCCCAGGCACCCTCTGGGTGAAGAACCTTTTCCTAATATCCACTCTAAACCTCCCCTGACACAGCTTCAGGCCATTCCCTCAGGTCCTGTCACTGGTGACCACAGAGCAGAGATCAGTGCCTGCCCCTCCTGTTCCCCTCACAAGGAAGCTGTAACTGCAGTGAGCTCTGCCCTCAGTCTCCTCCAGGCTGAACAGACCCAGTGCCCTCAGCTATTCCTCATATGGCTGCTCCTCAAGGCTCTTCACCATCTTTGTTGCCCTCTTTTGAACACTCTAATAGCTTTATATCCTTCTTACATAGTGGCACCCAAAGCTGCACACAATGTTCAAGGTGAGGTCACACCAGTGCAGAGCAGAATGGGACAATCACCTCCCTTGATCTGCTGGTGATGCTTTGTGTCCGCCTTGAGTCTTCCAAATTTAAATTTAAGCCTATCCATCATGAAAACAGAGCTGCTTGAACATCTGAATATCCACCTACCCACTGCCAGTTTTGTCTCAATGTCAAGAAACCCGTGTTGCAGGCTTTTTTCACAAATAATATATCAAGATTATTGACCATTCTTAGCATCCTCTCTCATACTGCCTTTGGAAATGTTATGTCAAAACTGGATGATCTTGGTACTAACCTTCTTCAAGTTGTGAACAATCAGAGTCATCAGTCTCCTTTTCACACATTTCCTATACATCTACCTATTTTCCACTAAATTTTCCACTAATTATTTTATCTGGATAAAATGAAGGCCTTTATACTGCCCTTTTTCCCCTGACTGCATCTCCAGCTTGTCAAGATAATGTGGAATGCTACTCCTGTCCTTGAGTGTGCCTGAACATGGTCAAGCTTGTGATCAATGTTAATTATTCCAGTCCATGGAGACCCTAAAGGCTTGAGAGCCTGGCTAGTAAGTTTGATCACTGAGGTCAAAATGACAGGGCTATTGTGCATTTTGCAGTGCTTTCTGTCCTTCTTTCTAGAAAACTGCAGTTGCATAGCAATTGACAAGCCAAAGGAGAATTAAACCTTGTATGGTGCTTTTTCTCCCTCTGGTGAACTGGTTTTCACCATCTGCCATGAGTTTGTTTTCCAGGTGGCACCTACCTCCCTAGACTGAAGCATCTTTCCTCTGTTCATGGAGCTAGGAACTTCCACAAGTGGAAGTCATTTTAAATAAATAACTGGGACTCCAGGGAGAGCCTGCCTCTATGGAGACAGTGCAATACTAGGCATTGCAAGCACTTTCAGTTTTCAGCACACACACTTCTGTTAGGAGATCCTACTAGACAAGTTTGAGGCTGCTTCCCAGTTTACCTCAGCTCTTGCTTTTATGGTTTTTACCAGGTCTGTAAGAGTTAAAATGAGCCTTCCTGCTTGAAGTAGTACCTAGGAGATAAGATTTCAACATACACCCTTTTACAATGAACTTTGATAATTTTTTAATGTATGATGGCATGATACAGCTCCCCAATTGCAGGGAAATAGATTGAAGGTCCTTTTCAGTGCTGTGTTCCTTATCATGTTGGTAAACCTTTTATAGCACAGACAGTTGTGCTTGAACATGCAGAGACCAGGATTCTACTCAGAGGCATTGTCCATGATTTTCAGCAATATTATCTATATTTTAGTTAACTAAACATATTTAGTAAGACAAAAGCACCTTTTACCTTTGCCAACATCTAGTGCAAACATTTAAATGTCATTTTGTAACATCTTACATTCCAGGTCATGTTTGGAGATTAAAAAATGGAGATTGGAACAGAGGAAATTATTAACTTCATTTATCACACTTGTTTGCTGATGCGTAGCTCTGGTGGGAATCAATAAAAGTTTATGCACTCACACACACAGCTTCAAGCTCAGCCAGCTGGGCTGAAATAGTGATTAGGAAAGCTGTCTTTCTCTTTCATTTCTATGCTCAGGAAATATTTGTTTGCCCTTACATTTGACTTAGTAAAGTCAAACCCAGGTATTTTCACTGTCAAGTTTGTGAAGTCACATTGCCATTTTCAGATTTCCTGACCAACTCCAGTCACTGCCAGATCATCAGATCTATGGGAGCTGAGGATTACAAAAATCAAGAGTCTTTATTAAATTATTCATCTATTTTCTGCAAATAGTCATATATAGATTTAATGCACAAATATTAGTACTTGTGTTCCACATTAAAGACCTGTCAACAGAATCTGCAGATATAACTTCTTCTTGAGGAATAACTTTTGGAGGTGCTGGCACAGGCATAAAAATGAGTGCCATGCTCCTAACAAGCTGCTGCAAAATTCTCTATGATTTAAGGAGGGGATTAAGATTTAGAACCCAAGTACCACTAGAGTACTATCAGGCTTGAAAAATTAGAGTGTAACCACACTGGTATGAAAATAGCTGAAGAACTGTCCTATTTGGATACCCTGTTATCCAGGGTCACTCCCTGGTTATCCCTTTATAGTTGCATTTGGGGAAATGATATATTCTAGATGCCAATGTGTCCCTAACATTCTTAGAATGAGACATTTAAAAGTCTAAAACAAAGTTCTATTTGATCTCAGTTAAAATGACATTTATTGAACACCATTGAAATGTGGAACTGCTCCTGTATCTGCCCATCTGTTCCTAAGAAATGTTTCACAATTTAGCAATCCTAATTTTAATCTTCCTTTTCTGAAATTCAAACTTTTAAAAAGCACTATGAGTAAAGGCACAAAACATTCCCTCTTTTCTATGGCTACATGTTGATGACGATTTCTTATTGCACATAAAAACAGGACCAAAATAGACTTTAGAAGATTTTAAAATAATTTTCAGTTATCAAAATCTTGCAGGATTTGGTTTTTAGGGAAATGTAATTACCTTTACAAAATGCTAAGTAATCTGATAAACTTTTAAAAGTATTTATATTGCTATTTAGGTTATTTGTAAAAGTTTTGGACTTTGGGGGTAAATAGTTCAGTAAACACAGTACACAATTAGTTTTCGTGTAGCATCAAAATGTATGTTTTCATTAAAACATTAAAAAGCCTATATCGCTGTTGTAACTGAATTTTTAAGATATAGCAACAAGAAGGTAAATACATTTTGTACAATTCTGTAATAATTTAGAAATACCATGTGACAAAAGCGTTGAAAAAATTATAAAGTATAGCAAGAATGTGCTCTGTGTACTTTGGGTTATTAAAAAATGTTGTTAAATCTGATTATCCTTATTACTTCCAGTTATTGCAGTATTGTGCTGCTTAAATATCTTTGATTGCCCAGTTTCATTTCTAAGAGAAGTGTCTGCAAAGCAAATAGATACATTTATTTTTGTTGTTCTCCTAATCAATTTTCCTGTGCTTAGAATGGAATGGGCTTCAAACCATGATGATAAGTATTGGTGATGTTTTGAAACCAGTTCTTTACACTTTTATTTTACAGTCCCTGTCAGACAGGTGTTTAAGCCACATTTTCCTTTTCTTGCTGCTTAGAGATTCAGTTAATTCTCTCTTCCCCTTGAGTATGCATCCCACCTGAATACTCTCCTGCTCAGCTTGAACCAGCTGGAATGCACATTCCTTTATGAGAAAAAATGAGTGAGTAGCTGAACTGGAACTGTTTTGCAGCACACACAGAATTTGAGATTAGAGATTCAAAGAGTCACAGATGGCTCACAAATTCATTGCTTTATAATCCTGTAAGGGGCTGTCAGAGAAGTGTTCTGCCTCACTGTCTACATCCTTCCAAGCCCTCCTTCATATCAGATCTGATTAATTTATAATTTATATACTTATCCTCATGGCTCTGCTGTGAGCAAGGCACGCCAGGTAACTGGAAGTGAGATCTAAAATGGTGTAGTGCAAAGTGTCAAGGCATTGATTGGGAAGAGCCCTCTGCTATGCACTAAGCTAATATTTATCTTCAGAAGGAATACTCTGTGCTGCTAAAGGCTCTGTCTTTGCCCTGCCTGTTCCTGTGCTCCTCACTCCCTATTCCAGCAACATTACCCTGCTCCACTCCCAGGAGAATGAGCTTCATTATGTTTGTCACCACTAATGCAAATGAAAGAAATAACATTTTAATGCAAATGCTACATGGGAAGCTGGAGATAAAGCCACATGTGTCAGAAGCAGCAGCAGAACAGCTTGAACAAAACAGCCTATTGACCTTCATGTGTTTTCCTCTCTTGGTTTCAACAGGGTCTTCCTGTTGAAAACAATCCAATTTTAATGAGTTTCCTTTCATAAGTACTCTGTTAATATCTCCAATTTTACCTTATTGCTGGTGATGGAATAACATGCATGTTTCTGTAGGATCAGGGTTTGAAATTTGCTAAATATGTTACAACAAGTGCAGAATGTCAGATAGGTGAGGCATATATAAAGTGATACTGATTCATTAGTGGCGGATTTTGTTTCACTTTATCTTCTAGAGTGAAAAAAGAAAAAAAAAAGAAAGGAGGGGGCAGGATATTACAGAGGAATAAAAGACAGAACTCTGAGGAGAGTGCTGTGCCAGAACTGGGTGGGTAGCACAATACACACATCAATGTTTGATCTTGTCATATTTGTCTAAATATTATGAGTGATAATTTCTGAAATATCCATTAATAACTTACTTTAAGCAATACTATACCATGGATTATCAAAGACAGTTACTTTTTGCTGAGGTCAATTTATAGTGAATAACTTCCTCTACATATCTCTCACTCAGACTTTTATCTCTTACCACAAAAATAAGAAAGACAAATATGCTTTTGAAGACACTGTGCAATTCACCCCATTTTGATTAAAATGGTATCATATGCTTCCAGTTTTCTGGTTCTTCTTCAGGCAAAACACACACTTGGAAAAAATACCACTCACTTACACAGCCTTAAATGGAGACAGGATTTTTTGGTTAGGCAACAGATAGTATGTGAGAAATGAAACTGAAATAATATCATTATATTGGTGCACCTTTTTCCCCAATATGTTGAGGTTACTACATGAGAAGCATGCAAAAAGGCCTGTTTGCTCTTCAGGTGGACTCAAACAGGTATGATGTGTGTTACTGGAAAATTCTGTTGTTTAATCGGTTTCCTCTTTATATCTTCCAAAAAAAAGCCAACAGTTCTTTATGTAAACCTCTTTTAAACCTTGTTAGAACCTAGGTTTAAACCTTGTTTAACCTAGGTTAGAACAATAGGTATGGCAACAAAAGTCAAATAGCTGATGCTGCACGAAAATATAGAGGAGTACAGTTGCATGCAAATAATATAAAACTAAATAATAATATAAATAAATAAATAAATTTCTGATTTTAAAACTACAGAGAAGACTGTCAAATTCCCTGTAAACTGTGGATATATTCTGGTGGTTCTTCCAGGGTAGGCAATGGAGAGACTTTTTATGCCAGCTTATTTTATGGAAAAATATTCAGGTAAACACAGCAGATCCACAAGGGAGTATCCATTTTATTGGCTTTCAGGCTGCATGAACTGAGACAAAAACATTTGGTAAAAATAAAAACAAAAACGCTTCACTTAGTATGTAATGATATTTTCCTTTCAATTACAACTTTGAAGATTAAATTTTCATTCATGTGGGGTTTGAAAAAAGCTGCTTCAGGAAACCTGATGGGAATGAAAATAGACCATGGTGTTTCACAACTGGTCCTGACACCACACTGAATTACTGTGGTATCCCAGAGTGTAAACATGAGAGCAAGATAGATTTAAGTATTAAAAAATATTCAGATCCTTCTGTGTTTGTTTTATTTTGAATCAGTCATTTGCTTTACATGTAAATTTAGAGCATTTTTATTGTTAAGACTGGATTTATTCATATGAATCATAAAATGTAGTTTGACAAAGTGCAGTTACAATGCATAAAAGAAAGGACTTAGGTTTGGCTTCTGCTAAGGGTAGAGTACTTCTACTCCTCTGTGGCCTGCAGTGCTTCTTGACATACCTTTTCCTTGTCTCTTATTCTCACTTTTTCCTACTCTCTCCAGTTTTGTTTTTCCAGCTGACTTTTCACATTTTTCTTTTCAGCCTCTCATTCAACCTCCCTAATGCTACAGTTCTCAGCCAGGTGGAGTGGGATCATGTAAAAGTCTCTACTAAAAATCTCCTCAGCACCACTGATTGTTTATTGATCTTGTGTGCATGCTGCAAATCTTTCTCAGCCAGGGGTAGAAAATAGAGACTTTTGATCACTGGGGGATCTGACTGAAGATTTCAAGTCTGCTGATTGACAAATTAGGGACTTCTACTTTTCCTTTTAGCTGTAATAAAATGTAAGAATTTATCAGAAAGAACACAGCTAAAGATAGGTGGTAAAATTAAACTGCTGGACTCCGAATTTCTTATTTCATGTGGGTGGGGGGAAAGTGAAAATGAGGAGAGGAAAAAATGAAAGGATTTTTTTTTAAATCCTGGACATTGATGTCCTAAATCTTACTCATGAAAAATTATCTTTCAAGAAATTTTTGAGCTGTATGTGAAGGTTTTGCATACAAACAAATGCAGCACGCCAAAGTGAAATTGAAATGCAAGTGCTCCTACCAAGTACCATCTGTTGCATGAAGTTGTTCCAGACACCCTTAAAAATGCCTTCTGGTCTCTGTTCTCAGTCATTCCTGTGGCTGCTTACTAATCTGTATGCTGTTTCTAACTCACTTTTATCTATTTCCTAAATACTGAGGGGGCAGGGGGGGATTTTTAAAATTTAAATAATAAATGAAATTAAGGGACTGATTTCTGCTGTTCATTACACATGTGTCAATGCAGAAATTTGAATTACCATGGGTCAGTTTCTTTCCCAGGAAAGAAATGGCAAGCCTGGAGCTTGGTAGATGCCACACTGTCACAACAGAACAGCAAGGGGTTTCCCAAATGCCTGTGTTTGGTTTGCATTGTTTGTGTTATGTTAGCCAGCTGGTCTTACTTTCCACACAATTGCTTTACAATACTTAAAAGTAGAGGAGAATGTGCTGGATTAAAAAATATCATGTTTCAAATTATTAAATATGACCCTTCAGTCATTTTTTTCACAAATTGTGGACTAAATGTAAATGAAGAGGATCCCTTTAAACTGCCCTTGAAATTTTAAGAGTTGTCATTACTCTTCAGGAACATATTGAAGAACAGCAATTCAGACATATGGCAAAATAGCTGTCTGCTTTCCAAAAGCATCTCTTTATAAATATTTGTGAGAACTGAATAGCCTTTAAAGTGCTTTAGAGAGCAATAGATGGGAAAATTGAGCAGCTTGTCATTCATCAGTGGCCTGGACTGTGTTTTATATGGCAAAGTAATCACAATTTGTAGCAAGGCTACCATTAGCTGTAAACTGTAATGGCAATGATAAGACAAATACTGTTAATTTAACTGACTCTTTTTCAGCTTTCTCATCAGTCATTTTTTCCCCAAATCCTCCCAGTGTGTTCTGACTTCTTCCTACATAAATCTCTGTTCAAACCTGCCAACAACTCATGTCTTATGTTCCATCCTAAATCACTCTTTTCTGATCAACAGTTTTTTGTGTGTATGAAATTATTTTGTTTGTGAAACTGTTGGAGATTCTGTCCCTGTTCTGACTCAGGATGCAAAAATTAATTGAGCTCTTTTAATTCTTGGGGAGAAAAAGACCATTCCCCTCACTGTCCCACCCAGTGATTGCTGTCCTATCCAGTCATCACAGTGCAAGCTCACATGTGGGGAAATGATCACTGAATTCATTATAACTATTGTTGATTGGGAGTCCTCACTCAAATTCACATCCATATGTGCTCATGCATCCTTCAATCGAAAAATTATACAGGACTTACCTTTTGTTTTCTCCGTTTCTGATAAAGAAAAAGAGAACCTTTTTACTTTTATGGCAAAATCCTACTTATGAAAGAAGTGGTTCCATTTAAATGGGAATTTAAAAGAAAAAAAAAAAGGAGAATTGGTTTCTACAGTTGCAACTATGTTCTCATGAATGTCAATAAGCAGGAATGCCTCGTTGTGGGGCATCACTTCTCCAGTCAGAACATTCGCACAGCCAGTGGTTAAGGCTCTACCAACACTGCTGGGTTTTATCAAGAGAGAAGTGAACAATTGCCCTGCTCACTGAAAAGGCCCCCAGACCCTGCCAGCTCCCAAACCATGTCTTGTCACTCTGTGAGACCATGCTGGGCAGCCTGGGCCAGAGCTGTGCCAGGCAATGTGCTAACGTTTGAACAGCTTGCACCATCACGGGACAGCGCGCAGGTCCGGGCTCTGGGCACGTTTCGTTTGCTTGGACAGACGTAGTCTTTGTCCCCTCTCCAACAAAGGACACCCTGATACTGAAATCATCACCAGCTGGGCTGGGAGGGCTAGGATCATTGCACAAACATCCCAGCATTGGGATGAGTGAAGTACAAGGAAAAGAATATTTATATTTATATACGAGTTAGTGGTACACCCAGTTCTGGGCATGGACACAGATCACCCTCTGAGATGGGCTGTAGATGTTGCTGCTGAGGAGAAATGGTCATTTGTGAAATTATCTGAATCAACAAGAGAAAGTATGATCCTGGCACTGTGGCAGGTTATACCTGAGGTCTGGCAAGAGTGGCAGATGGTTTAGGACTGAGGAGTGGGTTAGGGCTAGGAAGATGTCATAAGGCACAACCACAGATTAATGAAAGCAAATTCAGAAACAAACAGAAACCATAGTGCTTCCTCTAGTTCACAGGATTAAAACTCTCAATGAAGGGGAAGAGAGAGGTAAAATCCTCTGGAAAAGGAAAATTCAGCTAACAAAAAATTCCCTTTGAGTACTGCAAAAGAGAAAAGTTCTCAAATTTAGTCTGTCTTATGCACACTTATTTATATGCAAAAGTGCCCATCTAGACAGTACAGGTACCACTGAAGAGTAGGAGGGAACAGAGACTGTGGTATAGTCATTGTTGCCCTTTGGAGGATACATCCTCCTGCTTACCAAACACTCTTACCTTCAGCACCTGTCTCAGACTCTGAAAGATCATGTAGAAAGTGGATTTTACTGTAATGTGGGTAGATGATGTGATAGAAAATGCACTAAAAATAATTTAGAAAATATCTAGGTCCAATTTCCAGATAAAATAGTGAACTGAGATTAAATTCAAAGTTTCATACATATTCCTAACTTCGTAGTGCCTTCCTAATAAAAACATGTATGCTTCCCTGTCAATGAATTCCTCTGTTCTTCATGTCTCTAGTATGAAGTTTTTACCCTAGCCCACTGAGAGTGATTATCTTTTTCTATCCTTATTGCAAACCTGTAGAAAGTACATTGATCTTAGACATTTATTTTTCTAATAATTTGATCCTGTCAATATATTCACTGATTTGCTGTACTATTGTTTATGACTGTATTTCAAGTTTCTGTTTGATTCTCCAAGAAAATCAAAATATTTTGTTAGTCTTTACAGTTCAATTCTTAGATTATTACTCAGGTGATAAATGCTTCAGCCTTCAACTAAAATGTAAGAGCTGGAAGGTATGTACTGTGCCTTGACCTTCCTTTTATAGCATTCCAACTACATGACTGCGCACCCCATTGTGCCATTCCTTTTTCTGTAACAGATCAGGATGACAGGCTGCAGAAAAGGATTGCCCCATTACATCCCTGACTCCTAAATGATGTAAAAGATCTGTCCAAAAATTTTTAGCCATTGAAAATCAAAAATAATCATAGAGATATGATGAGGACTCAGGAGCCAGAATCCCTCGTGCCCCACCAGTGATCCTGGGCAGACCACTTGGATGCAGAGGTCCAGACCAAGAGGTGCTTCACATGCTTGTGTGTAGGAGCACGAACAAATGAGGTTTCTGAGAGAATGAGTTTGAAGGGGTAAATCAGCTCCTTTGACGTTTTGTGGAAGAAATCAGTTTCTCCTTCCTCGACTTTTATTGCATTTATAAATGCCATTTATTACATCCTGCAGTGCAGGTTACAGTGCAGGGCCACAAGAGCACTCACCAACCGCTGCTGAGCACCTCAGCGGGGCTGCCACCCCAGCTCAGGAGCTAGTATCTGCTGTGGATGTCAGTGCCCATGAGATGCCACACCTGAGCACACTATCTCAGACTAGCTGGGGAGTGTCTCTCCAGACGCTGGTAAGGCTAATTACTTTAGCTGCTCTATCTTGTTGATGTGGCTACCCTGCTTTTTACTCCAGAGCAGACTTCAAAGCTCTCTTTGGTGAATTACATACCTGGCAGAGACAAATAGAAGGAGCACAGGCATGATTGTAAGGGAAGAAACACAGTCTGACTCAATACATTGTGTTTTCAGAAAAAAACCTGACATTGTTCTGTAAAACTAGGAAAAGTAATGAAATTCATTGAAGAATGAAATTACATTAAATGAAAGTCCAGTCTTAGCTCCTGTCTGTGTCCAGAGCTTTTATGCCCTTATAGAATCTTAGAATCATAGAATATGCTGAGTTGAACTCCTGGACCAGTGCAAGACCCCCGAAGAGTCACACATGGGCCCTGAAAGTGCTGTCCAAATGTTTCTTGAACTCTGCAAAGCTTAGTGCTGTGATCATATCCCTAGAGAGCCTGTTCCAGTGCCCAACCACCCTCTGGGTGAAAAATCTTTTTCCTAATATCCAACCTAAACCTCTCCAATTCAGTTTCAAGCCATTCCCTCAAGTCACTAGTCACCATAGAAAAGAGATCAGTACCTGCCTCTTCTCTTCCCCTTGTGAGGATGTTAAAGAACACAGCGAGGCCTCCCCTCAGTCTTTTCCAGACTCAATGAACCAAGTGACCTCAGCTGATCCTCATAAATCTTCCTCTCAAGGCCCTTCACCATCCTCATGGTCCTTCTTTGGACACTCTCTTAGAGCTTAGAGTCATTTTTACATTGTGCCACCCAAAACTGCCCCCAGCACTCGAGGCGAGGCTGCCCCAGCTCAGAGCAGAGCAGGACAATCCCCTCCCTTGCCTGGCTGGTGATGCTGTCCCTGATGCCCCCAGGACAGGGCTGGCCCTCCTGGCTGCCAGGGCACTGCTGACCCAGGTTCAACTTGCCAGTGACCAGGATCCACAGGTGCCTTTCTGTGGCATTGCTCTCCAGTTTCTCGTTTCCCAGTCTATACACACAACCTGGGTTGCCCTGTCACACATGCAGAATCTGGCACTTGCCCTTGTTAAACTCACAATAACTCTGTGATAGAGAGAGCTCTTCCCTGGCCAAAGTTCTGATGTGGCATTCATTAGCCCTTGTACAGCTGTGGTTATACATTCATTCCACTTCTGCGCCTCCTTTCTGCACATTACTGGTTACTGATGTACTTCCAGTAGCATATTTGCATTCTTTCTTCTTCAGGGAGACAGTGGAGAAATTTAGATTTTCTTATCCAAGACAGCTTTGTATTAAATGCAGCCACATCTTGGGATCTTGGTTGTGCCCTGCCAAAAAGAAACTTTCTGTCTTTGGATGCTTCTTGGGTTAAGAATGTGGTGGGAGCTAACTGATCCTGGGAATGGACTGCCCTCTCCTGGAAAGCAGTGTGCATATTCGAAATATAAGATTTCAACAGCTACAAAAAAGTTACATAAAAATCTAAGGGACAAAATAATCCATTATATATTAAAATAAACTAACATTCTAATAATTAGCCAAAGAGATGGTTTGTTCCCTGCTTTCAGTATGCTCTGTATTTCAGTGCATTCTACAATAAAAACAGATGAAGCATCCACTTAAAACACCCCCTACTCTGTGCCGCTGAATCTCACACCTATTTCTAACTCTCATAAAGTCTGTATTTGTTCTGAGTCCTTTCTGCTCTCAACCTTTTCACAATCTGTATTATTAATGGCCATACTTCCAGTTTTTTCCCAGGGACTCCCATAGGCTGTGAAGACATCAAGCTAAATTATGGGAGATGTTCTCCATTGGCAGGCTTTGGCTGTGAATGCCTATTGGACAGCAGTATGTGGCTTTGGTAGCCTCCATCCTCTAGAACATTTAGTATGTGGCTTTGGTGGCCTCCATCCTCTAGAACTTTTAGTATGTGGCTTTGGTAGTCTCCATCATCTAGAACTTACCTAACAGCCATCACAGCAACTGCCAAGCATGAGGATTATTTTCCCCTCCAGATGCTATGCAGGCAAAATAAAATAGTCAGCAGGGAAGCCTTCTGTTTTAGAAGGGTCTTATACTTGGCAATTGGCAGTAGGCGTGACTTTTTCAGGGTCTGATTTGGTGCAAATGGAAGGGACTCATTCTTCAGTTTTGTGTATGGCAAATTCAGAACTGTTCCTGAGTCTCAGCACTGGAGGACACGAGTTCCAGTGACATATGGGGTGTCCATATGGGGTGTCAAGGACACCAGTAACACATGGGGTGTCCATATGGGGTGTCAAAAACAGCAGTAACATATGGGGTGTCCATATGGGGTGTCAAAGACACCAGTAACACATGGGGTGTCAAAGACTTCTCCATTGGGCAGGTTGAGGTAAATCTTCAGCATTGCTGTTGACAACCAATTACAGTGCAAAGCAAAAAAGGTATCAGATCCACAATACCCACCTTGTCACAGTCTGTACACATCAGAGGTAGGATTTAACTACCCAAAAAGAAAATATTAGGGTCATTTAGAAATCTTCAGGTTCTTACCAGCAGAAAAGTTACAGGATGTGAAGGAGATCCAGTTCTTTCTCAAGTGACAGCTGGAGCCTCATGAGAATTCCCTAGGGAGTCTAAAATAGTAATAGGTACTTTGCTTTAAAAAGTCATATCCCAGCTTATGGAAATAATTTATATCACAGTGAGGCTGTGAAAGGTTGTCCCATTATCTGTTAGGATACATAAATAGGTTTTACTTCTTCATCATTTAAGACATGCAATAGAGGAAAAGAAAACAAAGAAGCTATAATGCATTTAATTCTTTGCCATGCAAATCAAATCTTAGTATAGTTATTTTAATATTTTGTTTTGCACTGGCACATTCATTCTTCAGTGCCTCATTACAATGGCAGTTGTCCTTGTGTACAAACAATACCACTCCTGGAATGCACCACAAGGAGCATTGCTTTTCTTTCTGAGAACATAATGAAGCATCATCTTTAGGAAGAAGACTGACAAGCTGTCTAGAAATGTCAGTATGCCCAAAAAAAACATCTGCACTCATAGCCCCAGGAGTAATTTTCACCCTGTGTTTAAGTAACTACTACTCTGGACTAGATTCAAATATCCAATGCACAAGACTTTCATCCTCTTGAGCTTCTTGGAGAACACACAATACTTAGAAATATTTTTTTTAACTTTTCACTGAGTGGTGAATTTTAGTGTTTGTAACATTATTTTTTTTAATGCATTTTTTGTTAATTTCTCTGTAGAGTCACCAAAGATATCAAAAGCCAGCCTGACTCCTTTTTTAGTTCTTCAGCATCTTCTTTTTAAATTCCAATGGCCAAATTTTATTGCTTACAATGACATGCATGGATAGAAGTGCACTAATTCATTGCCGTTCTAAAGCCAGGTTAGCTGTACAATATTATCAGTTAAGAAGTTGCTGCCTTTTATCCAATGTCCTCATTTGCTACTTCTGCTTCAGTTCAGTAGAGCTGAAAAAGCTTTTGAGCAAACCCCTTTGTTATTTCCCACACTGCATATTTTGTACAGATGAAAAAGAGCAATTGAATAGCTATTCCCTAAAAATATGTATAGGAGTTATTTACTATAATAAATGCACATTTGTAGACTAAAAAGGCATAAGACATGTATTATTATCTAGTAAGTTTTCAAAGCAAATAAAACCCTAAAGGTGTTAACATCTTGGCAAGAGCTAAGCAGATGTTATGCATCAGAGAGAACACTAGTGCAACAGTTCCCTTTATAGCTGTACACAAACTTTCAGTTTTTATCATTACAGATTCCACTTTACACATGTAATATACATTAGAGGGTATACTCAGAAGACTTTCATTATCTTATTTGATTGGATAATACTGTACTTTCAGCACTCCTATTATTAGAAGAGTAACAGTAGTTCAACATGAATTTGGCAAGTGTCTTGACTTCATTAGCTCAGAAAGATGCAAGACTAAAAGTTCTTTCATTACTTGACTTACAAAGCTTTCAAACTCAAAGCATTAAGACATTACAAAATTAATTATCTATATTACTCCCCTAAAAATATCACTGTTCTTTCATCTTAATCACTATGCACTTAATGTCTATGGTTTCACTCATGCTGTGCTTAACAACCTTACATGTACGTAACAGAAAGTGGTAAAACTTTTCACTAGGTCTTTCAAAAACTTGCCTTGTTTTCAGGTTGATTTTACCTCCCATTTTTACTAAAATACTTATTCTAAATAACAAAGACTAACAGTGTATAGATACTCATTTTACTTCTCATATGAAAATCCTATAAAATGGGGAGCTTGAGAGAGGGAGGGATAAAAATCCAAACAACTCAAATAAACAAAAACTACTTTGAAAACCAGAAGAATTTGATAAAGGATGATTTACTTACCCAGGCAGTTTCTATTATCAGTATTTACAATTCAGTACACAATTAGATTAGTTTAAGACTACTAATCTGATTTGGGTTTCTGTAAATTTTTTTTCACTCTGTTTTGCCTTCAGGGATGGTGCACTTTGTTATGATAGCCTGCATACTTCTCTGTTATATACTGGTTTAGAAGGCATAGGTTGCATAACTTTATAGTTTTTGATCTATAGTCAGAAATATCTGGCATGTCAGGTAAGATATTAAGGATTTTATACCTTCCTCATAAAACCTTTCTCCACAGTAGAGGTATAGATACTATACCATCAGTAACTGGTTTATTATTAATTATTAAACTCATTTGCTAAATTCTCAATCTCACCCTTGCCTGTGAACTAAGTTTTCTTGTTTATCGTGGTTTTAAATCTGAAACATACAAATATTTTTAATAATAATTTTCAGAAGTTGGTGGTGGCTTTTAACATAATCAAGATTTTTCTTAAAAATTAACTGATTTGTTTCAACCAACTATTGTACAAGAGTCAAAAAATTGTTCAAAATGCTGGTTTGCTCTTAAACAGAAATCTCTTTCAACCAGATGTTCTTGTTTAAAAAATTTTGTATTAAATCCAGTCAGCAGTTTTGTGTCCTGCGTGCGAGAACCCTTGCATAAGGGAGAAAATAAGAATCTGTTACAAGTCCTGCTCTTCTTAGAAGAATAATGAAAAAAAGTTAAACAACCTTTCAATATTTCTAGATCATCTGTAATTCCAGGATCATATAAAACATATTGATCTCTGCATATTTATTATAAAATAGAATTGGTTATCTAGGTTATATTTTACTATTCTGATTAAGCCTGTAGAAAAAGATTTCCTTCAAAGTAAATAATAAGCTCTTGCAGTGTGTGTGAACCAACATGCTCTGTCTCATCCCTGTGCATCTCTTGATTCTCCTGCTACTTGTTTTATTGGCCCAACCTATTTTAACAGCTGGCATGGCTGTAAAAATTAGATGAGCTTTAAGGCCCAAGGAAGGACTTTGTGTGCACAAAACTTGAATCATTTTTTCAACTGTAATAGTGAATCTAAGAGCAAAATACTAAGTCCACCTATAAATCTTGTCTTGCCCATGTTCTTAGACCACCATTACAGCATGAACAAGCAAATAAAGTCTTTTCTACCTTGATTTGCAAGGGGTGGAACCCTGAGAATCAAAGGATTGTCATTCTCAAAATGATTCCCACATCTTCAGAAGGTAACTGAACAGATAGACTTTTTCCACCTTAATTGTTATCGTGCAGTTAACGTGACAAAAATACCCCAAAATAGATTTAGTTATGGAAGACTTCACAGCAATGCAGGTGCTGCACTTCTATATATGTTCTTTACTCCTCAAGCCCTGTTTTTATGGATGTTTTTACAGATCCTGGGTATCTAAGCTTTCTAAAGATGATCTGGTCATAGCTTACCTATGCCTTTTTGCTTAAGATGTACATATATAAATTGCTAATCTGACCACTAAAAGTGTGCACCATAAAAGTGGATTTAAAAGCCTGGTTTTTGCTCTGTGTGAGGAACAATTTGTTGAACAAGCCACACAGCTGAGCTGTTGAATTTTAAATAGTGCTCTGATCCAACTGCATACTCTATCTGCCAGACATATTATCACAGCAATACCAAACACCCTTGACTGTGAACAAAAGTATAGATGCTGCTTTAGTAGCAACCTTCTTTTCTCCTTTCTTCTAGCAGTAGGCAAGGTTGCTGAAAGAAAAGGTATTTTTCCAACATAAGCAACAGTTTATATCCCTGTGAAAAGGGTGATAAAAGCTAATACGCTTCCTGGAAGGATTCCCAAGATGGACAGCTAAATTAATTTCTGGTTCTCCAGATCAAGTGGGCTTGTTTTGCATTGTTAATGTGAAGCCTGGCTGCAGAATAGAAATCACATTTGCACAATGTCTCTGAACATCAAGGCCTCCTTCCCAGGGTACCTAAGTATGCATTGAATTTGCAAATGTGAGGCTAAATTTTAAAAAGGCATTTGCAAGTCCCAAAATCTGCAAGTTTTGCAGATGGTTGAGAGGTTGCACTGCTTTGTTTATCATTTACTGAGCACTCTGTCCCTGGATGTGCTCTCACACATGGAGGTTTGATTGCCGGGGAAGAGGAAAGGAAAACATTTTCTGTAACTGTCCAAAGGGACATTTTCTGGACTTGTCCTACCTTTACATAGGTAGGTATCTCCTCACTCTCACAACAGGCAGCCAATTTAGATCCTTTTTTACACAAATACCTCCTCTGGTGTCTCTAGCCAAGAATCAACAGAGCTAAAGACTGGATTGTTTCAGTCTCTGCTGTTAAAAAAAAAGCACAGTTTCTCAAGGAACAAATCTGCATCATCTGACAGTCTGAAACTCCAGAAGCAGAGGAGAAGCAAGAGGAGAACCTGGGCAAGAGCTGCACAGAGGACAGAGGACTGTGGTGCTAAGAAGCTGTTTGGTAACTCATCAGGGAAGAACGTGGCATGACCTTACGTCAGAAGAGGGAAGAGCATAAAAATAGTTCATTACAGCATGGATTGGCCAGCATGGCATATATAAAGGGCAGTTGCTTCTGCTGTAGGAATTTAATGTCAAATAAAGTTGTTTCCAAGGAAAATAAGACTGCTGTTGAAAGGAACTATATCCAAAAGCATGTATTCTAGAGTGGTTTTAACGGTGAAATAGTTTCAGCTCTTGTGATTTCCTAAAAACTTATCCTTTACAAGAAAGACACTACTATTTTTTTTCCTAGAAAATCCAGTTGCCAACAACACAAGCTAAGTTTCAGATTTGCTGGAGAGCAGAAGCTAAAGACGTCAGACATCCCTTCACTCTTAGTTACAATTGGACAAACAGTATCTTGTCTTCATTTTGCCAGACAACGTTAGCTCCTACCTCTGAACTCATTTGCCTGCGGGCAGTTCATTTTAATTCAATGTATGTTGTATATCAAACTGCACTTGTTTGGTATTTACTTTGTGCTGGTGACTCAGTCACTGACAAGTGACCTATGACAGCATGTGCAGCTGATCACTACCATGTCTGTCAGGGAGAAAGGACAGGTTTGGGTGGGAAATGTTCTCCTCAGATGAGAAGGAACAAGATTTCCCTCACAGGGAAGGTTAGTTTAGGATAGAAAAATAAACTGCAACATAATACCTGAGAAATTCAAAAGAAACAAGGTGAAGGTAGAGCTATGTAGCCTATACAATGTGCACGTAAAATGTTGTCCAGCCTTGTAGGTTGTTTTGTTCTTATGGTCAGTTTTGACATTTACTTGAAATCAAATAAAGCATGTACTAATAGATGTCATAGCAGATTTTTATCTCTTTGCTCAGTGAAATATCTCCACAAAATGAGTAAGTTCTTCCCGAGGGCTGTAAGAGGCGACTGCGCCAGTTTTCCCTGTGCCACTCCAGCTCCCTGCCCAGCACCATTCAGGAACAATCACAGTAGACGTAAGCACAGAAAAAATCAGGGGAAAGGTCCTTGTTCGTGATGCATTTGTGCAAGCAAAGATAAGAGGCAGTCAGGTGTTCTGATCTTTCAGTTTCTCTGCTGAATGAAACTGCATTTGCAGATTTTTCTCTACAGAAATGCCTCTGACCTTGGACTCTTTCCCGCAGAGCTGAATGGCAGATCAGTCTAGGGAGAAGTGCAGAGGATGGCATGGGTGCAAGAAGGAGAGAAATGAGCTCCTGTTTCCTCAGTTCCCTGTCCCGCAGCTGTCAGGTACCACAAGCCCTGGCTGTCCCTGTCCAGGCACACAGGCCTCCCCCGTGGTCCAGGACACAGAGTGCTGCAGCAGGGCTGCTCTCCAGGTCCCCACAGTCCTGACTAGCCCTGGGTCCCTCAAAGCCAGGCCCACCTGCATGGCCTCAGCCCATCCCTATCCCTAGGGATGTGCCAATTGCCCAGCGCTGGGGCTGCCCTGGTGTACCCCAGCTGCTGCTCCTATCTAGAGGCCCATAGGGAGTTCCTTAGGGAGCAAAACTGTTTCTCCATGGTCCTTGCAGCAGGAAAGAATTTGTGCCTTGCTATTTGATTCCCTGCTCCCACCTATACCACTCCAGCCAGTGGTCCCTGCAGCAGGGAGGGTGCAGGAGCCAAAGCAGGGGAAGTGCCTCTGGCTCAGGCAGCTCCCGGCACAGCCTCCTCTGCACAGAGACCTTCGTGCTCTGCAGGAGCTGCCACGTTCCCTGTCTGAGAATGGTTCACAGCAGGGCCAGGAGCCCTGCTTCTGTACAGTCATCCTGGGACAGGCTTTTTTAGGAACTAAATTTCTGGAAGTGAGCCCTTAGCCCAAGGTTTACCATCTGCCAGGAGGGGATTTATCATCTAACATGTCAGAGCACCAGCAGGCCTCTGGCTTTGTCTGCAGCTCCTATGAAGATGTTTAAGGACCACTTGTGGGAGAAGGATAGACAAGAAAAGCACAGTAAACATCAAGGATGCAGCCCTGGCGGCCCTTCTTGCACTGCTTGTGTGAAAGCTTTGCTGGGACAAGGAGCAGCATGGCTGGTACAACTGCAGCACAAGTGAAGAGCCTCAGGCCAAATGTCACAGGAGTGGCCGTAAGACTGTGGCTCTGTAGGGGGCTATGAGACACTCTGAGCAGGCAGCACAATAATGTCAGCTCAGATACTTGCTATCAAACAGCTTTTTGAGGCACTACCATCATATCCCTGCTTGCTTTAGCGGTGCTGATATTTACCATTAATAGGGAATGAATATTAATAATTTACATGAATATTAGATATGTGTATTATTTATGTGTGGTTTACCTGAGGTATTCTGAATATACTTCAAATGAGCTTTAAGGCCCAAGGAAGGACTTGTGTGCACAAAACTTGACTCAATACTTGACTAGTATTGCATCCAGTTATCTGAATGCATTTCAAAAAACTAGCCATTATATTTGCTATATTATGTAAACCTAACACATCCATGCAGAGGAGCTAGTAGAAACTATGAGGCTTGTACTATTCTGGATTGTACCATTATTTTTTTGCAATTCTGCTATTTGATTCCTTGTTAATTTCCCACATCCTGTAAGATATGAAGAACTATACCAAGGCAAAATCCTTTAGGTTAGACATAGGAAAGCCTTAACAGTAAGGTACTTGTTAGCTGCTTTCCTGAGAAGGGTGTCCTGGGAGGTTTTTAACCTAGGGTTAAAAGCAGCAGTCAGGAAGGATATTATAGAGTTGATTCTGTTTGAAGGAAGGGAGACTGATTAGGTGGCTTCTGGGACTCATTTCTTCTTCAATTGGTATAGAAAAGGGCTCAAACTTGGGTGTATGCACTGCATTTCAAATTAGAGATTCAGTTGTTGGTATTCACATGCAAGGGAAGAAAATACAGGAACAAACAATTGCAGGAGGAAATGACCTCTAGGCCTGCACCTCAAACCTTCCTCAAAGGCAAAAAGTCATAGCAATGTTCAGTTTTGGAAGGAGTTTTGCCTGGACAATGAGCTGCTTATGACTACAGACAAGGGCATCATTCCCCTGATTACACTCCATGAGAATATTCAGTCCTTTGGGTGAGTCTCATCCATTTACCAATATGTTAGGGCCATATAAAGTAAAGTGAGTATCAGTCTCTTATTTAGCAAGGTCATTTGAGTCAAGATGTTTTCCTAAAGCATTGTATGATCTGGTAATGCTGCTATCCAGTTATTCCAAGTGAAGAGATTCCAGCAGAGCTGGGACCATGCTGGTAATGCCTGTGGTGCTGAGAAGCTGGGTGTATGAGAGCCTGAGGCAGGAAAGCAGCTGCTGGGTGGGAGGCAGAGCCCAGTCTGGTGGATGCCAGCAGGACACAAAGTCTCCCTCCTCAGCTGCAGAACTGGCAGAGGCCAGGGATCAGGCCTAAACAAGTCTGACTTGCATCTCTCATCATAGCTGGGGGGCACCCCAGCTGAAAACAACAGAGCTGTCAAGGTGAGGTAACTCCAGAAGTCTCAATTATGTTGTGAAAAGCAGGGGCAAACCAACTGTGCTTGGTGTGCCCCTGGGGCAGAGGAAGCTGTCACTTGAATGAAATGATGTTGCTTGCAGGCTCATGCTGGAGATGTGTGTTCCCAGAGTGATTTGGAAAAGATTTTTCTTTCTTTGAAGTGAGTTATTCTGATCAGTCAGTCTTCCTGGGACAAGGATTCAGAGTCCTGTACTTTTCCCAAAGGAAACCAAAGTGCTGCAAGAGTGACCCACAGACCCAGGGCACAGAGCTGCAGCCTGCCAGCTGAGCAGGACATGTACATAAAACCAAGACAGCTAATGGGCACAGTGCTGTGGGAATGTGAGTATTTCAAGAATCACAGAATATTCTGACTTGGAAGGGACTCACAAGGTTCATCAATCCCAACTCTTAAGTGAATGAGTCTGAAGTTCTGGAAATGTGTTTCTTCTCTTCATGTCTGTAAGCTCAGTGTATCATGGAGAAGGAAGAGAGAAGGTGCAAAAGCCATTCAACAGAGAAAGAAGCTTTATTGGTAATGGCTTATGGAGAGTTGCTCTATAGCTGTGCTGAGGAATTCTAATTCATAGAAATTCACAGAATGAGAAGAAAAAGGCAATGAAAAGGATTCTTGAGTTCAACCATCATGATGTAAGAACATGTACAGATCTAAAATGTCTGTCAGATGTTTATTAAACCTGTTTCTGAAGTTTCTAGTCATGAAGATCCAAAAACCTCCCCAGGCAAAATTTCAAGTCTTCCCTGAGCCTCCTTTTCTCCCAGCTAAACACCCCCAGCTCCCTCAGTCACTCACTCCTCACAGGAGTTGTGTCCCAGACCCTTCACCAGCTCCATTGCCCTCCTCTGGACTTGTTCCAGGGCCTCAATGTCCTTCTTGCAGTGAGCTTGCCCAGAGCTGGACACAGCACTTGAGGTGTGGCCTCACAGTGCAGAGTACAGGGTGATGAAACTTACCCAAGGCCTGTCTAAAAGCCCTGTGGTCCCACTGACAGCACTGAGTGAGTCAGTGGCTGAAAGCAGCACCGTGATTAAATAACAAATCCTCTGCTCAGCTCTTACAGAAAACACACACTGCAAGCCAGTGCAGCAGAGCTGCATGATGCTCTCTAGCAAAAGTATAGGATGTGCAAGCATGTACAAATCTTTCTTTCTTCAAGCTGAAAGCCTAAAGAAAGTATTTTATAATTTGATACTGGACATTCACATTCTTTTTTTTTTTTTTTGTATGTTTACATTACTGTTCAGCTCTTTATCTGTGTTTTTCCAAATTAATTTTAAAAACCTTATGTTGAACTTATTCTCACTTAATCTCACTTATTTGTTCTATCAACATTTATTTTTCTTTTCAATCTAGTAATTTCTTGTCCTTCTAATTTTCCTAATTTTCATTAAATCTGTGCTATTTTCTCACAAAATTGTGAGCTTTTCTCTGCTCCAAAGAGACTCTATTTTTCACTGCATCATAACCTTTATTATGTTTTTGAGTACCTTTCAGTGATAATATTACACTTGGCTATTTTCCCATCACTCTTTCTCATTCTGTTTTTAATCTGTATTTCACACTTGCATGCTGTCTTTCCTAGACAGAGTATTGCATTGAGAAAATAAAGCTTTTTACCTTATTTATATTAGTTCAAACCAATCAATTTGAAACCTGTTATATTAAGGTAGGAAGGAAAAGGGGAAACTGAGAAAGAAAAGAAAAGCATAATTGCGAACAACAAATTTCCTTATAAGCTTTGAGCAGCAATATGAGCTAGCTTGTGGACAAACATGGCCTGACAACGTATCCTGAGTGTGGTCTGATACTTTTTCCATGCTGGGGATTTGATGTCACTCACTTTTTCCAAAAGCTGTCGTCTGCTGCACCCCTCTGGACATTGTCAGCACAGCACGTTCTCCAGAAAATCTCACAGCCTGAAGTGGGATTGCAGCATAGTTTTCATCAGCAAAGATGTGGTTTTACTTGTTGCTATTAGAACATGGGCGTAAAAATCTCTCTGCTTTTGATTGTTCTAAGATTTAGATTAACTCCAAGAGAAAAGTCGTTTCCATGCTACTTGCAAGCAGATCTAGAGTGGTTTCAGACTTCTGCATCTGTAGTCTATGGTATTTGCTACCTGATGACAGAGCAGGTAGTGCTGTCAGTGACAGAAAAAGCAAGCTTGTCTCCCCATAGTTCACATCCCTGCTCATCATGTCCCACTGCATCGCTTGGTGACCTCACTTCTCTTTGTATTAAACTGGGGAATCTTCAGGTCCTGCATGCCCTTCTACCCACCTCCCCCAAATGGTCCCCTAGTCCTGCTTCCTCCCACTCATGTCCCCATAATGTCTCTGTGAGTTGTTCCTGGCTTCCATGAGGACAGCCTGCCTCTCCCACAGCCTTGTGGCCCCAGGATTCACCTGTGCATGTGCTGACATACTGCTTGGAGGGTACAAACTGGCTGGCTGGCCAAGCAGAAATCAGTGGTGATTGTTTCCACCATGAGTGTCTTCATAGAAATTTTGGGTTCTTTTCTCTGTTTAACCATGGATTTTCTGAAGCCTTGTAGGAACATCCCTGTAGGAATATCCTTCTTTCAGATGTGATACAGGTTGAATGATATGCTCAAATCCTGTCTGTATAGGTTGGGATGCAGATGAGCTGTGGATGATGTTGGCATATAGACACAGCTCACCACAAAACAGTTAGTTAGGACCAAAGACTTATTCTCCTGCTAGTGTCACTCCTGCCTGTTGCCACTACAGGTTACACATTGGCTAAGAGCCCTCTGCAGTGTGACAAAGCTGAGTCTAAAAGCCCACAAAAAGGCCACTCCCCCACTGCCCCCTCAGCAGCTCAGGGTGCATGTCCCAGCTGTGCCCTGAAGCCATGTACCTTTTGGCCACTGCCTTTACCCCAGTGACTCCCAGCACAGAGGGGAATATGCAGGGCTCCCACCTTCCTCCCTGCTGTGTTCCCATCTGCCCTCCCAATCCCAGCTAAACGCTACCCTGACTGGCCAGGCAGGCCAGTGGAAACTCCTGAAGGCACTAAGGCTGCAATGCCTGGCTTGCCTTAGTTGAGCCCCATGGGGTTGACAGATGTGACAGATGTTGCTGAAATGCATGGGGCACCCTGCACACACCCTGAGGTCTGGGCAGACTTGAGATATCAGCAGCTTTGCCTGGAGGCCAAAGGCACATCATACACTGAACCAAAGTGAGTGTGCCTCCCAAGTCATGAACAACAAAAACTAAACCAGAAACAGAAAAGGGCTGAGGGAAGTATTTTTTTAACTCCAGAAAGGGCATGGGAGGGTGTTAAAAAAACAATTCTGATAAGGAGTTAGCATTCTCAGGGTCTGGTTTGGGGGACTGACTTACACAGGAGCATAAATCAGCAGCAGTTTCAATCTAAAGCAGTCCGAGTCTCTGACTGGAAATACAATTGGGACCTAAAGCTGAATACCCAGGACTATATTGAATTAAGTGTGTGGATTGTGTCTTGTTCCCATACTTTCCACCACTATGATCCTCATCTTTACCTTAACAAAGTGATGTCAAGCAATCTGAGAAAAAAAAAAAAAAAACAACAAAAACATGTCCCACAAAAGAAGAAAGTGCCTTCACATTTCCCAGTATCCAGTAGAAATTATTGAGCCTGATTTGCTAATCCATCCAATTCAAGGTTGTTTTCATAGCCACACCATGGCAGGGGGGGCACAGCACAGGAGAATGATTAACTTAATCCTCCTGCCTTGTTTGTTTGATGCTGTCTCACTCCAGTGCGAGTCAATAAAACTTTGTGCACCAACACAATTCCCAGCACATGCCATCTGGGCCAAAATGGGGATAAGCAAAGCTGCCTTTCTCTTCCTTTTCTTGCTCAGCTCAGGTAAGAGCCCTTTGCCTTCTGCTTGCCTGGTTGGGACTGGGGCCAAACACTAGCAGGCTCTGTGTGGTGAAGGTAGGTCCCTAAGTCAATGTGTCACTCCTTTCCTGGACAAGGATGGGTTTGATGGGGCCTGGCTGCTCAGAAGGAGCTGCTGTTGAGCACAGAGAGAGCTGTGGTTGCCCCAGGGTTGTGCTCATTAGCAACACCACAAGACCAGCTGCCTTGGTGTCTGCATGGGCAACTAATGGCCCCAGACAAACCTTTCCCACAGCCAGAGACAGGGCACCCTTGGGAAGCAGCCTGTCAAAGGCTTGTGCAAAACCCACAGCAGTCAGTCAGAAGTTAGCTCTAATTTCAGCAGGCTTTGGATCAAATGCTAAAGGTAAAGTTGTGTTTACTGCCAAGCATTGTTAAGCACAGTGATACTGATTTTCATCCTTTATGACAGGAGTTTTAAAGCTTTGAAATGGAATATTTAAAACCAAATTAAAAATTAACAGGCTTCTTTATATTCCAACAATTTCACATCCTCTGTTGTCAAACACAATAAAATGTTCTCCCTTGTTTTCCAGAAGGCAGTAGGTAGAAATTTACTCCCCAGTAACCTAGATCACCTTTTCCAGGAATATATCCAGAATTCTTTCTTACAGTTCCAAAAGATGATAAGTGTTCCACTGATGGTAATACATGGATTTCAAGCTTTGATGGTAATATATGGATTTCAAGCTTATCTACAAATTCTGTAAATAAATATTCCATATGTAGTATATATTTCAATCAGATTTCAATCAGCTACTGTACTCTCTTGTACTTTGAAATTTTGTATAATTTCATGGCACTTAAATGACTTTTTAAAAATACTGATAAATACATATCAGCATGGTTTTTATGAGTGTTTAATAGTTCAGGTCAGAATATCAGGGACTTAGGGTCAGAATACCAGGGACATATAATTATATGATTGCAGCAGGTTATAAAAGAAAACTGAGAAAGTGGGGGGTTTATTTGTTCATTGTTATCAGCTCCAGCTGATTTGCTCAAAAGTGATGGTCCACAACTGCCTTAAAGCAAATTTTTATGTTTTCTGGGTTAGTACTGGTCAAATATGGAATATTGACCAGTATCTTGAATATTCTGTTCAATTACCCCATGCAATATCTGGGTTTATGTATATTTTAGTTGGACTAATATACTCCCTGATGCATTTAAAATCTCTTCTATTATTTTCTTAAGTTTCCACTTTGCAGTGTTTTTCAAGCAACTAGCATCACCTTTTCTTTTTTATTATCTAAGTTTCTGCCAATCTGTGTTGACTTTTAGTTTATGCATGTCATCCAAATTCCCATGTATTCATTCTCAATCCAACTGTAATAATTTTTTTTCTTATAGTCACTGAAAAGGAATAGTATCCAAAGCAGAGCTCTTTGAAAAAATAATTTTAAGATGAGTAAATAAAGTTTGGAAAGGAGTATTTTCTTTTTCTAGTCCCTTGGAACAGTAGCCTCAGTTAAGTTAGGAAAAAAAATCAGGAAAGGAAGCACTTGTCTAGTAACTCCATCAGGAGAAATTAGCAGGCTAGGCTATTGGTGCTCTGCATAGCCCTGCTGTAACAGTAGGACTAGATATGGGAAGCCTCAGTGTCAGGGGTTTCTTAAGACATGCAGGTTTTATAGCATTGAGCCAACTCTGCAAAGGGACACAGAAAATGCCCTCGGGCAATGGACAATCTTATTTTCATTAGTGGCCAAAATATCTTTTATTTTGTGTGAATCTGTGTCATATGGAGTTAGGTGATGAATGGCCCATATGTCATGGGAGTTAGTAACACTGGAGTGATGCTGCAGTGAATTCAGCCCAAATATGAGTAAATGTAAGTGTAAATGAAAAATTCACATTACCTGTGAGCATGCTGTATAAAATTATGAACTTCCTGCATCTGTCAATAATAATCTATATTGAAAAAAATGAAATAATTAAACCATATGACCAATTAAACTCACTTGTGCAACACTGTAACCTGATGCTGGAGACGGAAATAAACTCTTGTAGAAATTAGAAACAGAAACATAGAATCTTTTTAGACATAGAAAGAAAAAAATTAATTAAGTGATAAACTCCACTGTGAGCTACAGTATTTTAGAGCTGTGTTAGAATTATTAGCAGGTAGATAATACAAATCTTATGCATATGTCACTTTCAGATCTAATAATACTAACTGATTTACTGATTTAAAATCTTGGGTTAATTTGTTGCAACAGAGATGTAGCCTGACAACTTCATTACTACATCTGCTCAACCCATTGCAATAAAACAATGGTGGGCATTGTAAAAGGCTGTATAATAACTTTGTGATTGAAGTGTCTTGCTCTAGGGCAAGACATGTTGGGACAAACAGCTAGGCAGTGACCAATGAAGCTGCAGGGATTGCACAATCCACATGACAGGTCAAAATCTCCCATCCACCTAATTCATGCTTCTCTAAAACCTTGATATGGGTATCACTTCCCTTCATCTTTCTCTGGTTGGTGTTGACACCACTTAGTCTCTCTCTCCATTCCCCCTCACTCTTGTTTCCCATTTTTTACTTTTAGCTTCAAACTCATGCATAATCAGAATTGCCTCTACATCTTTCTTCTGCCTCTTTCTTCCCACGACATGTTGCAGTCATTCAGCTGTGATTCTGTCAGGAGACAGAAATAACCTCAGAGTTTATCATCTTTTACCCAGAATTATGCAAAATAAATTGTGTCTTCACCTGTCCAAGCTACATGGAAAATGGGACTGAAATCCAGATATTATCTTAACTGCAGAATTCTCAATTGTAATGTCTGATTCCTTCCCTTCTAGTGAAAGGAGATATACTGGATGACTATTCAAGAACAGATGGTGTTTGGATACTTACTCGAAAGAAACAGTTTTATGAGACAAATGATGAAAAAGAATGCGCAGACAAATGTGAAGCAGAAAGAAATTTTACCTGCAGGTAATTTCTGTTGAATATTAAAACTGTGCCATTGTGGGTGTCTGCATATCAATGATATGTTCCTACCTTTACTCAGAACCACATCCCCATTCTGCTGCAGCTCTGCCTACAGCAGTCTCCCATGCTGTGCCTTTAGCTTGTGACTTATCTCCAGCCATAAATTAATTACCACAAGATCAAGGAAAGAGCGGATTTACAACCTACTACTCACTTTATAGTAAATATTCAAGTTCCCATTCTTATCCAACATTACATGGAGAACTGCTTGAGTGTCTCTAGCTGGGTGTTGCTTTGTTTCTCAAGAGTGCAAGATTGCTAGTTCATTGTAGGGACAGTAACTAACCTGAGCAGCTAGGATGATGTTGATAATGTTTTGCCAGTGCATTTCTAGTTCCCCACACAATAATTTATTCATGAAGTCATATATCCTGAATAAATGAGCCACTTGAGAGTAGTAGATAACCCTAACCTCTTACTTGTCTAAAATACTGAGTGCAGTATCTGAAAGATAAGAATGAATATAAGACAGTGCTAGCAAATTAATAATTTATAGAAAAATACTGATAAGTTTAATAATTTGAAATCAATATAAAATATTGCTTCCTATGTCAATATTGCTTCCTTCTCAATTTCAACAGGGCTTTCCTATTCACCAGGAAAAAGCTACAGTGTTTAACACTGGCTGAAAATGCTAAAATGACAGTGACATTTGCCAGCACAGACACAGTTCTTTATGAGAAGATAAGTATGTGTACAATAAGATGTAACATATTTACTCATCAAGTCTGTTCTAATGGCATCCTTCTTTTCTCTGCTGCAGTGCTGGAGCAAATCCCTCTATAGGGCAGAAAACTAATAGAGAATTTGGGGGCCAAACAGGAAGAAGCCACATTACTAAAAATACTGTTCAAGAGGGATCAAACACCAAGGCCTAGATCCATGGTGGTCTCCATGTGCCATTTGAACTGGGAAGTTACTTGTTGCCTTCCTCTCCGACCCAGTTATATAGTCTTCATCTCCTCTCCCCGGGTGTCAGATGTGTCTGGCTTTATTATTTAGACAGGCTAAAATAATTTAGGAGGAACCCATTTTTTCCCAGCAGATTGGTCTCCTGTCCTGGCTCTAACATTTCCATTTTATATTTTGAGGTTTGGGGAGATTCTTCTTGTGCAAACAAGAAAAGGGAAAAGGAAGGGAAAATCAAGATCACTGCCCTCAACAACTGGAAATTTTTCAGTGTCTGTTGCCAATAAAAGCACCATTGACATGATTTGCATTCTCTGTCTTGGAATCCCAATAGAACAACACCTGGGAGAGTCCGAGGCTAAGATGAATCAAAAGTTTGGGGGCCCTTATGTGACAAGTGCATTTTGATAACTATTTTCTGCTTTAAAGGGATGGCTGGGTGACACCCACACTGCAAATATGCTTATGAACAATGCCTATCCAAGAATCCCCAGCTGCTGCTGAAAGACATTCCTATTTATCCCTGTATTATGATAGTATAAGCCTGCATTATTTTGCACATCAAAAACTTGATATAGCTGTTCTCTTTACTTGATTATATAGCTTTATAACAATGCTTCAGAAATGTTTCTATTTAGATCTCTAGCAGCTGTAACTAATTTAAAATACATTATAGAATGTCTTCAGGCACAAGAGGTTCAAAACATGAGTAAAACACAGTCTATTACGTGCAGATGAGCTTCAGTTATATCTGCAGATTTTCAGCACCAATGAATGTTGTAACACCACTGAATTTACAAATTTGATTCCATTTCAGTTTACCTTATGCAGTGTAAAAGAGGGATTGGGATAGACTACAGAGGAACAGAAGCCAAGACTCAGAGGGGTATTCCATGCCAGAAGTGGGCAGAAAAAATACCCCACAAACCAAAGTATGTCCCTATTTACATTTCTTTCTGCTGTTCTGAACCTTTTCCAAGTTTCCTCATCTTCATATATATACACAGATTTATAGTACAAGTTATCAAATCCTGTTGTCAGGTGACTTTTAAAAACAAATTTATCTTTATCTGTCTTGTTACTTTTGACTCTACTGCAATGATCTGGATAAAGAAAGGATGCATTGTCAGCTAGAGAAGTTGTGTCTAAATGTGAGGTGTCTTAAGCAGATTAAATGCTCCTCTCAGCACAATGAAGATTTTTGCTATTGGTAACAGTGGGGTCAGAATTACTCTCCTCTGTATAAAGTGATATCTGTCCAACTCTAGGCTCCTCCTACCTGCCATACAGATAGTAAAAAAAAAAAAAAACATTGAGAAAAGTATCCAAGGACCAAATGGATCTGGCTAGGTAGAGTCTTCTCAGGGCCGGCTGCCATTGGGCTCACTGAAGCAAGTGGGGAAGCAGAGGTCCTGTGTCCTCTCATCTATGCTGAAGGGTTTTTTTAAAAATTATTTTGCTTTTATTCTAATTAAATACACTCGGATACTCTTGTTCAGATAATTTAAAAGTAATTTCGTCTTCTCTGGGAAGATTGCTGTAAGAAGAAGCCCAGCTTCACTTGCTTCAGATCTCTATGAGACCTAGTAGTGTTTGATGAATACTCTAGAAATACACAACTTTTAAAGCAACTCCATTAAGACAAACACATGACAGAGCCACAGGTTGCAGTGAGCTCATTAGATCAATTGGATGCACAAATTAAAGACAATAATTGTCCTTTGAGACTGTCATTGTCCTTACAGGCTGTAAGCTCACTTCTTTGTGGCAACTGGGGCTAGGGAGAAAGCTACTAATAATCGTAGTTAGGAATTATTTTTCAATTTTCATTTATGGATTACAATGGGAAATCAGTTTCTCTCATTTTTGCTCTGAATGAATAAAATTCCTTGCTAGCTGAGCAGGTTGAACTTTTCCCTTCCACACCACTAAAGTACTGGCATTAAAATAGAAATTTAATACTATTACAGTTATACACCTGAAAAACACCCCAATGCAGGGTTGGAAGAAAATTACTGCAGAAACCCTGACGCAGATGAAAATGGACCCTGGTGTTACACAACAGATCCTGCTATGAGATTTGATTACTGTGCCATCCCAGAGTGTGAGGACCAGGTCATGCACACTGGAGAAGGTATATTTACTTTTCAGAGAAGGATGTTCAAGTAGGTTATATTATTCCTGCTACTTTTTTGTGCTTTATTTCTATAGATTTTTTCAAACTAGAATTTAAATCAAGATGAACTTGAGAAGTTCTCAACAGAGAGGTTTTTTTCCTAATTGGCTTGAGTTATCAAAGTTATTTTGTAAATATGGAAGAACTAAATTTGCTGATATTGTTTGCTTTATCTTTATCGGTCTTGCTACATTTTACTCTACTGGCAGAGAACTGCAGAGATCTGGATAAGGACTATTATTGCTCTTACAGCAATAATTTATTTAATTGTAACAAGGGTAAAGTGCTGTGTGACACACTGAACTCCCCTTGCTAACAGTACATACAGATACATGACAAATTGCTCCCTGCAAGTGAAACATACTCCTGAAGCATTATTAATTTGGCCAGGCTGTAATGCGCAGCTTTCTGAATTCCCTTCATTGTTAGCTGGAGCAAACCCTACTCATCCTTTCAGCATAATCCTCCATGAATAGGCTGGGGTGTTCCTTGCTACTTTTCCTTCTGCCTAGGACCTCAGGGGGAGTGCATGCAGTGTAACGGCGAGGATTACCGCGGAGAAGCTTCCAGAACAGAGTCTGGACTGGAGTGCCAGCACTGGGATGTGCAAGAGCCTCATATGCATGGATTTATCCTGAAACAGTGAGTGACACTCAGCACCAAATTCATTCCCACAGAGCCTGGGAGAGCCTGCCTGCAGACAGCCTCATTGCTGCACGTGGCTGTTGCTGCCTCCCAAGTTTCTCTCCATTTTCAATGTACAGCTATCCAGAGAAGGATCTGAAGATGAATTATTGCCGCAATCCTGATGGTGAACTTCGGCCCTGGTGTTTCACTACCAACCCGAATAAACGCTGGGAATATTGCAACATTCCTCGGTGCGGTGAGTCTGATTTCCTGAGATCACTCCACAGGGTAGCTCATTAAAATTATGCAAGGAGGGGAAAGAAAAGAAACCACAGTTCTGAGTAACCTACAGATATCTCTGTGAATCAGGGAAAGTGCACATTAATAAGCAGAATCACTCATTAAACTTCTATTACGTAAAATCATGTATGGTCAGTGAGGATGAAGGTGTCACAAAGTGAAATATGGCCAAAGATGTTATGGGAAACCTTAATTTGTCTTTAACCATTTTACTTTTCAACTTACCTGGGAGGCAGGACATTAAGGTTAAATCAGGTGGTGGTTTACTGCTGATCTGCTAACGCACAGAAATCATCTAAATTACCATGTGGCTATACTGTGATATTTTACCTGGGTCTGATCTGCACAGCCAGTGCTGCCTTTTTCCTAGCAAGGCATGAATCCTGAGAAACAGGTTCATGCCTCAGGAGAAAAATCTGGCCTATCAGTGAGCTAGCTTAATCCATTAAGTTGAGCACACTAAATCTGGATATTTCCAAGGCACTGAATAAAGGGGTAACATTCCCTATTGTAGAAGTGGATTGCACTTTGAGAAAAAACAATTATAAGTGTGGTTTTTCTCTCTAGAGATTGTTTTCTTATATATCTGCATTTGCCAGTGCTCTAAGCAGTGGTGTGTGTTTGCTAGATGTGGTTCTCTTAGCATGCTCAATTACTGATGGCAGAATAACTATTTATAGACTTTTGTATGATAAATTGTGACAATTACCATAGCATTTCCATCCTGCACTTAAAACTTTAAGTTTAAAGAACCTTTTAGGGTCACACTCATGTCCTTGAGGAATTCTGTATATTGTAAGGATGTGCTGTAGGTTAATTTTCCATTTGCCCTCTGCAGGTTCTACGCCTCTGATCATTACTCTTGTTTTCTTTGCTGTTCCCCACATGGCAGACCATTTCACTTTCTTTTTTTCACTATTCCTTCTGTACCTCTTCCCCAGTTCACTGACTCCAGAGGTTCAACTCTGAAGGCTGCTCTGCTTTCTCTCACAATTTCTTCTTGGTCCTTTCTGCCCTTCCACACTACCTGTGTGTATTGTATTGAGTACTGTATTATTATAATACAATACTCAATAAAACTCCATCTCACTTGGGTTTACAAGACTACTCTGCCTTTCCTGCTCTGCTCTCAGGGGACAGTAGGCACAGAGTCTGGCTCAACCCAGCCAAGTTATTTACTGGCTGCTGTAAAAGGGCAGACACAGGACATCCATCTGGCAGTCTGGAGGCCCATAAAAATGTCCTCCTTGATTTTTACATGGCTTTTAACCAGTGTAACCTCTGCTGAAATAAAAAAACTACATCTTCAACATTACAGAAACAAAGGTATTCATATATTTTTGAAAGCATTACTTAACAGTATTTTCCTCCCCTTCCCTTTTCTTTTTTTTCTCTTTTCCTGTTACAGCTACACCCCCACCAGTCTCTGGCCTAGACTCCCAGTGTCTTTCAGGGAGAGGAGAAGACTATCGAGGAAGGATAGCCATCACCGAGTCGGGAAATGCCTGCCAACACTGGAACACGCAGTTTCCTCACAAGCATGGCTGGGTTCCTGACAGATACCCCTGCAAGTATGCTGAGCCTCATCATTTTAACAAATACCAAAGAACAGTTGTTCCCTATCAATCCACATGCAGAGGCAAGAGGAGGACAGGTTTTCCAGATTTATGCTGTTAAATTGTAATTCTCACTGTTTGTCAGTGTTCATAACTTCTGTTCAGGTCTTGCTCTTCATATTTTTTCTGCCTCTCTGTTTATTCTCATGTATTTTTCTCACTTGTCTCCTTCACATCCCACAGCATAACTATAGTTAGTTCACTAATTTTATGTTAAAAATCCTTTGGCTGTGTTTTGGCACATCTTCAATGCATTACTCTTCTGAAGAGTGATACTCCAAGGACAGCATACTCCCATACCTTGTGCTCCAAGGTCAGAGGAGCTGGGTCTGCAGAGCATTACTGATGTGCAGGAATAGCTGGGACTGGCCTGGTTTATAGCTCTGTAGTTTGATCCTGCAAGTTTTCCTAGGGAGCTGGAACCCTGTCCGCTCTCACGGGGCAGAAAGCAGCGTGCATCAGTTCTCCTATGTACACATTCCAGCCTTGCCGGGCTCTTACTGTAATCTCAGGGATATCAGTGCCTTGTGTTTTGAAGTCAGCTCTCACTGCTGCATCGTGACCTCAACAACAAGAGCAGAAAGTGTAGGCATTAGAAAAGTTTTTCCTATATCTTCAGCATTCAGACTGTGAAGTTGAAGACCACTGATTAGTCCCAAAGGAGTGATGCACGGGTTAATCAATCTCCAAAAGGAATAAATACACCACTGAGCTGAATTCTGCATGCAGTAGTTGTTAATAGTCATGCACACAACTCTTCTGGATTTCTGTGACTGGTTTAAAGTCTGTGTTCCTGTTTCTTGTTTTAAGGGGCTTAGAGGAAAACTACTGTAGAAACCCTGATGGAGAGAAGAAGCCTTGGTGCTACACCACCAACAGCAATATTAGATGGGAATATTGCACAATTCCTCCCTGTGACAGAACAGAAGAAGGGATTGCTGGTATGAATAGTGGACTGTAATTGAGATAAGGACTTCAAACTAGTGAAAGATTCATTGTTTCATATTATAAATGTGCTTAATTTTTTTTTTCAGTCACTTTGTCACTCTTGATGTTTGTCTGCCTGGCATGTTGCAAAATCTGCCAAATATTAAATTTTGAGTGGTTAGGAAAATACAGTGAAAGATACAAATCACAAGCTGAACTCAATAGAAGAATTACAAGATGAAAGATATTTATGTTTTTATATTACTTTCTTCCCAAAGGTAGGCCAATTATAGCAAATTCATTGAAAAATAAAAAGGTTTAAAGGGATGAAAAATTGCTAAACAAAATTAACTCCTAGTTTTGGAAGTTAGCCACAAATGAGAGGATAAGAGCTTCCAATGTAATTAAAAATCACATTGAAACATTCATTCATTTAAGCACAAAATTAACAAGAAAGTCTTAGCACAATCAAAAGGATAATAGAGAGACTGAAGTTTAACATAATGTCTGTTTGAGAAATATCATGGACAAAATCACCAGTATCTAATCTTTGAGGATTTTGCATGAGAACTTTCTTATCTTTAATTCTGACATGTTCACTTATGCCAAGATGAAACTGGTGAACCCTTCACTAAAAAACATCTGACATAAGATGTTAAAACTGTGAAAGGTTAAAACTGTGAAAGTTTTCTCAGCCCTTCTGCTGCAGGTGTGATGACTTCACTGGATACTGTCTGCATAAACGAGTCGTTCATTTTTGTCATCCTGTGTGTTTGAGGCTTTCTTGTGCCTGCTCAGTAAGAACATTAAAATCACGATGCCAAAGACTAGTTTCTGTTGTTTGCTGCAGATGTGCCTGTACAAGCTCCCCTAACAGAGGAGTGCTACCGAGGCAAAGGGCAGAGTTATCGTGGCACAGCTTCAGTCACTGTATCAGGGAAGAAGTGCCAGGCCTGGAGCTCCATGTTCCCACACAGGCACATAAAAACCCCGGAGAAATTCCCGGACGCGTACGTTTATCTCACCTTTTCTCGCTTTCTCTGGCAATAACTGCTGCTGGTTGTATTATCTTTGCACAGCTATGCTTTAAAACACTGCTAGGGAAAATATCGATCAAAGTGAACTTTTCTAATGTACAGAAATGTTTTCTGTTAGTCTCGTTTGTAAGAATTGTGTTTTCTTGTTACCTAAATTCTGAGTAAAATACAGCTGTGTCCCTTACTCTTAAATATGATCTGCAACCAACACTAGGAGACTTGCATCCAGAGACAAGGCATCTACTGAAATATGTGTTTCGTTTATGAATTTGAAACTTGCTGTTGTGGCCTCTCTAATGATTTAATCTGGGCAGGACACAGCATTTATGATACAAAACACACAGTCAGATACGTCATGCTCAGAAATGCCAACTGAGTGTTCTTTGCCATTGGAATTGGGCACCCAGAATTCTGTGCACTGAAATTTCCCCTTGAGTTATCTTCTTCAGATTAACAAAACTGTACCAGGAATGACTGGAGCAGTGACAAGCTAACCAAAATCACTCATGTGCCAGTTTTTAGTAAGGGCAGGAGAGCAAAAGGATTACAGGAGCAATTGTGAGGAAAATGTGGAATTCATGTGTTCTGTCATATTCAGAGAAAAAGCACTTCAGTTATTTTTTATTCTGAGACCATGCTGTGATTTAGGAGGGGGAAGTACTACAACTCTGCAAATTATTGAAAAGAGAAATTCTACTTGCCCATGCCCCACCCAGCACAGACATGGGATTCCTCTCACTGAAGTCAGTAGAGGACTACCCCGTTCAATAGAAATGGGGTTTGGGGCTGTAAGGGGGGATCAATTGCATAAGCATTTGTTTGCCATTCTTCTGAATATGAGAAGGAACCTTTTAACATTTAAAATTTTTTTGAAAAGCCTAAGTTCCCCATAATAGTATGAATTTTCTTGCATATTTATTACTAATTCACACATTCTGACAATTTTGTATGCTCACATACACCTACTTGTAAATTTTTTTTAAATTGCCATGTGGGGTAATTATTTAGGTACTAGTACATTGAAATATTACAACCAGATATAAGCCAGTAGTTGAATTGTTTCCTTATTCATAAATACATTCAGGATTCCAATGCACATGGGAAATACAACTCTTCACTAGCATCACAGCCACAGATGTTCTTGCTGGTAATAGGATATCTGACCAAAAGTAAAACCAATAAAACTATTATTTGTACATAGTAGATGTACATAGTACATTCTTTAGTCAAGATATTCCTGTGCTTACTATCAGTCTTGTGCAGCATGACTGTTGACTTTATTTGTGCAGGGATTTGAGGGAAAACTATTGTAGAAACCCAGATGGTGACAGCAGCCCGTGGTGTTTCACCACTGACCCCAACACGATATGGGAGTACTGCAATCTCAAGAGGTGTGATGATCATGCACAAGAGCCTGCACCAAATGCCTCCCCTGGAATGATGGAACAAAACACTGGCTGGACTACACCCACCACATCTGGTAACAGCTGGCTATAACCATCACCTCCTGCAGTGCCTATGGTAAATAGCAACCTATCAAAATTATTCTTGAGTCTCATGGTTTAACCACAGCCAGAAACTAAGTACCGTGCAGCTGCTCACTCATTCCCCCATCCCTTCTTTCGTGGGGAGGATAATTTTTTAAAAAGTAAGATTCATGAGATAAGAATGGTTTAATAATTGAAACAAAATTATGTACAATAACTATAATAATAATAGCAGCAATAATAATAGTAATAATTGTAATGAAAACACAAGAGAGAGACAAAACCCAAAGAACAAAAGGGATGCACAATACAATTGCTGACCAATGCCCAGCCTGTCCCTGAGCAGCAATTAGTGGCTCCATCCAGTGCATGTAATGCTCAAGCATGTTGTTCTATGGGATGGAACATCCCTGTGGCCAGGCCAGGTCAGCTGTCCTGGCCATGCTTCTGCCCAACTTCTTGTGCACCTCCTCACTGGCAGAGAAGGGGAAACTGAAAAGTCCTTGAGTTAGAGTAAGCACTACTTAGTAACAACCAAAATATCAGTGTGTTGTAATTGTTATTCTGATATTAAACCTAAAACAGGGCACTCTACCAGCTACTAAGAAGAAAATTAACTCTATCTAAGCCAAAACCAGGACACTGACTAGGCTTGCAATGTAACAATTACATCCCTCCTGCAGCTCCCTGATCTGTACTGCTGCATTTTGCAGCAAGTGCTTTGTATATCTCCTGTAGCCTATGTCTTTTTACAGTGCATTCTGAAGGAATTCACCTTTTTCATTTAGGTGAACAAGAGGAAAAAAGACATTTCTCTAGCTGTGTGCTATTGAAATATGTGACTCTTATTATCATAAGAATTTTGCTTGTGTTGTGCTTTATGCTTTTAGAAGGGTGACCTTAGCTTGTATTGTTCAAAGGCAGATTAGTTTTGCAAAATTAGATAAATGAGGTTTTGCTATGTCCTGTTTTGTTACTTCCTTAATTAACAGCTCACATTGGTCAAAGGTGGCAGGGTTGAACAAAAGACACATTTCTAAATTGAGTTGAGTGCTCTTCTTACATGCAGCAGAAAAGAAGTACCTGTAGCAAAGTCCTTGTTAGCAAAAGTTGCTCCTTCAGTCTAATGGGCTGCAGAAATATGCTTCTCTCATGGAAGTGCTTACTGATACCAATTTAGCAAAAATCTTGAAGACTTTCCAGATATTTGCAATATGTTATAGAAAATGTTTAGCCTGAAGTTCCTTGATATCAATATATAATCACCCTGAATTTATGAATGGAAGTGTTAAAAATCATTAATTTTGTGGTGCATTTACTTTGGGAAGCATGGATAACTGTAGGGTAAGAATAATCTAACTTTGACTATAAGCAGGTAAATGCATATAATTTGGACTTTCAAGGCTCAGAAATAGTTTCAGAAGCTCAATGTTTCTGCATGAAGCCTAAGAACTGAGGTATACACAGCATTTTTTCCTTAACTCACACAGTCAACCAGAAAAGCAAGAAAATTGTGTAAGGTAATATCTTACTCATATTAGCCCAGTGTTGTGAATATCCCACTCACCTGAAGCAAAGCTTGTAATATACTGAATATACTGTATATATACTGTAATATACTGACTTAGAGACTGTGGGCAGTGTGTTCATTGGTAGAGTCAAAAATCATCAGACACAGGTATTCATATCCTGCTATGCCTGCCTTTTAAGGAATTCAAAGCATTAAAACAGTTAAATTATTTTTGTCCAGATCAAGTAGATCAGGGATGTGGAAAATTAGGAAAGTTCCAATTTTTTGCGTGTAATTTATGTCACAGTGATCTGGGGATATACTCACACCCATGACTGGTGGATCTTCAGACCAAGAGCATGGCCTGGATGCTTAGAGACAAGGGGTTTTTCACTCCCAATTATTTTATTCCAGCAGGTCTAATAAAACACTTTCTCTCTCTGCAGTCCTGGTGTCAGTCACATTTTAAAGCCTTTGGAGCTACAATATTATTCCTGCCAGTGTTTTGCTGTTTGCATGCCTAGTGTCCCCATTACTAGAGAAGTTACTTCATATTTTCTTTTCCTCCCTAGGCTGAAGTTGGAGGATCTCTGGTGTGCCAAGAGAATAAATTTGTCCAGTATGGAGTCACCCCTTGGGGACTGGACTGTACACAGCCATCAAAGCCTGGTTTTGCCCAAATTCCTGGTTTTGTTTCTTGAATCAAGAATGCAGTAGCTTCCCACTGAATCTGGATGCAGGCTTATTTTTCTGGAAAGCAGTCCCTGTGTCAGAAACAATATTCCAAGTATGGTTTTATGACTAGTTTTAAAAAGTATGTAATAATTCATAGGAATCCTCAATAAATACCACTACTGGCTGAGTGTAAGCAGCTATTGCAAAGCAGTAGCCAAGCTGACAATTGTTACTGTCTGTCAGAGTGTCCCTGTTGTACCTGTGTGATTCAACATGGTTGCATGTGACAGCAGCTGTAAGGCTCCTACTTCACCCCTGTTACACCCCAAATACTTAATCCAGGAATTAAATTGAAGGTTCTTTACACTAGTTGGCACAAAGAGAAATCCCAACCAGATACTCTCAAGAGGTGAAAAATCACACAAGAGCTTATTGGCAAAAACATAGAAAATAAAGGGACTTTGGCAAAAGGATTAAATACGACACCATATTCACTTATCATAGCATTACTTAGTATTAATTTAGTACTTAGCATTTACTTAGCCCATTTCACCTAGAAACTTTTAAACCTATGAGATCTTATATTACTCACAAAGTTCCATGAAAAGAGAATTAGGATAAAAAAGAGAGACAGAGAAAGACAGAAAGACGGGAGAGATTTAGAAGAACTCACATAGAGTTACCACCTCCTAGGATTCCATTGTGGGTGAGATAGGAACTCCAGGAAGCTGGCAGGGTCCAGACCATGTGCTGGCCCTGTGCTCCATCTATTAAGCCTCCATGGATCTTTCTCCTAAGGAGAGACTTCCAGTCACTTGGCCAGTCAGGGGCTGGGTTAGCACCACACCCCCATGTCAGTGATTGATTGATTGATTGATTGACAGCTCTGCCAGGGCTGAGGGGGGCTGGGGGCAGGGCAGGGCACCACCTCACCTAGCAGCACATAAGCAAGCATTTGAAGCATCCCAAAAAGTGGCTGAGGACACTAAACTTACCCAGCCTCTGACAAGGATCCTGTGGCTCAAGACATGGCACTGGGACCTTTCCTCTTTCGGTCTCATCAGGGTCCCATCTAGAGACAGAGGAGAAAGGAAAGCATATTGAAACTCATATAATGGGCAATTGCTATACCAGTAAAACCTAATTAACATCTTTTTATGCAGTTCTTTTCCCCCCCACCATCTCATGAGTCCTAAAATCACAGGATAATGAGGCTCCAGGGGGTGAGTTCATGCAGCAGTCTTTTAGCACCTAAAGAAATCCAGCAGATCATCTGTGATTCCCTGTGCTCCTGGAGGCATCACTTTCCTACTTTGAGGTTTAATTCTCTAACATTAGATAATTCACACATCTACTTGTGATACTTGTTGGACTTGTAAGCCGAGTTCCAAAACAAGCTTGGCAAATTCAATTTAGGCCCCCTTGCCTTTTGGTCTCCACAATCTTACATGTCCAGCTATCCCTACAACAAACCAATACACGTGTCCCAGATCACCACCGTTATCCCTCCCACCAAGCAGGTTTCAGGGAGATTCCCAGAACCTGTACTCAGGGAGAGAGAAAAGGTCAGTGGACATCATGGGAAATGACATACAGTACAATTCTACTACTGAAATGATCTGGATTGCCTCAGGGGTGAGAGTTAAAGAGAAAATAAAACTCATTCATGCCAACCTCCTCAGCATGTCATTTTCAGGGTCATGATTTCAGACTATAAGCCTTTTCAACTTAACCAATCCCTTCAGTGGTTCTCCAACTTAAATCTTTCTTTTAATCCTTCCCTGTCTACAGCTGGAAAGAATCAGGAGCTGGGTTAGTATGGCCTCCAGTGAGTGATTGATTGATTGATTGATGGATTGATTGACAGCTCAGCCAAGCTGGGGGTCTGGGGGTGGCACACTGTCTCACCAGAAGCAAGACCTGACCCATCCTCAACCACACGTGCACCAGCACTGGTTTGAGACACTCAGCTCATCCAGCCTCTGACAGCCACCCCATATCTCAGTACAACAGACTGGAACCACCACACTGGGACCTTTCCTCTCCTGCTCCCATCTAGTAGATGGAGAGGAAGGGAAAGAAGAAGAAAGCATGCAGAAACTCCTGTAAGGGGCAGCTGCTATTCATAAATCTAATTAATATCCCTTTATGAAGTTCATTCCCTCCAGCAGCTCTTGAGTCCAAAAACTGCAGGACAATCAGGCTCTGGGGGGCAAATGCATGCAGCAATCTTTCAGCACCCAAGGAGTCAAGCAGATCATCCATGATTTCCAGTGTATTCTTGGAGGCAACACTTTCCTTGTGTGAAGTTTAACATCATCTAATATTAGATAATTTACACAACTATTTTTGATACTTGAACTTGTAAGCTGGGGTAGGTTCTGAGAGATTTTTTTTGTCTGGGGCCCGATCTCTACATTTTGGAACAAATAACAATAATTTGGGAGAAGGCCAACAGGGTATCAGCTCCTTCTTGGGCACTGTTAGGAAGCCCACCACTTCCCACACACTCCCAGTACTTTTATCACATGTTGGAGCAGGGAGAGGGATCAGTTGTCCCCCCCCCCACAAGCTTAAACTTTTCATGCAACAGTATGAAACAATATGTTTAAAAGACTAGTCTTTTACCATGTGCTTTCTCTTCAGAAGGCTTTATTTCATTTCCCCAGTAAAATTTTCAACAAGTCTCTGTCCTTGTAACTTAACTACTTCTTTTGCAGGGTGTGGTATTATCACCTTCAGCTCTGCCGTTTGGCATGCTAATTCCTTAACAAAAGGGCAGGGCTGAGTGTGAATGTTCAAGGGCACATAATTATTATAAAATCAATAATGAGAAATCAACCACATGCTAAAAAATTCCTATGGACAGTTTGAATGAAAATGGCTTGGAGACTGCCTATGTACATTTAAAGAGCTACTCTGCACAGAAGCTTTGACCACCCCAAATTGGTCAGTAGCCAGTCAAGCTTCACATGGCACCTCAGAGTGAGAGGCACTGTGAGTAATAATGGCAAAGTGACCACGATTCATGGCAGAAGGCAGTAATGGTGCCTCTGCACATCTGGAATATTTGCATCCAATGCCATCCATGACACATCCTGATGGCAATGTGGTTGTTCAAATCCAAACTCATGTCCTGAAGCCAGGGAAGTCACAGAAGTTGCAGCAGAAAGGACATCCGGGTTTGTGCAGTCTCAGAGTTGCTGCACTGTGCTGCAAAGAGAGGCAGGTGGGCTGCACAGTACTCAAGGGTTGCAGCACAAAACAACAAAATGAGAGAAGTTAGCACCAAGAGGTAGCAATCATCAGCCCTAGTAGCTGGCTGGATAATCAGAGGCAACTGTTCATGTGGAAGAACTTAGTAAACATTTCATTTTGAACCATTGTTGACCTCCCATTGATTTTGGAGGTCTTGGGAGTGTTTCATGTGCTTTTTGCCACGGGGACTGGATTCATAAACATTGGTAAATAACTGAAGGCATAAACATGAGTCACTACTTAGGCACATCACAAATGTTTGATTTAACAACATTTTGATTTAGGAAACCCACGGGGTTATTGTGGATTTTATGCAGTGTAAATGCTTCTTTTGCTATATACTTGCCTGGGAACATAAGCTGTCAACATAAAAAAGCTAGAAAGCTGTGGTTCATTTTTGTTCCTCCTACTCTTGTAATTCCCTCTTTTGTTTATAAAGCCTTCCACTAATGTTTTTATTTGGAAGCTTAATAACAGAGACAGCACATTGGAAAGAATCTTTGTCTAGAGGCTTCTGAGAGGCAGAACAAAGTAACAGAAGGATGAATATCATTCTTTCTTGACTGTAAGCAAATAAAACCCTGGTGACAGTCTCCCTGCCACTGCCCTTCCACTTGTGGAAGCAACGAGAATAGTCCTTATTAAAGTACATGTTGAAAATGCAAAAGGCAAAATACTAAGCATGGAGCATAATATGTCAGTGATTCACCATCCTCTTTCATATATGTATTCTTTTCCCATACTGCTCTTCTGCTCACTTTCCCCCCACCCAATATTCCTGAGGCTTTGAACTCTCATTCACTCTCATGTCAAATTCCTATGAAGGAGAAGCCTTTATCCAGGACTATTTTACCAACCAAAAGGAAAATTAAATCTCAGCACCTGAACTAAAACATAGCATTGATTTCTGCAGAAAATTAAAACCAGAACTTTTCCTTTATGTTTTGGCTGCTGCAAATCATGGGTGCACCTGGAATTCAGCCAAGTGATATACAAGTTGTGAGGGCCGCCTGGAGGTGAGCTCATCCCAACACCTGCTCAGAACAGGTTCAGCTCTGTCAGACTGCTCAGTGCCTTGTTCCTGTCAAATATGGAATGCCCAAGGGTGAAAATCCCACATCCTCTCTGGACCCTTGTCCCACATCTGAATACATCAATGGAGGACTAATTTCTCCTCATATCTAACCTTAATTTCTCTTGTTACAATTTGGGTCCTTGCCTTTTGTCCTTCACCTGCTGCTTCTCCGGGCTGACTCTGGGTCCATTTTCCCTCAGCTTTTCACTGGTTAACTGTACATAGCAACAAGATCCCACCCTTTTACTCTTTCCAGGATGAAGATGCTTCGTCACCTTACTCATACACCACATGGCCCAGCCGGCAGTTTGGTGTCCTGCACGCCAAGGCTGGGCCCTCTCCAGTCTGTCTTCCAGCAGCAAAGCCAGAAGTGGCTGTGGCAATGCAGGTGTGGTCTCAGGAGCGCTGAGGAGAGTGAAGAATCCCTTCCCTCAGGCTGCTGGCTGTAGATCCCACCACAGGCTCTGTACGGGGGTATAACCCAGCTGGCCTTGCTGTGAGGACGCGGTGCTGCCGCAGCCCGAGCCGAGGAGCTCAGGGAGCCTCGGCAGGGCCGCTCTCGGTGCGTTCGCCATTCAGGGGCACCGGGGCTCGGGGCTGTTCCTGCTGCACGCAGGGCTCGGCCTGGACGGAGCTCGGTTTGCAGCTGCACACTCGGGCCATAGGTGGCACTGAGGGACGATGTGGTTTGCGCTGTCCCCGAGAAAACGTCACTGCGGAAGAGAAAGCCAGAGAGGAGAAGCTGGGAGTGTGTCGGAGCAGCGGCCAGGCAGGGAGCAGCAGACATGTGGCGGGAGAGCCTTCCAAACGCATGGTGAGATCTCCTCGGCACGGGAGCAGGGATCCAGAGCGGGCTCCCCGCGCTTGGGCAGCGTGAAAGCCCCGGGAGGGTCAGCAGGTCGTGGGAGAGCGGGAGCAGGAGCTGAGATCTCCTGAGCACGAGTGCGGAGGGGGTGCTGATCCACTGAGCCTTGTTTGTGCCGCTCAGAGAGCTGCTGGGACAGGCTGGCTTTGTTAGAGCGGGGCTTGTGCTGCTGCCTTGATAACCGCTCTCACACCCCTGCTCACCGTCGTCCCGGATGTAAGTGCAGGGGGATAGTCCTACCTGTTGCATAAGCTGTTTGTTCTTATGAGCCCTAAGGTTCTTCCATGTCTGGAAGTGATTTAAGGGAAAAAAAGCATGCATAGGCTGTTTCAGCAAGTGCGAGCAAATTGCCTTGGAGGTAGCTGAGATATCCAGTACAGGCTCCAGGTTCTGCACTTCAGACAGCAGAGGGAAACAATTCTAGGGTGTAACAAACACCCAGTGGAGTTGGTTTTTCATGGATTAGCAAATCTTTTTCCTTTTTGTTTTGGCATTTGTTTTGGGTTTTTTTCTCAAAGTACTATAATTATTGTACCAAAGAACTCCCTAATGTAGCTGCATACCACAAGGCAGAGTAACAAGACTTGCTTCTATTGTTGCTAGATTTTAGATTGTGCTTTTGTACCAGAAGCTACTAGGCTTAAAGTGAACCGAGGAGGATACTTTCTTTTCCTAGTAGACAGGGGAGACCTAAAGGCTTGATATCCAGTCAGGAGTAGCTAAAAGTGTCAAAGGTACAGCAGCTCCTTAAACTCTGGACAGGGAAGGGTCCACAAGCCTCTGCTGGAGCCAGCCCTGCAGCACGATCAGCACCGCATGGCTGGGAGCAGAACTGCCCTGTAGCTCGGAATTGCCCTGCTGGGGCTGTGCGCCTATTGCAACACAGCAGTCAAAGTAAACTATTTTCTTGGCTCAAGCTACACAGCTGCTCACGGGATGAAACACTGCAAGGACACTTATGCAGTTGTTTTCTGCCTTTCATCTAAATTGTGCTGAAGGAGGGAATATTATGGCAACAAATTATCTAGCTAAAGCACAGCCCAGAAACCCTGTCTCTTTGTACAGAGGCAGAGCTTTGTGAGCCCCTCTCTGCCCATCCTATCCTAAGAGTACGAAAAATAATGGCAGATGTTGCCAGGTGGCTAAAGAGCTTGTGATCACATCCCTGGGAAATGAGTGGTGCTGGCAGTAGACATTCTTTTCACCACCCAGAAGCGTTGGAATAGGACAACACTATCGGACTGTAAGAATCTTTCTGTTTTTTCCCTTTTGTAGGGAGAGCATCATGTCCCGGATCAGGTGAGTGGAATAGCTGTTCTGTGCTGCAGTCCTCTCTTTTGGTTACTGCCCTAACTGGGCCACAGTGTCATTCCTTCTGTACTCTGGATAACAACAACAACAAAATCTTCACTCACAGCCCCCTTGCAGCCCCCTGCAGGAGCCCCCAACACCTCTACTAATCCCTAAGGGAAGCTGGGGAACTTGAAACACAAGTCAGAGGGGTGGGAAGGTACACTACATTTAGGACTGCATGTCTGTCAACTCCAGCTCTGGCAACTTGGCTCCCACACCTCAGGTGTGGGACCTTGCTGTTCAGAACAGAAACAGGGACACCAGCAGATACTCTTTACTTGAGAGCTACAGCAGAGAGCCAGGATTGCCCTAAGAGATGATTGAATCTGTAGGGTAGTTGTGCATGAAGCACTGGCAAGAAGAGGAGCATGTCCAGCACATCCGGCTTTCTTCAGCAGCTGGAGACATTTGTTTTTTTTCCTGCTCCTCAGCTCACTCTGCCCACTCAGTTTTTATTCCTGGGCAAGTCCAGCTGCTACTGTCTCATTTACTGCAGCACCTGCCTCAAAGTAGCTTGGCCCGTATCCTATTGGACTTTGTCCCCCTGGGCATCCTGGTTCACAAGGAAAGGGACAAAGAAGACTTGTGATCAGCAAGGACTTGAGACCCCTAAGAAGCCTTGGTAGATAGAACCCTGCCCCAAATCTTACCTGTGATCTTCAAAAATAACAGAAATACCCAGTTCCTGCTGACTGCCTGGGATTTGGATGCTTTTATCCCTGCTTAGTCCCTATAGATGTGTAACCAAGCCTCAGCATAAGTCCCTTTGACACTGCTGTCGTTGAACACAAGCAATTTTGTGCCTCCCCAGGCCTTTTGACTATTCTCAGAAGAATGCAGTCCTGGTCCCTGTGGCTGCCCTGGGGGTTGGAGGGATGCTGCTCTGCTGGCTCAGATCTGGACGCAAGATGAAGACAATTGACATGGGTGATGGGTGGTGGGGCGCAGGCGAAAGGCCCCCCAAAGGGAAAGAAGACACAAGCATCCATCCCTTCAAGATTGAAACATCTGACAAAGAAATCGAGGTACAGCTGCCTGGGGGGTAAGGAGGGGCAGAAAGCTGCAAGGGGAGGTAGTCCATCACCCACCTCACTGCCTCGAGGTGATGCCTTGGGGCTGACAGCAGGGCACTTCCATGTGCCAGGGCAGCTACCCAGCTCCATTGGATGATGCTCTGGCTCACCCCTCTTTATGAAGGGGATTTGAGCTCCAGTCCCTTGCAATGACCCCCTAAAGACTTTCTGAGACAGCAGCCCCCCTGTGCAGTCTGGGGCTTCTCCTGCAGAAAGGCCATGCTTTGAGCAGCAGACTTTGACAGTGAGTCTGTGGATGGTGGAGCAGGGCAGGAGAGCATTGGGACAGCTGTGGCACCAGTAGGGCAGGACTGAGGGGCTTCCACAGAGGAAAGGGCTGTAAGGCTGAAGAGAGATGGTGTCTTGACTGCATCATAGCTCCTCCATGCCTGCATGCCTGTCTCTGTCTGACCAAGCAGCAACCAGCAGCTCAAGGTGAAATTCTTATTCTCCCAGCCAGCAGTGCTGCCAAGCTCCTAGCACCAAAAACTCTGAAGTGAGTTAGGAGCAAGCCAAGAGTTAGCAGCACCCACCACTCCTGGGTGCCCATGGGGAACTTGTAACCTGTAGAAAATTGTATTCCACATACAAACAATTCAAGTGGTTCATTAGAGTATGATACTTCTTCAGGAGGGCTTGTGGTGTCCCAGAGAGCAATACAAAAGCCAGCAGAGCCAGGAGAGCCTGTCTGTGCCTGCCCTGGCATAGGGCACATGGCAACAGCTGGCCAGCCTGGCAAGAAGGGCTCCCTTCCACAGGACCTGCACCAGCGCCTGGATCGGTTCCGCTTCACACCGCACGTGGAAGGAGCCGCCTTCCACTACGGCTTCAACTCCAGCTACCTGCGGAAGGTGGTGGACTACTGGAGGAATCAGTTTGACTGGCGCAAGCAAGTGGAAGTGCTGAACAAATACCCCCACTTCCACACCACCATTGAAGGTGAGGGGGCCTCTGTGCCTTGAACAGGTCTCACTTGGAGATGCACAGCAAGAAGGGGGAGATGTAAAAAGTGACGATATTTGAGATAAGCTATGCATGACAGCTTTGTGATACAAATGAAATATAACTAGTGGAGGCTCTATTATTAATAACCTTATAGGGATTAAGGTATGGTAATATGGTAAAGTATGGGATTACACAATGGGAATAAGATTAGGTCTGCTTCAAGATGAGCTTCATCTGGCTCTGAACCCATGTTAACTAACGATGAGGTGGTCTTCAGTGATTGCCTTGAAGCCACCTTTGAAAAACTGTGAAATTTAGCCAAACTGAGGCTGGAATATCCCTCCCCACCACACACTAGTTTAGCCAGGTGAGCTTAGCCAGACTTTACAAAAATTATCTCTAGATTAGGGTAGAACGACTTTACATAATTGATCTCTATGTTAGACTTCTATCATGCCCTTTTTCATGTTTCTCTTTTAACTACTGTAATGTTTTTGCATGTATCTTACCCCCATTGTGCTATACATTCAAGTGCAGTCCTTACTTATATGCTATGAGACCAGTTTCTCAGGAGATGGATGCTAATCTCCAGTGACCCCAATATCTGTGGCTGGGGTCAATATCTCTGTCTGTATGCAAAAGATGAGACAACTGATACTATGCCAGGCATTCCCTTTCAGCCAGGCATCTTCTTGCAGTGGGCTGATTTTGGAACTTCTACTCCAGATGCTAATTACAGTTTTGCCTCCCTCCTTCTACAGAATGCAAAGTAGAAACTATGGCCCCAGAGGTCTAATTTTTCTTTCTTGGATGTGTGACAGGGATTGATATCCATTTTATCCATGTGAAGCCATCCTATGTTCCTCATGGTCAAGCTGTTCGACCTCTGCTGATGGTCCATGGCTGGCCTGGCTCCTTCTATGAGTTCTACAAGATCATCCCTCTGCTCACGGAGCCAGCCAAGCACGGCCTGAATGAGGGTGATGTGGTGTTTGAGGTCATCTGCCCCTCCATCCCAGGATATGCTTTCTCAGAGGCCTCTCACCAGAAAGGTAAGCAATGAAAAGGCTCTGTTGGAATTGCAGTTTTTGGAGTAACACCTCAACTATCCCAGGCAGCCCTGGGCACTGCAGTTTGTAGTGCAGATGCCTGGCTCTTCACTAAGCCCCATGTGGCTGAGCCTTTGGGGCTGGCTGTGGAGATTTGCAATACTGGAAGTCAGGTCTGATTTCATTTTCCACTGAATTCCTTTCATCTTGTGTTCACTTTCTTTCCAAGGAGTGAGGCAGAGCAGCATTGCACACTGTCCCTTCCCACAGCCCCATACACACGTGCCTCAGTCAGGTCATAGTCTTTGGCCAGGGGAGGAGCACTAGGACCAACAGGTCTCCTGTGTTTCCCTTTACCTACAGGGTTTGACTCCATAGCCACTGCCCGGATATTCCATAAGCTGATGAACAGATTGGGCTTCAAGGAATACTACCTACAGGGAGGGGACTGGGGATCTCGCATTACCACTAACATGGCCCAGATGCTGCCACAGTAAGTAGCAAAGGAAATCAGTGCAGAAAAGCTGCCTCCAGTTCCTGCCCTATCTTCTGGCTCCATAGTCCTACCTTCTGTTTGCCCTGCCTCTCATTCCCTTCTGCTCTGCATCCTTCAGGGACAACCCCATCCTGCATATTCAATTGCTTTCATATGTTGTGTATTGAATTTTTTTAAAACCATGATGAACCTGAAGGACTTTGTGTATTTGATTCAGTCCAGTGTTTATCTCACAGCTGCAGTCAGACTTGTTTTCTAGAAAACTTGGAGACATAAAATTGCTTGATTTAACCCTCTATTCCTTATTTTTAGGTCTGTGAAAGGGCTTCATCTGAATCTTGTTTTCATCAGCACACAAGGCTTGGGAAACATGATTCGTACAATGCTTGGGGCTTATGTACCATGGCTTGTAGGCTTCAGCAGGGAAGATGTTCAACGTTTCTACCCTTTCATGGAGAAAAACATTTATGAAATCCTACGAGAGTCTGGATACTTACACATCCAAGCCACCAAACCAGACACTGCAGGTAATGTACCTGCTCTGTATCCCTGTGAACATGCTGCACTAATCACTTGTGGTACATGAAAACAAAGGCCAGCCAAATTTGAGAAGCAATGACTTCTGGTGACTTGAGTGCAAGACTCATGGGAGTAATGAGCTTATGGGGATGAGAACTGTATAAAATGAAGCTAAAAGAAACCACTCAAAAAAAGATGGAGATTTCAAGTATATCTTTTCAAGGTCTCTTAAATAGTACACCACTTTCCTTGAGAATGAACTCTTTTCCATAGTGTCCTTCAAAAGTAAAACACAGGGTTCTGAAATAGAATCTTTGAGAAGTAAATGGGGCTGAAAACAAGAAAAATATCACAAGCAAAGAGGTGTAATGTGAAAGTTGCAAAAAGGTAGACAAAGCTCAAACACCTGAAAAGCCAGAATGCTGACATCCTGAGGCCAGTGGATAAGGCCTGTGAAGAAAGATATAGCCATTTCATTATGCTATGAGGAACTCTTTGCATCAGTACCCACCAGAGAGGATTCTGACTTTATTGAAGTCATCCCTCATCAAGAAAGACAGTAAAGCTGTCTCAGGCTGGGGTCAGATTTGGAGACCAGAGAATAAACAGCCCCCCATCCCAGCAATTCACCAAAGGAGAAGAAGCTCAAACTGGAATGTCAGTGAATGCCTAGACTATTGCTTGAAGTGATTGCAAACCCAAAGAAATAAAAGGAGATAAACAATATACCAGGTGGGAGGGAGTTGTTGTGGCAGTAGTGTTTCTGGTTGCTTGGGTGTTTTTAAGGGCCAAAAAGTGAAGGGATCCACAAAAAAAAAATGAAGACCAGTATGTCTAGTCTCTCTCTGATCAGAAATCTGACAGGATTGTTTAAACAAGGAGAATTGATTTATAGGGGATATCACAGGGAAATCATGCTTCAAGAATCAGAGTTCTGGCAGAATCAAACCGCTGTAGATCCACTAATGGAACTAATATAATTTCCAAAAATATTTTGTTGGGGCTCCTTCCCCAGCATCCTTAAGAAATTGAACTGCCTTAAGAAAAGAAAGCTAGTCAACATGAGAATCCAAGCACAGGAATAAATCCACAAGTTCCAGGGGAAGGAGAGAATCACAAAAATCTGTGCTGACATCTGTACCCTTTAACAAGATCCTAGCTTCTCTATGAATAAAAGTTAATAATTAGATGTAAAACTGACAGTTATCCAAGCTTTGGTTTATAAGTGACTGGTTGGTAAAACCAGCCAATAAAACCTGATATCAACAAAGTTCAAAGCAGTTTAAGTGGGTTCAAGTTTGGCTGCTCCCGTATGAGAGATTCCATGAGTCAAAGGTAGTGCTCTCAAAAAATCAGCTGGATCAAAGATTAAGGCACTTTTGCAAACTCTAAAAAAAATGAAAAGCAAAAACACAGAATCCCTTATATGTGTGATATTCTGAATCTATTGTATTCTTGTTCACCCTGTTTCATACATATATTTTAGAATCAGAATACATTCCATCCTAAGCAGGACAGTGCTCCCAAATATTTTATCTGACATTTCTTTTCAGATTGCCATCTCTTTACATCTGAATTTGCTCCTTTTGCCACACATCACCAAGAAGCCAATGGAACTTCTTTAACTCCCAGCTTCTTTTGTATAGGAACTATCTGAATTTGTAGTGCCCTCAGACACAGCCAAAATTCCTCTGCAGGGAATTTGTCACAAATAAAGTACTATAAGGGATAGATAAATACACACTCTTTGTGTACTGAATTCTCTAGAAAACTCTGAGCTCTTCATCAAAGTCCAGTTTAACTTGCACTGAAGTATTGCAATGCCAGGCAACTGCAACAGCTCTTCTCTTCTCCTCACTTAGGTTGTGGACTGAATGACTCCCCAGTGGGGCTTGCTGCATATATTATGGAGAAATTCTCAACCTGGACAGACAAATCATTTCGGAATAAAGATGATGGAGGCTTGGAAAGGTAAGATGTTAGGTTATGTTATTTTGTGAGAAGTCTCATTAAAAGAATGACTGGTGGGAACTAATATGAGGATACAGGTAAGATACTAGCCTGGCAAAGCTGAAATTTAGGTAGGAAAGGCTGACATAACAAACACTAGTTTAAACTTAGAGCAGACTGCCTGCACACTACTGCTTCAGCACCAGTCGGTTTTGCTCTGAACACACAGAGATTAGGTGCCTACTAATCTGCTGCCTGAAAATAAGCAGAGATTAAGGGGGACAGCAGTTCTTGAGGGCATGAGCCTACCATAGAGCACTGAGCAACAGCTTCCAGTTAAATTTCTTCCTCTCTCAACAGCAAATACTCTCTTGATGAGCTTTTGACCAATGTGATGATTTATTGGGTGACATCCTCCATTGTGTCCTCAATGCGATACTACAAGGAAAACTTTTCCAAGGACCCAAGAATTCATCACAGGTAATTATGTGGCAAGTTGCAAGGTAGATTTGCAAATGAGGTTGAAACATTTGCCTGTATCAACAGTTAGATCACTTACAACAGCAAATTTAATTCTGAGAAAAATGAAAGTCCAAATTCTTACTTGCTTTGGATAAATGTAGTTAAGGGTCACTTTTCTTTTGAACTTGTAATGCACACAAGGTAGCTTGCAGCCAAGACAAAGACTTAAAGCACCAAGCAAAGTCTTGTGTTCAAAATATAAGTCTATATACTTATTCACCAAACAAATGTGACTTGTAGCCCAGTTCAGTGAAAACAAAACAGAAGATCATGGGCACACCAAAGAGAGAAGTATAAACTGAATTAGGAAGGCTACTGCTTGCTGCAGGATAAGCTAAGAACTACAAGAGTTAAGCACGAACCTGGGGTAGCAACTTGGAGAGCAGTACTTGAAACCCAGCACCTCGTGACAGATGGCTCATTAAGATGATGCTAAGAGAGGCTGACCACAAAATATTGCTGAGCAGACAAGTAACTGATCATCTGAACAAGTGGGGGAATCTTTTTCTTGGGGGACTGAACCAGCCCCTTTCTTCTCCAGAGAGTAATTTGTTATGCATTTGGTATCATATTCTAAAGCAAATTGCCTGGCTCATTTCTCAAAGAGGTGTGGTACCTTGTCATTAGCACAACACTTAAAGTTAAACTCAAAGATGGGGAACATTTCAAGATCAACCCATGTGCAAACTTGGTTCTACTTTGCACTTCTACAGATATCATCTTCTAAAACTCAATGATACCTGAATAGAAATGAAGCTCCTCAGTGGAGTGCAGACCAGGGGGTGGCTGCACTGCACAAAGTGGGGAAACTTTTCCAGCTGAATGTGTTCCCAGAGACAGAGGTTTTATAGACTTCCCCCAGGACTGGTTTCAACAATGCAATGAACTTCTGTCTTCCAGGGTTAGCGTACACGTTCCCACAGGGATTGCAGCTTTTCCTCAGGAGATTATACACGTACCACGTGTCTGGACAAAGAATGTCTACAAGAACATCGTCACTTACACTTACATGCCACGTGGAGGGCATTTTGCTGCCTTTGAGGAACCAAAGCTCCTGGCACACGACATCATGCAGTTTGTCCGAAAAGTGGAACAGCTGTGAGCCTGCAGTTGAAATATGTGCACAGAATGGAAACAAGTGGCTCTACCAGTGACAGAACCTTCAGACTGGGTTTGTTTAATCCCTCAAAATAATCTCATATAGAAGCCAGCATTTTATTTTGATAATAATTACAGTCTTGATTTTTAAAATTCAATTAATAATGTTTTCATAAGGAAAAAAAAACCCAAAACATCCAAAATGCATTTTGTGTTCCTTAGTTCCCAGCACCTTATCATTGCTGCATTCATAGTTCAAGTATAACAGAATATGTAAACAGTTTATTGCAGTAACATTGCACTCAACTGAGGAAGAGGGGTAAAAGGAACTGGCCAAGGCTTCTGTTTAAAAGCTTCTTTAAACACTTGGGCACCTGCATTCTTAAACATGTGTTACAAGCAGCTTTGGTGGAAGCATAAAAGGCTTTGATCTCCTGAGCACAACCACTCCTACATTCAAGTTATATTTTTCCTTCAAGAGGCCTGAGATTCCATATTCAAGTGGGCAGCTGCACATAAGGCAGCTTTCATCACTCAAAGTTCTTCCCCTAGAACAAGCTTAAGAAGCAGCTACTGCACATTGTAAACAGATATTAATGGATACTACAGCAGAGAGGGCACTCTAGTGTTCTCCAAGCTCAAAAATTCCAAATTAAGTTCCTACTACTTCTATCATCTCATTCCATCAAAAAGGTCAAAATTAAAATATGCACCAAGTGTAGAGGGTTACTTCAACCTTCACCCTCACAAAGGACTTTTACCATCCCATTGTGCATTTTTGACTAGTAACAGCAAACACCCTCACTACCAGTAGGTTCACCTTTCTCTTCAAGTGGGATGGAGTTCTTTCAAGCTACTGAAAGCTCATTACAGCACAGATAATTGCACAGCAGACTGAAGACAATTCCAGCAGATATCTAGCTCTAACACACTGCTCCCAGGGCTTCTCTCCCTGTCCTGTTCTGCAGTAGACACCAGCCCAGAAGAACAGGCTCAAGTTCTGATTCTAGGTAATACAGTCTGACTAAGAACACAAATTTGGCAGGTAAAGATAGTGCTAAACTTGATCACATTCCCCTGATTTCTATGCATTTCAGAAACATTTAAGTCAAAGTTTCTTCCTCGAGTGAGAGTAATCTTCCATTATTGCAGTAGCACTTCTAACTTTCTCTGAAGGGAGTTAGCAAAGAAACTACTTACTTTTAATCCTGTATCTAGCCAGTTGTCAGGGCTGTTAGGCAAAGATTAGTAAAAAATATAAAATTGCTTATTGTTACCCTGCCTCCACGGTACCAGTCTCTTTCCATCTCCAAGACAGTGCTAGTTACAAGACTTTTTAGTTGCTGAAAATACTTACTTTGGAAGATTAAGGAACAGAAAGTGAGTTATGGGAAAGTGTAATTTTACCAAATAGATGGACAAGCACTTGAATACTCAAGAGGGGCGCACACCACGGCAGCTGAGGCAGCGTCGGGAGCTGCGGCTGCTGCCTGCAGGGTTGCCTGGGGCCCTGGAAGCGGCTCCGCCCATCTCCACGGCAGCCCTGGCCCTTGGCAGGAACTGCCTTCATCCTGCCCCATTCTTTACTAGCTGGGAATAAATCCCTCTGCTGCAACAATGTTACCTCTGTGTGTCGGTCCAGCTACGCCCGCGGGTTTTCCTGCTGTGGGGACCCTTTTAAGGACTGCAGGATTTCCTCCCAGAGTTATTTTGCAGGAAGTAACTTCACCTAAGACAGCCTATGGGTAACATGGCAAAGGCGGGGTCAGAAAACGGCCATATTAAAACGCAGGAGGAGATTGTACCTATCCAGTTCAGCAGTACTCAGCAGGGGAGTTTTACTCCCAACACGTTAATTCATCCCGAGTCACAGATCAGGTCCCTAAGGAATCGCTGGACTTGTGTGCAACTGTGCCTTAAAGTGGATTTGCCTTCAACAACAACAACTCGGGAAATAAGGACAACAGAGGAGTGCAGCAAGATACAGGAAGGCAGAATAGACACCATGAAAAAAAAATTCAGGCACACATGGTTCAAAAATACACAGTTACATTTGCTAAAATTAACACCTAAATAATAAAAAAGTAATCAATATTCCAGTTAAATTTCTATGGAAAACCATTCATTCACTAAAGCCTTTGAGGGTCACTGGGGCTTGGAACCAGACATACTCCTCCCAAGCAGGTGCTGTGTGCTGTGGAGGTGAGGCACTGACATGGAGGTCTCCATCACAGGACAGCTTAACAGTCAGCTTCCTCCCTCGGCTCGGCACTTGGTAGTTGAGCCTGGGCCGGAACCACTCAACACCACAGTCACGGTGGCCCTGGACCAGGACAACAGTGCCTGTCACAGGGAGAGCCTTAAGTTCGCTGAAGACATCAGCAACAAACAGGCGGTGAAAGAGTTGGCGAACGCAGGGTGCGGTCTGGAGGCTCTCTTCAGCAGAGCCCTCACAGAACCCCTCCAAATTCAGCTCATAGAGCTCCTTGGGGTTCATGACATTGCCTCCAAGTAGGAAAAGAACCCGAGGAACCAGTGTCAGACTAAACATGACTTCCAGGTGCTGGAACAATCCCTCCAGCTCCGTCAGCAACTGCTGGCACTTTCTGCTTGCCAGGCCCAGGGAACGCGGTTTGTCAATTCCATCTCCACCCTCGAAAATAAAAATTCACATTAACACATTTAGTTATGAACATGTATTATACTCTGCAGAAAGCATGGCCCATCCCAGAGTGTCAAGGAACCAGCAGCTTGTGTTCATTTTGAGAGCTACAGGTACCCACATGGGGAAGACGCACATCTACTCCCCACATCAGGAGATGCAAGAGGAACACAAGAGCACAATCCATAGCTACTCAGTTAGAATCTGAATCTCGCTACTAATGAATTCCAATAGGAATTAGAAACCCATTTTTCAAAGATCAGCCACCTCTCTGAAATCACTTAATAGTACCTTTTTTGTTTGGTTGGTTTTTTTGCTCAGAGGTAACAAACAAAGCAGTAACACGCTTTGAGCGGAAAGCGGGAAGCAATCAATTAGGAACAATTTGTTGGCACCTTCAGCAGCCTGAACTTAAGGCTGCCTTTGCCTCGTTTTTAAAAGAAGAGGTTACATTTAGGGATGTAGCCACAACAAGCGCTTTACTTTAAAAGCGCCGACACGTCGCCGTGCGAGTCCCCAAGGGAGAGCAGGAGCTCGCAAGCAAAGCTCAAACGCCACGGCCTCCCTAATCCCCGGCCCAGGGGCCGCCCCCGAGCACGGGTCGGACCCCGCGGCCGCCGCGCCTCACCTGGGCCGCCCGCCGGCAGAAGTAGGCCAACTGCTCGTAGGGCAGCGGGAGCTGGTTCCGCTGGTGCAGGACGTGCTTCAGGAGCTCGCACGCGAAGCGGTAGCCGCTGCCCCGGCACACAGCTCCCGGGAAGGCCACGGCCACGGCCGGGCTGCCCAGCACCGCCCTGTCCCCCCGAGGCCCCATCCCGCTGCTGCTGCTGCCGCAATCCAGCGCCGCCAGCGCCGGGAGCGAGGAACCGTGGCACACACACCGCCCCCAACGGCCGCCGCGGTTTAAATGCCGCCGCCGCCGCGCAGCCTCACGGGAGTGGCGCACGGGCCGCGCCGCGCGGTGGGCGGGGTGGGAGGCGGGGTCTCTGCGTAGCCCCGCCCCTCCGCTCCCCCGCCCGCTGCCGCCCCGGGGCCGCCCGGCTGAGGCCGTGCCGGGAGCTCGGGCTGCTTCCTGTAGGGCTGTCCGGGGAGGGCCGCAGGAAGCGGCTCCGCTGTCCCCCGCCCCGCTCCCGGCAGCCCTGGCGGCTCCGCTGTCGTGCAGAGGAGCCGCCGCCGCGCTGCCGCGGGGAGGCGGAGGCGGGGAGCGTGCAGGGAGGGCCGTGTTTGGAAACATTGTGCCTAGCGCCCCATTGGGTGCCGCCTCCAGCATACGGGGAGTGGAGGGCGGGCTGGCGAGAGGAGCCGCTCCGAGGCTGCTTTACCGCGGCCACCTGTGCGGAGCGCCACGGAGGGTGTCGGTTGTACACGAACAATGACCCAGAGTCGCTCTCCCCAGGGCATGCGGCGGGGAAAGGGAAGGCGCAATGGCCGTGGAACTGGAGACTGGGAATTGAGGGGATGCGGCGCACAGCTAGAGGTTCTTTTGCGGTTCCGGCCCCCCCCCCGGATTGGATCTTAATGTGTGTTTTGGGATCGCTCTGCGTCGGGCTGCTGCCTCTGCGTAGTCATGAGGTACCTCCAATGCCAAACAGCTTCGAAAGTGCCCCAGTTTCCCGAATCCAGAATGACTGATCCCTCGATGTCAATAACCAGGGAACCCGGGGCTGTGAGCTGCCAAAGGGATAACCCACGGGCGTACGCAGATCCCGGCGAGCGGGGCGCGGAGAGCGGTGGCATCCCGCGCGTTGTCGGCCGCGGCCGACAGGCGGCGCCCTCTCCCTTGGACTCCAACTCCCATCAGCCCCCGCGGATGGAACCCGTACGGGAGCGAGCTGGTTGCGCCGCGGGGCACGCCGGGAGATGTAGTTTCGAGCGGAAGGCGCGCGGAGCGTTCTCGGCGTCGTAGGCGGGCGGGACTCGCTTTCCCGGGGCGCCGCGCGGCGGTCGGTGACGCCGGGGCCGGAGCCGGGCCGGAGGGGCCGGGCGGGGAACGGAGCGGGCGCTGCAGGGGGCGGTGGGGCCGCGGTGTCCGCCATGGACTCGAGGGTGTCAGAGCTGTTCGGGGGCTGCTGTCGACCGGCGGGCGGCGGGGCAAGCGCAGCCCTGCGCGGACGCGGGGGGGCCGCGCCTGGCGGCGGCGGCGGCTCGAAGACGAAGAAGAAGAACGGGCGGAGCCGCGGAGGGAAGGCCAACAACCCCCCGTACCTGCCGCCCGAGGTGAGCTCCGGCGGCCGCCGCGTCCCGTCAGCCGCGGAGGGAGGGACACCAGGCCCGGGGGCGGGGGGCGCTGCCGCTGAGGGGCGGGAGGGGCCGGAGCTCGGTGCCTCCCGGAGCGGGTCGGTGCCACGGCCGGACCCCGCAGGTTGGTGGCGGCTCTGGCTGGAGGTGCCGGTGGTGCTGGTGCGGGGCCGTGCCGGGGTCGGGCTGACAGCAGCCCTAGGAGCTGTCCTGCAGCCCCGGTGTTCCCGTCTGTCCCGGGCTCTCCTCCGGGCCGTGCCCGCGCCCCTGGTGCCAGCGAGGTCCCTGCGGGCTCCACCGGAGCCTGTCCGTGAGTCGTATCGCACTGCCTGGCGTCTGTCTGTGGGCGCTTTGCCGCCTGCCATCGAAATAGTTTCGAAAATAAAGCTTTGCTCGCCTCGTAGTTCCAAACGTCCCGTTTGCATGTCTCCCTCCCCGAGAGACGATCTGGTGGGTCTGAGCCCCTTTCCAGCTGCCAGACGGGTTGCGGTGATTCCCTTCCCAGCTAGTCTGACAGCTGGTTCCTTGCATAGGGCTGCAAGGGCCATGGACAGAGAGTGAGGCACCTGTCTCTTGCAGCAGGAGGAATGGCATCGGTATACCGCGGATGTGTGCTCAGCTGGGGCAGTTGTCACCGCTCTCATAGAACTGTCACTGTGGGCAGAATGACGTTGGCTCAGACTCAATTGCTTGGCCCCTGTCAGTGAACTTTCTGTAAAATATATAATAGCCTGTGCTGGGAGGGAGCCATTCCTCCACAAGGCAGGCCTGGGACTCTTGGGAAGATATGAAAACAGCGCTTTGCTACTGTTAGATCTTCTCCATGGGCAGGACTGTGCCCTGCAGCCGCAGTTTCGTTCTTGTTCCTTTCAGCTGGAGGCTGGAGAGTCCCCTGTGGTTTCAACTCAGCTTCCTGTTTCTGGCTACCCTGTGCACTGTGTGCCCCAGCAAGTCGAGGCTTGTTGCTTTTCTAGTCTCAAGTGCCTTGGAGAAGACCCACTCCCTTATTTAGATGACAGTGCAGTAGGTGAATGGGTTTTGCTTAGAACTGGAAAGCTGGTAGATGGCAAGAGAGGAAAACCTGCTAAAAGTGCCTTTTTCTCACAGCACAGCTCTGCTGCCAGAGAACTGAGCTGACAGTTGAGAACTTCTGTTGGCCTTTTGCCACTGTAAGCACCGCTGTGGTTAAGAGCTGAGCTGGAAGGCAAGGAGAGGGCTGTTGCCTCTCCTGACATGCAAATAGGTATCCAGAGGAAAAGGAAGTGCTTACTGTTGCCAGCCCCATTTAGTCTGACAGAGTATGTGGCTGCCTGCAGGCTCCAGCCCTTTCTTAGTGGTCCTTATACTGAATCACTGGGAAGAATTACTTAAATATTGTATGTCTAATTGTAAAATTAGATATTCTCTTTGATAAGCTGGAGCCTGTTTTGGTTTAATTGAGCTTGATGAGTACCCAGACCTTTCTGTTACAACCCCATCTGGCCTTCCCTGAGAAAGTACTTCTGAGCATATTGTGTACACACAGTCCCAATCAGGTCTGGTTCTCCAGAACTCTGGCCAGTGACTAGCTGGCAGATGAGTCATTACCTCGCTTCTTTATGTCTGTAGTCCTTCCTTGTACAGAGAAGATACATAAATATGTAGAAGGAAGTCAGTGAAAAACTGATTGAGTGAGGGAGAGTATCATTGAGCAGGAGAGGAAGCAGAAGCTTTTGTTCTCAGGCTCCTGTTTCTGTGCACATTGGATGGACGGAAGCTGCTGGATAGGGTGGGAGTGGGATGCTGTGGGTGGCATTTTGTGGGTCATGGATGGGTGAGGGGGGAGACTTTAAATCATATGCTGGCCTGTACCTTTTTGAAACTGGAACTCTCTCTCTGTGACTGTTAGGCTGGCCCTATTCTTTACTGTCCAGAAAATAATTCCCCCTGGATAGTATTACCCCTGTGCCCCACTCTAGTTTTGTCCTTTGGTGTTCATGATGTGGGATACAAACAAACCATAAGGAAAGTTCTAGTTGAGTGTAGGAAAGAATGGCAGAAGGCTGGGACCTAACACAGTCTCTTTCTGCCACTTTCCCTCTCTTTGAAATCTTCAGCACCAGTTTCAGAATATATTTCCACAGCTGATGCCTGTAGAAGTCCCTGTGGGCACAGCATCTAACTCTTCTGTCTTGTTTCATTCTCTGACCAGGCAGAAGATGGAAACATCGAGTACAAGGTGAGTCTTTTGAGGTTGCAGAAGGAGGTCTTCCTCCCAGAGGGTTATTTTGCAGTGAGTAACTTCACCAAAGACAGCCTGTGGGTAACGTGGCCAAGGAAGGGATGGAAGAGTAGACACTGCAGTAAGGAACCACCATTCATCTTCTGTGTCTCTGTGCCAAGCACTACCCAGTCTGCTGAGCTGGAAAAGCTTCATCTCAGTACTGATTTTTAGGAATCTCTTCTAGTATGTGATGCCTACTGTATTTTTCTTGAGAGAGAGATGCAGATATCCCTGAAAATTATTTGCCACTTTCTTGTGGCTCTCTGCCATTTGCACTTATTGGTTCCTGGATCACAGATTGGTCCCAGAGTGCTGTCTTTAACCCTGCAGCAGGCAAGGTACAGATCCCTTTGTCAGGATGAGGGAAAGTTTTTCTACCTTATATTTGTACCTTTGTGAAACCCCTTTTCACTTGTCCCACGGCTTCTGTTCAGACACTGATACAGGCTGTGCTTTCTAGGGGTGGGTCAGAGTTGGGAACATTGCTTCACAAAATTGGGCAATGGGATTGCCTCTGCATCCAGGCTGTGACTAGAACTGCCCCTCTGTTAAACAGCTGAAGCTGGTGAACCCCTCTCAGTACCGCTTTGAGCACCTGGTGACGCAGATGAAGTGGCGGCTGCAGGAGGGCCGAGGGGAGGCCGTCTATCAGATCGGCGTGGAGGACAACGGGCTGCTGGTGGGCCTCTCGGAGGAGGAGATGCGCGCCTCGCTCAAGACGCTGCGCCGCATGGCAGAGAAGTACGTGCTCCCTTTGTCTGCAGGGCCACCAGCGTGACTCACGAGCAGCTGGCAGCTCCATCCTACAAAGCTCTGTATCACTGACATTCCTTCAGTCCTGAGGCTCTGGAAGCATGAGGAAAGTTATAGGGCTTTTGTCTGGAAGCTTGAGGCTCCTTCCCTGCTATCCCCAGCCTTCATCTCCTTTGCTTTGTCAGCTGTTATCGTAGAGGTGCAAGAACTGTCAAGTACAAATGTGTGACGGTGTTCGTTCACAGGGATCTCAAGCTGAGGGAAGAGACAAGGATCTGACTTTATGTTTCAGAAGGCTTGACTTATTATTTTATTATATATATTACATTAAAACTATACTAAAAGAATAGAAGAAAGGATTTCATCAGAAGGATAGCTAAGAATAGAATAAGACGAAATGATAACAAAAGCTTCTGTCTCAGACAGAGAGTCCAAGCTAGCTGACTGTGATTGGCCATTAATCAAAAACAACAAACATGGGCCAATCAAAGATCCACGTGTTGCAGTCCACAGCAGCAGATAATCAATGTTTACATTTTGTTCTTGAAGCCTCTCAGCTTTTCAAGAGGAAAAATCCTAAAGAAAGAATTTTTCATAAAAGATGTCTGCGACACAAATGTGTCTCACTCCTTCCTTTTGTCTTTGTGGTAGGGTTGGGGCTGACATTACGGTGCTGCGGGAGAGGGAGGTCGATTACGACAGCGATGTTCCAAGGAAGATAACGGAGGTGCTTGTCCGAAAGGTGCCTGACAACCAGCAGGTAGGGACCTCTGGTTTTTTCTCCTGCTGGAGACCTAGAGGCTTTGTGTGAGCAGCTTCCTTTTGGGATGGGAGCCCAAACCCTAAAGGCACTTTGTCATAGCTTGGCCCATAGCTGATGCTTTAAAGGGCTGCCAGAGGGAGGCTTGATGATAACACTTCTTATCTCCAAGACTGTGATTGAGGCAGATGTCAGTGCAGGAGATTGCCTGGATCAGAAATGAAAAATTATTTTGCTTCTATAGCAGTGGTTCTGATGCAGACCTGTGTACAAACAAGGAAGGATTTAGAGGTCTGCTGTAACAAATAGCCTTTTTTGTGATGTCAAAGCCTGATATGTCACATCTCAACTCTAGAGAGTGTATGGCAGTACGACTGCTGGCAGTGGTTTGCTGAGAGCAGGAGCAGAATCTGAGGAAGATTACACTGCACATTGTCCCTGATGTAGCTCTCTGAGCTGCATCTCCACTGCCCAGTAGAGCTTGTGCACTCAGCACAGCAGTGGTTAAGTGTAATGATTTCTTTATTCTTTTTCCTGTAGTTCTTAGACCTTCGAGTAGCTGTGCTAGGGAACGTGGACTCAGGGAAGTCAACACTGTTGGGTGTCCTAACGCAAGGAGAGCTGGACAATGGGCGGGGCAGAGCACGCCTCAACCTCTTCCGGCATCTCCATGAAATCCAGTCAGGAAGAACATCGAGCATCAGCTTTGAGATCCTCGGCTTCAACAGCAAAGGAGAGGTAAGAGAGAGCAGGTTGCTGAACTCAGAAAGCTGGAGGAGAGCAGGATTAGCCTCCTGTTAGAACTGTGAATGGGACAGGAAGGAAGAGAGGTGGCACATTTCTCTGTCCCTCAAGCTGAACCTGAGTGGTGGTTGTACGTTTGCAGCAGACACTGTTTCTTGCACCCATGGTGGATGATCTCTACTTAGTAATTCTGACATCAAAGTGGATAGATAAGGGTTTTCTTTACATGCCTGCTGGGGCTGCCTCTCTCACAAGCTCCTTATCCCTTAGGTGGTAAATTACAGTGACTCCCGGACAGCAGAAGAGATCTGTGAGAGTTCTTCCAAAATGATCACTTTCATTGACCTGGCTGGCCACCACAAGTATCTGAAAACAACCATCTTTGGCCTCACCAGCTACTGCCCAGACTTTGCCATGCTGGTGGTTAGTGCCAACACTGGCATTGGTGAGTGTTGCCCTGCCTGCATGGATTGAGTGCAACCTGTGAAGAGGAATGGAGAATGGGGGGAATGGGTCCTTGTCAGCTGTGAATGGCTTTCAGAAAAGTTCATTCATTTGTAAGCTTCTACTGATACCTTGTAGGTCAGTGTCTATGAGTGCCTGGGAGGGGAGTAGATCTGGGATCCTCTTACCGGCTGTAGACCACATTAAACTGTATCCTGGACTAAGACGATTTGTTTAGGATTTGGGGCAGTGCTTCTCAGAAAAGAAAACAACTTTGAAATATTCTTAGGGGTGCTGGATCCCAAAGTCTTGTAAAAAGGCATCTGGAGTTCTCCCACATCTATCTGACATTCTTGTAACTGTTCTCTGGCAAATTTTGGTCAAAGAATGAAAACTGCTGCATCTTTCTGAAGCAGACAGATCAGTCACAAAACTTCTTGGTGGTTTTTATTTTTCTGGACTGATGTTTAGTTTTGTTTAAAAGAATAGCTGTGCTTTTTCAATGCATGATGAACTAAGCAGTTACAGTGGAATTGCTAGACTGGGCTCATGGGATAGCCAGGAGACACAGCTATCAGCATAGACAAGCTACAGGGGTGACTGCTGCTGCACCTACACTCTCACTTGTCTCCTGCAGCGGGCACAACACGAGAGCACTTGGGCTTGGCCATGGCCCTCAAAGTCCCCTTCTTCATTGTCATCAGCAAAGTCGACTTGTGTTCAAAAGCCACCGTGGAACGGACAGTGAAGCAGCTGGAACGAATCCTGAAGCAGCCAGGCTGCAACAAGCTCCCCCTGCTTGTGAATTCAGATGATGATGCAGTTACAGCAGCACAACAGTTTGCACAATCTCCCAAGTAAGGGACTATTCCTTTCTTCTGTTGGGAGCAGGCAATTCAGGCTGGGCTGCCATGCGGAGCTGGGGAAGGGTGAACACAGGGGAGGTGACTACATCTTGAACATCTCTGCTCCTTGTCAGGTTGCTCCTTGTTAGGTTTCCTAGCTTTGCATTCTCCAAGAAGGCATTTTCCCCTCCCAAACTTTTTTCTGGGCTCTGGAGCAAAGCCTGCATTAGAGTTACTTCTTCCTGAGAAAAGTGTGTGCTGACAAGGGATTGGTGCCTCAACCAAACATTGAGGCAGGGGTTACTGTGGAGCTGTATCTAGCCTTCCTGCTTTTGCCACTTTCTGGTACAGTATCAATCTTCCTGTGGGTCTCAGTAGATTCAGAATCCCAGAAACCTTCTGGAACTGTACTGTGGCCTTCTGCTTATTTCTGTCTACTTGTGTCTGACAGCATCACCCCAATCTTCACACTGTCCAGTGTTTCTGGAGAGAACCTGGATCTCTTGAAAGTCTTCCTCAACATCCTCCCTCCACTGACCAACAGTAAAGAGCAGGAAGAATTAATGCAGCAACATACAGAATTTCAGGTGGGTAAGGGTTGTTTGTTTCAAGCTCTGATACCGGACTCATTGCTGTGCCATGGGAGAGACGTTTGGGAAATTTGGACACTACAGGTAGAGATGTGGTGAACTCCTGGACTATTGAGAGACATTAAAAAAAAGACTTGGTCTTTGATAAAAGCCTGATGGGCTGAATCTGTTGTAACCATGAGATGTCTGTCTCAGGATACAATCATTTCTCTGGTTGCTATTTAAAAGGAAGAGCTTTGTTCCTTTACTGGGAGGGTAAGTGGGAGCTGGTGAAGCTCTGAGATGGTGTCTGATGACCAGCAGAGAGATCACCTCCTTTCACCCAAGGGCCAGGCTCTTTGTCCTCATTTTGGAGTGCTATTTCATAGCTGTCTGTCTGAAGAGCTTATTCTTGTTGCCTTGCTGCAGGTTGATGAGATTTATACGGTGCCAGAGGTGGGAACTGTTGTGGGAGGAACTCTGTCAAGGTAAGTGAGCCTAGGCAGATATGTGTGGATGTGAATGGTTGCTGGAGTTCCCACAAGGTTAGAGTCACCGTCTGCAGAAGTGGAAGCTGTGTGAGGCTCAGTCCTGACTGCTGCCAGTGGCTCAAGTGAGAGTAGAGCCCTACAGGGTGTTGGGAAGTGACATGAGCAGACCATTGGTCATGTGGTGGCAAGCAAACAGTCTGCTCAAAAGTTGCTGGATTAGGAATGTGTCCTGAAGCACGCTGAAAGAAGGCATGCTGGAATCTAGTTGGCAGAGGTTAGGCATGATCCCAAGGAGTTGCTTTCTTCCTTTCTCAGGTGGGGGGAGGAAATGTAAAAGGTAGATCCTCTGATTCCAGCAGGGGTTAACTGCACACTACCTCATGAAAAGGCAGCTCTCCCTCCATGTTTGGGAGCAATCAGAGCGGTCTGGCCATCAGCACGCCCACACTGAAGGAGTGTCATCTGAGGTCTCTCCACAGAAACAAAGCAGTGTGGCAGAGCACTGGGGTGCAATGGTCCCTGTCTGTACCTGGGATTCTTAAGAGTCACACTCCTGCTGTAAGAAATCCTGATTCTCAGCAGCTTTGTCTCCCTGTTGGTTGGTCCAGAGTAAGAGTGCAAAGACTTGGCCCTGGGGAATTTGTTCAGGTTAATCTTGGAGGGTGAAATGTCTTTGTCTCCTGATTAACTGTGTCCTGCTCTTCTACCTGGGCAGTGGGATCTGCCGAGAAGGGGAGAACTTGGTGGTTGGTCCCACTGACGATGGGAAGTTCCTTCGGCTGAAGGTGTGCAGCATCCAGCGGAACCGCTCTGCCTGCCGTGTGCTGCGCGCCGGGCAGGCAGCCACGCTGGCCCTCGGACCCTTCGACCGCTCCCTGCTGCGCAAGGTTAGTCCTGCTCCTGCACTGAGCAGGGCTGGAGGCTCCCCTAGGCATCCCCCATTGCTAGGGTGGGAATGAAGTACAAATGTTTGCAGGAAACTTGCTGGAAGGGGAGGAAATGGCCAGGTTACAATTCACAGTGAGTACAAGGCTGAGAACAGGATGTAAGCCCAAGTCACAGAGTGGAGGTAAATTTGTGGTTTTGGGGGCTGTTCAGAAGCAAGGGGACTGGCCCTGACTGGTCTGAGCCTTGGGTTTTTCTGCAGGGCATGGTGATGGTGAGCCCAGAAATGAACCCCACCATCTGCTCAGTGTTTGAAGCCGAGATCGTGCTGTTATTCCATGCCACAACTTTCCGGAAGGGGTTTCAGGTGACGGTGCATGTGGGGAATGTGCGACAGACAGCTATTGTAGAGAAGATCCATGGAAAGGTAGGCCATGGGAAGAAAGGGGAGGAAGATGGACCTCCCTGTGGGGTTTGTTTGGTTTGTTAAGATTCCACTACATCCTCTAGTAAAGCTGGGGTCGGCTGGTATGTTGAGTAGCTGTGTTCCTTCCTAGAGCAGACTCTATCCCTTTATCCTGCCTATTTGGTTGCTTTTCCTCCAGACATGGTAAAGGAGAGAGGTGAACTCTATTCTTCAGGGCTTATGTATTCCTGTCTCTTCTTATGTGTACAGTAATGGGAAGGGCTCAAGCCTTGCAGTCTGAAGAAGGCTGCTCATTTGCCTCATCTTCTTACCATCCACATGTACCTCTGCCTGCATGCATCAGCTTGGGAGATGGGTCTAAGCTCTCCCATTTTTCTTTTCAGGACAAGCTGCGGACAGGAGAGAAGGCAGTTGTCTGTTTCAGGTTCATCAAGCATCCTGAATACTTGAAGATTGGAGCCAAACTACTTTTCCGTGAAGGAGTCACCAAAGGCATTGGGCATGTCACTAACCTCCAAGCCATCACCACCAAAGAAAACAGCCTGGAGGAGTCCCTGGGGCCTGGACAGCTGAGCTTCTGACTACCAGTAGGTCAGAGAAATCTCCACTCACCAGCACCTGGGGAGAAGGCTGGAAGCTCCTGTGGCTTTCTGAGCAATGCCTGGAGCTGCTGCTGTCCCGTTCTAGTGTGGATGTCCCTCCTCTGCACCGTGAGATGGAGCATGAGAGAATTTCTTCCATTCAGAGCCGTACGTGGGACAAGTTAAGCATGTTCTCCACATCGCCTGCAGCTTTCATTTGGAATAGACTCCTTCAGAATAGATCAGAGGTACCTGCAGACCTGGGCAAGCAAGTATTGGCTTTGTTTACTGTTTGAAAATTGCTGGTTGGGAGGCGCAGCGACCTTGAAGACAAGCAGTGAAGGGATGTTTTTCCATCTCTGACACAAGGTCTGGTCCCATTTTTGCTTTCTGAGCACTGAGTTGATAACAGCGTTCTCTCAAATCATCCTTCAGTACATCCTTCTGGGCAGGGGATGGAACAGACCATGCCACCCACATCAGGGCTTGGCTGAACCTCTCAGAATGTGTTCAGGACACTTTTTAACCGTTTGAATCTTGGTTGGCTTTAATCTGCTGTGTGTCCATTTGTGCATTGGTTTTGCGTTACTCCAATCTGAGTGTCTTACTGTTGGACAGATGTCCTGTTCCCCACTCACATGTACACATTTCTTCAGTATTCCCCTTTATGACGTCCAGGAAGCTGTGGCTGCTCTGAGTGGCACGGCCTCCTGACATAGCATCATGAAGACAGAGTTTATACTTGGATCTGCTCCTTGCAGCAGCTGGACAGGAGGCCATACTGTGGAGCGGAGCAGGGCCCAGGCCTCTGCTGGTGTGAGCAGGTTGTTTCCATGGATGTTCACCTGAAGGTGCCATCTGCACACTGTAGCAGCGGTTTTCAGTGGGCTCCCTGGTGTGGCTGTTCCCAGCCCACCTTGTTCCTCACATGCTTGCCTTAATGTGTGAGGAGGACTGGCTGCATTACCTGCACAAAACCAGGTAACTTCTCTTTTGACAGTGGCGTGGTTTTTATTTCTCTTGGTGCAAGAATTCCTTTCTTTCCATTGCCACCAGTGTTTGTTGTCAGAGGGAAGCTGATGTTGCCAGCAAGGACTTTGTATGTAGAGTGGAGCACTCTGGATGTAGAGTGGAGCACAGGTCTCCCACTCTGTCTTGCAGCTCTGCTGTGCAGCCTGGAGGGTGCAGCAGGGTCTGTAAAGCTGTACATAGGCTTTTGGTTTTATTGTTGACTGTTAGACCAAATGTGTCTGCTGTGAGCAAAAGGCCTTCAGCAAGCCCTGCTGGTTGGTGTGGTGGCCTGCTAGCCCTGACTGAAGAGAAGGCTGAGGGCCTGTGACAGCACTTGGGCACCCAAGTGGCCCTTGTGCCATGCTGAGAGCAGTTCTGCTGCTGGGCTGCTGGCACAGGCACAGCTGTGCGGGGCCATCGTGGGGCAGGAAGGTGGGAGCTGCACCCTGCCAGGAGCGTGCTGAGGTGGCGGGAAGCCTGGCAAGTGGTGGCATAAAGGAAGGCAGCTTAATAGTTGCAGGAGTGACCTGTCCCTTGGAGGGAGCACCAATCCAGCTGAAAACTGCTGCATCCCCAGCAGATAGAAAGGAGTTGCTGGCTCAGGGTCACTGCTCAAGCAGGATCCCTTTTTTCCCATTCTCGCAGTGGGCTGGGTATTCCAATGGCAGTCTTTTCACCAATGCCTGCAAGAAGGACAGGCCCCAGTTGCCAGCAGGCTCTTCCCTATGGTGCTAGTGTCACAAAAAGAGTTGGCTGGGGATGGGGGACTCCAGCTCTTTGTACTCTTCTGCACTGGTGTTTTCTGCCCCAAAGGGGGGTGCTGTGACCTTTTCTGAAACAGCTGATGGCTGGTCTCACCTCATCCCTGCCATCTGTGGCATGACTGTTCTTGGTGCCATGCTCTTCATAATTGCTGTTTTGTTGTCTTGAATTTTTCTAATGCTGGGGATTGTCCCTGTTCTCCAAGCATCTATATAAATGTACAGAATAAAGATGTTTTATTGAGGTTGCTGGCTGAGTTGTACAATGAGTGAGGGTGGAGCTGGGCTCTTACCCTGCTGCCCTTGGAGCTGGGTCACAGTTGGAGCTGGCTACCCTTCACCCATTCCTGAGCTTCCTGCGTTCAGCCCTATAAATACCGTGCCTGGTGTGGAAAGAATGCACGCGCTGCTGTTTACAACCCTGCGCTCCCTCCCGCCTTATCTGAGTAAGCCTGGGTGTGCAGCCCGAGGTGACAGCAGCCACGTCACCCTGAGCACAGCACTTTGGGCTGCTGTGGGCGGGACTCTGGGCTGTGGCTAGAGCCTCCTCACAGTCACAAATTCCCCCAGAGCCTAATTAAAGAGACACTTTCTAGGGCACACATCTAACCAGTGATTTGTTTCCAAAATAGCTTCGACCTTATCAAGAGGTTCATGACTGCCTTGCCTTCATGAGGACAGGTTGTTCCCTTGGGACAAGTAGAGGTAAAAAGGTTTCCCTGTGGAGATGACTTGTGACCAAAAGGATCTGCCTCTTCTAGACTTGTTTTTGTGTCAGATAGTGGCATCTGCAGAGTCCAGTCCTGCCAGACACTTAGGAAATGAGATGTGCCACTGTCAAAGGAGACGAGACGATCCTGCCAGACTGGTTCTCTTCACGTGAGGACTTTGGGAAATTTGTCACTTCACAATGTTAGGACTGTCATTAGTGGGAGTGACTTCATAATTCCTTCCTCTACTTATTACCAGAGCTGCACACACCAGAATGAGTTTCTTGTTGTTCTTGAAATTTCATGACTATGATGTCAAGTATTAGACTCTACTGACAGTAGTGTAGCAGCATCCCAGCACAGGCTGGCTGCTGGAAGGAGAGAGCAGCTCAGCAGCTGCATTTAGGATGATGCAGTTCAGAAAACAGCACATAGATACAGAGCTGCAGTTTGCATCATTATCTGCTGCCTGAAAGGCAGCTCGCTCTCTCCCCCTGCCCAAGGAAGGGAAGCCCGCAGCTGATGAAACTCCCTGAAATTCGATTCCTAACCCCACCCAGAGCTGCCTTGACGTGGCACATTCTTCCCCCCGCCCAAAGAGCCACGTTCAAATTATTGGCAGCAGAGCTTCTGGCGGGCTCCAGGCAGCTCACAGTGTAGCAGAGCTGAGCCCTGCCAGGCAGCTGAGAGCCCTTCTCTTGCCTTGGAGCCAGTCTCACCCTCTCAGTGCCTACTCCTCCCCTCCATGATACTCTGCTTTGTTGGCTGTTGTAATCTGTGGAGCTCTGGAGTGGCCACTGTACTGTGACCTGTGTCTCAAGGAGCTGAACAAATCATTTGGCAGAGCCCAGTCAGAACAGGTACCTGTCAGCAAGTTGTGTCTCTCAGAGTCTGGGAAGGAGGAAAAATGTGATTATGCAGTCTACACCAACCAAAAGCTTTCACAGTGTTCTTTGTGACCCTTGGCATGTTTTCTCTCCCTTCTAGTGAGGGCTCTAACAGTAGACTCTTTATGTGTCAATAGCAATTGTTATGAATTAGTGCAGAGTTCTCAAAGAGGCCACCAAAAAGTGTGCCTATGCAGCTACTGCTTCCTTAAATCTTTTATGACAGGAGTAGTCTTCCTTGTGTACTCCTGAGCTGCTGATAAGCACAATGCAATGGACTGCTACACAGAGGGAATCATTAAGCCATTTATAAAATAAATCCTGGGGTGTGGGAAAGAGGGAATAAAAATCACTGTCTTCTCACTGGAGGGGAGAAGGCACAACTGGGCTAAGCTACCACATATAAATTACACAGTAAGGGCAAGGCCTGCAAGTGCAGCCAGAGTAGAACCACAAGTTGAAGGTTTTATACACAGTGATTAGACAGGGGTTCAAGCCAAGGCTTAGCTGCAGATTCCCTGAGATAAGCTGCTGCACTTACAGTTGCTGCTTTTATAGGAGGAACAAAATTACTGAGCAGTGATGGCATGCAAATACCTATGGCAAGAGGTGTAGGTGACAGTACTGTGCAGCTTCTAGTAGCACCAGGCAGGCAGAGGCTGGCTTAGCTGCCACCAGCTAAACAGGCTACATCTACACAATTCATGAGTTCCAGTTCCTCTTAGACTTGGAATGAAAATAATTTACTAGACTTTTTGGCATTAAAACCTGACAGGCAGTATAAAAAAAGCACCGATATTTAAAAACACTGATTAAAAGCACCGATTCTTTAAAAATACTGATTATTTTAAAATACTGATTATTTAAAAACACCCAGTGTGGCTGAGAGTTAAGGAGGTAAGGGCTTAAAGAAAAAATCTAAAGTTCTTGTCACACCTTCTTTGGGTCGTTTTGTACTAGATCCTGCTGGAGTCTTGGGCTTGTTCTTTGGCTTAGCAGGAGATCTGGAAGCCACAGCCTTTGCATTGGGAGCTGCTTCTGGAGCCATGGGAGGGCTGGGCTCCAGGAAAGAGCTTTGCAGCTCCAGAGCAAAGTGGTAGTCCATGTGCTCAGGGAATTCCCACACCAGCACGAGCTGGCCACACTTCTCACAGCGCTGCTGGTCCCCTGGAGAGGCAGGAGGCAGCAGGGTGAGCTCAGGAGAGGGTGGCAAATTCTGCTCATTTCCCTCCACAGCTGGCTGGAATTTCAGAAGGGTCCTGGAGCTGGGTGGAGTTGAGGGTGTTTGTGTGGCATCTGATGGCAACTTCTCCTGGCAAAGCCTCTTGTACAGAGAAGTAGGGCTGGCATCGCTGGGATCCTGCTTCACAGGGGACTCCAGGTCACTCTGTACAGAGGCAAGTCCAACAGGCAAGCCAACAGCAGCTCTCTCCTGGTGCTCTGGGGAGCTGGGCACAGCTGGCTCTGCAGTGGCAGCAGTGGGCAGGCTGGGTGCTGCCACTGCCTGTGCCAGCTGCCTCTCTGCTGCCTTTTGGAAGAAGGACTCAATAGCACTAGCTGGTTTCTGCCGAAGCTCTTTGCTCGGGCTCCTAAAAAACTTGACCCCAGCCCTCCCACAAGACGTGGAGTTTTGGCTGGTGGTGGCAGTGCCATCAGGCTGGGCATCACCTGTCAGGAAGGTGGTAATGCCTGTAGAGAGGGTGACAGGCTCCGAGAACTTGCTTGCTGAGAGTTGCACTGAAATCAGCGGTGGAGACCTGCAAAGGACAGACCAACATCAGCTCAGACACCAGCCTGGAAAGCAAGAAAGCTTTTGAGGTAAGACTTCAAACAACACAAAACATTCACAGACAGGGGAACTGTAGTATCTGGCAAGGGCTGGGACAGATGTTTGCTCTGACAAAGTTAGTATTGCTACCTCCAGAACAGACACAGCAGGCTGTGCTGGGCAAAGCAGAACCCCTCTTTCCAAAGCAGCAATTCCCAAAGGAAGGGCATTGGAGCAGGAGCAGCCAACTGCCAGCCTGGACTTTCAGTCCACTACAGGCAGAAGCTGCTGTAAGATGAGAGCACGCTGAAGGAGCAGCAGCCTTGTCAGAGTTTAACAGACAGGACCTTCTTGCCTTCACTGCAGAGCAGAAGGAAGGAAGAAAATGCTAAAGGAGTTGTGCACTTTTATTTTTCTTCCTGCCCCAATGGCTTCCTCACAAAAAGCTTTGTCCTTAGGGTAGGACAACAAGGCTTAGCTTATTTCTTTGGCCCAGCAGGGACAGCCTCACTTCAGCTGGACAAAGCCCAGCCACTGGCAATCCTAACTCCAAGTACAGAAGTGTCTCACCAGATGTGGGGCTCAGAAGAGGCCAGGCGACCTACTGCTAAAAGGTCTCTGCACTCTGCTGTGAGGCTGCTGGGAATCACTTTTCCTGCCACTCAAATTAACTTGAGTTCCTTCCCAATAGGTCTCTGGCTCGCCCAGTACCTCCCACATCAGAACCTGACAGAGGTGACCCACGTTGCCCCACACTCACCACGCTGCCTGGTGAGCCCCAGCCGCATTGCAGGTTTGGATGAGGGTGAAGGCGTCGTTGCACATTTTCTGCGCGTCATAGCGGGACAGGGCACACAGACGTGACACGCGGGTGTCCCCTTGCTGCCGGATCACCACCATCAGCTGCCGGGCCACGCGGTGGTTCTGCCGGGAGAGCAGAGCTGTGCTTCCAGCGACTCCTGCAGGAAGGGGCAGGAACAGCCGAGGGGACTGTTCCCAGCCTGGAGCCCTGCCCAGCCCTCTGCCCCCCTGCCATCTCCCGGGGGTGCGGTGGGACATGTCCTGCCCGGCCTGATTGCCAAGGGATGGGATACACAACAAGTGCTTGCACAGCTGTGCCACGCAGGATGGGAAGCAGCTAGTCCTTGCTTTCCCTCAAAGGAAGCTTCACAGTTTTTTTGGCCCCACTGCAGTGCAAAAGGTGGTGGTGGATTGCTCCCATCCTGGCCTGCAGCTTACTGTCCAGATAGGAGCACAGTGCTCCCTCTCACAACCCACGGGCACTCCTGGGTCAGCTTGCAAGGGAGCAGCAGTGCAGCAAAAGGAAGATGCAGTAGCTTGCAGATCCCTGCATCCTAAAGCATGGGACAAGGACTGTTCTTAACCCTGCAGTGTTCTGGGGCAAAACCATCCTGCCCAGCCATGCTCCTGCACACCTCTCTTCTTGGGACACCTCAGCACACAGGCACACATCTAGGGGTGAGCAGATTCTTTCCCTCCCAATACCACCCTCAGCCTCCTGCAAACCACTCATGGTGCAAATGTGCCTCCCTGTGTCCCTGTGCCTCCCCTCCTTACCTGGCTCCTGTCCTTGTTCAGTCTGGACTCCAGCTCCAAGGCCAGCTGCAGGAGCCAGTGCTGCACCTGGACAAAGCAGGGGTAACAAACAGGTTGGGCCTCTACTCACAGCAGTACCACAGAACAAGGGGAATGCTGGGGGAGGGGAGGATCAGACTGGAATGGACAGACTATTGTAAGGCCCCATATCTGTAGCAGACCTTGAGAAATCAGTCCAGCTGAGATTCAACAATGCAGGGAAGAACATTTTAGATATCTAAAAGCCCTGCATTACTACTAGACTTTGCCAAATAACCTACATTCCCTGTCCTGGATTTCTCTTCCCATCTTCCTACAGCTCAGTGGGAACTGCCCCCCACCCATTAGCTAAAGTGCATCCTTCCTCTTTCTTTAGGCTAGTTACCTTCCTTCTAGCAACCATGCTCTCGAAGCTTGGCACTGTGAATCACTTTTGAACAGCACAGGCCCAGTTTTGCTCATGGAAGTTATAACCAGGACGGACCTTTTTGTGCAGGAGTTTGTCAATGCATTTCTATCAACAGGGACTTCCAGAGCTCAAACCACCTTCTCACACTGAGCCTCTAGTCTGAGTTTCAGGGCATAATTGTGCAGAAAAGCAGCAGTTTTGCAAGCTAGTCTGTTTTTAGTATTCTTATTTTCTCCAGTGTGAAAACCAAGCCTTATGCTAGATGTAGGCTTCTCCTACCGCCTTCTGTGTGGCCAGGGCTGACTTCCCAGGGAAATTCTTGCTGCAGCCAATAGACTGGGGAAGGTACCGGTTTTTGACAGGTTCCTCTTCAATTCCTCTGCACAAGTCATAGAGCCAAGACCTGAAAGCCACAGGGAAGGAATGAGGTTAAGGCAGCTACAGACAGGCAGGCATCACTGGGCAGCACGTCGGACTCCTGCTGAGCCCTGCTTTCAACCCAGTGCAAGCTGTCACTGTCTCACATCCTCAACTCTACAGTCACAGCCACAGCTGAACAGGCAGGAGTCTTTCAGGCCACAACTGTCTGTTAGCACAACTCCTCCACCTCTTCTCCTGAAGTGGCAACAGTTCACCAATCTGCAGGGGTGTCCAACCGCTGTTCCAGGCCCAGAAGTTGTGTTTCTGGCTCCAGCCTAGCCTTGTAATTTCCTCTATCATGAGACTGTCAAGACTGCCCTCTTTCCAGCCTGCAGAGAACCAGCCCTTTGACCTTGGATGCTGTAGAGGAACGCTGAGGCACTGGCTGACAAGCAAAATATTATCCTGGGGAGGGTGCCTGGGAGCAGGCAAGACTGGAAACACGCTGTGGGCCTGACAGATCAATGCTTCCCAAAGATATCACTGAAGTTTTACCTTCAAACCTTTCCTAATCACAGCAGAACAAGGTTCTGTGACTGAAAGGAAGTCTCAATTCCTGCCAAGAGCCAAGTTGTGGTGAGTGGTTCATCATTACCCGGTTTTGTCTCCAAAATGTGTTTGGAGCTCAGTCTCACTGAACTGTGTCAGCTCCCCAATGTATTCCACTCCCAGGATGTCTGTGATAGCAGTGCCAAGCTTGCCTCCCAGGTTACGGCTACGGCAGAGAAACACAGAAAAAAACACAAATGAAGCATTATGTGGGGACTGTGACAAGTCGCATTGCAGCAGCTGTTCCTAGATAAGGACAACTAGAAGCTGCTAGGAACTAGCAGGACAAAAGGAACACCTGGCACCTGGCTCTTCTCACAGTAAAAGGACACAGAGGAGTTGATGTAGGAACTGCTCCTTAGGTTTCTCAATTTTAGTGCTTCTCCCTCAGCTCCATCTGATCCCAAACCATGCTCTGAAGAATGCCTCACATACAGCTTCCTTCTTCCTACACAGACAGGACCCTTTCCCACACACATCCCTCTCCATCCCTTGCAAGACACAGAAAGCAGAGACCAGCAGTGCAGGTCTCGAGAGCAGGATAGGGATCCATTCCTCTGGAGCAGCAGTGCTGGTAACACTTCCCTATACCAGGAAAAGTACTTGTGCACAGTGTGGATGCTCAAAAGCAAACCACATCTGCTCTCTGTGAGGACAGCTGTCAGTCACACATAGTCAACAGCTATGGCCTCCTTGCTCACAGTTGCTTCTGGCTTACACCTATGCACCCCAGCAGACATCCTGAGCACAGCCTTACCCTGGGAAAGGATGCCCACAGGCTTTTGGACTGTGGTTCATTCACCAGCTGGGCTGTACTTCCCAAGCACACTCCCCCTGAACTGTCACTCACAGCCAGGAGAGATCACTGGCAGCATTCCCTGTGTTTGTTGGGAGCATTGCCAAGCAGTTGGTGTGGAGCTGAGAGCCTCTGCTGGCTGCTGTCAGTGAGCTCACACTGCTGTGCTGGGGAGGAGCAGCAGCTCCCTGGTACTCACATGCTGCTGACGGGCAGCTGGCTGAAGAGCTGCGGCACAAAGCGTGCAGACACCAGCGTCTGCCGGTTGGGCTTGTTCAACCCACAGGCCAGCTTTGCCAGGGTCTGTAACACAGAAAGGGGGAAACTCTGTTAGTATACACTGTGCACTAATGTGACTCCACCTAACAGCTGGTGCTGCATCACCTCTAAGAGCTGCCCTGGAATGGCTGCTAGGAGTATGTGCAGGGTGCACCCCTGCTTGCTCTTAGGCAGTATCCACCTCAGGATGTGACATGCACAAGCTGGGCACTCTGAAAGCAAAGCTGCTTCCAGGCTTTAGTTCTGTGAATTGCTGGACTCCTGCTCCAGGCAGATAAAGATCTTTCATCTGTTGTGGTTGCTATAGTTTTCCATCAGGCAAGCATGCCAGAGCTTCCACAGCATGCCCATGATCCTCCCCCAGGCTATGTCTCTCACTATGCCTTTTTCCTTCATCTTCTGTGTTTGTCTTGCTTTTTCTCAATGTCACTATTTTAATCTTCTCTCTGTGAGGTCTGCAACAGCACAGTGCTGCAAAAGGAAGCCTTTAAAATGCAGAATTGCTAGCCTGGAAGGCATGCTCTCCTATACAGCTTCCTTTCCCACTCTAAGCTACCACAGGGTCAAAAATACACAGACCATTTAGCTGGGTGTTTGAGGTTTTATTGAACGACTCTTAATGACTTTCTCTTTCAGTGCTTTGCCACACTTCCTGTAACTAAGCAAAATTTCTTGCCTGCCTATTGAGCTATGACCTTTATTAACAGCCCATTTTACAGGCTTACATACTTTGAAATCATTTCTAGACAAAGTAGATCCCTTTTCAGATGCCCAATCACTGTTTTTCTTGTCTGGCTGGAGACTTCCAACTTTACCCACCTCATAAAGTGACGTGCTGCAAGCGAAACCAATCACTGAGACTTCATGGGGAGAAATCATTTACTTTTTCTGACACCTTCTGTAAACTGCACATGCTGAAATAGGATTTGGCATTTCTACAAGAGCAATTATATTACTGACTCGTCCTGCTGCTTGTCCACAACAACTCCAGGCTACTTCCTGACTTACTGTGACTCAGCCAAAATCCTGCTGGTTGCTTTTTTTCTATAAACCACAAAAACAGTCAATGAGCATAAGAGGAGCATAAGAAGTGCTGTTTGGTGATTTCAGACTGATTCTAAGCTTTTTGAAGCTCATAATTTTCAACTCTAATTTCATCTCAGAACTTTCACAGCCCAGGCCCCAAGCCCCATCTGTGCAGCACCTGAATTCATACAGCTGTTCCCTCTCTGTAGGCTTCACTGAAAATACTGGCTCTTAGGAGACCTTGGACAGATCCCCCCAGGATCCCACTCTGAACATCCCAATTTGAGGGCACCTCACTGAGCAAAATCATTATGGGAAACAGTAAAGTTTTCTTCAGCTACATGCATGCATGCCCTTCAGACAACTTCAGCCATGTTGTCTGCTACCGTGTCATCACCAGGTTACTCAGCTCAGGGTGAGGTGTGTTAGAAACTTTAAGGTTGACACCTCACATCTGTAGTCTTTCCTGCATATTTGGCCACTTAGGCTGTCAAGGAGGGCACATAAATAAATGAATTTGGCATGAGTGGTTCTTGAGAAAGCCATACTGTTATCCTTCAGGTGCTTCCTAATTTTCTGGTCTCATTCATCATCTGGGCTCCTGGTGCACCTTAACAAGGTATTTCATTGGGAAAAGCAGTTCCTTGGGAGTTTTCTGTAGAAAAAACACAACCATAAAGCAGATAATCTTCACCTTGAGTTTCAGGCAACAGTTGTTGTAGCCTGAGAATGGTTTTTACTGACACAAATTCCCAGCAACTCAGTGGCAGAAGACCAAATTGGGGCACTGAGGTGAGCTTTTCCTCTTTCTGGTGAGTCAGTGTTTACCCTGCAGGCCATGGGGATTTGGGTGATGCTCAGCCAGCTGCCCAGAGCAGCCACAGGAGCTCTTGGTGCATGACAGCAGCTGCAGAAACAAACGGACTTTGATGCTGTAGCTACAGAGGGTTTCCTGCTGGGTGGAAGGTGGGCTGGTTTGCTGAGAGCACCTCTTTTGCTCTGCAGAAAAGGTTTGTACTCACCAATGTGAGCTGGCTGTGGAAGCACAGCACAGTGTTCTGCACGGCCACAAGTATGCTGTGGTGATCTCTGCACTGTGCTTGCTGCTACACATACACAGTTCTTCAGGGATAGCACAGTAAATCACAATGTGCTTACTTTATCAAAAAAAAGAACCTTGTATAGAAAATGGAAGCTGGGAGAAGCTGCTAGAAGTATCAGGGAAGTTCTCTGTTACTCCTGACTAAAGAAAGCAAAAAGGGAAATTGAACATAGCCTCCATTAGAAATTTCTACACTAGTGACGTTCCTCAGCTAGCTCATTTCTGCCTCACAGTCTCTGCTAGTTTCAGACTAAGCCAGTGCAGAACCAGTTACAATCCCTGTGTACAGCTGGCAGTAGTACCAGCTGTTTCTGCAGCAGTCAATGAAATATATCTTCCTTGAACTCCAAAGCATCCATTTAGTCTTCATTTTCTTTTTTTTTCTTTTTTTTTTTAAGTCATAGCTTGCCTTTATAAAGTCATTACTGTATAAATAAGCCCTCTTCTGCAGAGCAAAAGGGATGTCTCAGCAAACCAGCCTGCATTTCACCCGGCAGGAAATCCTCCGTAGCTGCAGCATCAAAGTCAGTTTGTTTCTGCAGCTGCTGTCATGCACCAAGTGCTGCTGTGGCTGTTCTCAGCAGCTGGCTGAGCATCACCCAAATCCCCACGACCAGCAGGCTAAACACTGACTCACCAGAAAAACAAAAAGCAACCCAGCTCACCTCAGTGCCCCAGTCTGGTGTTCTTCTGCCACTGAGTAACTGGGAATTTGTGTCAGTGAAACTGGCTACAGTGACTATTGCCTGAAACTCAGGGTGAAGATTAACCTGCTTTATGCTTCTGCTTTTTCTACAGAAAACACCTCCGGAGGACTTAAACCCCTTTTGTTCCTAGTGAACTCACACATTAGGGTGCACCAGGAATCCAGGCAATAAATGAGAGGATTGCTGACTGCCTAGGCCACAGCTCTGGGGAAACAACTCCTCCCACTTCCAGATGTCTTATAATTTCTCTGAAGGTGTGATCACACATGGTTGCATTCCCAGCTCGGTTCATTTTCTGTACAGGAGACTTGTCAGTATAGGAGAGCATCTACAGCATGTTCTGATGCTGCAGCCCAGAAGAAATCAGGCTGATGTGTTATGCACATGCCTTGTTGTGCGAGATGCCAGCTGAACACCTGAATCCGGTAGCTTCTTCCACTGCCACCCTAATTTCTTCCACAATTACTGCGCCCATGGTCAGCAGCAGGTCAGGACAGTCTGGGTTATCGAAAGACAGCGACGCCAGCCACTCGTCCAAACCACGCTGCCGCAGCTCCTCTAGAAAAGGACACGAAAGGGATCTCAAAGGGACACGATATGGCACTTCTTGCTGAGCCCAGCAAAGGGACCCGCAGCAGCCAGGCCCAGCCAGCAGCCGCAGGCTTCCGTAAACGCATTCCAGCCACAGGGAGAACGGGCGCTTTAAAAGCCATTCACGGCGGAAAACGCGGGCCCCATTTACCACGCTCTCGACTGGGGGGAGTCAGAGCAGGCGGAACGGGCCGTTCCCGGGGGGCGGGGGTCGGTGCGTACCCTTCCCGCGGGGATCAGCTCGGAGCGGGCCCTTCCCGCCGGGCTCGGGGCCGGGCACTGCGGGCAGCCCCTGCACGAAGGTGCTGGGCAGCAGCGTGGCCGCCAGGGGGCGCCCGCGCAGCTCGCGCAGCCGGTGCCGCGCGCTGCCCGTCAGGTCCAGGTACGCCTCGTCGATGCTCGCGCGCTCGATGGCGGCGAAGCGCGACAGCACCTGCATCACCTCCGCGCTGGCCTCCCGGTACCTGCCGGGCGGCGGGCACGGGCTCAGCCGCCGCCCCGCGCCACCAGGGAGGCCCGCGCCGCCGCCACCCCCGGCCCCCGCTCTCACCGTGTGAGGTCCGCCTTGCCCCGCGCCTGCGGCACCCGGGCCAGCGCCAGCTCGGGGCACAGCGCCCGCGCCTCCGACGCCCACATCCCGCGGGACACGCCGAAGGCGCGCGCCTCGTAGCTCACCGCGATGATCCTGCCAAGACACGGAGGTGAAGCGCAGGGCGGGCCCGGCCCCGCGGGGAGCGGGGTGGGACGAGGAGCCGGGGTCGCCAAGGCGGCTCGCCTACCTACCCGCCGCCCTGCCACTCGGTGTACTGCACCACGGCGCAAGGGCGGCCGCGCAGCTGCGGGTCGAGGCGCTGCTCAACCTGCATGAAGAAGCAGTCCATGTCTACCAGGGCCACCACGCGCTCCCGGCCCCGAGACATCCCGTCGCCGCCACCGGCTCCCGCCCGACTGCGTGAATGATTGAATAACCGCCTGCTCTGTGGGGTGGAGAGCCCCGCCTTGCCCCGCCGCTTTGCGGTACCCGTACTTCCCGCGTGGGGCACGCCGGGAGTCGTAGTTCTCCAGGGTGCGGTGGGGCGTGCGCGTGTCCCCGCCGCGACGGTGCGCGGCGCCCGCGTTCTCTCCGTGTCCCCGTGTCCCCCAAGGCGCATGCGCGGAGCTGCGTCCCGGCCGCCCCGCTCGTTCCTCCCGTGGGTGGCCGGTGGCGCGCGCCCGCCGCCTCCGCCATGTCCGCCGAGCAGGTGAGCGGCCTCTGCGAGCAGCTGGTGAAGGCCGTGACCGTCATCATGGACCCGGCGTCCACACAGCGGTACCGCCTGGAGGCCCTCAAGGTACGGTACGGCCGGGAAGGGAGGGAGGGCGCCGGGCTCCGGCCACGCGGGCGCCCGGTCCGCACGGCCACGGCGCGGGCGAGAGCCTGGCGGGCCGGTCCGGGGCGTCCCGTGAAGTGCCGGGAGCCGTCAGCAGGCGGCGGGGGCCGGGCGGCCGCGTGTGCCCGGCGTGCTCCGCCAGGGATGGGGCTGCCGCCTCCTGCCCCGATGTGTAACTGCGTGCTCGCGTCCGGCCCTCCTCCCCTAGTTCTGCGAGGAGTTCAAGGAAAAGTGCCCCATCTGCGTGCCCTGCGGGCTGAAGCTGGCGGAGAAGACGCAGACGGCCATCGTCCGGCACTTCGGCCTGCAGATCCTGGAGCATGTGGTCAAGTAAGTCAGCTCGTCCCGTGATGGGAAGGGTCCCAGCCTGCCGCCACCCCGCTCTGGCGGGGATCTGTGCCCATTCCGGCACCTCCCACCCCCGGGAGGCACTTTCAGGGCGCAGGGAGTTTGTTCTGCAGCAGAAGGCAGTTGCAGTCCTGCTCTGGATTTCTTTCTTATTCTGTAAAAGAAAGAGAGGAGAGAATTGCTTTCATGCAGGTTGGGAAAGTGAATTCACTGAGCCGTAGGACAAGTTAACATCAAAAGATGAAAACAAGTGCGCTGGGTTACCAGTAGGTCTTTGCAGAGGTCTGTCATTGGCCTCCTGCTAACAAAGAGGCTTTGTATTAGTTCAGTTCTGAGATTCCTTTCTCTGCCGCCTCTACAGACCTATTGCTTTGTGCTTTTGCTGTTGCTTCTGGTGTCTGTTGACCTCGGTGGGGCAAGCCCATTTGCCAGAAGCAGTTTTAACTCAGCCCTTTCATTAAGGGATTGGGTGCTGCCAGAGGCACGGAGCTGGTAGTGTCTCTAGGTAAAGAAGCAATAGTTCCTTGAGAATTAAGTCAGAGATCCTTACAGATGTTTTGACTCGGTTTCTTTTTTGTTTGTTTATTTTTAACAGATACCGTTGGAACAATATGCCTCGCCTAGAAAAAGTTTACCTAAAGAACAATGTTATGGGCCTCATATCCAGTGTAAGTACCTGCTGCCCCAGGCTCTTCTGAAATGTGAGAGCAAAAGTAAAAATTAATCCAGTTAATTAGCACAGAGGATCTGAATTCAGTTTTTCTTTTTATTGCTTTTTCACTTTGTGTCTCTAGTTGTTTCAGTGCTCTTCTCTGTCTTATCAGGTGAATAGCCATGTTGCCTCACATGGCAGGAAATGGTGAGGCTTGTATAACATATGTAAAGTATTTTTTCTTTTCTTAGAAGGAAGTTCAGTGAGCTACAAATGTTCTTATCCTTTACAAAAATACTAAAGCCATTATCTTAGTTGTGTTTTCTCTGTTGTTGTGATTGCTCTCGTGATCAAGGGACCTTCTTTTGAGGTGAATCCATCTGGTTCCCAGCGTTTATTAGCTATGGATGCTTGGGAGCATGGGAGTGTCATCTAAGGTAGTTGCAATGAAGAGCTGCCCAATGTTGTGTTTTGTTTTGGTTTTAGTTTCTGTGGTTTAGCATGTTTGCAAACACTGTTTCCCAGATCAGAGTTATACATGCCTGATGCTTGCTGTTCTGTGTAACTGTCCCCTTTCTGTCACAGGGAACTCAAAGTATCCTGGAGGAGGAAAGTCACATTAAGGATGTGCTGTCTCGCATTGTGGTGGAGATGATCAAGCGGGAATGGCCTCAGCACTGGCCTGACATGCTAAAGGAGCTGGATACCCTTTCCAAGCAAGGGGTATGAAACACAGCTGTCTGGTCTCTTTTGCTTGCTCTTAGTGTGGGGTTCAGTCTTCCATCATCCTGAGAAAAATCTAACTTACTCATGGTCAAGTGAGACAGGTTGGTGATGGACTCAATCCCTGTAAGATTAATCTATCTCGAGATGACTAGCAGAGAGAGCACCATCCTTCTGTTTTACTTTCTCAACATGACACCTCTGTCTTCATGCATGCTTGCTTTCTCTCCACGTCTTTGAGCTAGTCTCTAGAGATTTTAATGTTTGGACTCTGCTGATGGAGTGTATTTCACTTTGGGACATCAGGAAACTCAGACAGAACTGGTGATGTTCATCCTCCTACGTTTGGCAGAGGATGTGGTGACTTTTCAAACTCTGCCTACCCAGCGGCGACGAGATATCCAGCAAACCCTCACCCAGAACATGGAAAAGATCTTCAGCTTCCTACTAACTGCTCTGCAGCAGAATGTCAACAAGTACAGACTCATGGTAAGAGTCTCCTTCCCTTGGGTTTAGTTTTTGCTGGAGGCATTTAGGAATTGGGATGCAGCTCACAAATTGTTGGGGAAGCAAGTGCAGAAACTGAAATCTGTTGCTGCTGCTCTGAGGTAGGGATCTGCTGTGGCCTGGGAAACTGGTGCTGATCAGAGAGACTGAACACACAAGGCTGATAGTGCTAGTGTTGATACTTTGATTTTGCTAGTGTAAATGGCTTGGGTGCATGCATGGTTCATCCATGCTGTTGGAATGTGTGCTGGCACTAGGGATGTACAGCTTAGCAAAATGAAGGTGTGGCTGTGGCAGAAACAGGTAATTTGGGGTGGTTTATGTAACACGCAGTGATTAAGAGATGCCATCCATGAATCGTGTCTGCTCTCTCATGCTGTGTGCTGCATTTGAGGTGATGCACCAAAATGCATGAGTTTCTCATGTGTCAACATGTTTCTGGGCCTCTGGTCCTTTCCTCCAAGAGCTCAAGTCAGGAAGCCCTTTTTTTGCAAAGTTACAGTGAAGAATGCTCTTTCTATTTTTGTGTGAACAGACTTCTTTCCTGAATTCTTACCTAGAATCAGAGATGTGCAGGTCAGTCACAATGGATGATGAAGGGGAGTCTCTACCCCCATCTGTTCCTGTGAAAAGGAAGTAGATTTGAGTGAAGCGCAGTCGAGAAACCAAACTAGAAACTAGTTGCTTAGTCATATCTCATATTCTTTTTTTTCCATGAATTAAAATCCAGAGTTATACTAAATGTGAAACTGGGAAGCAATGAAAAACCCTTTTTCTACCTGCCTTCTGTACACCTTCCTGATGCACTGTCAGACTGAGCAACCCCCCACCCTATAGAACAGCCAGTTTTGTGTGCAGTTCATGGTGATGGGAGGGTGACCCTTGTGTGTTTTGTAGTCTGGTTGAAATGCATTTCCAGGTAAGGTTTGCATTGCAATGCTTGAGGCTCTGAATGAAGTGTGGCTGCTTCCGCTAACGGTGGAATCTTTCTGATTGGCAAGGTTGGAGCACCCCAGGAACAAGAAGTCCTCACCTCTCCACAGGTTAGCAGATCTTTGGGCTATTCATGCACAGGGTTGTTTCTGAGGGTTGGGTGTTCCCCTGTGTGCACACAGACTGGGGGAGATGATGGATAGGTCCCCAAGCCCATAATAGTGTGCAGTGCTTATATAGATAAATGTGTTTGTAAGGTGGGTCATATATGAGGTGTTTGGGACTCAAGCTGATTAACTTAAAAACATCACTGCAGTAAATAGTCCAAACCAAAAGCTTGCAGTAGAAAGAAATGCTTGTGGTGTCTTTGCAACTGAAAAACAAATCACACCTGAGTATCTGAGGGACTTGTTTGCACTAGGCAAAAAGATGGTACAGGCAGTGCGTTGTTGCTGTTAAGTGTCCTAGGCCTTGGAGTTGGGCTGTAAGTTGCTGCTCCAGCTCTATCCAGCTGCCTTTCTGACCATGCACAAAACACCTTTTCAGACCTGCATCTTTAAATCCACCAGCATCTTTTCAGAGTCTGGCTTTTGGGTGTAAGATACTCTTAAAAGGACAAAAGCTTCTTTCCTGGAAGTCTCCAGGAAGTACCAGAATGCCTTTCCTTCTTGTCTCCTGTGTCTCCCTGGTGCCTGCTGACTGGAGTATTACCTTTTGGATGAGAAGGGAATTGTGGCTTAACTTGGCAATTCAGAGTCCTCTTATCTTACCTAGCTGGTGACTGCAGAGGTGACTGTTGGCTGCAGCAGTGTCCTGAGTGGGAGACTGTGATGTAGACTCCTTTTTGGCTGTGTCCTTGAGGATAAGCCTGTACAGCAGTGGCTGAGTGGAAGTGTGTGCTGTAGCTGTTTCTTACCCTCTCTTGTTTTCTTTTTCAGAAAACTGATTTGGCTCAGGAACCAAAGGTGAGTGGAGCTATATGAGAGTTAGCTCATTAGTAATTCTTAAGATTAAGGTTACTTAGAACTAGACTTTTCCCAAGCTTTTGAGTCTGTTGCCTGCAGTTTCAGACAGATGGACTTATTCACTCAATACAAACCCCTTGAGAAGAGACAAGTGAGGAGTGGCAGCAGAAGGGTCCAAATCTCTCACTTTCACAGGGGGATTCTTGGTACTGTTATTTCAGGGAGCGGGTGACTTTAGATGGGAATTGCTGTTTTTCTCTGGCTCTGACCTTGTACCTCCTCTCTGTTCACAGGCCCAGGCAAACTGTCGTGTGGGGATAGCAGCACTCAACACTTTGGCTGGCTACATTGACTGGGTAGCCCTAAGGCATATTACAGCAGACAACTGCAAGCTCTTGGAGATGTTGTGTCTGCTCCTAAATGAGCCTGAGCTCCAAGTTGGAGCAGCAGAGTGTCTCCTGATTGCTGTCAGCAGGAAAGTGAGTTCTTCCTCTCTGGCTCCCTTTTATTTTTCTCCTATATAATTCTTCAGACTGAGCAATGCTATCTTTGCCCTTTTATCTGAGAATCAAAATTCAAATTTAGCTGATTTCTGTTAAAGATATTTGGTGTGAATGTCATGCCAGCAGTATACACAGAGCAACCATTAGAACCCTCTCCAAATTCTGTGCTCACTTCTCCTTGCAGTCTGAACTTGGAGGTCTTCACTGACCTTTTACCCCCCACTTCCTACATCTGTGAAGTGGAAAATAGTGTCATCAGCTGTGTCACCTGGCAGCTCAGAGAAATGACAGCAGGATCTAAACAGGTGATTTTGACCCATTCATTCACAAGCAGCTGAGTGTCAAGGCTGAGTGTTTCTCAGCTGCCTGTAAATAACTAGCCAGTCTTCTGTGAATAAAAGATAATGTCTCAGGGTCAGTTTTGCCATTTAAAGTTCCTGTGGTGGGATTGCTTGGAGACATTTTCTTAGATCAGATACCTTGGAATTTTGGAAAGTTTTTACTTCAATCATATGTGGACTGTAAGCCCCTCCCTAGATGGAAAGAAAATGTGACTCTCCTAATTTTGATTGCAGATGGAAATAAATACTTATGTAGATGGGAATAAATAAGTTCTAATTGAAGCATGTGATGTGTTTTGTGTGTAGGGTAAGCTGGAGGATCGGAAACCTCTGATGGTCTTGTTTGGAGATGTTGCCATGCACTGCATTCTCTCTGCTGCCCAGTGAGTACCCTGGTGATTTCACACAATACTGCACACAAACAGCTTTGTAGGTGCAAAAGATAGTGCTGCTTAAGCAAAGGAAGCGGGGACTGGATAGGAGAGAACAAAACCACCATTTCTTTTGCAAAACCTGGAAAACCAGGGGTTGTTTTTTTTTCAAAACCCATAATTGAAAGACAAGGAGGGATAAATGTCACAGCTCCCTGACTTTGTTTTAGCCTGAAGCTGATCCAGAGGAAGGACTCTTTCAAAGAGGCAATTTCAGAGGTTTTAGATGCCAATAAAGCAGTACTTCTTGATAATAGCAAAGAAAATCCTGCTGCGATAAAATCAAATTGCTCTAGTCCTTTTCTGTCTACAAGATAGACAGCAGGGTGCCTGTCACCTACAGCATGAGTAACTGTGATCCTGTTTTTCCCCCTTCCCTCATTCCCAGGACAGCAGATGGAGAAGGCCTGGTGGAGAAGCACTATGTTTTCTTGAAGAGGCTTTGCCAAGTTTTGTGCGCGTTGGGCAGCCAGCTATGTGCGTTGCTAGTAAGTCTTTGTTAATACCAACAGCAACCCTGGCAGGGCTAGTTTTTAGGGCTGGGGCTTGAGGCAACCCTGATCTAAGGTAGGACCAGGGTTCTCTCCATGCATTTCCAAAAGGCAGAAATGGCTCTGCTTTTAAGTGGGTTAACTGTATCGTGCCAAGTCATAGGAATATAGACTGGAGGGACTCTGCCTGATGCCAGGGCTTTGTTGTCAAGAGCCATTTCCTATAACCTCTGTAAAATGCTGAGCTTCACTGAAAATTGGTCAGGTTTTTAGCTGACTACTGCTACAGAAAATCTAGTCCAGGAAACTACTCTTCTATTGGAAGCCTTTTAAATTTCCCAATAAAAATAACTCAGAGAGTATACCTGTCTGTTCTTCTGCCAAGACTCTCTGAAGCTGAAGGAAGAAATGGGTTTTGTTCCTACTGTTCATCTTTGTAATGCTTTGTGTCAGTGTTGGGATGAAGATGCAAATTCATGCTGTTCATGCCATGCTGGTGCTGAATTCCCACTCCCTCCATTCAGCTGAGTGCTTCTACAATGAAGAGGGCAGGCTTGTTGAGAGATGCTGCTTGTGGGGAGATTGAAGCAACCAGCCTGTAAAAGCAATAGAGCAAAGTCAAGTCTCATAGGGAGGGAAAGAAAAAAACAAAAACAACCTTTGAGAATCCATCCTTTAAAAGAATGGACAGCATACAGAATGCATTACTACTTGCAATGACTCCACTTGCTGTTAGGCAGTAGGAGCTGTTAATCCATAATGAAGTTATGAGTTTGAGCTTGCTAATTCAGATTCACTTGGGAGAGGCAGCACTGAGCTGTACAGTTTCAGGGATCTTGAGGGCACCAGATCATGTCATAATTTCTGAGAAGAAGCAAAACCTTGAGTTTATGGCTCCGGGCAAAACTTAATTTCCTGACAGACTTCCAAGAAAGTTACTGGTCATGGATACCCATATGTCAAATACACAAAATGGAGAAAATTTGGAGAAATTGAGTGAAATTATCTGGGTCTATTTTCCTGTGAAATTCATTGGTTTGAATTGTACTACCTTGTACTGCTGTGTGGGTTTGACCCAATAGGAGTGAAATTGTGATTCACGGCAGCAGCAGTGGTTGTAAATTTGGTTTTAATGGAGCTCCACTATGTGAGAAGTCACCTCTTACTCTTGAATGAGGGTGGTGGTGTCCAGCACCTCCAGGCTGGTCAACAGAACTTGATGTTCCTTGGGCTATACTGGTTTCAGAAAAAAATCAGTTGTTCAGTGTTTCTGTCTCTGCTCCTTTACAGTCTATGGCCTTGGATGTAGTGCTCCTGCTTTACCCTGAAACATACCATTTGTGAGCCCAGCCTGCCATAAAGTTAGTATTTTGTCTGAAATACTTCATGTTCCTCATAGGGCTCAGATTGTAATGTGGAAACGCCAGCCAACTTTGGAAAATACCTTGAGTCATTTTTAGCCTTCACAACCCATCCCAGCCAGGTATGTAAAGGGCTGAAAATCTCATGTGTCTGTGTGTGTGAATGCATAATTGAGCTGGCCTGTATTAAACCACAGAACTTCAGCTGCTAAATATTGCTCTCTAGGCTCTCCATTTCAGCTGAAGGCCTGGAAGGCAGAGTATTTTCTACTCCATTACCACACCATCAGGAGCAGTTCCTGACACAGAGGACTGAGTAGAAAATGCAGAATTTGCAACCAGCCCCAGTATTAGGGATTTTTTGCTTTCTGGGAATTTGTGGTGTGCCTTCAACGTGCCTTGGCCTCAACTTAATAGTCAGTATAATTTGCTGTTGCTTTCTGGTAGCAACACTTAATGTTAGCAGTGGAAATTCCAGCACTGAAATCCTGCTCTGCTTCTCTCTTTCCTCTCTTCCCCCAGTTTCTGCGCTCTTCCACGCAGATCCCATGGGGAGCCCTCTTTCGGCATGAAGTTCTGTCTCGTGACCCTTTGTTGCTGGCTGTTGTTCCCAAGTATCTCCGTGCATGCATGACCAACCTGGTGAAGGTATGTGGAAATCACAGGTGGTTTTGGGAAGGTGCCTGGTGAACGTGGCCTGTGGGTCATGGGGGAGGAAGTGACATTTTTGTTGTGTCGTGGCCAAACATGATCTCCAGGCTGCCGAGCACAGTTGTATCTTGCTCCTTGCCTCCACCCTTCATCTCCTTGAAGCTGCTGTTAGCTGTGATGGTTGACTTTTTTCCTGACATTTTCCACTTTGTCTCCAGGTGGGTTTTCCTTCCAAAGCAGACAGCCCCAGCTGTGAATACTCCCGTTTTGATTTTGACAGTGATGAGGACTTCAATGCCTTCTTCAACTGTAAGTTGCCATGACCCTTTCTGCATTCTGTTGTCTGTCCATCCTTCCTGCTTTTACTCACTGGCTGAGCTTGGAGCCTACCAAATTGGCTTGGCAGCTTCCATTTGTTTCTCAGCTTTTTAAGTCTGGATCTTGGAGTAAATTAAGTTAGGATTTTCCTGGGGCAGCTCATGTGTTTAATTTTAGTATTTGCTGTTGTTTTGCTGGCTGGTCAGATAGATGGCCTAATAGCATTCTGGTGTCAAAGCAAATGTGTCTTTTGGTCCCTTAGAGGAGGAAATCAAACAGCCTCAAGTCATGCTCAGGTTAGGAGAGGAAGGCAGCTTACAAAAGACTTTAGATGCATTCCAGAAAGAATCTGTCTTGGTCCTGGTAGGAAACTTCTGGTTTAGTACCAATAGCTAGATTTGAGCAATTGCATTAGCCTAATTTAATAAGGATCTTAAACTAGTGCTGGATATTAGTGATTTTACTTTTTCTTTCATCTTGTATTTTTCTTCCCAAAAGTGAAGTTGGTTCTCACTGGTTGGTGTAATTTGGTACTAACTTGGGGGTGGGAGGATCCACAGAAGAAATTACACAAATTTTTACATTTTACATTTATGTCTGAAGATTTTAAGTGTTTCATTTTTAGTGCTTACTAGATAGTTTTACTTATTGTAAGAAATCCTTTTGGATAGAAAATAGAAAGTAGCTAAATGCACAAAGCCAGAATCTGAAATAGTTTTAGAGGGTTAAGTTATATTGAAGACATTACATATATAAGAAAATATAACTAATTTGAAACAAAAAATAAAATTACTTGACAACACAACTTTAATTAACAATGCAAGTTGCATTTGTGTAGTCAACAGAGCTGATTCTTTTGTGTGATCTTGCACTGGAATATTTTGGAACAAGTGAAATTCTTGTTCTGTACTTTGTTCTTAGTATCTTTGAAACTGAAAACAAGGCAACTGGGCTTTAAGATCAAGTTTGTCATTAGTTGAATAATCTAGCAAAAATGTTTAGCTAAAGGAAGTGGTAGTTATCTAATGCTGGTATTTAATCTCAGTATCTCCAGGTGCTCTGTAAGCAGCAATTGTTTATAGTTTGAAGCATATTTTAAATGAAAAATAGAGGCTTAATTGTAGTAAATTTGGTTTAGCATTGATGCCTTTACCTGGTCTTGAAAAATTGAGAGCCAGACACGGTTAAGGGATAAGGGATTTTTACCTTGGTAAGGTAAAAGGTGCCACAGTGCACCTTGGCAAAGTGGTGCACCAATAAGGATCCTTATTAAAATAACGAGGTAGAAACCCCTTATCCTTTAACCACGTCTGACTCTCAATTTTTTAAGACCAGGAAAAGGCATCAGCATAGATTTTCATAATTCATACTGCATTTTAATTGTACTGTTTTTTAATGTTAGTCTGTCATTTTTTAGTCCACTTAAGTCACTTCAAAAATTGCCCATCCTGTCGTACCTGCTTTACTGGTTGTGTATCTGTGCCCACTACACAGCTATTGCCAAAGTAGAAGTCCATAATGTTTGTGGCTCTGCAAAATGTGCATCATCAGCTGGTTTCTTGGTGATTGTTCCCTGCAGCTTTCCGAGCCCAGCAAGGAGAGGTGATAAGGATGGCTTGTCGTCTTGACCCTCTAACTGGCTTCCAAATGGCTGGTGAATGGCTGAAGTACCAACTCACAGCTCCTGTTGATACTGGACCCACAAACTGTACGTTACCTGAAAAATATTAGGGATATGGGATTTGTTTTTGTAATTAAAGTCGAGAAGAAATTTCTTGGCCTTGTTTTTGTTGGTGTTGTTGGAATTTTTTAAGTGGTAGCCAAGATCCCATGCTAGATTTTAAGGATTTTAAGGTTTTAGCAAGTTAAAAGCAAAACCAAGTCAAACTCACCCTTCCCTAATTTATCCCTTTGGAGTCTGCGTATGGAAAAAGTAATGTAAAGCCCGTGGCTCCTCCCTTTCTTCCCCCAAATCTCTCTGCAGAACAGGTACAGCTGTCCCTCTGATACAATTTTACACTTATTTGGGCCATTTTATCTTTGTAACATATTTATTACTTTTGTTAGGGAAATTATGCCTATCTGGCAAATTCCTTGTGATTCATTTTGCTTTCCCTGCTCTGAAGGAAGGCTGCTTGGTACTCTGCAAAGTCACACCAAGGGCAGTCGCCTGCAGGGCTGAGTGTGGGCATGTGGTCTCCCTTCTTTCCCTTCTGTGATCTGTTCATATTGCACAGTACCTCAAAGACTTATGCCTCAGGAGCCTTCGCTTGAATTAGGCAAATCACACGGGATTACCTTAATTGCTCCCAGTACATCCCTGCCAGGCATCTGCAGGGAGAGCTGTGTGCTTAAAACAGTTGTGAGTGCTAAGGTGTTGCAGCACGGGAACTTGCCAGGCTGCTGTTGAGGAGCATGGTGAGAGCTCCAGTGTTCTCTTCCTTTCAGCTAAGACAGGCGAAGGTCTCTGCTCCATCTTCTCTCCATCCTTTGTGCAGTGGGACGCCATGACCTTCTTCTCAGAGAGCGTCATCAGCCAGATGTTTCGAACCATGGACAAAGATGTATGTGTATCCCATGCTCCTGCCTTCTCTCCTGCTTGCTTCTGGGTTGACACCAGAGGGGTTTTGCAGTTCTGTTATCCTTGAGCAGTTTGTAGTAGCTGGTTACCTCCATGCAGTACCTGGAGTGTTTGGTGAGCCATTGTCATGAGGAATAATGACCCTTCTTTTGATGACATCAAACTCATACTGGCATGTCTTAGTTTTGGACACTATGGGATGAGAAGTCACAGGAGAGTGCTCAGGTGACATGCTTTTACATGGTGCCTTGCTAGAGGAGAAGGGATTACTTAAGGAAAAATTTATTGAGTTTATGTAATTATCCTCTTATTAGATTTTTTTTTTTAATTTCTAACTAAATGAGAGAAGCTATGCCCAGAGAGGAGGAGGTAATTTTCTCTCTCTTGTTCAACAGCAGGCAAATCAGAAGGATTGGTTTGATGTAGACTGACTTGATTTTTTATTAGATTAAACTGCTCATATACTCATCAATCTAATCACAGTAGAATAATTATGTGGATCAGTACAGCTGGTTAAGCTTGAAATCTGTTGGACAATGTCAAGAAGAGAATTGGGAGACAGACTGAGAGAGGAAATTTGCCTTTCCCAGAGGTGTAAGCAATAGTATGGGGACTAGAGACTGATGTCCTAAGAGTGTCCTGTCAACAGTGGCGATGCTGCTGTCTTTTTTGCCTCAGCCTTTTTCCTAGGTTTTGTAAGAAGCATACTACACGTTGAAGTATTGAGTGTTGCCTCCCTTTTTCTTTCCTTTCTTTTTGCTACGTTTGTAGGAAATCCCTGTGAATGATGGCATAGATCTGCTGCAGCTTGTCCTTAATTTTGAAACAAAAGATCCTCTGATCCTGTCCTGTGTGCTCACCAATGTGTCTGCTCTCTTTCCATTTGTCACTTACCGACCAGAATACCTCCCCCAAGTACTTTCCAAGGTAGGTACCTGCAGACCCTTCTAAAATCACGTCAGCTTTTTGTGGTGCAGGGCTCTTGGGCTAAACTGCAGGAGTCAATCCTCTTGATGCTGCTGTCAGGGAAGGACTGTTCCTTATGTTAAAGATGGGAGAAACTGAGACTGAGGCTTGTCACAAGAAGAGTTACGTCAATTAACCCAAATTTTGTAGTTTTTAGCCTTAAATCTTAGTATTAATTACATGCTCTGGCCGTGTTTTATTTCAAGGCGTCACTGTATTGATGATTCATCTTTCAGCTCAGGGGTTTTTCACTGACTTCAATGAAATTGCATTAAAATCCTTATTACCTGTTCCTTGAGCTCAGAGAGACATGAGTTCTAAATATTAACAAATGTTACAATTTTTTTTTCCTCCCTTTTCTCACAGCTGTTTGCTTCAGTTACCTTTGAAGTTGTAGAAGAAAGTAAGGTATGTCTGAATTGTTATCTACTAATGAGTTGTAACAGTTGGATCAAATCATACTCTAGTGGAGAGAGCATCCTGAGTCTGAAGACTCTGCTGAAGTAGGCTTCTCAAGTATAGTTCTGCTCCTGAAACAGCTGGGGGGTCTAGATATTGATGATCTCTGTGGTTGACATAGCCTACTAAGCTTTGGCTCACAAACTTAGAAGGGCACAGGTGTGCTCTAAGGCCAGTGCACTTAGCTCCCCAGTCAGTGCTGGCCTTCCTGAGAGTGAAATCCCTTCATTAGCTCTGGGCATTCTTTCAGTACTTGGCATAAATGGCTCTGAAGGATGGCATTAAACCTGCCAGTTACCTAAGGAGTGCCTGGAGTCTAGAAATAGTGAGTAAGAGCTATGGCATCCTCACTCCTGAAGCACAGCTTGTTTGAACATGGACTGCTTGAATTGACTACTGCTTCAGAGGAAATCTGGTTGCTGCATGATTGTTTGGAGGGAGCAGGGGAGGCATGGAGATCTTTGTTTGATCTGTGCTGAACAGTGCAGAAATCTATATGTAATGAATTTGTCTCTTGAAGATACCCTGCATCTGGCTGAACTTTTGTTTTGTTGGATTGAAGTTTGTTGTGTCTGTGCAGGCTCCTAGAACTCGAGCAGTGAAGAATGTGAGAAGGCATGCGTGCTCCTCAATCATCAAGATGTGTCGGGATTACCCTCAGCTTGTCCTGGTAGGTGAATGCAACTGTCATGAGCAGTCTTGCCTCAGTGTCAGTTGGATTTTGTGGGATCTTCAACTTCCTTGGCTACAGTCTCTGCTTTCTTTGCAGGAGACATTCTTCCTGCACAAATGGCAAAGTGGTTCATTCCCTGTACCTCCTTTCTTCCCCACTGAAAAATTTTCTGCCTGAGGAGTTGAATTATAGATTGGTGGGTTAAATGTGAAAGGGATGATGAGGAGGATACAAGCAGCACTGCATTGGTTTTATGGGAATGTTTGCTGAATGCCCGTGTTATCACCTGTGTTGGTCTCAGCTAATTCCTTAGCTGAAGACTCTAGCATAGCTAATCACTAGATTTTCTTCTGTTACTTAACAGAATATAGGAAAAAAAGGGGAGCATTTGTTTTCTGGACGAGCTCGAGGATATTAGAAGACAAATACGTTTAAATTCCATGAGCTGTGTTTTGTTCATTTTTCTGAAGTAAACAGTCTCTGCATCCAACATTCTTTAGATGTGTTTCTGTGGAGTGGGACCTAGGATTATGGGAGTACCATAGGACATTGCTAGTTCAAACAAAGACATTTTTAAAGCATGTTAATTAAGGTAATTTGGAGGTTCCAGTCTGCATTCTGTAATTGATGCTAAGAACTAATGGGTTGGTTTTTGTTCCAGTTTATTGGTCCTTGAGCTATAACTGTCTCTTTCCCAAACATCTCACTAGAAGAGCCAAGGACCCAGAGTTGCCCCAAAAGATGTTCAGAGGAGTTTGCTGAAGAGGATGATTGCTAATGTTTGTGCAGAATTACGGATAGATGTGGTGGCAACTGGAGAAGGAAGGCAAGGAGTGCAAGAATTCCTGTGGCACTCATTGTAACCATATGAGTTGTTATTTACCACAGGTAAAGAGATGGATGAATCCTGAGTCTGGCCAAAGAAACAAGGTGCTTTCTGTAAGCAAATAAAAGCACCAAAACTGTTTTGAGATGTGACACTGCTTTAAGGGATATAAGTGCCTAGAGAGAGATTTCCTCTTCTTATTTCAGTCATTCTGGCAAGTTAAATTAAAATGAATGCAGGACAATTATAGAGGGGTAGGGAAAAATATAGTTCTCTTAGACTGAACATGCAGAGAAATCTGAGTGTGAGGAGGAGATGGCTATGTTGAGAAAAGTTAATAGTCATGTTTCTCCAGCTGTACAGTACACCCCTTCTCTGCCTCCCCCAGTGGCCCTCCTCCATACCAGATACATGATGCTTTTCCACTTGGATGTGTTTTCTAGCCAAACTTTGAGATGTTGTACAACCACGTGAAACAGCTGCTGTCAAATGAGCTCCTTCTGACACAGATGGAGAAGTGTGCTCTTATGGAGGCCCTTGTCCTCATCAGCAACCAGTTTAAGGACTATGAGCGACAGAAGGCTTTCCTGGAGGAGCTCATGGCTCCTGTGGCTGGCTTGTGGCTCTCCCCAGAGATGCAGAGGTATGGGTTACTTTTCTTTCTGTTGGTCATTTCTTCTCCAACGTGGAGCTGCAGGTGTTGAGGAGGTAATGCCCTGCCCAGTAAGGAAACACAAACCATAGAGGGTGGTGGGCTGCCTCTTGACCTCCTCTGCTATGGGCAGTCATTGTGATAATAGTTCTGCAGTTCAGAAACTGCCAACAGCCTAAATGCTGTTTGCTGAAAATTTCTGGGTAAGAGTTGCTTAAGGTAATGAACATTCCCCAGCATGCTCAAAGCATTTGCAGAAAATAAAAAATAAAAGACATTCTTGCTCATCACCAGAAGAAGGGAGGAAGCTGAGTTCTTACTAAAACTGAGGTGTCTTGCAGCTCTGGGTAGCTGGGCTTGCGCAAGAGTTTTCCCAGCAGGGCTATCTTCATAAGAGATTTGAATCTTTTAGATCCCCACAGCCCAAGAGAACTGATAAAGTTTGGAGAGTGTACCCATCTCTGATGCTTTTTAGGCATGTTCCCATGTACAGGATGGAGTGCTACCTAGCCTCTCTAGCCTGCTCTGTATTTGTGAGGTGTTCATTGCCAGTGCAAAGCTCTGCTTAAATTCTCTGGTATAAACAATAATCCCATTGCTGTCTTCTGCTGCTGCCAGAGTCCTCTCAGATCCTGAAGCCTTCATATCCTACGTGGGTGCAGACAACAAAATTGCTGATCCAGTCTTGGAAGATCCTAGTGGCCTGAACCGTTCTAGAGTGAGTATCATTACCAGGAGAGGTGTAATCCTTTAGGAAAGGGGACCTGCCTCCTTCCATCCCCATTTCTCTTGTGATTGCACACGAGGTCTGTGATCATGTACTTCTTTAGCTGCAGAATAACAGGCTGGCCTTTGCTCTTTTAACTACAGTAAAGAGCATGCAGGCCATGCAAAATGACATTATTTATCAGAATGAAGCACACTGTTTCTTACTCTTTGGTCACAGTAGAGTTTGGTTTTGGAGAAGCAATTCATTTGCATGATTTTTAGAAATATGGCACAGTGAATTGTGTTTTTTGAACCAGGCAGTATGGAAAACATTGTGCTCAGACTGGAGCACAGAATATAATTAAATTCATCTGAGGAGATTTGTGTTGAATTTTTAGTGTAAAGTCTTCACTCGAACAGCAAATGGAGTTGCTGTCCTCAGATCTGTAGAAGACACTGAAATGTAGTCCATAGAGTCATTTGGGGCTTATGCAGTTCTGTCATCTTAAAACCTGTATCTGCAGGTACCAGCACTGCATCTTCCCTCATGAAGGACACAAGGAACTGATGGTCTAGACCCTTACTTTTAGCAGCCTGCCTGGCTGCTTGCATGCTCTTGAGATGGTATGCATTAGTGCTTTGATAGTGAGTTCCTAGGCCATCCTGCCATGGCCAGGGCTCTCTGAGAGTGATGGAATACAGCATGATCATTTGCTGCATTTTCCTGGCAGCAAACTCACCAGAGGTTGTTCCTCTCACCAGGTTAGGCTCACTGTAGAACGTTCCCTTTGAGATGGGACAATGATGTGTTTCTCTGAAAATCTGTTCATTCAGACTGTGATCTGGCTAAGAAATGCTGTCTCCACATCTCATGCTGCAGATAAGCTTTTGTGTGTACACTATTCTGGGAGTTGTGAAACGAGCTCGTTGGCCTGCTGCTACTGAAGAGGCAAAAGCTGGAGGATTCTTTTTGGGATATCTGCCCAGTGGAACTCCAATGTACCGTAATCCCTGCACTGAGCAGGTCCTGAAGCTTTTTGACAATTTACTTGCTCTCATAAGGTGGGTCAAGTTGATTTGAAATAATTTATGTTGGCTTTTAAATCTCTGAAAGCCAAACTGTGATAAATAGGTGGAATGCTCAGAGCATGGTTTGCCCAGTGAAGCCAGTGGGAATAGTGCTGGTGCCAGTGCCCAAGTACTGTTCCTGGCTGCTCACAGTGGGGAATGGCACTGTGCAAACTGCAGCCTTCTCAATGTTCGTTGGCCTGGCCTGCAGGCGGCCATCAAAGCTAATGGGAGCTTGTGCTGGGGTTGCCTCCCCCACCTCCGCTCCTGTAGTTCTGTCCCCCAGTTAATGATTTCTCAGCTGACATCTGTGCTCTGCCCTCAGCCCCTACAAGGCCACCTCTCCTGTCACCAGCAGGGCAGTCCCAGCTCTCATCGCGTCCCGCTCGCGTTGTTCCCTCTTCAGTGTTAAATTCAGCTGGCTTGGCTGACCATGAGCAGCAGCCTCCTGAAGCACTGTCTGCTCTTGGAATCAGTGGATGCATACTCTCAGGCTGTTACTACCATGCAGTGCTTCTCTGCGTGTCACCAGTGCTGTGTCAGTCTGGGGCAGCCAGGGGAGGCAGCAAGAGAAGGCAGAAAAGGGAAATCCCCAAGAACACAGTTCCCAGGATTACAAAGGAGAAGTTTCTCTCAGGGTAACTCCTGACACTGGGAGTTTGCCAGACTTATGGGACAATTTTGTGAGAGAACATGTTACATACTTGAAAACTTGCTGCTCTGTCCTTGGCAGGGGCCTTTTGAGAAAAAGTATTTGCAGATCCACTTTGATTTTCAGCTCCTGGGTTTGTAAGAGAAGGGACTCTGTTGACTGAGCTCTGTCTAGTCAAATATGTTTAGTAGTCACTGAGCTCAGGAATGTGCTGCTTCCAGAGAGAAGCAGCATGCTGGACTGTTGGGACAAGCACATGCTGTCTTGGCCCACACTGGCAGTGTTCCTCATCACTAAACTCTCTAGCACAGTGTGTGGTACTTTGGCCAGTGACCAGTGGCCAAAGTATTTTTGCCTTTTATCCTGGAAGGCTGAAGATCCTATTGATGAGCTTCTGGGAGAGGTTAGGTAGAGTTGTCCTGAGTAGTGGTAGCCTCATGCCATTTCTTCCAGTGCCTGTCATATTGTGTCATACTGTGTGAGAGCAACTAAACCAGTGCCCAAGGTCTGAACAGGCTGCAACAGACACTTCTTCCTCATGCAGTCACTGTTCCTCTCTGAACTTGTGCCTCAGTAAAATCACTTGGGATCTCTGTTACAACAGGCTTAGGAAACTGTCATCCAACTTCTGTCAGCACTTTGGTGAAGAGGCAAAAGCTCTGTGCCTGGCTTTTAGCACCTCCAAGAGAACACATGAGCTATCTTTTCTATCCAGGTTATAAAGGAAGGGTCTCCATGGCTGGTTTGGGCTTTTTTTTGAGATAAAGTGTCTGTGTTCAAGCATCTCACCTGCAGACCAAAATATTTTCTGTGTACGTGGTAGTAACATACATGGAGAAACCTGTACTTCACTTGGGCTTTTCTTAAGCTGGATGCTCCAACAAGAACTAATGAATTATGTATTCAGAACAGTGGATCTTTATGCTTCATATTTTTCCATTGCTGCTGTTGGATATAGGCCTCTGTTTGACAACTGCAAGCTCCTAGTTGTTCAGTGCAAGTGTTGATGATGATGCTTAAGTCTTTTTGGCAAAGCTGGATCTTGTGCTGTGGAGTTCCTGTGGTGGTCTTTGCTGACTTCAGGTGCTTTTTCCATGTGTGTCATCCTCAAGCCTTCTTTAATATTGATCACACAGGAGAATATGGAATCTGTAGCTGCCTGTCAGCAGGCAGGAGGTATGGGGATATGAGGAAGGCTGCCTGGCAGGAAAGCTACCTGTGTTTAGGATGCCTTCAGGGATGTAGTTACATTACTACCTGGGAATGGACGCTTCTCTGAGATCTGTGCCGTTGGGCAGCTCTGTTTGGATAAGCAGCTTCCAGTGTTGCCCACGTGCAACCGTGGGACAGAGATGTGGATGTCTCTGCGGGTTGTGTTGGCTTCTGTGTGAGCAGATGTGCAAATAGCAGTAGCATGGATCCTGCTGAGCAGCTAAACTCAGCACCAAGCCAGGCACCAGTGTGCTTACAGAGGGGGTTTCCAGGCTGAGCAGTGGGACTGCTGCTCTCTGGATAGTGTGTGGCATTGTGCTGCTGTGTTAGCAGACAGAGGCAGTGAAGCTGTTGAGCCACTGGGCTTTTGCCAGGGTGGTAAGTAGCCTGAAGGGAGGTCATGGGTGAGATCAAAGAACTGAGAGGAACAAGGTAGTCCAGGTAATGGAATAATAAAGTAGCTTTGAGTGGCATCTTATTGTGCCTACCTGTATTTGTATCTGTGTTGGTAGCTGTGTTAAGTGAATTATTTTGAGGTTTCTATATTAATCACTGCTTGCAGTTTTCAGAGTAATGATTCTCCTGTCCTCTGTGGCACCTCATTTCATTTAGGTGTTTTCTAGCTTCTGGCTTAAAACGTTCACTCCTGAATTTAAACCCAAATCATGATTTTCAGCCACCTTGGTGCAGTCAGTGCAGTAGCTGCATGACCTGATTGGTACAGAACCTTTATTGTGCTGGGATTTTGCTCGTGTTTTGTTGCAAATTAGGTGCTCAGGCTCAGCAAATGCTTTGCTTAGACAAAGGCTTTTTTGGAACTCCTGATGATGAAATGCTGACATTGCCAAGGCATTAATGCTGGTGAAAGAATTCTTGGGTAGACATGGATGCTGTAGGCATTTTCATTGTAGACAACTTTGGTAAGATTCTTCAATCATAAACTGTCCTAAAGGACTCATCTTCTGGTTTACAAGCTGTTCTCTTTAGGCATCAGATACTCTTTCTAGCAGAGCTGTGACCATCACTGAAAATTCCCCAAGTCCTGCCATATCCTTTGCTTGTCTTTTCTAAAGCATAAATGTCTCTTGAAATTAGTTTGTTTTCCTGTGTGTGGGGTGCCCAGGAGTGCTGATAAGTCTCAGCTGGAACATGCCTAGGGGCTACATCATCATACATGAGGGCTATTGGATGCCTTTTTAACTCCCATAGGGAGGGGGTCGTTGGCCATTTTCTCTCCATTCCCACTTGGAACTTGCTAAAATATTAAGAGAGCTTGCCCTGTAAGTGGACATCTGTCTCCCAACTCACAGACTTAAGAAAACGCTTCAAGGACTCTGAAACAACTAAGGACCATGACCACACCTTCAGGATATGACTGTCTGGCCTGTCCTGCTGGAGTTAGTGCCCCTGATTTCAGGGCTCACCTTTGCAATTGCACAGTCTCTGCATTTGCCCCACTGGCCTTCTGCCCAGCATGAGGCAAAGCCAACACTGACATGGAGTGGACAGGAGACATACAAGAGATTATTTTAGTGGCTAGGTTTCAGGATAGCCTCAAGCAGAAATGTACAGCTTTTTGAGTCAGTGGGGCAGCATTAACCAGTGTGGAAGCTGGGCTGTTCCCTGGCCCTTCTTGGCAAAGCAGAATCAGCTTGTGCCCCTTTGAGGCCTGTTGCATGGTGTTAGATCCATCCCAGAATGAGAGTATGAGTCATTTCTATAGCACTTTCTCATGAAGTTCACATACTTGCCTTCCTCATGTGCAGTGAGCAGGGAAGTATTTAACACTTGCAGAGAGAAAACAGGCTAGTTGTGGTTCTGGAGCTTTCTGCAAATGCAAGCAGACATCACTGCATCACAGTTGCCAGAATTATGAATGTAAACATTTAAAAAACCCCCAAAACCCAATAATTACTACATGAGTGAAAGCTGAGACTCTGGAGAACATCCTGAGGTCTGTCCACCCTCCCTTCCCCCAGCCATTCCCATGTACCCCCTGCTTTGGGAAACGCTGCTGAGGGGGAAATACTGAGTTGCCCTTGATCACCTCTAGCAGCAGGTACAATGGCATTGCAGTTTTGGAGGAGGCTGCAGGATTTGTGCTGTGTGCAGCTGGCGACACCCAGAGTGGAGGTCTGAGGTCTCAAAGGAGTGAGGTAGGTGAGAGAGACACCCCTGCCGAGTCCAGCTCTGAGTGTCAGTACCCTGACTGAGAGAGGGGACCCATTTTGGCCTGGATGGCAAGAAGCAGCCACCCATGGCTGAATTGGTGTCCCTTGCAGACAGCTGACAGTGGCCACTTCCTATGATTCGGAACTGTTCCCAGCTGGATGTGTTGTCCAGGGGGCAGATGTGCCTGCCATGAGTAACATCTGATCAGACTGATGTTCTCACTAGAGTCTCTCCAATGCCACCTGCCATTCTGGGGGCTGAGACCCATCCCTGAGGGGCAGTGTGTGTATTTTGGACCTGAAGCAGCCCCTCCCTCTGCAGGGGCCTTAGGTGCAGAAGACCTTTTGAGATGACAGAATCTATGTCTTGTCAGTTTTAAAAAAACATTCTTGGATCCCTTTGGCCAAGCTAATAAGTTGTTCCCAGCATCATCTGGAGAATTGCTGGGAGTTTTTGCTGCCAGTGCTTGCAAGGGGTGGGATGAACTGAAATAAGTGGAAGGGGCAGCCAGGAGATTCAGGACATGAGGTGGTGTCACTCCATGTCTCTGTTAGGTCAGCTTCCCCAGTATTTTTGCAGGTGGGGAAGGGGGATCCCATGCACATGTGCGTGGTCTCACCTTCCTCATCATCTGCCTCAGAAGAGCTGTCCACAAGCTGAAGGAGAGGATTCCACTGTCAATGGCAAAAAGGGGTTGATTTACATGAGTATAAACCAAGTGCTCTTCTGTTTCAGGACTCACAACAACCTCTACACACCAGAGATGGTGGCCAGGCTGGGGGATACATTTGCAAAGGCCTTGGACATGCTGGAAGTGGAGAAGAATGCCATTCTAGGTAAGAGGTTTCTCTTCAGGAGGAATGTGTGCGCAAATTCTTAGAGATATTTGAGTTAGTGATCTGTCCATAACAGTGGAAGTGAAATAGGGTGGAGGACCAGCTTCTTCATAGTATTTGCAGTTCAGCTGTGATTTCAACCAGCTGAAACTAAGATATAAATAAGTTACTGGTCTCAGACATATTGGTTTCTTCTGGAAGCATTGTAGGGTACACTACCAAACTGCTTATCCCATCTGTGGGGTGATGGTAGTCTCTGCAACATGGCATTTCAGGCTGCAGCGGCTGGAGGGTGCTGTAATTGTGTGCCTTTGAGAGGAATTAGTGCTGAGAAGGAGCCCTGAGTGCTGGTGCAGAGACCTGTCCTGGAGGGCAAGAGCCAAGTTGTGCAGTATGACCCTGGCATTTGTTCCTAGACAGCATATTAGAAAGAGGCCTTTGGAGCCTTCTTAAAACACGTCTGAGCTTGTGAACACAGAAGCTTTTCCAACCAAGCAGAAGTGGGTGGCCTTGTGGATAAAGTGTGGATCATGACTTTGGAAATTGGGGTTTAATGTCAGGTTGAAAAACAGTGAAATATTTTGGGGAAGTTGGTTTGTCTTTTTTTCTCCATTTCCTATCTATAAAATGAGAACACGGTTCCTTTACCTGTTTTCTGTGACTTTAAAAACTCTGTGAGCCCCTGCACATAAAGCAGCAGGGCCTTAGATCTCCGCTCTAAACTTGTTAATATTATAGTTCAACAGTAGCTTGTATCCTAGCAGAGAATACAAACTTGAAGAGATGAGCTATTAGAGGAGCTGCAACAACTGTCAGCTTTGCTGCTGACTGGGTTCTGACAGCTCAAGTAAGTTCTACTTCAGAGAAATAAGGCATCCACAACAACCTCAGTGGAAACACCTCTGCCCTGGGTGCCACCAACCTGAACCTGGCTGACCTCTGACTCTCTGCCCCAGGGTTGCTGCACCACTTTGTATTTGGTTCTTGCCAAGAGCTTCCCTTGCTGTTGTCAAGCTGGCTGGGGCCTGCCCATCATGCTCTGAAGGTGCACTGTACTCTCTCATCAATGTAACTGAAGCTTATTCCTTCCCACAGGTCTCCCTCAGCCTTTGTTGGATCTTTATGACTCTCCTGTTTACAAAACAGTCTTAGAAAGGATGCAGGGCTTCTTTTGTACCCTCTATGACAACTGGTAAGAGCACCACATCTCACCACAATGCAGCACTGCACAGCCAGAGCAGCAGGTTATTGTGGGGTTCTGGCTTCCTTTAGAATAGACTTTGATGTGAGCTGTATCCTGCAATACCCAAGTACAAGCTGCAGTGGTGGCATGTATACAGTGGTTGTAACCTGCCACACAGACATGGAACAGTCTGGGAAAAGTACCTCAAAATGGGGATCTGCTTAAAAGCTAAAGCTCTTCTGCAGTTTGGTAGTCAGATTGGAGCGCTTACCTGATATCCTGATTAGTTTGTCTCTTTTGCCACTTCTCATTATCTGTCAGGGTACATCAGCACTTGAAAGCAAAGCACCTTGTAGTACTTAAATGCTTAATTCATTGTCCCTCTGCAGGTATCCCAGAAAAAGAGATGCTGTGCTGAAATTCCTCTATAGTATTTGTTTAGGCATGTGACAACTGTGTAGTCTCAAGATGATAGTACTTGTAGCCTTTGCAGATCAGAGATGGGGTGCTTGTTATCTGGCAGACATGTAACTAACTTGTTCTTTTGTTGAAGTTTTCACATCCTGGGAAATGCAGGCCCCTCCATGCAACAGGATTTCTACACTGTTGAGGGTCTTGCCACCCAGCTCCTCAGCTCTGCTTTCAACAACCTCAACAACATTCCTGATTACAGACTGCGTCCCATGCTCCGTATCCTTCCATCACCGTCTCAGGCCAGCTTGGGAGGCTCTGAAGACATAAATTTAAACCCTGCATTGTTTTCAGTATGGCCAAGACAAAGAAGGGTGATTGAGGAGGCAAACAAACAGGGATACACCTGGTGGAGGTGAAGTGTGATGCTAGGAGGGCACGAGCAGAACAAGCAGTGTGTGGGGTCAGAATAAATGCCAAGGATTTGTGTGGTTCTGGAGGCACTGTGAGAGGTGAGTAGTGCCTTCTGAGGGGCAAGGAGGCTTGGATAGTGAGGAGCTTGACATTAGAATGTGCTTCTCTGGGAGATCATGTGGGTTTCCCAACCTGCTTTCCAGGGCTGGACATTCAGTCTCACAGCTGGGATGTGGGTGCTAAGTACCCTTAGCTTTCTCAGCTGAACTGTCAGGGGAAAGAGCTGAATAGCTGATGTTCTTGCTGTATAGAGATGGCACTTGTTAGTTCAGGGCTGTGAGAAGGTGGGCTTCCAAGTGCCTGTCCCTTGGCCTCCCAGTGGAATGGGCTGCCTTGGGCACAGCTGGCTGTGTTGGATCTCTTCCTTAACTGGTCTGTGCAGGTGTGTTTGTGAAGCCCTTGGTACTTTCCTGCCCTGCAGAATACTACGAAACCCTTGTCTGCCCCGTGCTGGGACCACTCTTCACCTACCTGCACATGGTAAGAAATAGCTCGTTCAGTGCCTGTTCCTTGGCAGCCCTGACTCCTGTAGCAGCTGGCAGCAACGAGTGGGAATGTCTGTCTCTACAGAGCCAGCAGAGATGAGGGCAGAGCCTTGATGCTTAATGATTTTGATGATGTTTAGAGGGGCCTGTAAAGTGCATTGAACCCTGACTGTTGCACAGCACCCCTTGCTGTGAATTCAAACCTGTGGACACGAACAACTCAACCTGCAGCCCTGATAGTTTTGGGGTTTGTTTATGTTTTTTTTCCATGTCCTCTCATTTTCATGACAGCTCATTCACATTCCAGCACACTTGATACCAGTTCTCCTGCTATTCAAAATGGCATTTAAAGCTCTTGTGCTTCTGCCAGTAGATATTGCTTGGGTCTCCTTGCATTGTGTCCAGATTTAATCTTTCCTTCCTGTCTTGAACAGAGGTTGTCCCAGAAATGGCAGGTGATCAACCAGCGAAACATGCTCTGGTAAGCTTCCACCCCTTGGTACAAAGAGGGAAATGGGGTCTTTTATGTGACCCTTTGTCCAGGAGCAGCCCTGCTAGCGAGGGCTGGAAGACACACTGGTGCCTCATTCCCTGTGTTTGGGTGGAGGGGTACTTAAAGACATTGGCTCCTGTCAAACTAAAACCTGTTCTCCTCAGTGAGGATGATGCTGCAGATGACAACCCTGAGTCTCAGGAGATGCTTGAGGAACAGCTGGTCAGGATGCTGACTCGAGAAGTCATGGATCTTGCCAGTAAGTGAAATCAGATTAGGTCTCCTGAGATATTTGGGAAGTTTTCCCTGGAGTGGACAATGGGAATTCCCAATGTGCAGTAAACTTTATTATAACCATCAGTAGTATGTAACATAACCATGAGAATGCAGCTGTGAGACAGCCCTGCCAAAATCTTTGCTAAAACCTAGTTTGAGATAATTGAAAACCTTCAGAAGAGATATTCTTCCATTTTTTAGCTTTTAGGACTCCATGGTTTTGGCACCATTCCTGTAGGAATCCAGTCCTGCAGGGAATTGGGTTCTCCCATTCTGTGCTTTGGAATCCTGTATAGGACATGGATTTGTGGACAAGCCAAGTGTAGAGCAGTTTTGTTGCTGGCAGTTGCCATGTGTCTAACCAGACATAAGGGAGGAGTCTGTCCCCCAAAGCAGTCTTCCTTCTGTTCCCCTTCTCCAACAGAATTTTTGTGTCAGCGTGGCTTTGTACAGGAAGGCTGGGGAAATTGCTTCCATGGAGATTACAGATCTCAATCTTCTGTCTCCTTTCCTGACTGGCCTTTTTGCTTTAAGTCAGTGTTCTTCTTGGGTTATGGGCTTCAGATGGTTTTGTACATTTCTGGTTCTCAGTAGTACAAAGCAAGCTCTGTGCAGCAGGTTCCACTGTGTGTGGGATGTTAGAGCCTTCCAGGTAGTGCAGTATTGAGCTTTTATACTGGGCTTTCTGATTCTTCAGATTCCCTGTAAGAGCTGGGGGAGCTTGAAGCAGCTGTGAGCCCATCAGAGTCTGTAGGATAATCTCTGCATGTTTCTGCAGTAGCATCTTCCCTTTTCTGCTCCTCTGACCTGCAACTGTTTTTGCAGCTGTTTGCTGTGTTTCTAAGAAAGGTGTTGAACAGAACACTACTGCTGCTGTAGATGGAGATGGTAAGTAAATGCCAACCTTTGCCTTTCCTGCCCTTGGTGTACACAAACACTGTTCCCTTCCTGTTTCTTGAGCAGGAGGCTGGGCTGATGCTGGAAGTTTTGTGTCAGGGCTATAGGCTTGGAAAGAAGCCTTCAGCTCTGTCCTGCCCAGCATGCCTGGGAGCCATCGAAAAACCCAGTCTAGCCTGGAAATGAATGTGCTGCAGGGTTCACAGGTGCCATATTGGAACAGCTGGTTCTTAAGGGTCTGAGAAGTGGGCTGAGGAGCAGAGGGGGATGTGAACACTTTCACAAGAGCTGAAGGTAGCCAGTTGCATGCCCCTCCTGCCCCACCAAGGGTGGGTGCTTTTTGCTTGAAAAGACATGTTCTGGGTAAGCTGTGCCAGGACACTGATTCTGTGTGCTGTCTCCTGGCTCCCAGCTTAGTTCTTGCAGCCTCCCTGTGTCCCCCTCAGTCCTTGGGAGGCCACGTTCACAGTGCAGCCTTTGCTCTGCAGATGATGAGGCGATGGCCACGGAGGTGACTCCCCCTGCCAACGCAGAGCTCACCGAGCTTGGCAAGTGTCTGATGAAGCAAGAGGTAAGAGGGTGTGCTCTGACTGCCACATCCTTTCTCTGTACTCTTTGTCACACTTGTCTGCTCTGCAGCCAGACACTGCTGCAGAGATCTAGGCTGCTGGAGTGTTCCCCACGTGGGAATCACCTCTTAGGAACATATATGGCTTCTAAGGGCCTTGCAGAAGCCACAAAGCAAATGGGGTTGAGATCCAGTTATAACACACAGCTACAGAGCTCCAGCCAGCCCTTTTAGGGAAGAGGCCATGGATATTCAGCCCACAGGGTGCTCCCTGGCTGTGCCTTCATCCTGTGACCCAGTTTTCATTCAGCTTTTTTTTATCTTTACTCTCTGCTGTGGATGCCTCAGAAGCTCTTGTAGAAGCTTTTGTAGGGACTTGAGAGTAGCAGCTGACCAGAGTCCATGAGTGCTCCAGGGTCTTTCCCAGGGAGATGAAGGGAGCAGGTTAACACTGGTCCCTCATGGTTCTGATGGTGCACACTGGGTGAACACCTTTTGCTAGAGCAACAGTAGCATGCAGGATTCTCAGAAGCTCCTGCACATTCTCTGAATTGCTTCTTGGCTCCTATCAGGTTTGAATGCTGGAAGTAGAAAACAGTTCCTCTGACTGGTTTTCCTCTCTGACTCCTTTTCAGGATGTTTGCACTGCAGTGCTGATCACTGCCTACACATCCCTGTCCTGGAAGGATACCTTGTCCTGCCAAAGAACCACAACACAGCTTTGCTGGCCACTGCTCAAACAGGTACCTCTGGGAGGAAGAAGGGATTAGTTCTGGCAGGGTTCTCAATGTTGTGAGAAGTGTGGCTGCTTCAACCCTGGGCACCTTCTCCCCCAGGAAAAGCAAGCTGTTGCAGAAAGGTGGTTGTGTACCACCAGTATCTTGTTTCAGTGCTGACAGTGCTTCTTCCCCAGGTGCTTCCAGGAAACCTCCTTCCCGATGCTGTGTCCTGGTTTTTCACAAGTGTGCTCAAGGGCTTGCAGGTACATGGGCAGCACGATGGCTGCATGGCAGCTCTTGTCCACCTGGCTTTCCAGATCTACGAGGCCTTGGTGAGAAATTCTGTTCTTCATCCAAATCTGAGATTGAGGAATGTGAGGGGAATGGTGAAAAGTGATCCCATGCCTAGTGGGTAGGGGCAGAGGAGTTAATGGCCCCAGTGAGGGCCAGGCTGTTACTGTGGCAGAGCTGTGTTAATGGTACTTCTCCATGCAGCGCCCTCGCTATGGGGAGCTGAAGGCAGTGATGGAGCAGATCCCAGACATCCAGCTGGACTCTTTGGAACAGTTTGATTCAAAGCTTCTCAACCCAACGCTGCAAAAAGTGGCAGACAAGCGCCGGAAGGATCACTTCAAGCGCCTCATCTCAGGTTGCATTGGGGTAAGTGATGGCCTGGAGGAGTACTTCACAGCTGTATGCTGCAGAAGTGATGGGGTAGCCAGCCTGCCTCCTCTCACCAACCACCCTCCTTCCCAGCCAGGAGGCTGTTGCAGCATGTTCTTAGTGCCTCTCTTCATCCTGGAGGTCCTGAGCAGCCCCTCCAGCAATGGCCTCTCACAGAGAGGCAGCAGATGGGTACCTTGCACAAGGGTGCCCAGGGAAATGGTGCTAAAATGTTTGGTTGAAGCTGCTGGGTGGGCATTGGACTTCTGTGAGGATGGTGGTGGTGGAGCCTTTGACATTGAATAGAAGCTGGGGAGCTGGTATTTTAAAGGTTAGCTCAGTGCCCTGGCACTTGGGAGAGGCCAGGCCTGAAATTCCTCAAAATGCAACCACAGAGTCCAGGCCTAGGAATTGCTCAGATCCTGGGGTGTGCCTCTGATGTGCAAGCAAGCTGCCCCTGAGCTGCGTGGGGGTATGAAGACAGAAATGATTGATGCCTGCCTGTCTGTCCTCTGCAGAAGCCCATTGGGGAGCAGTTCCGCAAGGAGGTTCATATCCGGAACCTTCCATCTCTCTTCAAAAAGGTGAAGCCATCACTGGAGACAGATGTGCTAGAAAACGAGGATGGAGAGGGCTTCAACGTACTCTTTGAGCCCTGAGCCTGGGATGCTGCAGCCATCTCCTCCCCTACCTTATAATTTGTCTCTCCTCATAGTAAGCACATTAGATTCTCCTTGTCACTGCCTCCACAAGCATTGTCTGAATAAAGCCCCTTACGGGTCCCGTCCCCTTCTCTTCCATACACCGGGATGGGGCCTGTGGTGGCATTTGAACCAGTCAATATTAAGCTCTTCCCGTGACTCCTTCCCCTCCATTGGATGAGCATCTTTAGACCTCTGCTTCTCTGCAGGGTGGGAGCTGAGTGCATAGACCTCTTTAGGGTAAAGCCTGTCATCTTGTAGCCTCTGGTCACTCTTGCTCCACCTCTTCAGCCCTTGGGGTTTAGGATTAATGCAGAAGGCAGAGTAGTGTGCCATGTGAAAAGGGGCTACCCTAATCTAATATTCCTCTGGGTGCTAGTAGCCAGGCTTTGTAGGGAACACATTGGACACTCCTGTCATGCTTCTCAGCACTTGTCCCTAGCGGACTGCAATTCTGCTGAATCTGTTTCCCTCCAGGATGCTGAGCCTTGGGCTGAGGGCTGCGTGCCAGGAAGCCTAGCAGTGCTCTAGGATCTCCTGTGAGATCAGCCTTTCTAAGGTGCAACTGCTCTCTAGAAAGAGGCAGACACTGTCATATATATACATATGTATGTATAGATATGATCATACAGCTTGTTCTACCCAGAGCCAAATGGAAGGCTTTTACTTTGTGCCAGCCTTTCTTGGACATCTCTCAGGGGGAGCAGGACATATTTTTTCTTAATTTTTTTTTTTTTTCATTTTTCCATGCCCTGTAGACTAGAACTTGGCCAGCACAGGGTAGATAAAATCTGGACCAATACCTGAAGTACCTGCAATCCAAAAGGGATCTCCTTGCCCTGTTGCAATGGAGGTGACAGTAGCCCCTGTTTTTACCCAGTCTGGTACTTCCCAGAGAATTGCATGGTGGGGCAGGAGGGGTGGGCTTTATACTGCAGTTTACAGGGGGGAGCCAGGTCAGAAACTGGGTTTTGGATGTGGTGGGACTCTAATGAAGCCACTCCAGTCTGCAAAGCTGGTTCTTCTTACATGACAAATACTACACAATCTATCCTAGAGTTAGCCCAGGAGCTAGGAGGGTCTGTCCAGAGCTAGCTGGCAGTTTTGCCATCCAGGAGACAAAACAACTAATGAACTGTGGTAGGTGGAGAAGGGATGTCTCCACATGGACAGACTGGACAAAAAGGCTGGTGTTGGGAGGTGTGGGAGTGCAGATAGAAGAGCAGGCCTTGGGCATCCACTCACCCTCCTGCCCCTGCTGTTCCACCAGCACCCTCCACTTTCTTCCTAGCCTCAAACTTTTTTAACCTCTGAGCTAACATGGCTCCTGGCTCTAGCAAAGGCTGGGTGTATTTATTGTGTTGTGATATTTTTAACATTCTGTGACTTCATGCTAGACACAAGGGGTTTTTGTAAAATGAATTTTAAACCTTTTTTGTAGGAATGTTTAAATCCGAAGCTGTCTCTGAACTGGTTGTGTTACACCTGAATGTCAGTAAAGCTATTCCAGTTTCATACACATTGTGTCATGATTCATTTTTATTCTTTCATCTGTTTCAATAAGATCTGAGGCCTCTGGTCTGACCAGACTGCCTGCCTGGAGATTTCTCAGCATTCCTTATTCCAGTTACCATTAAGGGGGCACCTTTGCTGGTGGTTAGTACACTGGCAGGGAGGGGGTGAACCATTCCAGACTATATAGTTTAATTAGGTGAGGGGGAAATTGCATTTTAAATTATTTATTTGTCACTGCTAGTTTATTTTAATTCTAGGTCCCAGCATACAGCTTCAGGGGTATGTGCTGTCAAAGCAAAACCCTTAGGCTTTTTAATGGTCTGTCCCATAAGCATGTGAAGCAATAGCACAGGGAAATAGATAGATAGATAGATAGATAGATAGATAGATAGATAGATAGACAGACAGACAGACAGACAGAGATGTGTGATAGACACATGCAGCATATGCCTGGGTCTGCAGCATGGCATGGGACAGGTTGGGGTTGGAGCCAGGATGCCAAGTGTACCTCCTCCCTACAGCATGTTCACCCTAACAGGATCTTTACACTCTAAGTAATTCTATGCCAAAGAAACAGAACTTTCATTCTGCTTACTTGTTGAGGTCTAGCACTATAGTGTGCTTTGACTTCAGCAACTGGGACACACCAATACTCCAAGACATTTTCAACTCTTAATACTCAACCATGTTGCTCAATGCCCCATTTAACCTGGCTTTAAACATTTCCAGGGATGGGGCACTCACAGCTCTGGGCAACCTGTGACAACTTACCTCTCTCTATCCTCATTGTAAAAAATATCATGTTCAATATAAGCCTACCTGAAGTCTTTCCCCATGCCCCCTTGATATACTGAAAGGCCAGAATAGGGTCTCCCTGGAGCTTTCTTGTTCTCCAGGCTGAACAATCCCAGCTCTCTGTTTCTTCACAGGAGAGGTATTCCAGTCCTCTGACAGTACACAGCCTTTTCTCTACCATATTAACTATCCCTGAGCTGATCTGAAACACCCACAGAACAGCCATGCTCTGACAGCAACTCATTAAACTTCACTGACCTGCTGTGAAGTGCTTTACTACGCTGCCCATTAGTCTTCCTCACTGCATGCCGTCTAAAATAAATGCTGTTACTCATATTTAGACATACTGCCATTTTCTTCTCCATGTATTATGGTTTCACAATTGTGAATGGCACAGGAGACAGCTTTAAAAAAAAAAAAAAAAGCCTTTATTTTAGTGCATCTTCTCACTGCATTTCATTACCAACAGAAAAATCCAAAGAGATAGTCCTTGGACTCCTAGCAAGCCCCTAACAAGCCTCCTGCCTATGGAAGAAGAATTCCCCCTGGAGGCAGGTGCAGGAAGCCCAGAACAGCAGTTCAGGTTTCTGCTTTCCCAGTTACAGCCTGGTCACTCCATAGCCACAGAGTCCAGTTCATTGAGGAAACGCTGACACTTTCCCATCAGGATCTTGATGGCTTCACTCACCAGCACATCTGGAGGCAAGATACCCGTCGACTCCACGGAAACTGCACAGAGACACAGACACAAGTCAGCAGAGCTACGAGGCAGCCTCAGCCTCCATGCACCTGGCTCCATGCTGCTGTCCCTCACGTTCCCTTACACCTCACAGCAACAAGCCAGATCTTCACAGCCAGAAGCAGCTACCTTTGGCAGCAGGAAGCACCAACAGATTCAATTTCCAGATTCCCAAAGCAAGCAGTTACCCATCACATTCTGAATGTTTGGATGCTGAGGGTGGGAGGAGGCACAGAGCCAGCCACACATGCTGGCCAGTCACTGCTGTTCTCACAAGCCATGTCAGTACTCTGTGGAAAACAGGGCACTTACAGATGTAATGGTTCCGTACTCTTGCCAGGCGCACAAGGTTTTTCAGACCCTCGTGTCGGAAAACTTCTCTGCTGAATGTGTCCAACCGTGCATTGGCTACTCTCGCCACCTTTTTTCCTAAAAGGAAGATGAAATAAGATGGGCAAATTCCAGCAGGTGGGTGCCTTATGGACACAGCACATGCTCACCTCAAACCCCCTCACCAAAGGCTGGGAGACACCAATATCAAGAATTAGCATATACCCAACATGAAACTCCAACCTGGCGGGAAAACCCATACACTAAGCCTACATGCACCCCTGGAAGGACACAAGAAGTCTCCACATTCAGCTGCTTTTCAAGCTCACTACCCAATGTCACAACTGAACAGCACTGGAAGCTGCAGTCAGCAGCTGCAGAGCTCTGTGGACAGGTATCCAATTTATTTCAGGGACCTCCGTGTTCATCACCCAACGCATCTGCACGTGGCAGCCACTCATCCATAAAACCAGGCTCAGAAGAGCATGAACCATTCATCAGCAAGGCAACATCACAATGTGGTTTTGTCTCTGCAAAGTTTGGCTCTAAGCTCCAATCATCTCTACTAAAGCTTGCAAGAAACAAGGCATTTAGCACAGGAAAAAATTACCATTGATATTCTGGACCTCAATGACCCCAGGGGAAAAGCACTTCTGCAAGGTCTCAGCTGCCTCATCCTCAATAGGCTGCAGGAGAGTAATGTCAGGAAGCAGTCGATAGCTGGCTGTGGCCACAGGAGAAAACTTGGCATGATCCTTACCTGTATGAAGAGTTAAGGATGAGAGCAGGCCTCAGGGAACAAGGATGCTGGGGCCTAAAGTCCCAGGGGAAAAGCCAGTTCTCCACCCTTCCCCATCACACCGCAGTGCCCAAGCACTCCCATTCCTCATCCCACTGCCCCCCAGGAGCCAGGACTCACCTATTCCCTTGACACAGTGCATAAGCACATCTATTTCCTGGCCAGGTCGCAACAGTGCAATGAGGATGTCATCGTGAACAGGTCGGAAGTCAGCATCTGGAAAAAGGTCTGTCTGATTCCCCAAGGGCACCCATGTCATGTGTTTACTGTACACTGCAAAGAGAAGCCACAAGCATCAGCCAGCTGTCGCCTCAAAGCCGGTCACTCACTTGTACAGGACTGGAGATAGCAAAAAGTAAGTTTAGCAGAACAGAATCAACTCTCCCTGTGAGCACACAGGGCTGAGAAAACAGCCCAAGTCCTGTCTTCCAAGACCAAAAAGAAAAAACAGCACCTATTTTTAGGAGCAATCTCACCTTTATGATTGAAATAGAGTTCATCGGGATCAGATGATTCCTTGGCAGCCTGAGGGTTTCGTTTGCATTTGATTTTCAGCTGAAACTGCAGAGTATCAATTTCAGTGCCTTCCTGATCTCCTGGGAAGAAACATATGAAATCACACTTCCGCTCAGTTTACACGACCCTGATTTCCTGCTTTGAGAGAAACCTTCAATATTTCTATTCTATTCAAGATTCTCACCTTGGTTTCTGTACTCAAAGAGCCGAGGGTCAGCTCGGATAGGGATGAGGCCCAACCGATGAGCCAGAATTTCATCCTGCACAATGGATGTGTTGTTGTACACAAAGACCTTCTCTACAGCCATCGTTGGCACCTTGTGGAGACAAGAGATCAAGTCAGCCTAAGACAATTGCTGAACTACATACCAAGAGATTATCCAGCTCAAGTCTCTCTCCTCTCCCACAAATAATTGCCATGCAGACTATTTTGAGTGGTATTTCTGCTAAATCAGGCTGTGCAATATACCCTTACACCCCATCTACACACAAACTCCCATCCTCGTTTTTTCACACAATCAATCATAAGAGGTGAAGGGCAGGAGAAAGGGCTTTGAGGCATCCTCAACCTTTTAGTACTTGGCAGCATTACGTGGCTTCTGTTGGGCTGGCAACACAGCTGTGTGAAAAAGGCTGACCCGCAGACACCACCAACGGCACTAGGGCCAATAGGCGGCATCGCCCATGCTGCTAAAGCCCTAATTCTCTTTAGGCTCCTGGCACACATGCGGAATGAACGTGTGCTTCATTCCAAAACCCGCAGCTGTCTGCAGGGGCTAGCAAGGCTGGACATTCCACGCTCCCTGTCAAGCAAGTCTTGGGCGGGCACCCCCAGGTGAGCATCGGTACCTCGGCGAGCAGGATGCGGCGGAAGGCGTTGGCGATGGCGGCGTCAATGCCCACCATGTCGAACTCCAGGGTGTCCTCTTCCTCACGGATCACGTCCACGCGGAACGCCTGCGGGACCCGCGCACCGCGAGTCAGCCGGCCCGACCGCAGGGCCCGGCCCCGCACACCCACGGACAGCCCCGGCCAGGGCCCGGCCCCGCACACCCACGGACAGCCCCGGCCTCAGGGCCCGGTCCCGCACACCCACGGACAGCCCCGACCAGGACCCGGCCCCGCACACCCACGGACAGCCCCGGCCAGGGCCCGGCCCCGCACACCCACGGACAGCCCCGGCCCCGCACACCCACGGACAGCCCCGGCCAGGGCCCGGCCCCGCACACCCACGGACAGCCCCGGCTGCCGGCGCCGCTCACCCACCTCCTCGAAGCGCCGCTGGTCCCAGGCGTCATCGTAGCCGGGGTAGTTGCCGGGGAAGTCGGTGGTGTGGACCTGCGAGAACAGGGCACAGGCGGGGCCGTGAGGGGCTGCGGGCGCCAGCCGCCCCCCGTCCCGCCCCGCCGGGCTCGCTCACGTTGCGGACGCCGAACTCGCCCAGCACCACGCGGTCCCGCATCTCGTCCGTGGCCCGCCGGGCCGCCATGAGGGCGATGGGCGGTGCTCCCGGGCCCGGCCCGCGGCTTCGCGGCCGCCGTCACATCCGGCTCCCGCCCATCCGGGCCAGCGCGGCGGGGCCGGGACGGGCACCATGGCCGCGCCGGGGGCGGCGGGCGGAGGCAGGAGCGGTGCCCCCGCCGCGGAATGGGGCGGCTTCGAGGACAACATGCAGGTGGGGCCGGGCCGGGGCGGCGGCGGGGCCGGGCCGAGCCGAGCCGAGCGGGTGTTGACACCGTGTGTGCCCCGGCGCAGGGTGGCGGCTCTGCCGTCATCGACATGGAGAACATGGACGACACGTCGGGCTCCAGCTTCGAGGACATGGGGGAGATGCACCAGCGCATGAAGGAGGAGGAGGAGGAGGAGGCGGAGGGCGAGGCGGGCGCCGGCGAGGAGGAGGACGGGGAGTTCCTGGGCATGAAGGGGCTGCGGGGGCAGCTGGGCCGGCAGGTCGCTGACCAGGTGAGCGCTGTCCCCCGGCCGGCCCCGGGGCCCCTGCCTGCCCGGCCGGCCGCTGCCCGCTCCCTTCTCTCCGCAGATGTGGCAGGTGGGGAAGAGACAAGCCTCCCGGGCCTTCAGCCTCTACGCCAACATCGACATCCTCCGGCCCTACTTCGATGTGGAGCCCGTCCAAGTGCGAGCCAGGTGGGCAGCCCTGGTGTGGGCAGCCAGCGGCTCCGTGCCTGCAGGAGTGGCTGCCAGCTCCGAGCCAGCGAGCGGCAGAGGTCTGGCAGACCTGCAGGAAGACTCACATATGGATAAGCACATTGTGCGTTGTCCTGCTCACCTCAGTGAGGTCCTGTGGCTGGGCTGGCAGCCCTGCCACCTGGCATTGCTGTTCAGGGCAAGAGAAGGGGCTCTTTTTGTACTTGGCTACCTTATATGGCTTCTATTGGGTTTGCAACACAGTTGAGTCCAACAAGGCAAAGGTTTTCGAGCTTTTAGGAGGAAAGCTACCTTTCCTTCCTGCTGTTCTGTCAATGATCTCTCATCCCTAAACATTTTCATTGAATCTGCCCCTCCTCAGCAAAGTTAACCCACTGACAGGTTTTCTTTCTTTAGTGAGCTTGACTCACCCTTTATAAATAATCCTCTGTTCCTCAAGGCCTGTCAACACAATAGCAAGCACTGGTAATGGGTATATGGCATCTTTTACTTATGAAGCATTTTGTTAACTATCCTGTTGTTCTTCCTGCTCCTGTTGTCGTTCCCTGTTTTCCTGTGAGGCAGACTGCTGGAGTCCATGATTCCTGTGAAGATGATTAATTTCCCACAGGTGAGTTCCCTTTTGCTGAATCAGACTCCATGGCCAAGTGACCGTCCCACAGGCACCTTGTAAAACTTGACATAATCCATGTTATTAAGGACTGAGTTTGTTAGGTGTTCTTCTCCCTGAAAATGTTGGTAGCTCCTTTCCATGGTTGTTCCAAACCTCAGTGTGCTGTCACCTGACCTCAGGTGATAACCTGGGTGACAAACTCCATCCAGTGCACTTCTCACATCGCCTGTGGTGGGGACCCTGATATTCAGGGGCTCTAACCAAACTTTCCCTCACCTGTCTCCTCCTGCAGAAGATTGCTGGCGAGCTGTACGGACCCCTCATGCTGGTTTTCACACTGGTGGCCATTCTTTTGCATGGAATGAAGACCTCGGACACCATCATTGTACGTCAAGTTTCAGTGATAAGTGCTGGTTTGACTGGGCTCTGGGTTGCTGTAGTGGCACTAGAAAAGGAGAGGAAACCTCTTCTATAACTGAATAAGCATCTTGTGAAAAGCAGATTGATTTGAGGATGTTGGTTTGGGGGTGGGAGGAAAGATATACCAGAAACTCTTAACACTCTGCTGCTGGTAGAGCTTGGGGTCTAGGTCCTGTGGCCCCCTGAATGCTGCTGGCCACCTATTTGATCCTATATGATAATTCCTACAAAGTGTCTGGGACTCTCAGGGGTTAATTTGGGTGCTGGCAGGTCACTCCTTTGAGTTCTCCCCATCTTGATACTGTCTCCACAGAGGGAAGGCACTCTGATGGGCACAGCCATTGGCACCTGCTTCGGTTACTGGTTGGGCGTCTCATCCTTCATGTATTTCCTGGCATATCTGTGCAATGCCCAAATCACCATGGTGCAGATGCTGTCACTGCTGGTATGTACTCATGGAGCTGCCCTATGGTGCACATTGGCTGTTTGGTGTTCCAGAACAAGCTTTTCACAAAAGATCAGGAAAAGTCTATGTAAAGTTGCTGGTAACTGCACTGTAATAACCCAGGATTCCAGGATGTTCTTCTGACCTGCCCCATCCCTGGCACAGCAGTAGTACAAAGAGGCAATTCCTTCATGCAGGTCTCTTGCTTTGCACTTCCTAATTTGAGAACCTGGTGGTAAAAAGCCAGAAGACTCCAGTTTCTCTGGAATTGGAGGATCTTCCTTCTGTTTCCCACGTTGTTGCAATCTCTGACACGCCTGTGAATCCTTCAGACCGATTATCTATGTGTGAGCTGCCATTGTTGTTCTGGTTGACTGTTGGGCAGTGAATGAGTGGTTTGTGAGGCTTTGCTGTGGTGAAGTGTTGCAGGAATAGGCTGTTCTGCTCTTCATCAATGGCCCTTTGTGTGGGACTGGTGCTTGTAACATGGACGTTTTTGTTTTCTCAGGGCTACGGTCTTTTTGGACACTGCATCACTCTCTTTGTCACCTATAACATCCACTTCCACTCCCTCTTCTACATCTTCTGGTTGGTCGTTGGTGGACTCTCTACACTACGAATGGTAAGGGACAGGCAGCCTGGGCTCCTCCTCTTCCTGGGACAGAAAAAGGGAGGGAAGTGGAGTTTGCTTTCTGTTCCTTGGCCTGGTGGTTCATTTCACAGCCAGGCAAACTGCTGTGGAGAAAACTATGCTCCTGCATAATTTGGCTACTGCTGTATGGAGGTGCTGCTTGGATTAACATCCTCACCCATTCTAACAGCTGCAGGATGTTCATTTACTCTCTTACAGCCCTTGCTGCTGCGGAGTGCCATGCCTGAGCCTCCTGAACTCTTGACAAGACTGGGCACGTTTCACCTACACAAAACAGTGCCAAATTACTCCAAAATTGTTGGTGAAAACTGCGAAAAAAACTTAGTGCAGTGTTCCTGCAGATTCTCACTGCCTGACCTGTTCTTCCATGTGTTCCTGGCTGCAGTGCCAGAGGCTCAGGTACAGGTGCCCTGTCTCTGATCACCTGCTCTCTCCTAGGTTGCCGTGTTGGTGTCACGCACTGTGGGACATACCCAGCGGCTCATCCTGTGTGGGACTCTTGCTGCTCTGCATATGCTTTTCCTCCTCTATCTGCACTTTGCTTATCACAAGGTGGTAGAAGGTAAGCAAGGGAGATACAAAGACATCCTGTTAGATCTGGAGGAAGAGAAGTTGTTTTATCTCTCTCTGAGAGAAAGGATGGACCGTTTAAATCTGTCCTTTGGGCACCTGTGCCAGTTTCCAGCTCTCAAATCACTACCACTAGCTTTTTAGAAGAAGCTGTTCAAGTAGAGCAGGGGGTAAACATTAGGGTAGTTACTGTGCACTGAGTTTTAGCACTTAAGACCCAATTTGTGAGGCAGGACCCTAATTATTTCTCCACAAGTGAAGTGTAACAGCACTGACTGTTCTGGCATGCAGATGTCCAGCCCCATCCCGAATATTGTTGAAGTCAGGTTGCTTTTCTCTGATCAGAAAATGTGGAGGAAGAAAGATGTTAAACGAAGAAGGAAATGTTTTCCCTTCTTTGTTTAACATTTTTTTTGTATCCTGTGTTGTATAACACAGATAGTAGAAGCTGTATCTTCCCCAGCTGGTACTGTTAACCAGGCCATGTATGTTCACATCCTCCTTCTATCTCTTCTTCTTTTCTTCTAACAAAGTCTCAGCCTCCTTAAAAAAAAAAAAAAAAAAAAAAAAAAAAAAAAAAAAAAAAAAAAAGCAAAATTCTTCTCCCACCCTATCTCTAGAGAGTTTCCAGATCCCTAAATATGCAATTCTGCAAGTCTCTTCTATTAGTTTAGGCAGCCAGACCCATTTGTGATATTTCTGATAAATCTTCATAATTAGCTTAGTAGCATTACAAGTCCTTTTGGATATAAATCTTGTCTTTCCTGAATCTGTTCTTATGGCAAAGGTTCTGATCTGCAGCTTTTTGACAGATTAAATAGAAAAAAATACACTCCAAGCAATTTTCCTCAAAGCACTCCAAAACTGATTATCAGTCTTAAGAGGGTAATTGACAGAGACTCGAGGACATTTGCATTGGTGTGTGTATTTCCTGCCAAGCGTGGTTGTGCATTGCAGTGACAGAATTTCCACATTGCAGCATAGCTGCAGCTCCTGATGTGAGTCTGCAAGTGTATCTCAGGATGAAAGCAAGTCTTGGTCTAAGAACGAGATCTGTGCTGGGATGGAGTAGAAATGGGATTTTATCAATTTCCCTCAGCAGAGCAACATCTCTGGCAGTACCTGCATTCAGGTGAAATGGCAGGGGATGGATCTGACACCCTCAAAGCAAAAGGGTCTGTGTTCCTTTTGGGAACATGCAGTTTTTCTGCCCCAAGCACAAGCTCTGATGTGTGTGTACCCTGTGGTCTGGATGGAAGTGTTTACTCTTTTTTGGTCTTTGAGGCTAGATGTCTCCTCCCATTGCCTGCAAGTGCTTTGTCTCTTCTGGGCCTTGACACCCTCAACCACTACCTGGACAGAGAGAAAAGCAAGAAGGAATGTGTTTGACTATCTGCTATCATCTGAACTAACTCTTGCCTCTCTCCCCTTTTTTTCTGTTCTCCAGGTATCCTGGACACATTGGAAGGACCCAACGTGCCGCCCTTTCAGAGAGTTGCCCGAGACATTCCAGTTGTTTCCCATGCTGTACTGAACACAACAGCCAAAGCCATTGCATTGACCCTCTAGTTTTACAGACTTGGACTTGCTTCCTTCACTACTTTTGGGGCTGCATAGGGCCACAGTAACCTGCTGCCTGTTAGGAGCAGGACAGAACAGCAAGAAGACAACTTGGTTTTGTTTTCCTGGACCTGTCCTCTGCGTTACGGTTTTGGGCAGCTGAGTGGACTCAGCAGAGGTGAGTCACACCTCAGTGACTCTGGAGAGCTGTACTCTTCCCCCATCCAGGTGTGGGCTATCTTGAGTAGAGTGGTTCTGTTGCCTGCATGTTTAGCTGGGATTTCCCAGCACAGTTTGTTCCTTAGCCCTCTTTCCGCTTGCTGATGTAACTCCAGGAGTATCTGCCCTGTTCCTGTCCTGAAGAGGGAAGAATTAAATTGATGTTGGTGCTGAGTGATGTCTTATGCTTGAGCCTGCTTGTCTAATTTGGAGCATGGTGTTTGGGTCTCTGTGCCTTCATCTGTCCTGTCCTAGACTCAAAGCAGGATTCTTTGCAGTTTTCTGCTGTCCTTCTTCAAATGTTCTGTGATACATGTCCTGTTTTGGGCACCTTTTTCAAAGGCATAGTAGTTCAAAAGGCACAGGAACTTCACTTTCTCTGGTGGTTTTCAGGAACAGCACAGTGTTTAACTACATGCTCTTTCTTGTCATGTTCCCTACTGCTCCCTCTCTCTTCACTTGGTCCAAGCTGCTATCTCACCTCAGCATTCCTTCTGCTCTGGATGTCAGGAATGTATCTGTCCCCATGCCTTTGTTCCTGCCACCCTTCTGCCATGTTGCTCTGTGGGACATGCAGGGCAGCACATTTGTGCATGGTTTTCAGTGGATATTTGTATAAGGAGGCCAGTTCAGCCCACCCTTGTGGTGCTGGCCATCATGTCTCCCAGCCATGGGACTGTCACCTCTGGGCAGGAGTGGCATTCTGTTCCCCAGACACCCATTCTTCTGTGCACTGCCTGGCTTTTCAAGCTGAGTCTAGGCCTTTGTTTGAAAGGACTCTTGGGGCCTTGAGAGTCTCTGGCAAGCTTTTCTCTGGTGTTTCCATTTAACAAAGGAGAAGTAGCAGAGTGTGTAATGGAAATAGAGTGGCCATATTAATCACCAGTGTATTGATGCAGGAAATCTCCAGTAAGGATGGGTAAGCAGAGCCGCCCAGTCTAGGCTTACCTGCACTGCAGTAACTCACAACTGAGTAGTTCAGCCTTCCCTCATTGCCCAAACTTCTACTGGTCTGCTTTCATCTTTTCTCTCCCTGTGGTTCTGGATGTCTGGGGGAGAGGAGCTACCCCTCAGAGTAGGTCATCTTTAAACTCAGGCAGAAAAAACCCAGGATATGGCCCTTTCCTGGTGTGCCCACAAGTGCACAAGGCAGTATGTCAGGACTGCACTGTTTGGTCCCTTGTTGATATTAATGGGAGAGGATGCAGCTGTAGTGGCATTCAGACTAGTGCCAAGGTGCAGTGAAAGAGAGGAAGACAGTGCCAGCTACTGTAATCAGGTTTTTCATCTGCTTCAGTTGAAAAAAATGTCACTGGACAGGACTTGATTATTTTCAGTCACAGACTTACTTTCCACTATGTGCTTTTTCCCACATTCATAATTTGTTCCCCTTTCAAGAGCAAAAAGCGTCTCAGCTGACAGTGACACATGTAACAGACAGGTTCCCTCACTCTCTTCTCCCCTGCTGACCCCCTTCTTTGGGAAACATTTTTGCTGAAGAACAGCATTCAGAGCAAGCTACCTGGGGGAATTGTTACTTATTTTGGCTAGTAGTCTCCATGGAGTTTTTTGGACCAATTGAACCACTTTAAGCTCCTAGAATTTCTATTAATTCAAAACTTAACAAAATGGAAATGATGTAATGCTGCTTCTGGTATTTCCCTCTTTATATCTCCATGGGAGGTTTGTTTCTAATTCCAAATTCTTGCCCTGGCAGCCTAGAATGGATCCATTTCTGTCGGTACAAACTCTGGAAGTACTGACAGGGGGGAAGGAAAGGAGAAAGAGACAATTGTCACTGGAGTAAGTTCAGCTGAGGAAAAAAAAACATTCTGCACCAAACTTGTACCATTGCTGATTTATGACACAATTGGAGAACAGCTGTGCTCCCTCCTGCACTGAGCCACTCAGCTGAACCAGAGGGGTGAAGCTGTGCCCTGTGTTTTCACTCAAAGCACAGGGAGCAGTGAGTAAACTCCTCATGCTTCCCCTGAGCAGCTTGTGTGTTGTGTCAGCTGGGGACATGATCGGGGTGACAACCAGCCACCCTCTTGGAACCTGTGGGGCTTGCTCTGCTCCAGTTCTTCAGCCCTGATTAATTCTTTGTGCAGCAGCAGCTGGAAGGTGAACTGTTCTTTACTGCCAGAAATTCAGTGCTCGGCTGAGAGCTTCAGCCTTGCCTTTCACTGACAGAGAAGGACATGTTTTTTCAGAGAAATGCATGCATGCTGCAGTTCCAGGGAGCATGCTGAGCAGGCAGGACTAATGAAGTCGTGGGAGGGCATCTCAGTGCTTACTCAAGTCCTCTAGTTAGCAGAACAAGCCTTACCACCCTATCGTGCAATACTACCTCTGTCTTTGTTTCCTGCCACAGCTCTTGCAGCAAATCTCAAATAATTTTTGCCTTTCTCCCTTGCAGCAAATCTGAAATAACCCACTCATCATTTCCCCCTTTTGAGGTAAAGGTAGCTCTGTGTAAGCCCCTCTTTATTAAATATGGAACGAACATATAAAGCTGTCAGATTAGAAAGAGAAAGCTGTATATTAAAGCATCTATGACCTCCTCCTATGCAGTAGCTGAGTGTCCAACTCTTCTTACAGTCTATCCTTGTTGCACTAATGGTCACCTTAATTGTGATTTTGGATTACAGGTAGGCTCTTTCTACTCCCATTTGTTTTCCTGTGTACTCTCATTGTAGTTGCTGTTCATCCATTGTTTTTCTCTGTTTATGTGTTAACTCTCAATGCCATCGCTCTTTCTGCCACCAGTAGGTAAACAATAAATGACCTTCCTCATACCTGCTGGCTAACTGCACGTGACAAGGAAGAAACACCTATTCTACACAAAATAGCATTGCCAAAGTCCCCTCTGCATAGCCCTGCATTAGGTTTGGTGAGCCAAAGCTTTGGACCATTAGCTCCTGTGCCACTTTTTCAATGAATTGAGCATAAAGTAGGTGGGATACTTGTCTCCTCAATGTGCTCTGGCTCCTGACAACAGGCAGTGAAGAGGCACTAGAGCATCTTCATCAATGTTTCAGGACTGCTGCTGCAATGGAAGTGGGACATGTCCCAGGGGCTCTCCTCCGAGCACCTCTCTAATAATAGTCTGTTTCAAAAAGCATGGGTTGAGTAGTGCCTGGAGGTAATTGAGAGGTGAGTCTGAGTGTAGCCTTCTAGCTGACCTGCATGCAGTAGCAGCAGCTGGGATTTTCTTGGCTACCCGTGCCTATAACTCTGAAACCCAGTCTTCTGTCCCTCACCGTCCTGCAATACGTAGGATCGCATTCTCACATGGGTCTTTTAATGTGACCTCAGAGATGAGCTGCTCCTTTTCTGAAAGTCACAGCACCACAGCTGTACCACGTCTGGATGCTTGCAGCTGCTGCTTGTATTGCAGCACAGATGAATTGCAAGGCCAGTGGTCTGTTCTTGGTGTATCTTGCAGAACAGGATCAAGGTCATGCATCTCTGTGCAACAGGGAAGGAAAGAGGAGGCTGTGTGTGTAGGTACTCCAGAGAGCAGCCGTGGATTGCTCAAAGGGTGTGGTGATACCCACACTGGGAGTTTAAGCCGAAGTCTTAAAGCTGTTGCTCCCCTTACCTAGCCAGGACCTAACATGCATCCTCAGCTCAGGCGATCTGCTCCTCCATTTCAATGGAGGAGAAGTGCTCCATATCCCCCTCCACACCCTATTTTTCTCTTCCCTTTCCATCCCCTCTCCTGGGCCCTGGCCTGCAAACCAAGCAAAGGAGCCTGGTTTTGTCCCAGTGTTACCCACTGGACTGGAATTCATTTGAGCACTGCTATATGCAGCAGCCAGATTAGTTACGTGCAGAAAGCTGCCTACTTAGGCGGTTTAACCTAATTTCCACATCACTGCCTTCCTTTTTCAGCTCAGTGAAGTTGAAAACGCAGGGGCCCTGCTTCCTATTTCTCTCCAAGTACAGGATTACTCAAAGGGGAGAGAGGGGACAAATCCCTGTGATCCATACCTGTGAATTAGCAGGAGGTGGGGTGTGCCCCATATCTCTCAGGTCAGGCTGAGGGCAGAGGCTGTGTGCTCAGAAATAAGGAAGTTTGTGGCCCTTCCCCAGCCCTCCCAACTTTCACCTCCAGGCAGCTGCCTCCAAGCACTAGCTCTTGCACGCTCTGGGCCATGAGGAGCAGATCAGACTGACCTCACCACTAAGTCATGGTTCAAGGATTCAGGTTTAGTGAGTTTAAGTATTAAAAGCAACTGAAGCCGTGGAACACCACAGTTTCTCAGACCAAGCACCCAGAGGGCACCAATGGCTTGGGCCCCTTTCCCCAGGTGGGAGCAGGGCTGGCATGGAGAGCCTTTCCCAGGTGCATCTTATACCCTCCCTCCCCTCCTGCACCCCTAGTGTCGGGGACCCAGCCCGGCCGGCCCTGGCCCTGCCATCTCCTCAGGGCAGCGCGCAGGTGCCAGCGGGCGCTGCCGTCGCCCCTCGCAGGCTTTGAGCGGCGTCGGGGCCCGGGATGCCGGGGTGGGATGTCGGGGTGGGATGAGGGATGCCGGACCTCCCTCCACGCCTGCTGCGTTGCGCGGGGAGGCGCTGGCCGGGCGGGGAGGAGGGCCCGGAGCGGCGGTCGGGGGAAGGCGGGGAGAGGCGGCCCGGCAGGTGCGGGCGGAGCGGGGCGGGGCCCAGCGGCACTGCCCGGCCCCCGCCCGGCGCTGCGGGGCGGCGCGACCCTGCGTCCCGGTGCGGATCAGCCCCGCCGATGGCTGCCCTGGGTCACACCGCGCCGCCGGGCGGAGCGGGGCGGCCCGGCGGCCGCCGGTGAGGCAGCGCGGTGCCGCCCCCGGGGCCGCGGTGGGCCGGGCCGGGACTGGCCGGCAGCGGCGGCGGCAGCAGCGGCGGCGTTGCCCGCCCCGGCCCGCAGCGCGCAGCGCGGCTCTCCCCCGGCTCTGCCCCGGGCTGCGCGGCCCCGGGATCGGCGGCGCTCGGCGCCGGGGGAAGATGCTGCCGGGGTCTATCCAGATCTCCGGGGAGACGCTGTCGGGGGCGGAGATCCGAGACATCTGCGAGAGCCTGCGGGAGAACTCGGTGCGGCTGCTGTCGCTGCGGGGCTGCCAGCTCTCCGAGCGGGACTTCGGGCACGTCTGCCGCGGGGTGGCCGAGTCCCGCTCCCTCGCCCAGCTCAACCTCAACCTGGGCATCGTCTCCAACATCAACCGCGTCAAGCAGCTGGCCGAGGCCCTGAAGACGAACCGCTCCGTTCAGTCCCTCTTGTGAGTACAGTGTGGCGGGGGCTGCCGAGGGCGTCCCGGTCCTCTCCCGGGCGGGGACGGCTCTTTCGGGGGACTATCAGCTCGGGGCCAGTCCCTGAATTTGAGTCTTGTCGGAGGGAAAATGCCCTTGATGCTGCGGAGGATAAGCCCCTGCCCGTCAACTGGCTGGGAGGGAGCCACCTCTGCCCCCGCCGGCTGGGCACGGCCCCGCCTCAGTCTCGGTCCTCCAGCCCCGTGTGGGGATGCCCCTACAACGCTGGCATCCCCTGCGCCCCTCGTCCCGGCCGGGAGAGAAGGGCCACCGTAGCGGCCAGCCCAGCCTAGCGACAGAGGCTTTCCAAAGCTCTTTGCCCACTTGGGGTTAGTATTTGTCATCCACCTCATTTTGTCTGCTTCTTCCTCCCTGTCAGGTTAGTTAGCCCCCAGGAAGAAGGCTCCATAGTAATTTTCCCTTTTACCTGCACAGCCTCCATGGGAGTCCCCTGACAGATGCAGGCTTGGCCCTCCTCAACCCTGCTCTCTCCATCCACCCCTCGCTGGTGGCTCTGGATCTAGGAGACTGCATGCTGGGTGATGAAGGCATCAACCTTATCTGTGGGCTCCTGCCGCCTGATGGGGCCAAGTCTGGTAAGCACCAAGGGCTGTGGGCTGCTCAATGGCTGGTGGAGCTTTCACATAGGTCAGATGTATGCAGCACTAAATCCTCAGCCCTAGAGGAGGCAGGCTCTATGGTTTGCCAGGGCTAAGGATTTCTTTCCCCTAACTTAAGAAAAGCAGATAAGCCAAGCAATAGATGAGTGGTTCCCTTGGGCAGGTTTGGACTTTCTGCTACTGATCTGTCCTGCTGGCAATTTGGAGCTCAGGGACTAACAGGTTGCTTCTGGTTCATGTCAGCAGCATTTGAAACTGGAGGAGAGGACAGCTTTGACTTGAAATTTATTATTTTGCATTTGTGTGTTGATAATCACTGTAGATAAATATACTGTGTGCCCCTACCTCAGCACCTAGCTTTATTACCAGGGTCTGGGAGTTGTCCCTGTTTGTGGTGCATTCCATGAGTGTGCAGTTGCATGGTCACAGCCTTCATGCCAAGACTCAGGTCTTAGCAGGGAATGATCTTTGGTGGTGTGAGGTCAGTGACACCTTCCTTCTGACTCTCCAAAGTGCTTTCCACCTTTTCCCAGCACCTCCTCCTCTGTGTGTGCACAATGACACTGATGCTGTTATCTCTGCTGGCCACCCCTCTCAGGTGCAGGCTTTGGAGCCTACTGTCCCTGTTATCCTCTCTCCAGCCTGTCACCTCCTGCCACCTTCTTTGCCCAGTCAGTTGTCTCACACACCCCTTGGTTTCCATTGTGTTTGCTATTTAGGGTAAGCAGGATGCAGGTTGGGAGGGCAGATAAATGGGGCAGTTGCAGCACAGTTAGATGAAGGGCCACAGCTGAAGGCAGTGAAATATTTCACTGATCACTGAAATATGTCATGACAGTTGTCAGAGCAAACCAAGCCCTTAAGCCCTACAGAGTACAGAGGACACAACCCAAAGCTCTTCTGGTGAGCTGAACAAGTCCTCCTGTGACTGCTTTGGGGACCCTAAATCTCTGGTTTGGCTTCCCTCTCTTCTCCAGGCCTCAAAGAACTAACACTGAGCGCCAACCCTGGCATCACAAGTAAAGGCTGGGGACGTCTGGCCATTGCAGTGGCTCACAGCTCACAGCTCCGTGTGCTGAACCTGGACTACAACCCCCTAGGTAAGCTGGGGGCTGGGGAGGAGGAGCACTCCTGCCTCTCAGCGTTTGTGTGACCTGCACCAGTGGGGGGCCAGGGAGCAAGCTCTGGAAAGGTGGTAGAGCAGGATGGGGCAGCTCCTTGCATAGGTGCCCACCATTCCCCAGCAGCAAGTTCACCCTGCCAGCCACCTTCAGCTCTAGGAGAAGCCACAGTCACTGCTCTGCTCGTATGAGGTGGCCACATGCCCTGCAGGGAGGTGCAGAAAGGAGGCTGTGCCTTGCCCACTCCACCGCCTTTGTCGTCACGATTGACCCTCCATGTCTCCCTTTTCCCTGAAGCCCTGGGTGCTGAAGCTGGCTTGGCAGATGCAGTATGTCCCCGCTCTCCCCCCTTCATCTTCCTGGGGGAGCAGGGAGGAGGAGGAGGAGAGCCTGGCACTCGTTGCCATAGAAACAAACTCTCTCCTGCTCTGCTGCAAGGTGGTGAGGAGGAGATCGGGCCATGCCTGAGCATCAGGATGACACTCCCCTCCTCAACCTGTCTGCCAGCAGAGCCTCCCCCAGGCCCTCTTCTCTGACCAGGTACCTCCTCTTGGACAGAAAAAGTCCCAGGTGTTACTTGACAGCAGGCTGGGTTTTGTTCCAAGAGAAGGTGTCACAGTTGTATGGCATCTTGACACTCGACAGAGAATGTCAGAACACATTCTGGAGTCTTGTCTCTTCACCAACATCAATTTTCAATGCTTCTAATCCTGCTGCATCCCCCATCAAAGTCTACTCCCTTTCCAGGGAGGCAGTCTGCCAGCTGGTGCAGAGTCCTCTGTCTGACTCCAGCCTTTTCCTAGACTGAAGTATTCAGCTCCTATTCTGTGTCTGAGATGCCCTTACAGGGACTGTTAAAGGCCCTTCCCTCCTTGAGTAGGAAGGAGATTTGGGGAGATATGGTTCTTTGGGGAATAAACCAATCTCACAGTGTTCCCCTGATAATCAGCGACTGCTCCCATAACCACCAAATGGCACACCTTTCCTTGTCCCTTTTCTCCGTTAACAGCTTTTTTCCCACCATGAGGTAACAGATTTGGAAGGTTGTCTGATGGCAGAAATACTCAGAGGAAGTTCCCATGGCAGCCTCAGGAGCATGAGGGCATGTGGCATTACAGAGGGGAGGCAGGCTCTGCTGACAGCCCTGCTGTGCTCCTCCCACAGGTGACCAGGTAGCCGGGATGCTCGCTGTGGCTGTGGCCTCCAGCCGAACCCTCGAAGTGCTGGACTTGGAGGGAACAGGACTTACCAACCAGTCAGCTCAGGTGAGCAATTCACAGTTACCCTACAGCATCACCAACACTCAGGGCCCAGGGCTGGGGTGTCTGCAGAGGCCCCAGGACTCGCACCTGCCTCCAACCACACCCTGGAGTCCACACGCACCCCCTCCCCTCCCTGCACCCAGGGGTGTTCTTGCTTTCCCCTGGCTCTTTTCTTGGAAGAAATTAGGTTGGAATTTTGGCTGAGAATCAGAACTAAATCTCTATGGACAAACACAGGCCAAGGCTCAGTTGCACAGACTCTCAGATCTCCAGCTTCTAGTGGTAAGAGGGAATGGACATGGATGCGTGACAGCAACAGTGTAGAGCAGTCCCTTCTTCTTTAGATAGAGCCAGAAAATCCAAACTCAGCTCTTCCCACAGGAAGATGGGAAGTCTTCAGTCTCTCATAAAGCCTGATGAAGGGAGGTCAAGGGAAGGCAGAAGCAAGGAGAGGAGGGCTGGAATTCACAGGGAGACAAAGTAATGACACTTTCTGCTCAGCCCTTGTGATGCTTGTCAGCCTTCTTATCTTACTCTCCCCCTAGACCTTGCTGGACATGGTAGAGAATTACCCCACAGCCCTACGGACACTCATCCTGGCAGAGAACAACATTAGTCCTGAGCTGCAGCAGCAGATCTCTGATCTTCTCTCAGAGGGCGAGGAAGAGGAGGAGACGGAGGTCCACGAAGTCACAGCCAGGGAGAAGAATCCCTGGATCTGCCAGAACAGTAAGAGCTCTGGGAGTGGGGGGCAGGAGCTGAGGGGCTCCTGAGGTGTCGGGTGTTTCCAGTGGCACTGGCCTCTTGCAGTGGGGTTGGTGAATGCATCTGTCCCTTTTCCCCATGAACTGGAATACATAAAATCTCCATGGAATACATACAACCTCCATGGAATACATCCACCTCCAGGCATGACCTTCATGTTAACCAGCGTTGGCTGCGCCTCTCTCCTCACAGGAGGAAAGGCAGCCTCCAAGGACAATGCAGCTGCTGCAAAGAGTGGAAATGGTACCTCTGAGGCTTTTTCCTGATGCTGCAGAACAAAATCTCAAAGTCTTAAAACTCAAGGGCAGGAATATTAAAGATCTTGGGAGTCTTTGCCAGATATCCTAGCCAAAACTTGTGTCATTCCTCACTGTTTCCAGAACCTCTTTGCAATCCGCACAGCATCAGCTGTTCCTATCTCTACATCCCAAACATGTGAAGGGTTAGCCAGGTGCCACTGTCTGTCTGTTGCTTCTAATGGAAAAAAGGTGTATTACAGAGATAGCACTAGCCTGTTCTGTGTAGTTTGCCTATATGATACTGTATTTTGTCATGCCTACCTTGTGATCCAGCTGGTTTGAGGGTTTGCTTTTTTTTACCTTCATTTGTCCTTCACTCCTCACAATTCTCATATCAGACTACCAGTAGACAAGCACAACCAATCCTTGAGCCTCAAAACATCTGGATCCTCATCTATTAAACCCATAATTTAGTGACAGTTTGGCCAAGTTTTGGATCTTGCTTACAGAAATTGATTCCTGAAATAGAGATTCCCCTGCAGCAGTTTTGAATGTGCAGGACTGCTACAAGAGATCTCCCTTCCACCCAGGAAAAAACAGGGGGTTTTTTCAGTTTCAAAAGGCTTCTGGATGGGAAACTGGTACCCTGCTAAGTTTCTTAGTTGCTATGCAGGCCCATTCTCCTTGCAGTTGATTCACTTGCTGTGGGGAGAGTCGCAGTGTTCCTGGCTGTGGCTCTGAGCCATGGCAGAGCCAGCAAGCTGCCCTCACCTCCCCGAGGCAGGCAGGGGAGGGCTGCACAAACCCTCCATTCATGCAGTGCAGAAAGTCAGTATTTCCAGGCCTCTGCTGCTGTAGCATGGCTGATTGCCCACAGCATTCCCTGCTCTTGGGAAGGCAACACCACCACCCTGTGTGGCGTTGGCCGGCTCACAGCCTGAAGCCTGCCCCACCTGGACACTGTCTCTCTGTTGAGAAACACTCGATGAGATTCAAAGGCCTGGGCAGGGTTGGGTGAGGGCACGGCTGGGCCAGCGCAACCAGGATCACCTGCGTGTCGGGGGTACTCAGACCTGATGTTCCTCTGGCATTTTGCTGCTGTGTGTGCTTTCTCCCCCTCCCCAAAAATCGATTCTGTTCTGCTGTGTAGCCAGAGCAGGCCTAGCTCGTACTTAATCTCCCACTTCTCTCAGCAGTTTTCTTCCCACCCTGCTGTGTTTTAATTCCTCATCCTCACCTTCGGATCTGGAGTACAGCCCTGTGCTCTCCAGCAGCCCGAACGGCTCACGGTTCTCTCCCTCTCTCCACACAGATTCCAGCTCCCAGATGGTCCTGATGACATCAGGCCTCGGTGACAGCCTCTTAGCAGAAACAGAAATGTAGCTGGGCTACCCTGCCTGCTTCTGCCGAGGAGAGCGCCGTGCACCGCCAGCCCCAGCCTCGGCTGGGCTCCCCAGCCCTCCTGTCACACATCTCACCTCCTGCCGATGCCTCCCTGGGCTCTGAGCGAGTCTCCACACACGTCTCTGCGTCCTCACACGCCTCGTCGGCCGCTTGTGATTGTCCCCGTCGCCGCATGTGTAGCTCACGCCGCCCTGCCACCCCCACGCCCGGCTGCGCCCGCAGGGCGCTGGCTGTATTTATTCAGATGTGTATAAGAGATGTCCTTTCTATCGCTTGTACTGCTATCGCGGTGAGACTTTTATAAAGGTCACAGATGTGGTGGCACCACTCGGCAGCGTCCGCCTCCGCCACTGTGCGACCCAGGGAGGGCGGGCGCCGGCAGGGACGGGCCGGGACGAGTTGGTACGGGCAGAGAGCGGCAGGGTTTGGGGGGTGCCGACACTCGACAGCTACCGGCAGGGACGGGCAGGGTCTGGGAGCTGCCCACAGCTACCGGCAGGGTCTGGGAGCTGCCCACAGCTACCGGCAGGGGCTGGGAGCTGCCCACAGCTACCGGCAGGTGCCAGGCGCGGGCAGGCGCTGTCGGCCCGGCCCGGCCAGGAGCCGCGGGCCCGGAGCGCCGGCAGGGGGCGCCAGCCCCGCGCCCGCCACCTCACGGCCCTGCCGCGCCTCCTGACTCGGTGTCGGCCCTGGGGACAGGTCGGTGACAGCCCAATTTTCTGTCCCCCAGGCCCTCCCTCGGGCCAGGAGGAAGTGGGCTGGGCTAATCTAGCTCTGCAGGGAGCTTGACACCAGCCGTGCACACCCTGGTGAAGGCTTCAGCCCGCAGCAGCACCGTGGGTTGCGCTGCCTGTGCTTTGCCAGGCGTCTCTTGCTGACAAGGAAGATCGTGTTTCAAGGCTCAGATTAGGCTGGAAGATTAAATTGTGGTAGCAGCTGCTACTCAAGGGAACAAAAAATAAAATCATTAATTACGGGGACAAAGAAACAAGACACTCTTTCTAGTGTTAGGCTTGCATGTAGCCAGCTCAGAAAGGCACAGGCTAACTTGGGAGACAGAGGAAAATTCATCACAGCCCTGTGACCTCTGCAGCACCCTTCAACGTGAAAAGGAAACACTTCCAATTGTCTGTATCAGCATCCTGCAGGAACACTCTGCCTCATGTTTGGAAGGCTTCCTGACTGGGGTATGTCCAGTCACCTCCAATCCCCCCATCTCATACAAAATACTGAATCTAGAATTATAAACCTCTTAGGAACCCAGCAAGGGGGTATGGTATGTGGTTTCTAAAGTGAAGTGGTACTCTCAGACAACTCCAAAAGCTGGGACTCCAAGAAAACCAACAGCTATTAAAAGGATTAGCTACACCTTATCCTATGCTAGATGAGAATGTAGAGGTTGGCAGACCAGCCAGTACAGCCAGCAAATTATGTGAAATGGGGTCAGCAGAATCTTCCAAGTAACACTGAGGGGTGCTTACAGCACCAGCTCACAGGATCGCTCTCCCTGGACGAGACAATGGGTGGCACACACAGTTCAACAAACTTGGGACACTGTACCACGAGTAGCTAGCTCTACACCTTCACATGCTCAGGATCATTCAAGTCCAGGTCTTAGTTACTACCAAGTACAATAAAGCCATTGCCATCTACTTTTAAAATAGTTTATTTCTGGTCTTAAAATATACATCAGTTTGAAAATCTCAGAAAAAAACCCACATTAGTTACAGATTAACAGTCTGGAGTTGGGACACTGGAACTCAGATGGGCTGAAGGCCCCAGAGCCAATACTGCTGGAGGTGGGCAGGAGTGCAGAGGACACAATGCCCACAGGTCAAGAAAGGGCTCTGCTGCTGCTTGAGGCCACCAGTCCCCCTCAAGCTCTGCCAGCATCCTAATGCTGCAAAGCACAAGTGTCTGGTGAGGTGGTGGGCATACCTTTGCCACCCCTCCCCTTCACTGTTTTGCTTTTCAGTCTACCTTGACCAAAAGCAGAGCAAAGCCAGCTCTGTTCAGCACCATCAGCAGCAGCTGCCTCAGCAAAAGAGTTCTGTCCACTGCCCAGCATGCCAGGATTCAGGGGAGATGGGGCTGAGCCCTGGTGGGCAATGCCTCCCCCACTGCAGGCCACCAGCAGGCTCAGAGCCAGAGCAGCTCACTCAGTGAGCAGCCAACCCCAGGTGACATCTGTGAGGCAGGATCTGACAGCTGCTGCAGATGCAAACCCTCAGCAGTGCTGCAGAAGAACAAAAGAAATGCAGCAGTGGAGTGGCTGATGGCAGTAAACACAAGGACAACCCCCTGACCCTCCACAGCTGGGACAGGGAGATTAACACTCTGCAGGCTCAGAGGAGGCTCCCACTATCAGCCTGTCTGCACAGCAAAACACTGCAGTGAAATACTGAGTCCCACTTCCCCACTAGAGGGTGGCATCCAACTCTACAACTGTTCAGGTGGGAAACAAGGTGAGTGGGAAACAAGGCAGCAGCTCTGCCCAGGGTACATAAAACAACCTACACAGCTTGCCAGAGAGGCCTGCAGCTCCCCTTCACTGGCCCTGGAGCCTCCAGGCCCAAGCTGAAGCCCTGGCTGGCCCCAGCTACAAGCTGCAAGCCCTTTACAGAGACAGGGGTTTGGGGAGGGGAGCAGGCCCCCAGACAGCTCTAGGCTGCAAATCTTGATGCAAGCATATGAACAGATGCTTCCTCCTGGAGAGAAGGATGCTCTCCTCCAGCCCAATGAAGAGCCCGCATGTTGTAGGGTGAGAGGACAACACAAACCCAACTCAAAAACCAGACAGCAGGCTGAGGGCAGGGTTGAAGGGGCTATGGTGAAGGGAACTGGGCTGTTCTCTGCCCTGCACTCCCATGGAAGCCAAGAAACACCAGACAGACAAGGGCACAGGACAAAATTAAAACAGGAGGCCCAGGCTTTGTAAGCCCTCAAAAAAATACCTACATCTACAGACCTCTCCCCTTCCCTCCCCCCCCAACAAGACACTGAGCACACAAGACTGAGAAGAAAAGTCACACAGTATCACACTACGCTAGGAAAAACACGCAGAGAGCCCTAGCCAGGAAGGGAGGCCCCAGAGAGGCCCCAGAGCCCGGAGCCCCCAGAGAAGGGGCCGTGCAAGGAGCCCTGGTGAAGGGCTGCTGCTGAGCCATGAGGTAGTGCATCTGCAGGGAGCAGCTCTGCAGCACGCTGCCCTTGCATCCCTGCTGGCCCTGCACCAAGCCCTTCCCAGAAAATCCGGTAGCATCCTTCACGCCTTGCTTGCCTGGGGCAATACCTTGTTCTTAAATCTGGAGGGGTTTCTGCAGGCTGGAGGCCAGGATCAGAGGGAAGTGCAGCTCTGATAGCTGCAACTCCTCCACACACCCTCAGTGCAGGCATCAGACCGGCTGCCAATGGCTGTGTCTGTTTATGCAGGGTGGGGGAAAAAAAACACAATACACCCCAAAACCAAAGGCTTGGGAGGAAGAAAGAAGCCCACCCAAGAGCAAAGCATCAGCACTGTTCAAACAAAACAACAGCACAGAGAACAGGGGAAGAGGTGTAAGGGAGGAGACACACAAACACAAACCCCAGAGCCCAGCAGGCACTGCCTCCCCAAACCACCTCAGCAAGCAGCACCCGTGCCCCACAGCACAGCACCAGCCCCTGTGCATGGCTTCCGTGGGGACCAGGTGCCGAGCCCAGCCATGGAGACACACGACAGCGACCTGCAGAGGCAGATTCTGAAGACCCACCAAGTGGGTGGCTGGGGAAAACAAAACCAGGAGGAAAATGAGACACAAGCAATCCCAGCTCATCCCCACGGCACACAGCCATCTGCTGGGAGAGTCCCCGTGCCCCACTCACAGCCGCTGGGGCTCCCAGGAAATCAGACACCACCACACAGGCTCTCTGCCCTATTGGCACAAGTTAAAAGAGAGCAGAGCAGCTGCAGGGAAACAACAAGAGAGCACCCAGAGCCTCAGGTACCTGAGTGGGAAGGGGGATGAGAGCAAAAAAGAGGCACAGGCACCAGGACAAGGGGTACCAAGAACTAGCTCTGGTACAGGCACCAGTGTGAGGCTGTGAAGAGAGCTGTGAGTGTGTTGGGGCAGTGGGTGTGCTTCTGCACACTGTGTGTGCTTGTACTGAGGGTCTGAGGTGCCAGGGAAGGGAGATACCAGCTCTTCCAGGTAGCAAAAGAAGAGAATAAATATAAAACCTCAGAGCAGATTTCCCTTGGGAGGAGGGTACTAAGGGAGGCTTCTCCCTCAGGTGGACTGATGGGGACATTCCACAGCTCCATTAAGCATGGCTGCTTCTTGCTGTGCCTCAGCTGAGAAGGTTGCCCTGTTCCTGGGCTTGTGTCAGACTGTCTTTGCGATGTAAGTGGTGCACTCCCATCCTCTTGGGGCTGCGGTGCGGCCGACTGAAAGGAGGCTTGACCCTGCCTTCTCCGCCTTCCTCTTGGACACCTCCTTGGCTGCTCTCCTTGTTTCCCTGGAGCAGCATTTCTCTCTCCTCAGCTGGGCTCTCAGGCAAGCCAAGGTCTACATAGTCCTTGTGCTTCTCTGGTGAGGGGCTTTCAGGCTCAGCAGTGCCTCCACCACTTTCAAGCAACAGCTTCTGGGCTTCATCCTGGGAGAAATCTGTACCATAGTCTGAGGAGAAATGGCTCCTGCGGGCTCTGGACTCGGTGCTGTCTGTGTCCACGCTCGAGTCGCGGCTCACGGTCCAGCTGCAGCTCTGTGCAGACTCCTCACCATCCGAGTAAGCTGAGGCTGCCCTACCCAGCTCCTGCATGGAGCGGCTGAACCTCTTCTGGAGCTCGGGGGCCGTGTCACGGCTGAAAGCCGTGCGGTTCATCAGCACTCGCTCCGAGGTGGGGGGTGCCTTATCCACAAACATTCGCTGCCAGTTAGCCAGCAGGTCCTCCTCAGAGCTGGCAGAGCTGGCAAAGGCGCTCGGGATTTGGGGAGGGCTGCTGAACGGGCTGCTCTGGGAAGAGCCGTGAGCCCTGGCCGCTTTGGGGGACTGCTGGCAGGAACAGCTGGAGGCTGAACGGTGCCCTTCGGAAGCGGGGCTGCTGGGGAGTGTCCGGTGCCTGTCGCAGCTCTCATCTTCGCTCTGCACCAGGCTGAGGGAGATGGCCTGGCGTGTAGCATATGTACAGTTGGGCAGGGGGCTGTTCTTTGGGATCCTTACCTTGTCCTCAGAGAACTCGATCACTTTGCGCCCTGGGTACATAGGATGGGGAGGTGAGGGAGTAGGGTATGGGCTTAGCTTCTCAAAGGCAGGCACCTCCTCAGGCACACTTTCCACACTACTCTGTGGCTTGCAGCCACCATTCTGCTGTTTCCCTGCATCTCCTCCCTCCTTCCCCATCTGCCCTGCACTGTTGCAGGCATCAGGAAGGGCTCCGCTCATGTCCACATGCACAAAGACATCCTCAGCCATGGGACAGCTGCCACTGCTAGACTTGGCTGAATTCAGAACCAGAGATTCTGGTTTCTCCAAGACTCTGGCGATGACTGAGGTGGGCACAACATCAGATGGAGCCAAGGTGTGGGCTGCCTCTTGGCCAGGGCCTGCAGACTCCTGTGCACTGTGCAAATGCTTATTCACCATGTCCTGCAGCTCATAGGGAAGCTAGGGAGAAGGAAAATTACATTAGAAGGGGGCTGCTATGCAAGTAATTTAGTTTCATATAATCTGCCTTTTCCAACCAACCTACGTGTGTATTTTGTAGTCATTATCTTCACCCTAACATTCACCTACCTTGCCTTCAGAAGGGTATCTTTTTTCAAAGCAAACCTGCCCCACGAGTGACTTACAGGGCTCTCTAGCTGTCACAGCAGTCATGCTTCTAGGCCACGGTTCACAGGTCCCATGTGGCAAAGCAAACAGGTAAAGACAGCACATGGGCTCAGTCTCACATGCCTGTGAGCACAGAGAAAAGGCCCAGCCAGCACATGCTAGGAAGGGGTCTATTGATCTGTGGAAAATCAGTGGGTGGTTGCACTGAAGTGACTGTACAGCCCCCACTGCCAAGATCCACAGTGCTCCCTGAATGCATAATTGCAGCCATGTTGCCTTGGCAGCCTGCCCACAGAACAGGATCGATGCCTTCCTGTGTTCCTACCAACTCCAACACGTCACCTCGCTCCCTCACTCTCTCCATTTCAGACAGACAAACACAGGGCTTATTACCAAAGTTGTTGGACTGGGGTCTCACCACGGGGTAAGCACTACCCCTCATCCTGCAAATGGGCACTATGGCTCTCCCCACTGCTCTGCCAAGCTGCCCTCACCTGGGTCACCACAGGCAAGTGAAGCACGGAGAGCGGCAGTCCCCAAGCCACTCAGTGGCACAGCGAGGTCTGTCCCATCACAGCCAGAAGGAAACTGCACCCACATCTGGGCATGCAGGGCACACTGCATAACAACAGCTGGCTGTGAGGCAGGCTGTGTGCACAGCTGCTCAGCACCAAACCCCCTCCAGTGGCAGCCATGTGGAACACAGCGCTTTGGGGGGCAGAATTCAAAAGCTCCAGAGAGGGGGGACAGCTGGGAGAGAGGTCAAGGTTACCCCAGCAGTAACTGATACACTGACCTCAAGAGTGCTAATTTGAGACACAATGGGGGAGGGTGACAAAGTGGTCACCTGCTAATTTAAAAAAGACAAGCATGTAGTTTTGCTGAGAGGAACACAAGAAGGGACAGAGACTAGAGGTACGGCAAAGAGCGAGCTGGGCTAAGGGCCTGGACAATACTTTCAACCAAAGAACTGACGCTACTAATGTGAAAGGAGATGAGAGCAGGATGAGCTGAGCTGCCTGCACCCTCATCCCTCCCCACAGGGGGCAGTGAGTTTCTAGGCCCTCTGAGCAGCTTCTCCTGCTCAGGGGGTCTAGAAAACCCTCACACATTTTTTCCTCAGAGAGTGTCATCGGGTCAGACTACTGCTGCTTCTTATGAGCAGTATGACCCTTCCATGTGGCCAGGAGAGGAAGAAAAAAGAATGGAGCAGAGCAAGAGAGAGGTCTGTCCTCCTGCCAGCTACCAGCATGCACCCAGCAGACTATCAAGTTCAAGGTTATTGTGCTTTTTATAACAGCTCCTGGCTGAACTGCGAAATGAAGCTCTCATGAAAGAGGAGCTGGCAGAAGCTCTGTGCTGCCTTCTCAGTGGGAGTGGGAACAGGAACCTCCCCCCACCTCTGAGACTGAAGGATGAGAGGCCAGCAGCCCTGTGGAGAAAGCTGGAGAAAGCAAAATGCAGTCAAAGCCCATGAGCCCTGCTTCCCCACCTTAGCAGGATTACTACTCACATCAGCAAACTTGTGGTTCCTGAAGTGTGACTTGTTACACTTGAGCAGCTGTACTGCAAGGTTACAGTCCTGTCGATAGCGTTCCTGCAACAGAGGGCACAGGTGTGCAATACTGTCAGACTCACCCAAACTCTTACCCAAAAAGGCACCAACTAACCAGATACCATTTGAACAGAAGCCAGAAGAGGAATCTGATGAATCCTTCATGAGGGCACTGCCATTCCCTCCTCCCCATACTTTTATGTATTTTCTTACAACTCAGCCACGGTGTCTCTTTCAACTCCAGTCCTTGTTCCCGGCATACCCTCTTGTCAGTGTACCAAGCCCCACACCCTCTGGGGATTTTAACCATCCCCAAAATCCCACCTTTTCTCTCCCATCCCACAGTTCAGCTATATCTAATGATGCAGACAGACTGGAAGGAGTTGAGAGCAGTTAATAGAGACAAGCACTGGATCCAGGAACTTTTATATTAATGGTGTAGAAAAAGCATCAGCTCCCTCCCAGCTCTGCAGTGAATGACCCCTCCTTAGGTACAGCCCAGACTCAAGTCAAACCCTAAGCTCAAAAGAGCAAATACATCAAACTTGAAGATCCATTCTTCCCTGTTCTACCCCTCAGACCCTCTTCTGTTTGTCCGTCCCTGCTATCCTGTACAGCTCCTGCACTTCCATACACACTGGAGTCTTTCATGTGCTCCTTTACACTAATGACTTTGAACAAAAGGAAGAGTCCACACCTCACACACTTTCACAGCCATTTGCAAAATAACACTTACATTGAGTTCCTCCAGCTTATTGATGGTGGTTTTGGCATCAAGCAATTTATTAGTGAGCTCTACAATCTCCCAGTCCAGCGTCTTGCGGTCCATTTCTGCCTTTTTAATCTGGGATGCAAGAATACCAGGTTTAAAACTTCCTAGCACAGAACCTGGCTTTACCACCCACCTCAGCCCAAGCATAGCACAATGACATGTTCAGCTGGGATACAAAAAACTTCCAGACAGATAGACAGACAGACAAGGGAGACAACCCTCTTCAAAGGAAGGTGATTCCAGAAGCCAAATGGGACCAGCTGCTCTGCTAGCTACAGAGACAAGAGGTTGAGTCAGAACCTCCTTAATGTAGTATCTCTTCTCGCAGCACCAGCATGTTTCCTCTCTGCCCCTGGTTCCCATGGTGCCTCACAAAAAACTAGTGGTTTTGAGCAATCAGTCCCAACCTGCCACTGAAAGCAAAGACCTCTGAGATTGTGACACCCAGTCCTCATTCCTGGGGAAACCAAAACAAGAATACTGCCTGAAAAGATCCAACAGTCAATACTGAATGGACAAAAGGGGGAAGCACCATCTCGCAAGAGTTTAAGCCTTGCTCTAGTAAGCAAAAGGACTCGTGGCTCCATTTGAAGTTCAGCTGATGTCCTCCATAAAGCAGGGAACCTTGCCTCTTCAGACTCCCTAACAGTTCAGGTACAGGGCTGCCAGAGACTCAGATGTAACAGCAAAGGGGGACAACAGCTCAGAACAACCAAGCTGTTGCTGTCTCAAGAAGTTCTTCCAAACTGCCCAAGGGTGTTGTGAGGCTGTGACCAGCAGGGCCAGCTGTGCATCACGGGTACAGCACAGCAAGAGGCAAGCGGATAGGGGAACCAGTACTTCACTGGTATGCAGTCTCTTCAGGCACCAGCACAACCAATAATTGGTGGTGAATATTAACCCAAGAAATTCAAGTTCTAGAACCAAAGAAATCTCATCCTGGGCTACACAGAGGCAATCAGCACCTCAGCTATTTGACTTGCCTGCTCACAGCTCAGAAGGGGAAGGAAAGGGAGCAAACAAGGCTCACAGCCATCCACACCTTACGCAGTGCTGCAGCTTATGGGCACCACTTCCCAACATGTCATGCTCCAGCTGGCTCAGAGTCAAACACTCTTAAGATGGAGCCCTGCAAGCTAGGACCTGCTGCATCTGCGGGCAGCTGCTGGATACCAGGTGAGCCCTTGGCTGGACGAGGGCTGGGGCCCCTCCATCTGAGATGGGGTATGTGGGATTGACAATGAGACCAACAGGCTGAGACACGTAAAGAGGAAAAAGGAAAAACACACAAACGAAAAGACGCAACTGCAAAAATCCAGCTTTGGCTGAGAGAGGCCTGAGAGGTGAGTGCGCCCAGAGTGTGCCAGCGGCAGCGTGGGGAGGAGAAAGAGAAAGAGGGGGAGGGAGAGAAAAGAAACAGCCATGAGTGTTATGAATGCACACAACAGACATACACGCACATTGGCTCTGCTCTGACTGCTCCCATCCTCCCAGGATGACCACCCCTGACACATCCCTGGCACTCAGGGACTGAAGCAACATGACGGAATACCATGCAATTATGCTGTGAGGAACCAAAGCTCTCGTGCATGACCAAGTACAGGCTCAGTAAATCAAGAAAACCACTCATGACACCAGCCAAAATGGGGAGTAGATGATCATGGCCAGAATCTCACCCCTCACCCACTGCCACATCTGCTGGGTAAAGACAGGGCCCCTTCCCTCACCTGCTCCTAACACACACTGGTCTCTTCCACCTCATCTCTCTAGTGACTTAATAGGGCACTCACCAGGGCATGCAGCTTCTCCTCCAGGTCTTGGTTGGTTCTCTGAGAAGCAGTGTAGCTGTTCTGCAACCTACAGAAACAAGTTTGTATGCTTGGGAATGGATTTCAGGCACCTACTCAAGTTGGCTCCATAGGTGCCAAGAAAACCACCAACTCCAGAACTCAGAAAGACTGCTACTAAGTCAACCAGGCATATTAACTATGCCTCACCCCTGACACATGATGGCTTTCAGACCCCAAGTTACTGGAGGCAAGATGAGGCTGGGAGGGTGAAAGGATCCTGCAGGAGGGGATGTAGATGACTTTGGAGGACTCCTCTGAGCTATGTCATATCTAAGCTCATGCCAGTGACTGGCACTGATTTTTAACTGAGGTACTTTTCAGGAAAAGCAATGATGCATTTTCTTGCAGCCACCAGTGGCTTTTTTTGCACGCATGCTTACATCCAACAGATGAAGAACTCCCTGTCATCAGCCTTTCATGCTGGCAGCATTCCTACACTGTACCTGGGAAGAAATCATGGCTGCAGAGCCTTTATCTCCCCTAGAGTCTGCAGGTGCACCTTTTAAAGGATGCAGCACACCTTTGATTTGCACAACAGGGCACAACCTGCTCACGCCAGCTGAGGGAGTCTTTGGTGTGAGGGATCTTTCTAACTCCACCCCTCTCATTTTCTTTGTCGTACCTACGGAATTTGTCCTTGAACTTCTCCAGCTCCTCACGGTTCTGGCCCAGTTCCATCTCCAGGTAGTCCTGACCTGACTCCAGCTCTCTCTCCATTGCCTCCATTTTGTTAGTCACGTATGTCAGCCGGCGGCGAAGCTCCTCATTCTCATGCTGCAGTAGCCTGGGGCAGGAACCAGGAGCAAGGAACCACTGAGTGCACAGGGAGGATTCCACACCAGCACCCCCACCCCACTGCCCTGCACCAGGGCCCAAGAGCCCTCACAGGGGCCCCAGGAAGTCAGGAACTGAACACTCAGGAGATTCCAATGCATGAAGCAAGAGGTACATCTCTGTCAGGACAGACAGACAAACACTCTTGGAGCAGAGGCAAAGAAGTACATGCCAGATGGCCAGCCATGGCTCCCACCTCCCTCTCAGGTTACAGTGCTTGCACAAAGACAGATGAGCTGCACAGCTCCAGTGTCCCTCACTGATGAATGAAAAGCAATCAATAATTTATCCCAGTCCAGGATGGATGAATAGAAGGGAAAAATCCTCTTTCCACCTCTGTTAAAGACTTCATCTACTTTCTGTCACACCCACCAACTCCTCTGCCTGCACCTGCACTGGGGATCCATGTTGCCTCCTCCTCCAGCAGGAGGGACATGCAAGGCACAGGTTGGCAAGGCACAGACCAAAGCTCTGCCTACACGGCCCCAGGAAGACTGAAGATCTGAGAGGAGCCTGCAGGGCCAGTCAGCTTCACTGCACAGGTGGCACAAGCAGGATGTGAGGAATCAGCACCCACACAGTTGCAGTATGACAGGCATAAAGGGGGAGCAGCACACTTACTTCATCCTTTCTGCATCCGTCAAGGGTTCCTGCACAGGGAAGAAAACAGCTGTGAGATTCTTTTAGAAGATGAGTTGGTCTCTCACACTGTCCTAAAAGGCAGTCTTGGTTGCTAAACCCTAGCTGTGACTCCTCCTCCCCTGCTCTGACAGTTCATCCAGTCAAGCTTAGAACTACAAGGATTTGTACACACTGCTCAGCTGTCTGATACCAAAACACGCTGTGTGTTCTGGTTCAGGGTAGAAGACTAGAAACCACCACACAAGTTAGGTAACTTTACCCTACCATGGTGCAACCTCAGCATCTCTTTGGTAACATCACCACCTTAGCAGGTCTTTCAGCTTCCTCCACATCCACAGCTGGTGGGCAGCAGGAATCTCACAGGCCAGATACACAGGATTCACTAGTCACCACAGCAATCACTTGTGAGGCCTTGAAGCCCCATAAAAATCATGAGTGAGAATCATTTGGGAGCTGGAAAATGTGGCTACCAATTATATGACCCAGATTGTGCTGCAAAAAAAGGTTTCTTTCTGCAGACCTGAAACCAGCCACTGTAACTATACTGGGATAGCAGAAGAAACACTAAAGGTCAGGAAAGCCTGTAAAAGAAAATGTTATGGGCAAGATCCCTAGAGATAGCTGGAGCAGGGCCCTGCAGGACAAGGAGGCAGTGAGCAGTGACAAGAGCACACAGCTCAGCTATTCTGAACTCCCTGTGCTAACCCATGAGATGGCTGCTGCCTGCCAGGATGGCTGGGAGATATTTAATTAGCAGTAGAAACAACTTTTTTTTTTGTGAAAGCCAAGACTCTGACCATTCTAACAAAGTCCAAACTGCCCATGGATTATTTCTGTAGCTTGATACCAGAAGCACTTCACAAACCCAAGTGCAGTCACACTTCAGACAGCCTATTAAGTGTCACAGTCAGCTCTGGGCTGAGAGACCATGTCAGACAGCCAAGCTGCTAACAATTCTATTAAGTACACCATCCCAGTTCTGACCCTAAGACATCATGAGGCTGCTATCTCCATTAATTCACACTTTAAAAGAATGGTCTTTAACACCTGCATACACCCTCCTGTTTCTAAGGACAAAGCATCAATCCATTCTTTTCTTACCACCTGACTCCACATGGCAATCAGTTAATTCACACAGAATTATCTAGCAACTGCCTCCCCTGCCCCCACAAATACACAAACAGCAGATGATAGTGACCAGGCAAAGGGGATAATGTGATTCTTATTAATACAAGGTAATGGCATTGCCTCAAAGGAGGCTAGAGAAAAGAAAAAGCTTAAAGGACCTGAAACAGCCATCATACAAAGATCAAGTACTCTAAGGCAGACAGGCACTGGGCACACACAAAGCACTAGGAACATCCCAGCACCTCCTGACAATGGAGCTGCCTGCCTCCTCCACACATCTACTACTCAGCAGCCTGAAGGCCTCCAACCAGCAAACACCTGGGAAGTTTTCAGTGGGGGGAAAGCACCAGTTTCTACCTTCCTTACCTCCTGAACCAAAGGGAAGCTGGTTACTCCCAGGAAGATATACCCAACCTCTAACACAGCCATGAGTGGCACCCACAAGAGAGTAACCTCTGGTGATTAAGCACCCACAACATGAGGCCTGCTCTCAGTCTCTGCCCTGGCATTCCAGACTAGATGAGATCCAGGTAGGGGTTTGGCCTTTGTGAGAGCCCTGCCTGCAAGTCAGTGACCCTGGCACCTACCTTGTTTAGTGCCAGGTTGAAGGAAGGGGAGGATCTAGATGGGGTAGGCCCCTCCTCCCGACTCCAGCATGTTGGAGTGGAGCAGGATCCTTTCTCTGGGTAGTTCGGCTCCACTGCACGCTTCTGCCCAAGCTTAGCACACTGATGCTGTGGCTGTAATAGCTGTGAACAGGGACTGCTTTCATCCCTTCTGCCCTCTGCACTGCTTTTCCATGAAGACAGTGAATGCTGCTGCCCAGAGGATGTCCCTGCCAGCCCCACGTCTGCCAGCTGCTGCAGCTCATACTGACATAGATCTACTACCCTTCTCTCCAAGGAAAGGAGTTTTCCCTTACTGTCCTTCCTCCCAAGGGCAGGTTTCTTTCTTAGTCTGGAAGCTCTCTCAGCTTCCTCAGCACACTTTCTCTGGCCTGAAGCCAGTCCCAGCCCCTCACTTTTCTTTTCTGCTTTTCTTCTGCTTGGGCAGGGGGATCTTTCAGTTGCATGCTTGGTTTTGACCCCTTTTAGGCGACCTTCCCCTTGGCCTTCTGGCACGGAGCTTCTGGGGAAATGGGGAGAGTTCTGGTCTTGTTCTGCTCCCCTGGTCTCTCCCAGTGAGCGCAAACGGTTGGGACTCAGCACCCGCTGGGTAATCTCATCCAGGAATTTGGAGAACTGCAGTTTTTCCTCTGTGAGCTTCCCCCTGCGCTTGACAGAGCCAGCAGCCCTGCTGCTGCTTTGCTCCAGGGAGCGCTTCTCCCCAGGGCTGAGGAAGAGCTCAGGATCACTGTATTTGCGTGAGCCACGACCGTGGCAAAGCGTCTCTACTGAGCGGGACTTGCACAAGCTCTCAGGGCACGAGCCAGTCATGTTGGTCTGCTTCAGGATCCCTTTGAGAGGCAGGTGTGTAGAGGAGATACGAAACTTCCTTGGTGTCAGGACTTCAGGAGGCTCTTTAAATATAAGTGAGCGTTCCAAGCTTCTGCTCTTGAAGGAGCAAGTGGGATGGTGCCTTTCATCTCCAGACACCAGAACTGTCTCCATGCTACGGCTCACAAATTTGCTGCAGTGCCCACGACTGCGGTTCGGGCACCGCTTCCCACTTCGCTGCCCCATCTTCCCACCACGCTGAAGCGCTGGAGAGGCAGTCTGGCTCTTGACGTTCAACTCTGCTCTGCACCCTGCCACTTCCTTCTCACTGCTGGACTCCAGCGACCACGATGAGGAGAAGTTCAGGTTGCAAACCTCAAACCCCTCTGCCTGCTCGAGCTGGCCTGCCTCGGTGTAACTAAACCCTATTTGCTGGTGCAATGGTGTTAAGCCCTTTGTCACCCGGCAAGTTGTTACCTGACTCTGCTCAGCCAAGATCACTCCATCCTGGTCGTCGCGAATGATGGGCACCTCATGCCGGATTTCGCGGTGCTGCGGGGGCGCCTTGCGGTAAGGCTTCTTTGACGGGGCCGTGCTTGACATCCTCCCACCTGCGTGGCTCCCAAAGCGGGTCACCTACCAACAGCAGAAAGGGCACACAAGAGAGAGTCACGGCTGCTCCATCCAACCCTAGAAGTGACCCAGCAGGAATGTGGCTCCCCTGGAGTCCCAGAGCAGGTCCCCATGCAGAGTGCTAATAGAGCAGGTAAAGGATGTAGCCACAAGCCTTGAGCAGCAGCTGCAGGAGAGGGAGCAAAGTAAGAGGTAGCTGTGTCCTTCTCCCAGCTAGTGAGAGCAGAGGGCTGGCACATCCTCTCCCCCCTCTACACACGCTCACTCACGTAGTTGTGTGTCCGGATTATATATAGCAAATGAGAACAGACCTCACAGCAGCATATTGATTAGGCTCTTTAGGAAAGGCCTTTTTCAATATGGAAACTGCAAGCCTTACAGGCAGCACTGACAGCGGGAGCAGGAGTTATTGATCATGTCCTGGCACTGTCAGCAGGGACTATGTGGGAGGAGATTTTAGCCATTAAAGAGCCCAGAATTTTTTGGCTTACACTGGGACCAGTGCAGCAGATAACAGGAGATTTGTTAGAAGGAGAACTGATTACTCTGGCAGAAAAGACAAAGACAACCTCCAAGTCACAGGTGGCATCAAATTAGGGAGTAGCAGTTTTGACCCCTTGGTACTTAAGGCCAGATTCTGCAACACAGAATCACAGAATGGTTTGGATTGGAAAGGACCTTAAAGATCATCTCATTCCAACCCCCCCTGCCATGGACAGGGACATCTTCCACTAGATCAGGTTGCTCAGAGCCCCATCCAGCCTGGCCTTGAACCTCCAGGGATGAGGAGTTCACAACCTCTCCAGGCAACCTGTTCCAGTGCCTCACCACCCCTAGAGGGAATAACTGCACATATGCAGACATGCAGCTGTACCACTAGCGGAAAGATTAGATCCTTCACCCTAGCTATGCTGGAATTCTTCCTGCTGCAGGAACAGTACAAGAGCAAAACATAGGGTAGAAGAAAAGCAGATGTCTTGTATACAAGACAGCTTTTTTTCCATCTTCTAGGTCTGTAATTGAGGGCAGGAAGACTTCCCCACAAGCAGCCAAAATGTCAACCACTCTGTTGTACACAAGACAAGAAGTCTCAGAGCTATCAAGCAGGTGCTGCAGAGCCCAATTCCAGACTTTCCTCAGTGACAACATACGCATCATTCATAGTTGTCCTATATTTGGAGTAAGTGCCCAATTCTCATTCCCCTTGCAAGACCCTTACACCCAGCAAGCCCAGCATCTCTGCAATCCTCAGCACCTGACCTGCAGCCCTTCAAAGTGCAGGACCTGTGTCCACTCAGATCACGCCCTCTCCCCACCTCCACAAGCAGGGCCACACAAGTCCCTTTCACATACCTGCAGTCGATGGCTGCCACGGGGCCCGTGACCCAGCAGACTTCATTTGCTTTGTGTGTAGGACAGTGGAGTTTTACATGGTAATGGTCTAACAGAGCCTTGAGAATCCTCCCCAGTTCTTATCCTCAAGAATTCTCTCCAATTCTCATCTAGCTGCCTCTTTTGACACCCAGACTGAGTCCCCTGAGAGGAAGGCAAGTGGGAGGTGTCTGCACCAAGCACAGAGCAGTCCCAAGCCATAACAGGCTTTACACTTCACAGGTACATTTGCAAACCATCCTTCACTCTGCTATAAACACAAGCTCACAAAAGTTTCTCAAACCTTTCCACAAACACAAACAACTTCTTAGGACTAACCTGAAAATCTTTCCTATCAGAATGCTGGGAACTTCCCCTTGCTGCAGTCATTCCCTCAAAGTCCCTTCTCCTAAAAAGATGCAGAGATCTCTAATATTTTAGAAAAATTACATCCATAATACTGAATGCACATTTCACTGCATCCCTAAGCGAAACAGAGAGGTCTGTGTTGTGGGGTTAAACTGCATCAGGTCTGATTTGCTGGGAAGACATTTCTCTTTTTCAAAAAGAAAAGCCAGAAGAAGCTTTGTAAATGGCCCGCTATCAAACAGGTGGTCTAGGGGACTCTTCTCTCAATTTCTGCCAGGCTAAGGACAGGAGATGTGCATGAAGATATGCCCAGCTGAAATCACAATAATTTCTCTAGTTCATAAGGATATGAGCACTCACCAGCCTGGGCCCAAATTCAAAGCCTCATGAAGCCAGGACACTCACTCAGATGACCTGAAGAAGAAAAACAAATAGCTAAGCATCCACCAAAACAGCCAGCTTGAAATCTCATCCCACAAATATGTAAGGCATAGGGACTATTTATAGCCAAGGACAACTGCGATGGCCACCTCATTCCAGGTACCTGCCTCAGCCTACATCAGATCTTCTGAAAGTAAAGAAAATGAACTTACAAATACCTGGCCACATGGCCCAGCAAGAGCTGGAAAGGCACATGGCAAGGAAATGTAAAGGCACTCAGGCAACTGGAATCACATAAACTCAAAATTCATGAAGCAATGGCTTCAAAGCAACACTGGTTGCAGAAAGGACTAAACAAACCTCCTCTAGAATGGGACCCTCCCAGCTCATCTTCCCTGCCACTGCAGAGGGATGCTAACTGTGAAGCCTTTGGAACAGAAGTTTGGTGATGCTAATAAATTATCTCACTTATCCTTTTAAGTCAGTGTTTTTCACCCACAAATGAGCTGGCAATTATCAGGCTTTTGTTTAAGCCAAAACATTTGTGCCTAGAGCTGTGATAACCCACACCTCCACAAGGGAGAGGAAGGCAAGCTATGCTCTGATTGCCATCAAGTAGCATATCATACTCTACCTTGCTGTTAACAGGCTTCTGTAAAACATCCAGCCAACCATGGACACAAAACAGGTTCACAAACAACATTCCTCTCTGGTCAAAGCCTGGGGTATTTAACTGGTTTTGCCTGGGATAGAGTTAATTTTCTTCCTAGTAGCTAGTAAGTGTTGTGCTTTGGATTTCAGATGAGAATAATGTTGATAACACACTGATGTTTTAAATGTTGCTAAGCAGTATTTACATTAAGGCAAAGATTCTTCAGCTTCTCACCCTATCAGTGAGTAGGCTGAAGGGCACAAGAAGCTGCGAGGTGACATGGCCAGGACAGCTGAGCCCCACTGTCCAAAGGGATGTCCCACAGCATATGGTATCATGGTCAGGATACAAACCAGGGGAAAGGTGGCCACGGAACTGGCTCAGGAACTGGCTGGGCATTGGTCAGCAGGTGGTGAGCAATTGCACTGTACATCCCTTGTTTTTTACATTCTACTTATTTTATTATGATCCCCTCCTTTTCTGTCCCATTTAACAGTCAGTATCTCAACCAACAAAATTTTACTTCGTTCAAAATCTCTCCCCATCCCACGGAGGGGTAAGAAGTGAGTCAACGGCTGTGTCATGCTTAGTTACCAGTGGAAATCAAACACAACAGGTACCCATCACTACAAGAAGAGAATTGGGTTAATCTGGGTTAGTCAGCTGTAAGAGAGTGGCTTTGTAGCCATCACTCTGCCACTGGCATGAGTAAAGCCTTCAGTAAAGCCTTCCTTTCCCTGAAACACTACTGCTGCTACGTTACTTTTTCCATGTCAGTGGCATGAAGCCCCAGGAGGTGGGACAGGAGGCAGGGTGTGGAGCAGCTATAAACATGCAGGGAGAGTCAGACTGAAGGTGAAAGGAACAAGCAGGCAACCAGGACCACGCAAAATCAGGTTCTGCCAAAACAAACTGAAGAGGTGCCCCAGTGCTGGCCCTGCCCCAACAAGCTGTCTGGCTACTTTCCTTGCTACAATGCTGAGTCGGGTCTCAACTAGCACACGGAAAAACAGCTTCACAACAATGCAACTGCTCTGTGGGGCAAACTGCAAAGTATGATGGGAGAAAGAGAGGGAGAACGGAGAACGTGTACCTCCAGGAGGGATCAGACCAGCAGAGTTTGAATCTGCTTTCCATCAACTCCCAGCAGAAGCTGTTTCAGCATCATTGCATAACCACCAGCCACATGGCAGACAGACAGAGGTTTCCAGGAACAGCTGCACCCATGGGTCCAGGTACGTTTCCATTGCAGCTGTGTTCAGAATGAGCTTGCCAGAGGCCTCCCTGTCTCTCAGCACACTGTTCCTCAGGCTCAAACAGAACTCTCCTGCTTCCTACCCTAGAGGCAGCAACTATGCTACCTGCCATCTCATCCCCACTTATCTGGAAAAAAACCCAGGATTTGAAATCTACCCTCATGATCTGAGAATTTCCATAGATAGTTAAAAACTCACAGGGCTGCCAGACAACTTTCCCTCAAACAAGGACTTACAGATCCAAAGTGACGACGTGTCCAAACATTTCTGGTCGTTTGTCTCGGAATCAGCTTTCTCCTGTCAGTATTCAGTAGCATCTGGCCAACAGCTCCTGAAACATGAGAAAGGAAACTTGGTGTCAGTCACCTATCAGCACAAAACGTGGAAACAACCAGGCATGCTCAGAGCAACCCATAGCCAGGTGACAGGGCAGAAGTCAACAGCAAACTGCTGCACCATCAGACTACTATCTAATGCCAGGTAAAATGCCTCCACTGTAAAAGCTCCATGCCTTCACTGTACCCCAGAAAGCACAGCTCTTTTAGCCATCTCTCCACCGAGCAGGATGCCTGTGCAAACCAGTAACTGACCTCGGAAAGGCAGCTGGTTTTTCTCCAGGGCTCCCTGCTTCCCCACCTGCATTCCTGTCCACCACCAGGAATCCAGTCACTGTCATTCTGCTCCAGCCACTCTTCCACACCAACCTAATTTTGTTTTGCAGGCAACCCTGCGGTGAACAGCACAGCAAAGGCCTCCTCATCTACAATACCTGAGCATCTCTAGCTAGCACAGAGGGAGAATCCCGAGGTGGTTCAATTCACCACACCTCTGTTCAGAGAGGAGCAGACACTCTCTGCAGAACAGATGGACCTTGTGCTCCAAAGCACAAATGGATATAGGTAATATCCAGAAATAGAAGAAGGCACTAATTCTGCTCATCACACTATTCACAAGTCTCTCTCTGAAGGAGCTTGCTGTCAAGTCCACATTAAGACTACCCTGCAGAAGCTCAATTTTAGCCTGGAGCTACAGCAGGAGGCAGCTCTTCAGTGATTTTAATTAGCACTGTAATACAAGAGGAAACTTAAACTCCTGGTTCTTTTTACCCTTTCCACCTCTCATCAGTAATGCTCCTTAACATTTACAGTCCTCTTTCTACCAGTCTATCACCTGCAGTAGGTCCAATTCTACTGTCTTCCTAGCTATTACCCACTGTTGTTCCAGTAGGATTTCTAAGGTCACTGACAATAACAGCTTCACTGGATTGGCCTACAAGGGCCACAAGGCACACACTGACAAAACACACACAAACTCTTTCTTCACAGGGACACCCTGTCCTGGTTACAGCTGGGACAGAGTTAATTGTCTTCTTGGTAGCAGGTACAGTGCTGTGGTTGGGATTTGGGATGAGAATGATGTTGGTAACACACTGATGGTTTAGGTGTTGCTATGCAGTGCTTACTCTAACTCAGGGAATTTTCAGTTTCTTGTGCCAGTGACAAGGTGCATGAGAAGCTGGGAGGAAGCACAGTCAGGACAGCTGACCAAGCTCAGAGGGAGCACAGTAAGGACAGCTGACTCAAACCAAGCAAAGGAATATTCCATACTTAATGGCATCCTGCTCAGTACATGAACTGAGGGGAGCTGCTGGGAAGGGCCAACTGCTGCTTGGGAAGAGGCTGGGCATTGGTCAGCAGGTGGTGACCAATTGCATTGTGCATCCCTTGTTTTTCTTGGGTTTTATTCCTCTCTCCCTCTCTCCATTACAACCTCTCGCCATTATAATTGTTATTATATTTTACTTTATTTGAATTATTAAACAGCTCTAATCCCAACCCACAAGTTTTACTCTTTTCCAGTTCTCCCCCCCATCCCCCTGGGGACAGAGGAGAGAGTGACCAAGTGCCTGCGTGGTACTTGGCTGCCAGCTGGGATTAACCACAACACAGTGCCAGAGTGCAGCTGCACAGGCAGCACACAAGCCTGACTGCAGCTGACTTTAGCAGAGAACATCCCTCAGTGTAAAATCCACTTGCAGGGTAGCTCTGTTCCCTGTGTGATCTGAGAAAGGCAAAACCTTTCCCACACACCACAAACAGATGTCATCTCACAGGGAATTGCTTAGGACAGTTCTGTGGGCCCTGTACAGAATAAACAGCCACTTGGCATGCATACAAAACCACACCACCACCCATGAGCGTTGCTTTATCTTCAGTAACAAGACAGAGGTCCCTGGCACAGAAAGGAAGGTTCAAACAGGACAAAAAGGGCAAGAACAAGAGAAATAAAAAGAAATAAAAAAAGGCAACATTTGTAGGCACCTAGTGTCTTCCTCATATTTGGCAAGTCCCTTGAGGCCTGAGGTAGCCAACACTTTGGGTTCTAAGATGCACACAACTTCTGCCTGCTTGTAGTTGCAGCAGCTGAACACTCCCTGCAGAGGCAGAGGACTTGCAGGCTTTTCTTCATCATCACCTTTTCTTGTGTTGCCTTTTCTGACCTTGTAAAACAGCCTTCTTACCAGTGCTGAGTGCCCCTTCCTCAAGAGAAATACAGTGATTATGATGCAGATGCAGTTTCTTATTTCAGGTACTGTATCACCTTTCCAGCTTTTCCTCTTAACAGCAGCATTTCTTTAGCACTGCTTTTTATTGAGAAAGGGAAACTTGCAATAATGAAAAAATACATTCCATAACACAATCACAGTCACATTCGTTTCTAATGCAACACCACAGAAAGATGTTTTTGTGACTGTCAGAGTCAGCATGCTCCAAAAACTTGCAGGTACAATACCCACAAGTAACAAAACCAAATGTCCTGTGACACATATCTGATCACCACAGTTAACCTGGAACATTGCTCTCTGTGGGCCAACCCATATTCTGCATGCCTATCCAATACAGGATACTGGCACATCCTGCTTTAGGAGGTATCAGTATTTCCTGACTAGCTTCATGAAAAGCAAACACAAGAGAGTTCTAGTTGCCTTCCTGTGCTTATGGACAGAGGAAACCTTAGATTTCAGAAGTCTCAAGCCAGACTACCTGAGAAGCTGCTGCAGAAAGCCTGGCCAAGACAACTAACCAGGGAGATGGACAATGCCATAACTGCACCAAGGCATATCTGTCCAGGACAGGAAAACAAGCTGTGTGAAATTAAAAACAGCACCTGTAGACTGCTGGTGCCAAGCACAATAGAAAAGGACTGCAAGGTTATTAAAGGGCTCTTTAACATTTAATGAGAGAGATCTTTTCATTCAGAGAAGGCATCTCAAAAGAATGTTCAGATCCATTCTACTGCTGGCTATGTTAAAGCTCATTTTAAATAAAAGGATGACAGCTCCAAGTGCAGACTCACATCTCAGTTCTGCCTGTATGTTAATGCTCAGGATTCAGAGCTGAGTAACAGCATTATAGTGACTCTTGGATTAAAATAGAATTTCAGGAGGATTATTGCTCATTCCTGCTTTTCCATACCAATTAACCTTGACTGTTAGGCAGAAACCTCTGTTCTCTGCATGGGAACAATTCCAAGAGCTATCAAGAAAAAGGGATCAGGCTAGCTGTTGGACAACAGTCCATGTAACAAGCCCTACTTAACACCTAACACATTTCCAAAGAAAATGAAATCCCTGGACTCCAGTCATACATAGTTCCTGTTGAAGGGAAATACCACAGGACATATCATGTATCAGTCACATCCACTGCACCATGCAGAATTCTCTTAAAAATTATCAGAATCACACTTTTCTTACAGTCCTGCTCTCTCCTTCCACAATACGAAGATCTCAGTCCCCATAATTCAATTGCACTCCACACCCTTAAATGTGCATTTTATTATGTACTCTCTGCTGTGTTAAGAGTAGCTCAGCTTCCCTAATTCTTTTATAGAAGCCAGGACTGGTCAACGTTGACCAAGAAACGCTAGCATCACTAACATGTAACTGGAATAGAATGCAACAGCTGATTAACATCTGAACAGGAACAGGACAGGAAGCAAAGGACCAGAATTCAATCCCCAGAAGGAATGTTAATGGAGAATAAAAATACCCAGGGGAGATTTTGACCAGGAAATGAGCACCAGCTTTTTAATACACATAAAGCATAGAACCACCATTAATGGCTACACCTGAAATTGCACAAGAACCAGCTCAGCAGAAGGTCATTTACCAAGCTGCCTTTAGCACAGACAGCTACACCAAGGGCTAATGACAGCTTCTCATTCAGAACTGCTGACACACCGGAAGCGTGTTTAGTTCGTTCAGTGATCCTTCCAACTCTCACAAGGTACTTCAGGCTACAAACTTTCAGAGTCTCTTCATCTTAGCACCCTGGGCTTCATGTCCTTCCTCACTCTGTCTGCTTTCCTGTTCTTTTGAGATCTCCCATGAGAAGACTTCTGGAGTATATTGCCCAGAAATTTAAAGAAATACCAGAACATTAGATAAAAATTCATGGAGATTAGGAGAACTCTCAAAAGTTTCTGGAAGTGTCTGGACCCAGCTAGAAAAAGTAAATCTTGATACTCTAACAACATGTATCTGGATAAAGCTGATACTTCACATGAGGGAAATTTGGGAGTCATGGCCTTAAACTTTCTCCAACACAAGCGAGGGAATAGCTACTACAAGCAAACATTTGAAGAGAAGTGGAAGAGGGGGATTTCTGTTGAAAATCATCATGCAGGAATTCCTTTCCCAGACCTCTGTCATATCCTGCGCTGTGTAGGAGGGGAAGAAGAGGGGGAAAATTCATACATTGCCTTCCCAGAGCATAAAATCATAAGGCATTTAATTAGGATAAGGTAGAAGCAGCTTAAATTTTTCAACTACTGAAAGGCAGATTCTCAGCCTCTGTAAGTATTCCCTGAGTCTCACACAACCCCCAGCAATATCAGCAGTGCTCTCGTTTCAAACTTTGGTTCAGAAGCTCTGGGCAAATGGCAATCTCCATCTCTTCAGTGCCAGGAACTGAATGTCACGGAGCTGCCCCTCTAGCACAGATACAGTAATGCCAGAGAATGCTGCATTGCTGGAGCATTCAACGCTCCACTTGCCACAATCCTCTCTCCAAAAGGTGCCCTCTGTCCAAGGCTCTCACTGATGCACAGATGGCTGACACACTATGCACTATCTACACAGTGGGACAATGGAGCAGAGCACATTATTTGCATTATTTACAGAGGACAGATGGACAAGTTGCTACAGTGACCTAGCCTACAGAGCATCTGCAATGCTGAGGAGGCGCTAAGTCCAGCCCTAATGCTTGCAGGTGCTGACAAAAACAAATTCAAGAAATAAAATGGCTGTTTACAGCAGTCAGCTTTATTCTGAAATGCTATCACCACAACCACGCTCACAGAGTAATTCACATGCCAGTTTTGTTCCCACAGAGCCTTTACCAGCAAGCAGAACACAAGATGTATTGACTAGATTTATCCTTTTCAACCAGAAAGAGAACTGACATCTGCAGTACTTACTTATTCATTGGCCATAAGTTCTGTATGTGTATAAGTAAGTCACCACATATAGCAGGTGGCACATACTTTTGGGAGACAGACCAGGAAAGAAACAGCATCAAAATTGGGTGACGTTTATTTCAAGCGATGGATGAAGAAAAATAGCAAAATTCAGCTCAAACCTGCTCAGCCATCTGAGTTTTTTCAAGCATTAAACATTTGTGCCACGTTTTAAGATGTTGCTTTTGCTGACTGAACAGACAGGACACCAACCACATTGCAGGTACTTTCATTGGCAGGCAGAGGACAAAACTTAACATTACAGGGGTCTCACATCTGCTCTCGACAGAAAAAGGCCTCACTTACAAGGAGGATCAACCTGCTTTAATTGAACACTACAGCTAAGAATGACCGAGTTGTACAAAGGCTACAATGACCAGTTCCCCATCCTCCACCAACATGCACCACAACAGGCTCTTTCATTCCATGATCACATGGTTGCAGCCAAACATGACAGACTGTTCAGCAAGTAATGAAAAGGATCAGCTTTTTCCCCAAGGTCTTGTCTACATATACACTGTACTAAATTAAATTGACTTAGAAAATAATATAAAGCACTATAACGCTCCTGGGCAAATGTTCTTAATTCAGTTTAAGAGCACTTTACATTGAAACAACTTAAGTTAAATAGACAGATACAAGACACAAACTAAATTAAGGATGCCTATACAGGAATGCTGCACTAATATAATCACAGCTGTCTCTAATCTGATTAAGTTAAATCAGTACAACTTCCCTGCAATGGCAAAATCCTTACTGATATTGACATTAACCCTTTTTGGCACTTTTCTACTCCCACAGGTTTTGTTGGTTTTGTGTTTGGTTTGAGGTTTTTTCTTCCAAAAACCCCCAAACCCACAACAGTGTGGCCTCTCTCACAACCAAAATAAGCTAACTACACTATACAAGGTATATTAAGACACTAAAGGTATTGACATATAAATGTCTTGAAAGTTTTATTAATCCTATGCCAAATAAACATCATAACAATGCTCAGACCAGTGAAGCTTAATATTTTCTCTACTTTCCCCAAGAGAGATGGAAAAGGTGATCACAAATGCTCACACTGCACACTGTTTTCCATACTCCCACACAGCTTCTGCTTGCTGATGTCCAGCATCCCTGGAGCAGTTCTGGGAAGCCAATGGTCCCCACTTGCCCATTCCTGAGGGTATGGCTCACCAACAGTTTATGTGAGCCAACTGGAGTGTGGAGTTGGAGCACGTTATCCAACCGCCCCAGGCACAGTCTCACTACTGACCCTCTTCCACCAACATGTTCTCCTCTTAACTGTGGGGCAAGCACAGACACAAACCAAATCCTAGGTCACAGACCTAACATGCTACAAACTCACACTCTAACATCACCTCTCATCTCCTCAGTTCCCACAGTGTTTCCCCAGGAAACATATCTGTCAAAATTAAATTTCAACAATTCTAAAATTAGTAGTGTTCTTTCCATTCCTCATTAAAAACTATTCGAACTCTTCCCCCTGGATACCAAAATGAAATTTATCTTCATTCTCTTGGCACTCTTTCACCTCTACCTGCTTTTTCAATTGTGTCTCTTTGAGCTTACCAGTCTTCTTCACATCCATACCAGCAACACAACCATTTCTCTCTCTCCTCAGGGCCACCTTCCACTGCTGCCTCTGAGCTACTATGTGTAGAACTAACTTCCTCTTTAGCGCAAATTTTCCAAGTTTAGCACAGAAAGACATCATCAAGAACCTCTCAGAACCCCTTGAGGAGAACTAAATCCCTCACTGGCCTTCAGAAACTAAATTGTGCCACAGCTTTGAATAAAGTGGTGAACTGTCACGTGAGTACACAGGGCAGCCCTGAAATCAACCTGAATTGTAAATTATTTTCTATTTTTCTTTTTTGAAAGAGCTGTTTTGAAGCCCAGACCACATGGCATCAAAGATTGCAGGTAAACAAAAGTTTGGCTGCTAACCTACACATTTTGGTTTTATAAGATTTAAACTTCAATTCTCAAAGGGTCTCAGATATATTTTTGCAATAAACTGGTCTTAAGTCTCAGCTTCACACTGGTGTAACTATACAGTTATGTGGACCCACACCAAGTCTAGGATTCACTGTCACCATAAACACATGCAAAGAAGATAGGAACAATTTCCTTTCCACAAGTGAGTAGAGGAATTGAGGCACTAGGACAAAAAACCAGTCTGCTGCACTGGTTTTTCATTAAGTTGCAAAGTTAAAGAAAAACAGACTCAGCTGTCATAAGAAAGATCTGCAAAAAAAAAAAAAAAAAATCAGCAAGACAGTCTTATTTCTTGCACCTAAAACAAGAATGATCTGGGATAGAAAACAGAGAGGAAAGTGTGCATGAGCTAAACACCTACCTGACAGCAAATGAGTTGAATAGCTGCAATTCTTTATAAGAACAAATAAAGCAGCAGCCCTGATCCAGTAGTAGAACAATATTTGTACTATACTCAATTTTTTCTGCTGCTGGGGTTTAATCCCAGCAAGAATGGTTTTGGTTTAATTAGCTTTCCCTAGCAGATGGTCAGATATGAGAGGCAGAGAATGGTACAGGCTTAACTGTTGGGTGATTGTGCAGCTGCATCTGTAGCTGAACAGTTAAGCATGTCCAGGGGTCCAGCTGTACTGTGCACGACACAGGCCATTAGCCAAATGTCAGCTTCCTCTTTTTCCAGATTATGTATCAGTCAGATTATGTATCACATCCAAAGGCAGGCAAACAAATTATATGCAGCTTCACCACCATCCCCTTTCTCAGACAAAATCCTCAAATCTTCATTATCTGGAAGTCCGTCTTTCTTTGATGACAGAAGCACATTCAGAAGCATTGCCATGGGAACTCGAGACATCCTCTGTGCTATTCATCAGAGAAGATCTAGCACAGAAATATTTTATGATCTCTGTGGCACTGAATACATACAGCAGTCAGCATAATGGAGTGGGACCAGTGACACCAGTGCTGTGTGAGGACAGCAGTGGGGTGCTCTTCAACCAAGCTGCCTGAACCTTGCACCACCTACAATGAGCAATAACTTGCTGTAAGCTGGCAGGGAAAAACAGAGCAGCACTGAGAGATGCAAAGTGATGTCCGAGGAGTAAAACTATCCAGCCAAAGGGATGAAAGAGAAAAGGGGTCATCACAGCCCTTTCCCAAAGCTGATTATATCCTGGCCCTTTCTCTTCCCGAGCTTACAAGTGGTATTGCTACTGACTCCTTGGCAAAGCAGGATTCCTACCAGGCACAGAGATCTCCCACTTAACCCATGTCACAGCCACTGCGTACTTTGGAGGCTAAAACAAGTATTCCACATGGACTTCCACTCAGCCTCTGTATCCAGGCACAATGCTGAGTGTTAGAGCATCCACTCCTGTACACACTGGCAGTAGTCATCTCAACAGGCCACAAAGGCAAACAAGGAGATGGTTTTCAAATCCATGCTTTTGGCCTAGCAGATTCAGAGCCTGAGCCAGGGGCAGGAACAGGCACAAAACTTGTCTCAACTCTGTCAACAATACAGCAGCATGGCTCCTGAAGCAGCATGTAACCCTGGAGCTTCTTGTCTCTTTTTTTGGTGTGGTCCTGTAGTTAATCTGCCTCAGTTTGCCTCATTTGTTTGGTTTGGGTTTTTTGGTTTTGGTTGGGTTTTTTAATGATTCTCTTAGTCTTCAGCACCACTGAATTACTGAGAGATTTCATTCTGAGTTCAGTCACAGAAATATAACATGGCTTAATCCAGCTTAGGAAAAACAAACAGATCCACCCATCTATCTTTCCCTGATGACATGTGTAAAGCACGCAACTGACTGCAGCTCCTCTCTCCCTGCTCCCCTGGGCTCCAGTGACTCCTTTCAACAGCAGGATCCCAGCCACAGCAGAGGGGACTCACACCTCCAGCCCCTGCCCTGCACAGGGAAGCTGCCTGTCACCAGCAGCCATGGCCTGCACTGCTTGTCCCTCTGTACATACTGCAGTGTACCTCCTAGTTCACCTTCCTCCCTTGGAGGGGGATAACCACAGATACCCCACTTGTGACCAAGCTGGGTTGCTTCAGCTCTTCCCTCAGACACAACTTCTCCTTGTGGCAGATGAGTCAGAGAGAGTTCCCATTAACTGCCTCCCTCCACATCTGTCATCATTGCTAGCACCAGCACTGCTCTTCAGCTGGAGCTAATTATGAGCATCAATTGTCTCAAGGGGCAATTGCAGCAAAGGCCCATCACTTCAGTTTTACCCCAAGGTCAGCCTTTCCACATCCCCTGCCTGGCATTGCTCTTGTAAAACTGAAATGCCTTTACCACTGCTGTCCTTTGGGACAGCATAAGTCCATTTACGATTTTAAGGTTAAGGAAAACCACTCCTTTTTAGTAATGCTACACACACAATCTCCTCCCCTAGCCAGGGCTCCCTCCTGTAGATCCCCCATAAGTAAACCCTACGCAGCTCTTCAGAGAGCAAGCAAGGAATGAGAAACAGGTGAGCTACAAATGAAATCACCTATCCTCAAAGGGGCTCTAACTGAGGACTAACAAACCCCAGATAGCTTAAAGAAAGCAAGCCACCACATTCCAGGTACCTTTTTTTTTGTCAAGTGTCAGACAAGAACCCAAAGAGCCAGCAGCTCACTGCTAATCTAAGGGCAAAGGCCATGGAGGAATGCCAGCACACAGCCAGGCAGATGTTGCACAGACAAGGTGTTTGCTCACTAGTGAGCTGTTCACTCACGCCTCGGCTTCATGCAGCTGCACGAGCGCGGCTCTGCTGCTCTGTGACTCTGGACTAAGGAATGTCTCAACTGGACAAACACCACATCTGCTGACGGCTCACGGCGCCCAGGATCGGACCGATTCCCAGTTTTACCGCCCAGCCGTAGCAGTGCCTTCTGCTCTCTGTTCCACCAGGGGGAGATCTAGCTACTCGGGAGAGTTACAGCTCTACCCAGAGGAACACACTGCCCGGATACAGGAGCACAGAGGCCTGCATTCCTACAGCCTTGAAGTCCAGAGCAGGGAAGCCAAAACAAGGACTTAGTGACTTTCTCTCACAACATATTAAAACTCACTGACAGGATGGAAAAAGGCCAATAATCATCTGTACTTCCTCCTTGGCCAACATCACACCTATTTCATTCTTACTCCCTCACTCCTTTCCTGGAAACGTCAGCAGAAGTAGTATGTAAACAAGAGATCCATCTTTGAAGCCATAGCCCGTATTGCATGACAAAGCTGAAACAGGCAGTATGGCAATGATTACACACACTTTAATGTTCTATCAGTAACCTGATTTCTGACTTACTTATATTTTGCTACCACCTCCTGTTGCTGCAGAGCATATTGTCTGTCCAGTCTGCCACTACAGAATAGAGGAAGGAAAATGAAGATACAGACAACACACTCTCTCAGCATCCAAGCCCTTATAGTCACATATGGAGTCAGTGGCAACTAGTTTGAAATGCAATGCACAGTTTACATGAACCAAAAGAGAAGAGAGCCCAATGTGAATAATTTCCAACTGTTTCACAATGCTATGAGCCTTGGAACAAGTAACATTCCCTTAAACACCTATCACTGAGATCCTGCTCTGAAAAGTGACACAGCCTTCTGGAGAGAGGGTGGCATGGACCTCTTTGCAGTGAGCTCTGCAGTGACTCATGGGGTGAGTGTGGCGACAGATAAAAAGCCAAAACTAAGCTATACAGCCAGAGAACTTCTGAGAGCAAATTCTTTCATTCCTGCTACTACCTAAGGATGGCAGTAGGGAGGTCTTCTGCAGAAGACTAACTTTAATAAGGAAATGACTGGCAGGTCACAGAATTTCAGGCTACTAGAAATCACCAAAAGGGAAACTGCAGAAGATCCAAGCAAATGGGGTAATGAACAGTCCAGGGGTTACCCAGAACACAGAAGATGATCTGCTAGTACTTCCACAAGCCTCTGTGGCAGGCAAATGAAAGACTTGCAGAGAGGACAAGGATGGCTTGCATAGCAAACTAGTGACTATTTCTCAAAACAGATATCATGTCAAGGATCCCAAAATAACAGCTACATCCTGATCTACCATCCTCCAGCAAACTTCCTGTCCTCAGCTCTTGGGGTACGAGCTAGAAAAAGAAAGATTTTCCAGAAGAAGTTGGAACAGAACCTTTACCCAGTGACTGGGGGAAGCACTCCTGCCCGGGTTAAATCCCAGAGCCATTCCATCTCCAGGCAGACATCTCGTGCACTGAGCAGAGAGCTGCATAGCATGAACCACTCAATCATCTACTGATTGCCAAGAGCACTGGCTGCAGGGGGGACCAACCAACCTTAATTGGCCTTATCGGTGTAAATTAAACCCTACAACACACCCAAGCAAACAGTCAGTTCCTTTGGAGAAGCAGGCATGAGTTATTTTGCTGCAGCTATAAAGGAAACATTGCTGCTAGGACATGCCCCTGGAGTGACTGTGCCGCTCAGCTCTTCCAGTGCATTCCTGGGGTTGTTTAGCATGGATTCAGCTCCAGCTTTTCCACAAGCAAAAAGTCTGAACCCTGAATGCCATCTGCAAACACAGCCAGACTCCACCTCCTGCATGCCTGCAGGCCACCAGGTGTGGCCAGGAATGGCACAAGCTACACACAAAATACACCTTTGATGTGGAGCTGAAAGCATGTAGCCACGGGGCATGAACAGCACGCCGCCCGCCGCCGCGCTGACTCCCACTGCAGGAATGCGGCTGCAACCACAGGCCAAGGAAGGCAAACACATTGCATTCCTCATCAGGCAGAGAAGAAAAACAAGTAGCAAGCCCACACACCCGCCCTGCTGACACCCGCCATGCTCCCTCCCACACTGCCTGCACGGCCGCTGTCAGCACCCCAAGGACAGCTTCAGCCCCAAATTCATTTGTGTGGGGGTCAAGTTCTGCAGGCAATTTCTCGAGCCAATAGGACAAGAGAAATAGAGCAAGGCAGGAGAGTTCTCAATCGGGCACGCAAGGCACAGGGAGAAGTGCTGTCACCCGGGCTGGAAAGTAGCCACAGTCCAGGGCAGGAACAGCTCTGTGCACGAGCCTGGGAAGGGAATTTCCCCGACTCTTCCTCTAAGACAAGGGACAAATATAACACTGAGACCTCTTGAGCTGAGGGGGCAGGGCTGAATAAGAAGTTGACTTTGGGCAAAAGGAATGCTTGGAAGGATCCAGGTCTTTTTCTACCCCTAGAAAACCATCCTACCTTAAGTCAAGGAGCTCTTCTGGGATGGAGGCACTTCCTCATTACCCCAAAATCCTTCTGTAAATGCTTGTCTCCACTGCCCACACACAGAGATTTGACCTTCACTGTACAACATTCTTCCATTACAGCACTGACACCGGGTCATTTCAGTGATCAAGAGAAGAAAAACTTAATGTACAAATACCCAAGACATCAGGTAATCTCTTATCTCAGAACCTCATCATTTTAGAGCTGCAAAGAGCTCTAGTCAGAAAAAAACATTATTCCTCCTTCATGTGGCACTCCTACAAGTCGTAAAGCTTTCCAAAGAATTCACATTCTGAAGGATGCCTCAGATGTGAAACTGTCAGCAGAATTCTCAAGACTATATTGTGAACTCCCCACACTGTGAATCTGCACTTACTCTGTGCAACACAACTAAACAACCCACTCCTGAAAACCTTAAAAATCCATCCCAGGGCTAAGGACTAACTCTGAGACTCAATAGCCAGTGCTCTCCCAGCACCTAACAGGAAAACCAACACTCTCAAGAGCACTGCAGCAGAAATATATCTGACTTGGACCTAACAGACACAAAACAGCGTCAGGAAATTCAGAGAGAACCAATTAAGGGCTGAAACACTGTAACCTCTAGGGAACCTCAAAGGGGAAAGGTCAATGTAGCCAGAAGCTCCAGAGACATACCCATGCATCTAGCAGGCTGCTGGAGCAGGGATGATTTATAAGGCTTGCGGCCCAGCTGCTCCACACCCCACATGTGCATTTCAAGGCCCTCACAGAGGCAAATGATCTGATATTAAGTAACAAGACCAGACCAGACTGAGGTCCAGCAGACTTTCTCATGCCTGTTGAAATTCAAGGCCTCAGGCTACCCGTTCCCTTCATAAGCTGCAGTAGCTCCAGTACTTGAAAGAATGAGGCACAGAAGGCCAAATTTACCAATAGATTTATATCCAAAGATATAAATAGAAGGCTGGCAGGATTTACAGTTTAGGTGTGTAAATCACAGCATGCGGAGAATGGGCTTCTCCCTTTCTAACCACTCCATACCTCTCCAACCCCAGCCACCAAAAGAAAACCCATTTCAAACAGGACAGAAGCCCCTGCTGTTGTGCACATTGCCAAGGGCCATCCCTGTGCAATCCACTTCGATGGTGACAGCACCCAAACTCCACAAGTCTCAACAGTGCAACCTGCAATGGCTGCAGCTCTCACAGAATGTAGGTCTGCCTGTTTCCCAGAATAGGAGCTGCCTCTACAGCCTCTCCTCTCCCTCCCCCCACTACATCTTGACTTTTCGTAGACTCAATACTGTTTCAAGGTACCCTCATCCTGCCACCGGTGGGTGGGTGAGTGGGGGAAAGGGGCCCTTTATAATTGTAGTGTTGCAATCTGCCAGCCCGGCCAGGCAGCCTGTTCCCGCCTGCACCGTATTAAATACCTTATAACTGATTACACCCCCATGGGGCATGATTAGCAGTCTTCAGAGAACAAAGTCTACTTTCATAAGAATAAGAACAGACACGTACTGCTAACCTACTACACAGCTGGGCAGGTGAGGAAACAGGGAAGAAAGGAGGGTGTGGGGGGGATGAGTTAACTGTACTAACTCTATTCCTCTCCTTCCCTGTCATGGCCGAATTGAGATTTCCACTGCCCTGAACAGTAGCACCCCTCAGACCCACACCACAAAACTCACATAACAAAAGCTCCTAAACAAACTGTTGCCCGTAGAAATCAGGCAAAGTCCTAACCTGGAGGGGCAGGGCCTCGAGGCAAAGAGGATTGAGCTTTGCTCTGGGTGACAGCAATTCCTTCACATCAGTTCCTGGGGAAAGGGAAGGGTGAATTCCAACTTCAGTATCAAAAACACGGAGGAGGAGGGGAAGCTCAAATACAATCACATATCCACGCCCCTCTCTAACCTCTGTATATATCTGAAAGGTCTACATAAGTAACAGCAAAACATCTAATTCAATCTGGAGGTTAACAGCTCTCCAGGTGAGGATTTTTTTCTTGTGGGGAGAGAGGAGGTAGCAAAGAGGAGGAAAGCCCTCTCCATCTGAGATAGGTAATAGGGATCCCCAAACATACACAGTCCATATGCGTTGCCGCAACAAAGACCCAGCTCAATGGAAACTCAGCCAATCTGACATGAAATGACCTACAGCTCATTAGCAAAGTGCCTTCCAAATCTCAAAATGCCCACACAAACAGCCACAAATATATTTGGTGCTATCTGGCCTCCATCTCAGCAGATGAAGCCTTTCACCAAGAGCAGTAAGAAAAATAAGCCTAGGATCAGCGCTTCCAGGTACTCTCCCCAAACCTCCAACAGAAGCGAGCACAGCAAAAAGCTCCAGGAACATGGTCTTACTTGAGAGAGAAGCCCATGCAGAAGCTTCAATAAAATAGTATGAAGTCTCCTAATTGTGTTGTTGTGGAAACAAACACCTGCTTTACACCCAGAGCCCACTGTCTTTGCCCATGGCCCCGTGGATGCTCACGGTACAGTCTGGAAGCACTCATGTTCAGCTGATGTATATAGAGGGGACACCCTGCTGACACATTCCACCTGGATTCTTACCCAACCCACCCAAGAAAGAATTCCTTAATGAGTAACCAACCCAGCTGAAAATGATCTACTTGTATGTGCTTTACTCAGCAGCTGGTCTTTCAGCCAGCACACAGATCTCTGAACTGTACTGCCTAGTCCCATCTGTACAGCAAAACTTGCATATTCTCTTTATTACAGCAAGACTTGAAGGTACCAATTGACTTTGGGCTCCAATGTAGTTGCCATTGATATAAGGCATCAATTCATTTAGAGTTATATTACAAAACAGAATGTGCTTTCAGGGTTTAGATAAATGGAAGCTTTCACCATAACCACGGGTTAGTCATTAGAAGCTGCAGGAGGTAATTTAAATTATCACAGCCAGCACAAAAATAGTTTTCCTTTGGGAGCTGAAGTTGCAAAGCTGTAGTAAATCCAAGCGGCACAGTAAAACTTCTGATAAAAGCTTAAAATTAGTTGTGAAGCCCCAAATGGCCTTGCATATAATTTGATTCTGTTACCGTGGGCTAGCAAAAGGGAAATCACTCTTCACACTATAAAAAAACACTGAAAAACTCTACCATCCTTCAGCTCCTAGGAGACAGAAGAGGTAGGCTTACATTTCGTGTCTCTATATATATATGTGTAAAAGACGTAGAAATAATAAATCTATAAATAAAATGTTAAAGCCACAGAACTAACAATGACTTGTTCAACCCCACACAGTGCTGGGCAGCTATCAATCAGGCTTCAGAGCTCAAATTGGAGCATTGCAACCCAACTCTCCCTCCTGGCTGCTGCACCCCCACAGATACGCTGTACCCACCCCCATTCCCAGAGTAAATTGCCTTTCGCTGCTGAGAAGCACTCCTGCTATTCCAGCACTGGTATTCACCACCAAAGCAAGAGACCCTAATTTAGCCCCGCACGGGCCTTCTGCAAACTGCTAATCCCCCCTGCACAGCTGCTTCTCAAACGTACGGGCATGAGCAAACCATAAAGGATTTATGGCGCGTGGCAGGAAGGCTCCCGGCTCCCTGCGTAGGCGGGGCTTTGGGACAAGATCATGCTTGGACTAATGTTTATATTGCAAGCTGTCAGTCAGGCACTAAATCACCTCTGGAGCTGCACAGTAATACAGCCCCATCCAGCTGGGCCTTGACGACACTGAACTCTGTTCTAGCTATTTCACATACACCTGGAGACCTATTTGCAAAGGCATCATCTAATCATGGAAAAAATGAATATGCTTATAAGTAGAATCTACCAAAATTCTGCAGCCCAACAAGGGTGATTTGCTTTCAGGAATCAAACCAAACTGGTACGAGATGTGTGCCAAAAATGACTCTCCACATCAGTCATAGAAGAAATTGGATGGAGCACCTACACAGACATCTAATAACAGAGTGTATCTCTAGCAAAATGCAGTTACCTGAGACAACCCTTCCGAGCAAAGTTTTCATCTCCCGCTATTCACATAACTGTAGTATAAGCGATGCCTAAATTTAAAAAGGGAAATACAGATATTTTGCATACTTTAGTGCACAAGACACTTTCTGCTCAGAAAAATAAACATGCTTAAAGGCAGGATGTAAGCTTGAAGCCCATTCTCGAGAAAGGTTACTTAAAACAACTTAATTTTAAGCACAAACATCCTGTCATTTTCCACCTTTTTCCCCCATTTGAAAATGCTTTTCATACAATACACTGGGTGCGAATCTCCCACCAATAAAAGAGAAGGGAGAACAGTTCTCCATAATGAAAAAATTATAAATAAAATACTCAAGGGGAAAAACCCCCAGAACAGTAGCTTTAACTGCAATCACTATTCAGTTGTGAGAGACCAGATTTCAACTCATCTCCCTAGAATATTTTTAATCTTCCTGCTGGGCAGCAGCAGAGTCATCACTAATGAACACTAAAGCTGCAGGAAGAAATCTGATGCAGGAGACAGAGCAGCAAAGCATCTTTGAGAACTGCAGAGAGCTTGTGAAGTAAGACATATGAAGGACCAAAACCAGTTACTCTGAGTAGCATATGCCAAAATAATGGTCAAAAACCTTACAGCCACAACAATTATCTAATTATTACCTTGGGAAAATAACTTATATTCTTTTGAAACAAATGCTATAAAGTAAAACTTGCCTAAGGCTTTTTATGAGCCTATGTGTAATTCCTCAATAGTTAGAGAGACTACCTTATCTGTCCCTTTTGATTTCAGAACCATTTGTGCATGAGTGTTACATTAACACAGCTGGACAACTGAGACTGTAACACAAGAGTAAGAAAATCCAGTTGTAACTCCTACAACATTCCCAATACAAATACAGAACTCAACCAAAGACATAGAAGTTGCTGTGGGACTTTCAGGTCTGAATCTTCTAACCCTTAAAAAAAAAAATCCAAAATTTAAACCAGTTCTCTCCCAGCACCACAAGCTGGTCAGATACCTTCTGCCCAAAAAGCAGTCTAAGCCTTGCAGGAAAACTTACTTTCCAACCCTGACCATTTCACTTTAACAGCAACACAAAACTTCTATGAAAATCACTAACTGTTTATTCTCAGCTGTTAGCCCTGCCACAAAAGGGTTAAGGACATGTGCCCTAAAGCACATGTTGTTCCCAAAGAAGCCCATAGGGCCCATACAGGGATCTTGTGCTTCTGTCTCTGAAAATACACAGACTCTTTCCTTCAGCTCCCCTTGCATTTAGGCAAACATTACAAACACACAGCTTTTTACACATATCTTCATGCCACTGCCACTTATCTTTACTAGCCTATGCAGCAAATTGAATTTATACTTACTTGCAGCACTGATGATTCTCCTGGTCCTCAACAGATTGGACATGAGCACAGGACACAAAGTGTCTTCACAGACATTACATTGAGGCTCATGCTACAACATGCCAGAACTCACTTGAACAGCCTTAAAGCCCTGCATTTCAGACACCTTACAGACCAAAGTCCACACCAACACTGTAACGTGGAGAAGCCAAATTCCACACATTCTTTCTCCTCTTACAAACAAAGGGAAGAAGCAGCAAGTGCTCTGCCTGACCACTCAGCATGAAATGACAATAGCTGCAGCCTCCAGGTTTATCAGTAAGACAGTCCTCCTCTAGGAACACACTATCTTTCCACAGACCCTGCTCTTCACCAGCTTAAAATCCTCAACTACCAGGACTAATCAGAGCAGCTGCAGTGCTTTGTGGATTTGTTCTTTGGTTAGTGATTTGTTGGGCTTTTTTTTCCCCTAATGCAGTTACCACAAAAAGCAAGGTCAGTGAGCAACCTAACATAGCACATAAGTGATTCAATACCTTGCCCCTGACACAGACCAATACATTAAGGTGGTTTAGTAGCTGGAGCAAGAAGCCTCAGTGACAATTATGAAACACACTGCCATTTCTCCAAAATGTTAAGAGATTGGATAAGGTCTGAAAAATACACCTTCTAAAACAAGTTCTTTAACTACAGCAAGTCTGAACATTTCCACTCCCAAGTGCTTGATCTTTCTGAATCCCGCTCAGCTCTTAGCCTCAGCGCTATTATGTGGTAGTGAATTTCCACAGATTAGACATCATGTGAAAATACTTTAAAATCATTATTCAGTTTGATGCCTATCAGTTTCACTGAATTGCATTCACCTCAACTGAAGAATACATTCCAGCTCCTTTACCCCTGCACAGCAGTATTCCTTAGGCTTGGCACCCAGCATTGTTGTAAAGCAGAGGAAAACTGAGCCCACCCAAGTGATGCTTGTACTGCATTCCAACCATTGCAAAGCTATTCTCACACTCCTACATGGTCTTCCAAGCCATTTCCTTCCTAAGAGCAGCTTGTCCCAGGAGGACACTCAGGAGAGGCTGGCTCATGTCATTCCAACTACGAAACATCCTGCAAGCTGCTGCTTTTGGCCCTCTCTGGCTGAGCATACTTGGAATAAAACCATACATGAACATCCTGACAATGAAGAGCACGGTTTCTGAGAATGGAACAAAAAACGAAGTAAAACCAGAAAACTATCCTAGTCAAAAATATTCAGGCAAGGTTAGATGTGAGCAAAACAAGCAAATAGTTCCTGGGAAGGCAAAAACAGTGAAGTCTCAAGAGTGCCCACTTGCCTTGAACAAGACAGGGCCTGACCTGCACTCCACAGCAACTTCACCATGCCACAGAAGACACAGCACAATGGATCCCACAGAGGTCTGCTTCATTCTGAAGTCAGAGCTTGAAACACCCTTTTCATTTCTCCTCCACTGAGCTTTACTAAAGCATTCAACACAACAGTATCTAAGCATCTACACACTGATGGGCTCGTCCTCAAATTCCTAGTAAGACTGGTGTTAACCTTTTCCAAGCAAAGAATGAAGAGTAAGAAACAGTAATGATCTGAACACAATAAATCTGTGGCAGAAATTAAGTATCTTTCTGACCATAACATCACCCTTCCCCTCCAACGAGCTGTAAAGGTATTTCAACTTTAAAAAGTAACATTCTTCCTACTACAGTTACAGACTCAGCCAATCTAGATCTAAGGAAAAGCCCTCAGGTAGGGGAACTGGCAGGGAAACAGGATGGAGGATTCCATGCCCTAAGGCATTTGTCCTGTTAGCATAGGTTACACACATAGTTCCTCTGCAGTCCTGTGTAAAAGAATCTCAGAGAGGATGGTATTTACCAGAGATCTGAAATACACACAGCTGCCTTGAATGCCAACAAGCACTCTCTCTCCACAGCTCAGGGTGTCATACAGAAAGGAGGCACCTTCCCAACCAAAAACCCTCCAGAGCAAGGAGATGAATATACCCAATTTCAGGACCTTAAATTTACACTCAAAGCATTAATCAAGTCAAATTATCAAGAAAATCTGCTCTATTATGAGAATTCCAGATCCTGACAAGCCCAGTAAAAGGAGCAAGATGAATCACAAAGGTGTCAAGCCAGATCCTCATTTATTAGCAGAGGAATCCTACCCTCACATGCAGGCTCATTTGAGACCTCTACATGTTGCATTTCCCCCAGCAACATGTAAGGCAGAGAGTTCTGTTGTCACTCTGTGCTGGAGAAGCGAGGCCCGTGACAACAAACACCTAACAGTAAATTAGTCAGGACACAACCTCCAGAACTGCTTCCTGGCTCTACACTGTAGATTGGTGACACATGGAAATCTCAGAATCCAGTTTTCAGTGGATTCTCCATAAAACATGGCAGACATTTTAACAGGTTAAGAAGCTCACCTTCAGAAAAACCATCAGCCTCTAAGACTCACAAGCATCATAACAACTACCAAAAAATACACTTACATTTTACTAAAACTTGTTTTCTTTGCTACCTCTCAAATAGCTTGGCTTTCTTTGCCTTTATAAAAACACTTTATATGCCACAGCAGCTGCCACAAGCCCTTTTTCCAAGCCAGTACTGATACCATTCAGACCAGCAAGCCAAACAAAAATCCTTTGTCCATCTGACTTGATTTGTTCTGCTCTGAGACAAGAAGCAGGCAGACTTGCAAAAGACTACACCTTTTTCAAGGCTCTAGCCTATCTCCCTGACAAGCTACACCATGACTGTATTTAGGGTGGATGGCAGAGATAAGAGCTGAGGGTTTGTTGGCTGCAAAGCAAGTGACTTAGCAGCAGCCAACAAACAACTTGAAACAGAGTGGAAAAGCACACAAGGTCATCTTTAGTTCAGAAAGCTGGTTTGGAGAGTGAAGAGGCAACAGGTCTTGGCAAGTAACTCATCCCCTCCTGACCCAGTGCCTTGTTAATATTAAAGATGAAGATAACCATGGGCTGCCCTTTGGAACTCCACTGGCCCTGCTGAAATGCATTCACAGGATTCCAAGAGCACTGGGTGCCTGGGAAGGAATGAAAAACTCCTCTTGATACAACAGCTAAGACCTGATAGCTGAAGTGCTGATTTAACACCCAGAAGCTAAACCACACTGTATGCAAAGCACTGCTGGGATGGATACAGGTGCTTTCTGCAGTGATCCACTAGGAAGTGATGAGAGCAAGGAGTTGTTATAAAGGTGATCTGACAGTGTACAATCAAAAACAGCTGCTGGGTACCAAACAGATGCTCCTCTCAACGGCATGTCAACAGTGAGCTCAGGTGCACCCGCACCACCCATCACGGGAACAGCTAAAATTTGTGTGGAAGCAAATAACCTGACAGAACAGAGGGCCACCAGAGCCCCCTAACTTTGACACTGCCACTATTGCAAGAGCAGGATCACCAGAAAGGATTTCATCTGGATTAGGGCTGGGCAGATCCCTTGTGAATGATACAGACAGCATGGCTACTTTGGCACTGATAGAGCACATTAAAGATTGCTTTCCCTGATGGCATGTCAGGAGTACTTACATCTTTAATCGAACCTTTCTTTCCAGAAGCTCTTGGTGAATTTCTCAGGGTCACTCCCATTTCACTGACACCCCTGGCCTCTCAACTCTGGCAACACAGCCCTACTATGATGCAGAGAACACCACAAAGAGAGCCACTGCTTCACGTATGTGGTTCACATGTTCTCAAAAAATTCAGGTAGTGATACAAGAAGAACACAGTCTGACTCAGCATCAGATCATTCCTGGCTTTCTTACCTGCTCTCTGAAGATTCAGTGAGGATTCATGGCTTCATTTTATAGAGGCCCTTTATCCCAGTTCCTTCTCTGAATCTGTAAAACAGAAATGCATAGCTCTGAAAAGCTTTCACTGACACAGAACTATCTTCCTGTGATGGATGATTCTTTTCAGTGGACAAGATCCACCTGGCATCTCTCAGATCTAGGTCATTCTCAGCCTTGCCAGATTTGCGTATCATTTGCACACCCTGATGCCTACCAATGCAACCTCATGCACACCCAAAAATCTGTGTATTAGCACTCAGCCCTTTGCTCTAGGCAGAGTGCTCAAGTTCAGAGCCAGAAGCAGTACAGCATTTACTGTTCTCCTGTTTTCCTTTAAAGTCCCCCCACGTTCCCAGAGGCTGCACACTGCTACAGGAGGAAGCACCTCTTGAGAAGATGCCCAGGCTGGCAAAGAATTTCCCATTAACCCTTGCCGAGTCTGACACCAGAGGAATGCTGATTCTTCCCTTCCAACCCGGCCTCTGCCAGTTACACTCCGGCTCTTTAACACACCAGCTGGCCCAGACTTGTTCTGCTTTGCAGCTCCTACTCCCTGCAGAGATGCTGCTTTCTCATCCCCCACACCACCCAACTCTCCATCACAGCACCCAACTCTCCATCGCTCAGAAACAGCTACACCTGCGCGCACCAGGTCCTGCCTGCCGACCCCGTGCCTGCGCTGCTCCCTGACACGGGTGTCTCCCCGGGAGAAGCGCTCGGTAACGCCCCGATGGCTGAAGCAGGGACATCACTCCCTTCCCCACGGAGCCCGTCCCTTCCCGGGGCCCCGCCGTCCCCCCGCGCCCGGCCCCCGCCCGGCCTGCCTGAGCCCCCCCGGCCACGGTGCGACCCGCCCGAACCCGCTGTCCTCGGGGAACTCTACAATTCCTCGCACACACGTGGCCAGAAAGGCCCACCCCGCTCGCTGGGCGCCGTCCGGAGCCCGCAGAGGCCCAGGAGCGCAGGGGCCCCGCCCGGGGCTTCGTCCCCAGCCGGTCGCGCTCCCCGCCCCCGGAGCCCCAGCCCGGCTCTGACCCGGTCGGGCTCGGCTCCAACAGGGGTCCCAGTGACTTTGCGGCCGGTTCGGCCCCGCCTCGGGCCCGCCCCAAACTTTGCCCCCGCCCGGCCCCGGCCCCGGCCCCGGCCCCGCTCCCGCTCCCGCTCTCTCGCCTCAGGCCGCCATTTTGCCGCGGGGCACGCCGGGTAATCCGGCGGAATCCCCACGTCGCGGCGCGGCTGCGTCATCGGACGGCACGCGCGGGGGGAGGGGCGGGGCGGTCCCGGCAGCGCGAGGGGCGGCGGGACGGGACGGGAGCGGAGCTGAGCTAAGCTGAGCGGAGCGGAGCTGCTACCGCTGTCAGTGCCGGGGGCCGGGAGCCGCTCCTGCCCCTTCCCGCCTGTCCCGGGGACTAGGAACACCCTGAGAGACGGCGGGACGGGAGCTGGGAACACCCTGAGGGGCGGCGGGACGGGTGCTGCTGCTATCAGTGCCGGGGGCCGAGAACTGCTCCTCCTCCTTCCCGCTTGCCCCGGGACCTAGAAACACCCTGAGGGGCGGCGGGACGGGAGCTGTCGCTGTCAGTGCCGGGGGCCGGGAGCTGCTCCTGCCCCTTCCTACGTGTCCCGAGAAATGACCCGACAGCCTGGGGCGTATCCCAGCCTATCGCTAGGGAAATAGAAACCCAACCGTGGGAGCAGGTGGAAAGGGAGGCAGAAAGGCGGAGTAGTAAATGGAGAAACCCACCTGAACCCCCCCAAGGACAACTGCCTGCTTCTTAAAGGAGAGGTGCTGAGGACAGCGTGTGCCAGGCAAGAGCTAGTCAAACCCTGACACAATTTGTGAATGTGCTTTGGAATTCATTTGCAAAATCTTCCATTGCATTGTTCTAGTCTTGGGTCTTTGAAAAATCAGTACATTTTAATTTCTCACCAAATCATCCCATTTATTCAACACTGAGTGCAGACAGGTACTTTTTCCATTGCTTTTCATTCCCAGTGCATAGACTTACCCACTGTTTCCATTTCCTGTTATCCTTTCTTTCACAAACATCTCATGAATTGATGATTCACACAGTAAACAATGGAGCCTAGTTCTGAGGAAATTTGCCCAGTTCAGAAAAGTCCTGATAGAACTCACATGATGTTCTTCATCGTACTACTACATTTACAAAGCCTTCAGATTTACATCCAGGGAGTACCAGGCTCACAGTACTGCACACTCTGCCCAAATGGTCTCCTCTCTTACACAATGAAAGACAGGTGCTCAGCAGGACCCCACTTCCATGACCTTGGGAATATTGTGCAAAAACGTCTGCCGAGCGCCCAGCAAGTGCCGTCTGCAGCACACCGCGCGTCAGCCAGGGATATTTCAAGAAAGCCTTCGGTACTTGTGCCCCCATAAATTCTCCAAATCCTCCCTGTGCTGGAGTCAGATAACAAGCAGAAGGACAATGGCTCCAAGAATCCAGGCTGCCCATCTGCTCTGTACTTCCAGATTCTTGCTTCCACAGCGCCAGCTGATGAAATTTTCATAGCTGATGAGGTTTCTCATTTCCACCGGGCCTTGCTGCCCTGGAGCCTTCACAGCTGTGCTCTGTTCAGGTTTCCGTGGGTGAGCACTGATGGCAGCAATGATTAGAGTACTTTGCTCTCTTTTAGTGATTTGTCAGAGGAGGATCTTCAAACTTTTGGCAAGTCCTGGTGAAACAAGCCCCGAATGAAGAAGAGAGGCTGATTTCCAGACGGTCTTGTCATTCACTGCTTCCATTAAACTCAACTCTTCTCAAAATCAGATGTCAAGGTCAGACCACCAAAGGGAGACAGGAACTCGACTTGGGCTGGCTGAGCACCAGTCACCTGCTCTGAGCACCAAAAAACACTCTTCCCTCAGATCCCAGAGGCCTTGGTTCCCAATCCTGCTTCCTCTCCACACACATCCGCCCTGCCTTTCCCCATATCCGGTATGCCTGTGAGCTGGATCAGCATTACCTGAGTCCAGAGCTGTGACATGATGCAGAAGCATGACGCTGGGTTACATTAGATTCATTTATACAACACCATTAATACCAAAGTGCAGCTCCCTGCTAGAGCCAGTTGCTCGCTAAAGCCTCTGAAGTTCAATTAACAAGCACCAGGTAATCTAACACTTGACTCCCAATAATCCTTTTATTTTAAGGGGCCTCTGGCGGATGTAAAGCCCTCAGCAAACAGTCCTGGAAGTACATTTGAGATTCTCTCAAATACCAGCTGAATTTATGACCCTTAGTGGAGAGCAGGGAGGAATCTCTTCAAAATACTTTCCAGCTGGCAGCACTTTATATAGACCCTTGTAACTGAATAAAAGGAACCCCTGGAGGGGCAGGTGCCACCCTGTGGAAGGACAAATCCCTCTGAAGTGCCTATGGTCTTGGCTAGTGAAAAAGGAGATGGCAGAAATAATGTCTCCCCACCAGAAGAAGGCAGTGCAGGCTCGGTCCTCTCAAGTTTTCCATCAAACCTGGTCAAGTGAAGAAGATGGCGGGTGCTGGACAGCCCCTTGGTGGCTGACTTGGAGGCTGTCACCTGCCTGAGAGTTGCAGTGGTGAAGGGACCCCTATGAAACACTTGCCACCTCAGCTACTTCTCTAACTCCAGTTGCAAAGAGGATTCCCCAGTAGACATCAGCTGGGAAAGCCTCATAGGCAAAAGATGTTTATTGGATGGAAGAGCCCACCAAAACCAAAAGACCTGAGACTTAGTTTAAACAGAGTTTTCACTCTGGGATAGGCCAATACAAGAGGAGCTCAGCACCCAAAATTAACAGCATTTCAGGAACAATAAGATCACTGAAATACTGCCAAGCCTGTGACAGTCAAACAAGTCTGTGGATGCCGAATTGGACAGCCAAGCACACTCTGCCAGTATGCCTGGAGCATACACCTACCAGACAAATACAGCCAACCCGCCAATAAAACAGTTGCTAAAAACATACCCACGTGTATAGTTCAGGCCATCCCACCACGTAAGAGTGAGGGCTGGGACTCAATTTTGAGCTTAGTAGAGATTCAACCCTCAAAAAACCACTGGAGTCTTTTCACAAGCAAACACATTCCCCAGCATCAGTGGCTGAGGAACAAAACAGTGCTGACCCAACCCAACCCAAAATGCTGTTTGTCTTATGGGATTCCCCAAAGGCACCCACTGTGGCTGGGATGTAGCTGTGCTGGGCACTGCACAGAAAGACAAGCAGACACAATATCCTGCCCTCAAGGCTTGAATCTCTGTATCTTTTGAATCTCTCTCAAAGCACCTCTGTGAATGTGAAACGGAAGATGAAGGCAGAACTGGAGAACAATGACAAAAATCCACCATTGCAGCACCCGGGTGCTTGGCACAGCTCGGTGGTTTCATGCCATCACGGGTTAGAGCAGAGCACGACTTACAGCTCACACTGGTATTTCAGACATACACAGGGACACTTCCCCCCAGGCTCTGTGCTTGAAGGATATGCTGCACATCAATGCTTGCCCATTACAATTGCTGCCTATGCAAGTCTTCTGTATATTTATAAAGGTGTGTGTATAAAAATAGAATTAATTAAATATATATCAGTGACCCCTACTGGCCATTTCTAACCAGCCACAAAATTGTGCAGCCACAGCGAGCTCTTGCTGAGGTGCAGTATTTCCATGCGAGGCACAGAGCGCAGAGCCTGGCAGTGGCGTGTTTGTGCTCTTTGCACTCACTTTGTGCTGGCTGCATCACTCCTCGGGGCAGGCAGCTGAAATTGGGATTTTCTGACCTCAAGTATTTGTTTGTGGCATCCCACTCATTTCTCTGCTCACCGCCAGCTCCATGCCACGATCCCAGCTCTTGCACTGAGCCCTGTACAGGTGCCTCCAACTCTTACTCTGCACAGTTGCAGGGCTCTGCAAGGGACCAGGTATTGGGCTGTGACCTTATTCAGGGTGTTTTTTCCAGAAAAACTCAGTTCCCAGCTGGGACCCACACCACAGCTCCTCGAGGTCAGCCCCCTACAGAAGGAGCTGCCCCAGCGCTGCAGTTTTTCCTCCTGGCAGCCTCACCAAAGCTCACTGTAAATTCTTCACTCCACTGGGTGCTAAATCCAGCATGAGTGCTGCTGTGCAGCAGAGACTGAAGGGCCCTCCTGGATCAGTGATTTACCTTGGTGAAGGAGTGGAGAGAATGTGCCTGACAGGCAGGATGGCTGCTCCAATACAAGGCAAAACCCCATGAGAAGCAAAGGCTGGAGTCACTGTGTCAGCCTCAGACCAAGACTCAAGGGGCTCTGCCTCCCTTCCCCTTCGTCAAAACTTGTTTAGCTTGTCATGCTAATAAAGTGTTTGAAATGAACTGAGTTAAAAGTATGTGGAGAGGAAGGGGGAGGATATCTCCTGGAGCATATGGGGAGGTGGCAGAGGGCTAGGTGTAACACCAGCTCTCCTTGGTGTGTTCAGGCACACAGGGCTTCATCCAGCTTTGGGCACAGTGCTTGCCATGTGCAAGGGGAGGATATCACACACTGGGGTGCAGGGGTTGGCACTTCACCATGGTACACAAATGGGGAGGGAGTAGCTGATCCCCCAAGCCCTCTGAGGCAGAGCAGGGACTCGTGGACTCTATCATGTAGACGCACATGGCTGTGTGTTGTCTCTCAAAAAACCCTTCTGTGTGGCTAGCATGCACCTCCAACCCACAGAGCCTTTTTTTTCCCCCTGAAATCTGCAGCACTGCTCTCCCCGTGGAGCTCTTGTTGTTTATAGGGACGGGTCCAGGCAGGCCAGGGAGGAATTACCTTTCCCTAGGACACGCTTGGTGCTTGGCTGAGCACACTGCTCCTCGCTTCACAGGAGCTGCTGAAGGCCAAGGAGACAGCCAGTCTACAATTAGCCTCCCTCCCAACACTCGTCCACATCCCCTGGGGCTGCTAATTATGGACTCCTCTGCAGCCAGGGTTCAAGTCTTTCTAAGCACAAGCCACAGATTCATGAAATGACCTTGACATTCTCTGCAACAGGCTCTCCTGCCAGGTTTCACTGCAAACACCACGATCTGCCATCCCCTGTAAACACCCAGGAGCAAGCTCAGAGGCAAGAAATGAGAAAACACAAAAGATTTGCTTCAAGAGTCTCCCATTAAATGCTTGCGTGCTCCTGGTGAGATTAAGAGGTTTCATTGCAAGAGCTGCCAGCTGGAAAGGCAAAGGGAGACTGCATAGCTGGAGATGGGCTTTGAGGCACCCACGGGTGTGTGCCAGCAAAGGGAAAGCCTGGCAGACATCTCCTTCCCACTCCAGCCCTTCCAGACCTCCTCCTGGCAGCAGGAGGCAGGTGGGGGGAACGGATACACCCCCTGAATCAGTGCCCTTGGGATAGCCCTGACATTAACTATTGTACATACACCCAGAGGGAAGCCAGAAATCACAGGGCAAAACAAGATCCTACACCTTCTCATGAACTCCTGAGGGTTTTTTGAAGGGGGTTTACTCAGCCTTTTGAGTTATGGGGACACAAGTAAAACCTGTTTTCTCTAGCTGCCCTCCACACATACATCGCTGTCCTTTCCCCCCTCTTCAAGTCCAGGTATTTTTCCTCTGGTAGTTATTCTTTCTTTTTAATTTTTTTCCCCTGGTACCTTTGTCTTGTCTTGGATTGAAGTACTGAGGGCGGATTTGAGAAATCTGTATCTCAAAATAACGTGTGACTTAAGCTTACTTTTGCTGCTCCTCACAGCAGGTTTGAAGGCTGTTGGGTACTGAACTCAGGTCCATCACAGTGACACATGCATTCTCCCACACTCAGAGGATCTGTTTTAGTGCAGCAGTCCAGCAGGCAGGCAGATTTTAGTCAGTCCCAACAGAGCAGCTGCCTGGAGGCCAGTGGAGAGTGCAGACCACCCCTCAGGAAGCAGCAGCAGCCCTGGTGATGAGAACTCCCTGCATCTGGCTCTGGAGGAGGAGAAGAAAGCTGATGGTCAGAAGCTTGGATGGAGGCTGACACTTGGCTTGGAGCAGCTGGGAATCCCCTCTCCAGAACACCTCATGGGCACCACCAGGGCATCCACAGAGTTCATCCTGCCTCAGCCTTGCTAATGGTAAATGGGTGCAGTGGGTAAATGTGTGCATGGATGGTGCTTACCCATGCCAGCATCCTTTGTCTCCCAGGGCTGGGTCTGCATGGCTCAGGGAAAGGTACAAACAGGGAAAGGTACAAACATTGCCCTGCACAAAATTACTGCAGAATCTGCCCTTGTGGAAAGCTGCTCCTTATACCATTGCCTAGAACTCATCTTCAATGCCCTGGAGCAAGAGGGTTTATAGCTCTTTGGAGTTCATTCCTATTTATTCTCATCGTCTATATAAATGTCTAGTCAGGTTTTTTTAATGAATGCCTTTTCTTGTTACCCAGTGGCAATGAGTTCACTGGATCATCAGTGTTTAGGATGAAAGTAATTCTCCCTGTCATTCATTTGGATTGCACTTTTTTCTCCTTTTGCCTTATATCCTGGCAGGTCACAAAAGGAGGAAATAAAAGAAGCTCATGCCAAGTCTAGGCAGTGTTCCCAGATACTCTGGGGTCTGTGATACAGGGACTGTGATATTGGACTTGGGCAGCATTTCTGGAGGCTTTGGGCAAATACAAAATACATCCTGGGGAAGTCCAGGATGGCTACTCTTAGGGCAGTACTGGAACATACCAAGGGCAGCTCCTATTCCCTGAGGCATTCCTCGCAAAGCCACCAGGCCAGGGGAATTCGGTACTTCCAAGTGGCATTTCTGGTGGTCTCAGCCTAGGAAGATTTGAAGAGTTTTCGGAGGCTTAAGAGCATTTTTGCCACCAGAGAGCAAAACTTGGGGCAGGGTAACGCCAGATAGAGTCACCAAGACCACAACTTGTCCTTTTCTCCATCATTCCCCAGATATGCCATCAGTTCCACTGTTGAGTCACTGTCTGCCAGCCTGGTCACGCTCCACAGTGTGGCAGAGCATTGAGATGGTGCAAATAGTGAGAAAAGAGCCAGGAGATTTTCTACCTTCAACTTCCACCCCCTCCCTGCTCCTCTTTTGCCTGCCCCCTCCACTTCCCCGCTGAAGGCACAAACACCTACTGCCCATGGAAGCTATTCCTAAGCAATCCCAGGCATCTGGGGAATGAGGCTCTGAGCAAATATCAGAGTGTGTGTGTGCAGAGAGTGCACACACATGCACACACACTCACACATGCACAGCCACGGTGCTGCTGCAAAGTCAAATATAGACCTTGTGGAAGGGAAACAATGGCTGGGGTTGGGTTACATGGCTGTAGGGCCAGCGAGCTGCTGTTTGTTGTGGGCTGGGGTGGAATTGGAAAAGCACGGGGGGTGGGATGGGGGAGAACATTTGTTTTAACCTAGAGACCCCGGGCTGGTGCTGTGCGTAGGGCGGAGAGGGTGACCCAGAGCAAGAGCTGAAGAGGATGATCATTTGAGTTGGCAGCTCAGAGGTGTTTGCAGTCTTTCTCCAGCGTCTTTGTGCTGCTTTTCTGTCTTTCTTGAGGAATTAAAGTGAGCAGGAAGGACTGAATTTCTCTGGGCTTCTGCACAGGAAGGAGTTTTTGCTCTGGAGAAGGCTTCTTTGTGAAGGAGAAGAGGCAACATTATCTGTTTTCTCAGCCCACCATCTGCTTCTTGTCCCTGATGTCTGGCTGCCTCCAAGGTGCAAGTTCCAGACTCCGGAAGAAAGGGAAGCAGCTTCAGCTGGTTTTGACAGGTAATTCCTCTCTCTGTCTGTGAGTGGTGACCGTGTGTTGGGATGATGGTGGGGGAGGGAGTTTTCATCTAGCATGCATTGGAGGGAAAACCATGACAAGAGGTTCCAGTTCCCATTCCAGGTCCCTGCTTTGTGGGACTTCCTTCACTGAAGGGAAAAGCCATGGAGGGACTCTTATGGCTAGGAAAAAATCCTTCCTAATTCTGATCCAGCAGCTGTTCCATCTGAGACGCCTCTAGGGATGGCATGGCAGGGATCAGAGCCTAGTAGAGCAGGGTCTAAGCCAAGCACAGGAATCCCCTCAATGCCCACTTCTTGGGTCTGCAAATAGAGCTGCTCTGAATAAATAGTACTGGGCAGTCCATGGACTGACACAGGGAACCTGAGACACAGGATAGTGCCTGGGGATGGGACTGGAGCCCTTCAGTGTGGAGGAAGGAGTGCACCCAAGGTCCATATTGCATGAGTCTCTTCTCCCTCCTCTGTATTCCCCTTTTACTCCCATCCATGCCTGCCTGCTTCTCTCTGTGGTACTCACATGCAAAGCCAAACCTCAAGTTACAAAACATATTTCCCCAGATATCCCAACTTCTGAAATCCCACCCTGGATTTTGTTCTTCATTCCCCTTCCTCGGAGCTCAGATCTTCACCACCCAACTTTATCTCCTCAGCCTGGACAGCCCTGACTTGCTGGTACAGCTCTCACCTCCGAGAGAGGCAGCACAGGGAGAGCCATGATTCCCATTCTGCTGGCTGCACCCTCGCCCCATCTCCCTCTCTCACCGTGCTCCTGCTGTGGGTGCAGATGCTTACGGATATCGGCATGTGCCAGGGTCCCTCTGCAGGCCCCCTCCTCTCTGCCCATTCAAATGCACACACAGCATCCAGAGGGTTTCCTTAGGCACGTTCAAGCAGGTGAGGTTTAAGGGCACCGGGGCACGGCTGTGCAATGACGCTGCAGTGCAGGGCGGTCAGGACCAGGGCAGATCCCAGCGAGGAATGAGGGAGCAATGAGGATGTTGCAGGAGGTGGTGCTCTCTCTGACACAGTTAGTGAAGGTGGTAGGATGTCAAGGAGGAGGTGAGGCTGAGGCTGAACAGCCCATACTCAGTGTTGGAGGTGTCACCAGTAAACCCTTGGCCTTCAACCATGACTGGCAAAGAGTGCAAGCCAGGGTGTTGTGGGTGTCAGAGCAGAAATGTGGATCATTCCAGGTCCTAGAGCTGTAGTGATGGAAGGAGAGGCTGTCTGGTTTTAAACCAAGCACCAGAATCTGTGCTTCATCCTCAGCCGCCCTCTCTCCTTTTTGCTGCAAGCTCCAGACGCGGTAGGAATCAGGGCTCAGAAGCAGGCTGAGCAGGGGATAAGAATGGATGTAGAATCACAGGAAGCATTTCAGGACAGAGCTGGTGCACACCTGTCTCATAAATATCCGAAGAGCTGATGAAGCAACCTAAGCAGGAGGTTTGGACTTCTCTGTCCCTCTGTCTGTGGGGTGATAGAGACAGGAGGAGGAAGAGGGCAAGGAAAGAACAGGGCTCCTGGCTGACAGGCCAGCAGGAAGGAGGCAGGAAGGAGGCAGCTCCTGCAGAGGTAGGCAGGGTGGTAGGCCCCCATTTATCACTCAATCAGGTTGTGTTGTCCAGGCATGCCAAGGATAAGCAAGAAGGGGTCCCTGCTCAGAGCTGGCAGAGACCTTGGCTTTGATGGGCTTGTGCCTGGGCTCTTACTGGGTCCCGGGGCCTGCAGAGCTCCCCATGGCTGCCACAGGGTGCTGACAGGGCTGTCAGGAGCTGCAGGGGGGTGGGGGGGGACTGGAGAAGGTGAGAGCAGGGAGGGGTTGAGCTTTGTCTAATGAGATGAGATGGAGTGTGAAAGCATCCATTAAGTGCATCCATTAAGCTCCAGACATGGTTCTTCTTCCTTCCTGGTGAAAAACAGCAAACCTTGTGGGATACAGGGGTGGAAAAGAGCTGACTGGTGTGAGCTTGTAATCTAATTAAGGATTGCTAGGACCTTTGAAGGTGACAGCTATGATCTTGTCAAGCAGCAGAAAGGCCATGCAAGGTGAGCAGGCAGCTGTTTCATCTGAAGATGGGACAGCCCAGACCCCCTCCCAAGGCTGCCTTATTGTTCCTTATCGTCCACTGAAGTGCTGATGTCCACATCTCATTAGTGGCAGCGAGAAAAATGCTGGGGACCACAGCTTCTTTGGATGGCTTCTTTTTTGGGGGGTGACTACTACAAGTTGAACCTTTATTTTAAGGATGAGGCTTCTAAATCCTACAGTTTTCCAGTGGAGGTGTTTTAGTGGACAGTGGGGACATCGGGGAGGGGCTGCAGGAGGTGTTTTTGCTTATTAGTATTATTTCAGATAATCCGAGCAAAACGAAGGCTCGGATCATCGCGCACCTATTTCCGAGAGGGACGCCAGGCTGAGAGGCTCCGTGCCCCGCGGGACCGCGCCCCAGCCCGGGCGAGGGCGGCGAGCGCTGCATCCCCCGAGCCCCGGGCAGGGATACCCCAGCGAGGGCGCGCCCCTGCGGGATCGCCAGCCCGGGCACCTCTCGGTGCTCCGCGATCGCTGCTGGGGCCGGGGCCGCTGAGCCCCCGGCGGGGCGGTGGGGGCGGGCGGGGCCGTGCCGGGATCCCCCCGGCCCCGGCGGCGGGAGCAGGGCAGGGGTGAGCGGGCAGGGCGGGCCGGGCCGGGCCGGGGGCTGCCTGCGGTTTGGGGCGGCGGGAGGCGGGATGTCCCGGGGAGGGAGCGGGGATGTGCAGGCACACGCAGCCGCTGGCAGGCGGCCGGGGCTGCACGGCGGCGGCGGCGGCGGCGGCGGGCGGAGCGGCGCGGCACACGCGGCGGCAGCTCCCTCCGCAGCCCCGCGCCTCCAGCCCCGCCGCCGCCGCACCGGGCATGGCCGCCCCCCGCCGCCGCGCCCCGCGATAGCCCCACGAGCCGCCGCGACGCCGAGGTGAGCAGGGCCGGGCAGCGCAGCGCCCCAGCCCCGCCGGGCCCCTTTCCCCGCCGCCGCCCCGGCCGCAGGGGCACCGCCGGGGCTCCGCGCAGGGTCCCTCGGGGCAGCCCTGGGGTGGGGCTGGGGAAAGGCGAACCCCCCGCGGCCGTGCCCCTCCGGGAGGCGCTGGGGCTTGGGGTGGTCCCGGAGCCCGGGGGGAGGGGCGGGGGGACAGGCGCGGCGAGCCGCAGCGGCGCGGCATCCCCCGGGCTCCCTGCCCCGGAGCCCCCGGAGCCCAGCCCGGAGGGTCCCGGTAGCCTCAGACTTGGAGCAGTGCCTGGGAGCCGCGTCCTGGGGATGTCCCTTGTGGTCCCCAAGCGCACGGAGGTCCCTGATACCCTCGAAAGGGAGGTTAATAGACTCGGGGATCATCCCCGCTGCACCCGGAGGTCTGGCAGCCCCCAGCCCGGGCAGGCAGAGGCGGACGAGTGGGACGGAGGGAGCTCCCTCGCCCGTGTCCGTGCGACCGAAAGCCGGGCCTGCCCAGGTGCGAGCTGCTCACACCTCTCCCGGGCACCAGCTGCCAACCAGCATGCCGGGGTCCGGATCGACCCCGGGGGTTCTGCCGGGAGCAGCACCCACGGGGTGACTAGGTCAGGAGGCCTGAGAGGCTGCTCCTCGAGTGGGGAGCTGTGGGGGAAAATCAGCCTTTGCAATGGGGAAAATCAGCATTTGCAATGGGGATAGCACAGCCTTTGCAATGGCATATGATTGGAGCTTGTGCTTCTCACAGCGCTGAAGGAACATGATACCACTCTTCAGCCCTAAATTATTTTATAAGTTTCATAGCAATTGCTTCACCCTCCCCTGAAATGCAGCAGCTGTTTGCCACTGCCCAGTATTTAGGGGCAGGAGGCAAAGGAGGGTCCTGCAAGCCTGTTGTCAAAGGGACTGTGGAGAGGGAAGATGCAGCAATCCATGGTGGGATTTGGCTGGGGCAGTGGCAGTAACATCCTGCAGCCCCTCTGAAAATGCTGCACCCTTAGTTGGTGGTAGTTTGTTTGCTGGAGAGATGCTTCAAGCAACATCATTGCTTTTATGAGCTATTTTGTCCGGTCCAGGGAGGTGAAGCTCTTAGCAGGGACCCCAAAGCCTCTTCCTGCAATGCACGTGTAAGTGTGAGTGGGAGGACTTATGTCCCCATCTTAGAAGTCTCTCACACAACTATGGACCAAACATAACCTTCCAGAGCTGAAGAGTCAAGCTGAAAGTGGAACGGCCCCTGTTCATCACACCCACGCAGCTGGGTAGAGTCTGCTCCATACCTTCACCATTCTCCTAACAGAACTCTTTAACCCCTCCCATCTCATTACAGTAATATATTTATGATATCACCCTCAAATTTCCTGCCCTTAACAACCCCAGAAGGCTGGGAGGGAATGAAGCATTTTTGGAAAGTATTTAATGCTACTTCAAGAGGGCAGGAGGCGGTCGGAAAATAGATGGGTGCAGGAACCTCGGGCTGACGGGGCTCTCTGCAGGACAGCTGAGGAAAAGGAACACACCTAGCGAGAGGTGTGTGTTCACATTTCCTGCCTGGGGCTGCAGCCCAGCTCTAGTGCCTGCTGCTGCACTCTCTTGCTTGGACAGTGAAAGAGGGCTGCTGTTTTGTGCCTGCTACTCTGCTCTATCCTCTGGACTCCCTGCTCTGCTGCAGGGTTTGAAAGGCAGCCTGGGCACTGTGAAGAGCACTCAGCCCATCTATTCATGCAAATGTGCACAGGAGGACCTTATTTAACACAGAGCTGAAGTGTCCCAGATCTAGGGAGGGAAGGTGAAGGTCCCCACAGCTGGGTGGGTGTTTCTGGGTTTCTGATCTCCTGTCAGCAGCTACCAGGGCAGGTGCTCCAAGATGTGCTGCAGCAGCCTGAGCTATTACACACTCAGGATTGAGTGTGCACTCTAGGTTTTCCTGTACACACATTTTCAAAAGCTTTTTAATTCTTAGTGCCCCAACGCTGACTTAGAGGGAGGAGTCTGGATGGAACAGAGGGGAGTGTGGTGACAAGGCTGTGTAAAGCTGGATGTTTCAACTCAAGCTCCCAGGCAGTGGAGAGCAGCTGTGGTGTCAGCCAAGGGATTTTCCTGAACTTGCTCTTTTTCTCTCTGTAGGTGTTCATCTCGGTGGGGCCACACTGACCATGCTCAGGAGCTTCTGTCTCCAGCTCATGTCCTTGATTTGGATCCTCTTGGCCCATCACCAGCTTGTGCAAGGTGAGTCTTTGTAGACATGGGTCCTTCTCATTCATATCCATTTTTTCCAAACCTATCCTTGGTATTGCTGAAGTCTCCTCAACTTTCCATGCAAAATTGAGATGGAAAAAGCAGAAAATGCTGCCTGGTTGTTAAATCACCTGGGGTGTGACACTGGAGGCACCTTAGAAACTCTTGCCCACAGGGGTAGCAGTGCCTGAGCAGACTGACAGAGACATCCCTGCTGCTCTCCCTCTTTGGTTTGGGAACCCATTCACCCTATGAGCTTGCTCAGGGGAAAGAAGGTCCCAAAAGTGAACAGCTAACCCTGGATCCAGTGAGACAAAATCCTTTACCAAAGATTAGTTTGCTCTATCCCTGCTCTGGATAGGCAATGAATTTCCAAAGCCATGTGCCGGGAGAGATGGTTACAAATAGGAAAGGTGACAATACCCAGGCTTGGGGCTGAGCAGTCCCAGGATGCTGCTCCAGCTCCATAGTGACTTGTTTTAGGAGGCTCTGACCCTGTGCAGTGGGACCTGCTGCCTCACTGCAGCAAAATTTCATGCACAGGGGACTTCTTCCCCTGCTCATTTTCCCAGGCAGCACAAAATGCTGCTTGGGAAAGCCTGAGCAGATCTTGAGGCATGGGGGCTTTAATCTGTTTCAGTCCAAGTGGAGGGGCTCAGGTAAGGACATTCACCTCCTGGGCCCGGCCTGCACAAGATTTGCACAAGACTTCTGAGGAAACCCCCTGCTTCTTGACATCTGCTCTAGTTCTGCTGCTCATGGAGCCAGAGTGAGCCAGCTCCTCTGTGGAGCTAAGAGCAAGTGATGGGGAAGAGGGGAAGGTGGAGATGAAAGGGAACACCTGGCACAAAGGAGAGAATGAGAAGTGGCACAGTGAGGCCATAGCTCAGTTACAGCTTCTGTGGCTTTTAAATAAATAAACAGAACTGGATACCTGGCCCCATGTGATGCCAAGTCCCGCTTCCCTGGCTGGAAGGGGAGTGCTGGCAGCCGGGTCCCAGAAGAGGGCAGGAGCCCCTGTCAGACTGCTCTGTGCCAATAGCTGTCCTTGGAGACAGTGACATCCTGGGAGGTAAAGAAGATCCATTCTTTCCATTTCCATCCTTGGCCCTTTTGTGCCCCTTGCAGTACTTGGCCCTGAGCTTTCCCACCACACTTACTGCAAGACTGTGTGACTGAGGTCCCAGATAGGTCAGTCCCTCTTACACAGGTTGTCTTAGTGCACAGGCAAGCTCAGCTCTTGGCCAGGAGGACCCAAAATCTGAGGGAGGCAGCAGAGAAAAGGTGGGGAAGATGACCAGAGACTGGGTAGTTTTGAAGCAGAGCCCCATTTCTCAATAAAGACAGTGTTATTGACAGTGGACTGTGAAATCTTCATTTCTTGTGTGAATCCAGTGAGTGAAAGGAAGGTGCCACACCTTACAGTTCTGGGGAGAGGTAGGCTGAGCACTTAAGGAAACACCCAGGACCATGGGTAGATCTGGAATAATCTATAGTCTCTGTTTAACCCAAGCCCACACGTCTCTTGCCTTGCAGGGGATGACTGCAGCGAGCGCTGCAATCTCGCCCACGGCTGCTGTGACCAGGATGGGAAGTGCAGGTATGGCTTGCCTGGCTCTCTGCTGCTCCTGTGACTGGTCTCCTTGACACCATGTCCCTGGTGTCTACACCCCTGCCCAGAGCTGAAGCACCTTCTCCTTCATTCACCCACACCTGGAACCAATGACTCTGCTCCCTTCTTACCTGACACACTGCAGTGAGAGATCCCTCTAGCCTTTGCTCCAGTGCTTCCCTGCCCACCATCACACACTGAGCACTGTTATTCTGCTGAGCCCTTTCTGTCTAGAAGGAAGCCTAGGACAGCCTGGCCATGCCTGGGTGATGGGAAGCAGCCTTTAGGCTCAGATACGATGAGGGAAAGTCATCAGGCAGCAGGGCAGGCATCAGGGTTGGCCAGCTTGCTTGGCCCCCTCACTGACTGAGATGGAGGTGCTCTCCCTGGGGCATGGAAGAGAAGGGCTTCCAGCCATGCATATAACTGAGGGCTTCAGGGGTCCCCTCTCAGAAGTCTGAGCTGGGGTGGGGATCTCTGGATGTTTTTCATAAAGGGTTTACCAGCAAGCTGTGAGCTACAGCAGCAGAAGTGATACTTGGCATCCCAGCTCCAGCTGGTGCCCACATCCTGCAGGGTCAAAGCTCAGAGCCTGACCCTGCACTTCAGCCTGGGAAGCACCCATATAAGTGCTCTGGGCTGCCACAGACAGCCCACTGTTGTCCCACTGTAGGGCCATCTGCAGCCCCTGCTCTGTAAGGCAGCACCTGGAGGCAAAGGCTGGCTTTGGGCTGGCTGGGACACCTGTGGCTGCAAGGGCACAGACTGCCCAATGCCACCCTGTTCTTCTCACCAGGGCATGCTCAGTCCCCTTTGACATGACAGCCCCTGGTGTCACACCACAGCTGGGCCACTTGTTCTTGCTGACTGCCACATTGGTTTGCAGCTGCAGAGCTCCTGCCTGAGCCCTTTCAGCAGCTGTGGCTGCCTGGGGGAGCAGGGTGCTGCAAAGCCCAGTGAGAAAGGCCACATGTCACCATGTGGCAGGTGTCCCAGCTGCAGACCTTTCCACACGTGAGTTGCTGCTGCTGATTTCAATCCTCCAGAGAATTTGCTGAGCCTTGTGGCTTGGCAGTACCTCAAAATCACCTCAAACTCAAGGGAGACTTAGCTGCTTACGTGGCCCCCTTCCTGAAAATTTTTAGGTTGGCCAGTTCCCTTTTGGAGAAGTGGAAGAGTTGATAACAGCTGCTCCTTGCAGGTACTGGGGATAGGTGTATCCACATCCCTCTGCTCAGGGCTGTCCAGGTATGCATGTATTTCCCCAGACTATACCAGGCACATGGCATCACCTCCAGTCCCAGAGAAAAGCCTCTAATTAATATATGTGTGTATGTGTATATATATGTGTATATATATGTGTATATATATATATATATATATATATATATATACACAATTTTTTGACCATTTTTCTCACTCCTTATCTTTCGGAACAGCCTACAGGTGACAACAGCCAACCCAGGTTTGAAAGTGCAGCTGTGGGCCAGCCCAAAAAAACTGCAGTCACCACACTTTGTGCTGAAATGAGCCCCAGCCATGAAAATGAACCCCCTTCCTTACTCTAGAAACTGTGTTGTTTTTGTTGGGTTTCATTTTGTGCTGGTTTGAGTATATCTTTTGTTGTGGCTTGGTGCCACCTACTCTCAGCTCTCATCTTGTTATCACTTGCTTTCTGCCTTGGAGCTGGCAGGTCTGAGGGATGCCTGCCACGGGAGCCATGCAGCCTGGCTTCACTTAGGCATTGCCACTGCCCTGCTCTTCTGGGACCAGAAGGCTCCTTGTGTGCTGCAGGTTCTGCCATTGTGCTGCCCCTGTGAGCTGGCTGAGGAGTCTGTTCTGTGCACCAGCCACAGCAAGCAAGGTTTCACTGCTGGCTTCCAGTGCACTCCAGACAAGAAATGATACACATTATAATGCAGAGGAGCAGTGAGACACACACACCTCAGCAGCCTCTTGCCCCTTTCCCTCAGGAAGCTCAGAGTTAGGGATGGGCTTCTCTCTGCCTCTCAGAGTGGCTGCCTGCTGTGGGAGGCACAGGAATTCCTGAGCAGGGGTGTATACAGAGGGGCTGGAGGAGAGCAGAGGGATGTGGGCAGTGAAAGTGAAGCTGCTGAGCTCTGCTGCTGCTCCACTCACCCTCCCTGGCTGCAGGGGGTGTCTGCTCCTGCTCTGCTTGCTTCCTTGGGCAGACGGGACGCCAGTCCTTACCTCTGGATGAGGGAGCTAGGAGGTCCGTGGGGCCTTTGGGAGGGTTTCTGAACACTGCTGTGCCTGTAGGAGCCCTGCACAGCACACAGACAGCTTTTGTGCAGCCTCTGCTTGGATCTGATTTGATGATATGATTTGATTTGATTTGATTTGATTTGATTTGATTTGATTATGGTGCTTTCCCTGTCCTCGTGCAGGTGTGATCCAGGCTGGGAGGGGGAGTACTGCGAGGAGTGCGTGCGCATGCCGGGCTGTCTTCACGGGACATGCCACCAGCCTTGGCAGTGCATCTGTCACTCTGGCTGGGCTGGCAAGTTCTGTGACAAAGGTGAGTTGTGGGCTCGACATCCCTGCCTCTGGTGCCCAGCCATGGATATGCCTCTGGTGCCACACGCTCATGGATATGTCAGCCAGCATAGCCAGAAGCCACCTGGGTGATGCCGTTTTGGCTGCCTGGGAGATGGGATTTTGCCTGGCAGCCACAGCTGGGACCATTCCCTTCCTGCAACAGAGATCAGACTGCTGACACTTGTTCCCTGGCTGTATGGCAAGAGCTGGCATGGCACTGGCCAGCCTCAGGAAATGGAACAGATGAACTCATTGCATTTCCCATGCTGCATCAGGACTCCAAGCAGCATCCCCTGCTTTTCCCAAGGCTTCCTGCCTTCAGCACGTGGCTGGGGGACTCCCCTTCTCCAGCCCCAGGGACCTATCTCTACCAGGGGGTCTCCACTGGCCAGACAGTTGGCTTGCACTGTATCTTCACAACTACACAGACACTGCACTTCTGTTGCTGCATGTGCCTGTTGGAGGGGAGAAGAGAGAAGCTCCTGCCATTTCTCCATCCCCAGTGGGTTTGGTGGGTTGTGTTTGCACTGAGTGGCCACATCAACCCTCTTTTCTCCCTAATTCACACCATTTTTTTTCCCCTCAGACATACACATCTGTGAACACCAGTCCCCCTGCCAGAACGGGGCACAGTGCATCTACGATCGAGATGGGGAGTATTCCTGCCTGTGTCCAGAAGGTTTCCATGGGAAGGACTGTGAGATGAAGACAGGGCCATGTGAGAAGGCAGGGTGAGACACTGCAGTGAGATTACAGACACCATTAACTTTGGGTCACACACTGCCTAGTGGAGGCCCAGCTTGGCTTGTTACCTGTGAATTTCTGTACAGTAATGGAGTTAAGCCAACCTTTGGCTTTGGTTTAGCAGCATGCAGTGCATGCACCAGGGAAAGGGCTTTGTTGCAATCTGAACAGATTCCTGTCCCTGCTGTAGGAGGACAGGAATCTGTTCATCATGCCTGGGACATCTTATCTCCCAGGCAGCCTAACTGCTGTAGGCATGGTGAGCTGACATCCATGATGCCTTTGGGGAGCATCAGGAGGGCATGTTTCCTCTTCAGGTCGTTTGGCTGAAGACCTTCCCTAGTGGGTGGTGGGCCTGTGCACAGCCACAGCCTTTGAGGAGTGAGGCCTCTCACTCAAGGAGACAGAAACTCCCACCCAGTCTTCTCCTAGAGATAGCTGCCCCCATAGAGAGAGCTGGACACACTGACCGTGCAAGCAGCTCTGCATGTCTACCTCCCTGGGTGGGGGAAGCTGCTTGGTCTCCAGGGCCATGACCTATCCTTGCTCTCTCCACACAGGTCTCCATGCAAGAATGGTGGGCAATGCCAAGACGAAAATGGCTTTGCCAGTAACTTCACCTGCCGGTGTCTGGCTGGCTTTGTGGGGGCTCTCTGTGAGCACGACGTGGACGACTGCCTGATGCGCCCCTGTGCCAACGGGGCCACCTGCCACGACGGCGTCAACCGCTTCTCCTGCCAGTGCCAGGTGGGCTTTGAGGGGCGTTTCTGCACCATCAACATCAACGACTGCGCCAGCCAGCCCTGCAAAAATGGGGCAAAGTGCTATGACCGCATCAATGACTATGACTGCTTGTGTCCTGACCGTTTCACTGGCAAGACCTGTGAGATCTCCGTCCCTGAGCCCACCTGGTCTCCTCCCTACCACCCTGCCAACCATGAGAATGCTGGAGGAGTGAAAAGCACCACTAGTGAGACGCCGGGGGTGACGGAGCCAGAGCCCATCAGGACTGTGGTCACAGGGCGGCGTGTGGCCAACCACAGTGAGAAGGAGCCGGGGGGAGGGTTGTTGAAAATCTCTGTGAAGGAGGTAGTGACCCAAAGGGACTCAGGGCTGAGTGAAGCCCAGCTGGTGACAGTGCTGGTGTTTGGGGTGCTGACAGCAGTGCTGGTCCTCATCACTGTCCTGCTCATGCTGAGGAACTGGCAGAGAGGCCGTCAAAGGTCGAACTGGTGCCAAAGCCCTTCTCAGGCTGCAAGAAAGCTCCAAGACCAGGAGTGTCAGGTGGGCATGCTCAACACCATCTTGATTGAGCCAAGGAAGACCACAGAGCTGTGAGCTGCGAGGACTCTGAACCAGGCCCTGGCAGGTCATCGTGCTGGCAAACCCCTTGAACTGCGCCCTGTGGAGCTACACTGGCACCCACTGGGCAGCGGGGAAGCACTACCAGGGCAGCAAACACATCAACAAAACCCTGGGTGTTGAGCACTGGTGTGATGGCCCTGCCCGGGTCTGAGCTGTCTCCTGCCTGGCTGGCTCAGCTAGTACTCATGGCATTTGAAGGCAGGGCCGTGTTGGGCCAGCCCTGCAGGGGAGCAGAGGTGCACTGCCTGCAGCAGCCTGTGCCACACAGGCATTGCTATCATCTGATCCAGCACTCAGAAACAGGACAGGTAGTGCTGAGCAGGGCACAGCCCTCCTGCAAGCCCAAATACTGCCAGACTCTTTGTAACTCCTCTCTGTGACTACGGGAAGGGGATTTATCCTCATTTCTGCTGGTGTTGGGATGCTTCTTCTGGGGCCTTTAATACAGTTGTGGCTGCATGGGTCTCCCTGCCACAGTACTGTGTGGCTGTTTCCTGGCTGTTTCTGGAGGCTGTCATTTCAGATGCCATGTCCCTAGGGAGTGAGCAAACACCCTTGCTCCCTGGCCTTGTGGTTCTGTGAGCCAGTTCAAAGAGACTTCAAAAATCATTGCAGGTCTCATGCCCTTCTTCTGCCCTGGCTGATGCACCCTCCTCTTGCTGTCAGACTTTGGGGTTACAAACATGTTCCATACTTTCCTCCTGATAATCCAGGAGTCTCTCTGACTCACTTACTAAGCCGTCCTTTCTGGTCTGGCCACAAATGACCAAGATCCTTTGCCTCTGCAGTGTGCACTTCTGCCTCACTATTTGCTCTCCTCTGGTCCTTCTCATATGTCCTCATAGGTGAAGCTGGAGATGGACTAGGCTGTGCTGTGGCTGGTTCAGGAGCAATACAGGATCCAGGTGCTCCTTTCCTCTCCCATTCCCTCTCAGGCAGGCAGCTGGCTCTAACCTCAGATCAGTCACTGCAGCGTTCCTCAATACAACAAGGGCTGAACTCCCCACTGTGGATGTGAGCCTGGGATGAACACAGGAAGCAGACACAAGACTGCCTTCTCCACCATTGCTAAAGCATGGCTGAGAGGCAGCAGATGGTCAGGTCACTTAGTCTATGTACCTGTTCCTGCCTGTGCTGGTCTGGTGTGCAGCATCAGGACCTGAATCTCTCTCCCAGGACCAGGGATTTCTGTGCCTCCTCATGGGCATAGGTGGCTAAGCAGTGGGGCAAAACTCCCCACAACCCAAACCCTACTACTGGCTTGTAGGGTTGCAGAGCTGGGTCCAAGGTGGTGTGAAGGCCAGGAGTGAGACCTGGGAGAGGGGACTGGGGCTTCATCAGAAAGATTATTTTTTTAATACATGGATGGATTATGTACCTTTATCAAATAAAACAAGTACAAGCTCAGAAACAGTGTATCAGAGAATCATAAAACAATTTAGGATGGAAGGGACCTCTGAACACCAACCTCCTGCTCTCAGCACATCCAAGTAGATCAGGTTGCTCAGCAGCTTGCTGAGTATCTCCATCACTTCCCTCAAGAATGCAAACCCAGGCTGTGGCACATGAGTTGTCCTGCCTTATTCTCCATCTGCAGGGATGGGAATGGCTCCTACAGCTTCAGGGAACGGAATGGCACCTACCCCTGGACAGCATAGCAGAGGTGTGGGCTAGGCATTTCCCTAAGAGTGTTGGGAAGTAGGAGTCCCAGGTGCCTATGGCAAAAGCAAGATCCTAAAACTGAAAGCAGCTGTGGGTTTTGTGCAGCTGGGAGCAGGGCAGGAGGTATAGAGAATTTCCCTTGAGGGAGTGGTCTTCAAATGAACTAGCCTTGGAGGCCTTTAATGCAATTGCATTCTAGCCCCTCCAGGGAAAGGCCTTCTCCACTGAAAACCAGTGAAAAAGTAGCAAAGTCCCTGGGTGCAACCTTCTGGGCTTGGAAAAGCCTTCTGGGAATAGTAGAGGTAGGTAGGGCTGTCTTCAAGTAGAGAGGGGACCACTCTTGTATCTCATAAGGAAATTAGTGTCTGGTGAGGAAAAGGGCCAAGGACCTGAATCAACAGCTTCACAAGGATATTTCCACTTTATTTTACATTGCATATGTCAGACTAAGTACCAAACTAGGAGTTACTAATTCTTCAGTGAGTAGAAAATCCCTCTGTAATCTCAAAGGGAAGCCTTGGAGGGGAGCAGGATCCCACCAACCAGGCTTGCATAACTCTGAACAGCAGGTCACATGTTCCCTATCAAAGGAAAGGCCACAGTGCCACGCTCCTGTCCCTGAGGACACACAGCTGCTGCCTGCAGGCAGGAATAAGCCGCTCCCTCACCTCAGCAGCTCCTGGCCCTGCAGGGACAGGGCTGGTGTCTGAGGTGTGAGGAATGCCAGGCACCCAGCTGGAAGGGCTGCCTGGGCTGAGCCCAGGAGGGAGATCACTGCTGCCTGCTGTGCAGGAGCTGCTGGAACAAGGAGCCATCTTTCTGGCTGAGGCGGGCCGGTGAGTCCAGCTCTGCCACTCTCCCAGCCTGCATCACCAGCACGCGGTCCGAGTCCAGGATGGTGTTCAGCCTGTGGACAACAAATGCCAGGACACGCGCTGTTGGACCTGAGGAGAAGCTCTGGATACTGCTTCCTCTGCTGGGAAGGGTGGCCCAAGACATGGCCAGCATCAGGAGCTGTGCAGGATCTCCCTCTGCACTCAAGGCCACAGTGCAGCTCCCCAGAGAGCCTCTGCTCCCTGCTGAAGTGCAGCACCTCTTAGGAGAGCAATGGGATGCCTTCCAGCTGCTGGGCATGGCAGGGCACCAGGAGCACAGAGGGAAGTTCTGTGGGGGGAAGCTCAGGGCATGCCTGATTCTGGGGTTGCACAAAATGTCTCCATCCCCGCAGGAGTTAGTGAGTTGCTTTATTTGCCCCAACGTTTCCTCACCTGCCCCCTCCCAAGGGCAGCAGAAATTGTGCATCAGCTGTTATTCCCCTGCAGTCTAGCATCTTTGCTTATGATACCACCACCACTGGATTTGTACTTGCCAGACAGCCAAGCACAGGACCCACTGCACACATATGTGCCCAGGTCTGCCCAGACTGCCAGCAGAACAGCAGGCTCTGGCTCTGGATAGGGAAGACAGGACAGCAGGAATGTTTTTGCACATCCATGCACCATTCAGTGTGAAACTACAGCCCTGTGAAGCTGCAAATCACAAGGAAGACACTACACAGGATTTGAGCAGGTAAAAGGCATTATGGAGTTCAAGACTCTGGTTACACCTTCATCTCCAAGAGAGTGCAGACTGCAGCACTGGAAATGACTTGGAGGGGAAAAAGACAAGTACAGAGTCACCTCCCATCCTGGATTTTACCCAAAGCTGAATGGCATGGAAAACCATGCATACAAATCAACCCCATCATCACCTCTCCTTACTGCTCTCCCCCATTGCTCTTCACTCCAGTGGAAAAGGGGCTGGGGCCATCTTCATCTCAGTCTTGCTGCTTTGCCTTCTGCCACTCCTTCCTCTGCTGTTACTCCTCTTTAATTACTCCCCCATCAAAGGTGGCCTCCCCACACCCAACCCAAACATACACCTCAGCCCACAGTGCCCTTGCACTTCTACTCTATTTATGCCTAACATCCCTAGTGTAGGAACCACATTCCCTTCACACCCCTCCTGCCTCCCTCCTACACAATGTATTTAACAAGACCCACTTGATTCACTTGCCAGGCCCAGCCCACCCAGCCTGTCATCCATCACTCCCACTCCTGTGCAGCAGGACACCAGCCTCTGCCACCTGCTCATTTGATTTTTATTTTTGTGGTAACCTCTGTGCTTTGAAAACACCCTCCATACAATTGCATAACCCTCCTCCAAACGCTCCTCCACTTGGCAAGAGTAAGAGCAGAGAACACCACCTAATGCTGATCCATCCCTTCTCTGCACTATTCATGTTCTGCCCTCCTCCCTCTGGCTGCAACCATGCACTGATTCTACTCCTAATCTCTCTGATGGGAGGCAATAATCACTGCTGTCCTGTCCTGCCTGGGCAGTGTCTATCTCGCTGGCATGAGGTGCAGGCTGGAACTAAACCTCAAAGGACAGAACCATCCAGGAGCTGGCTGCAGCCCTCTGCTGCTGGCTGTCCTGCACTGCCCTCTACTGAGCCAGGGACACCTGCTCCTCCCCTGTCTCTACATTGCCCCTTTCCATAGGATAGTTCTCCATTACTCCTCGCCCCTAATGTGGCAGAACCATAAGGAACAATTCACCTGCCCTACCAGCAGGCAGTGCCCAGGAAGAGAAATCTGTGATATGATGCTGCATTTTGCCTTTTGCTGACACCAACTTCTGGGTACAACATTTTCCTCTTTTCACATCCAGTTGTTCCAGCACCCAGCAGAAAAGGCAAAAGGCAAGGTCAAGCTTTGGCACATCAAAAACTTTATCACAGAGACCTCCATGCTCAGCTTGAGGCCCAGGCATGGAGTGTGCAGGCACCTCTCCCTGAGAGTGGCAGGATGATTTAGGCACAGAGTATCTTCCATACCTGTGAGCAATTGTCAGAACAGTTTTGTCGGCGAAGCGCTGGCGGATGGTCTGCTGCAGCAGCTGGTCTGTCTGCTGATCCACGCTGGCTGTGGCCTCATCGATGCACAGCACCTGCCAGGGACACGGAGTGAAGGCAGCTCCCACAGCAGAGACCCCCCTCCCTGGCTAGAGACAGGCTGAGAAGTTAGCACGGGATATCTGTCCCCATTACACCTCCAACTGTGCACACTCCTCTGCTGTCCCCAGGCAGCCACCAGCAGGTCACCCTCCCCCTTGCTGCGACGGGGGCAGGGCACTCACCTTGGCCTGTGTCAGGAGGGCTCTGGCCAGACACACCAGCTGCCTCTGTCCCACAGACAGACTCCTTCCCCTCTCTCCCAGCTCGCTGTCCAGTCCACCTGCAGGGAACAAGATCAGCAGTCACCTGCATCACCTACACAGGGCCCCAGACAGCTCCACCAGTCCAAGGTTTTCCCAGTGGCACACAAAATCCCAATTCTGCGCGGGCCCAGGCCTTAGGAACTGGAGCCTTTACACTTAGACACGAGCAACATCTGGCACAGTTCCCTCAGAACTAAGGCCTGGCTTATGTCTCAGCTACTCCCCTAACACCCACTGAGGCCTGGTCTCACCAGCAAACTTCTGCCACCCAATCCATCACCTGCCAGTCCATTTGCCTCCAAATGTCAGGTAATGCCACCGGGTCCCACAGACCTGTTCCTACACTGGTTCTAACCTTGCCTAAGCCATTCCCTACTGCATCCACCTCAGCTCCCTGCCTGAGCTAAGCCCTTCCCTCCTCTTGCAGAACCAGCACTCATCAGCTGCTTCTCACTGGTTTCCAGCTCACCCATCTGAGTAACAGCATCCCACAGGTGGCACTGCTCCAGCACCTCCTGGAGCTCAGCATCCGTCCGCTTTCCCTGGGGATCCAGGTTTTCTCTGATTGAGCCACTGAACAAAAATGGATCCTGAGGGATGATGGCCAGCCTGGATCTGCAAGCAAACAAAAGCCAAGGGCCCATGGGATGGGTTGTGCAAAAAAGCAAAGGTCTGCTACTTCTTTTTTCATGGGGGGTCTTAGAGCAATGTTGTGATGGCCCCGACGAGGGGAGAGAATGATGTATCTGACTTTATTGATATTAGAAGGTTAATTTATCTGCCAAGCACTCAACTTTGCACACAACTGCACACACTATACTGAATGTCATGACTGTCACCCGACAGTACCAACACACACACACACAGACACACACACACTCTCTTGGCTCTGATAGGCCAAGGAAACAAAACACCATGACTTTGGGTAAATAATCTCCATGTTGTATTCTACTTTTGCACAAACACAGGCACAGCAAATGAGATAAGAATGTTCTGGGGAAGAATTGTGCCTTGCTTTTCTTTGTGAAGAGAAATGTGGCTACAGTGTCTTAGTTTGCTACGATTCTTAGAGGCACAGAGACATGGGTCACATATTCAGCCTGGTTTCCTTAGCACAACTGTTGAGAAACAACAGAGAGGCTCATAAAAAGCTGCCACAATCAGAAAAGAGGATGCCACAACAGTGAGTCCTTTGCTCCTCACTCTTTAGTTTGGCATCCAGCCACTGACAGCTACCCTTCACTCTGCTCAGCCATACCTCAGCTCCTCCAAGCCCACCAGCTGGCTGTCAACACCATCGAGGAGAATCTGGCCTGATTTCATCTCCACCATACGGAAAAGGGCCAAGAAAAGGGTGGATTTCCCAGAGCCTGTGCGACCCACAATGCCCAGCTTCTCTCCAGGGTAAACAGTGAAGCTCACACCATCAAGTGCATTAGGCAAGCCTGGTCTGTACACCAGGACTACCTGCTGGAACTCCACAAGCCCCTTGCTTGGCCAGTCAGCAGAAACCTAAGAGGGATACACAGGTGAGAAAGAGTATGATAACAATTGATTGTCATCTTCAGCATCACTTCCCCACAGTCCAAGCCCCACCCTTCCCTTTAGATGGTTGCTTGGCTTCTGAGAAGAACCAACACACAGCCCAGTCCCACCTCCAGCCCACTCCTAGGCTTGTTCTTCCATCACAGCTTGTATCTAGCACCCATTCTGCTTCCCTACTCCTTCCCCTCACTCCCACCTTCACCAGTTCCTGTCAGAGATTCAGCCTCCCCAGGAGATACACTCATAAATGATGAGTGATCAAGGTGGTTTCTGTGGTGAGGGCCCTCCACCCATTCACTGGAACCCTGTGACCTCCCTGCAGGGCAAATGCAGGGCAAAGAGCCAGAAGATGGGCCACTACTTGAGAACACATTTGAGCTTTTACCTGGACCAATTTATCCTGAGGCTCCATGGGGATGTCTGTGGTGTACTCCTCTGTCCGCTCCACACTCACCATCATCATCTCTGTGTGAGTGAAACTGTCAATGAGGCCTGAGAGCAGGTGTGTGACAGACAGGGCATATGACAGTGCCAGGCCCACAAGTCCTGTGAGGACAAAAGCATAAGCAAGAATGTTAGTGGCAGGGAAGGAGCTGACATCTTGCTGGGCAGACAAAAAGAAAAACCAAAGGAAGAGCCAGGACTCTGATGTCTGGAGTCACACTTGAGGCTGGGGACACAGCAGCAGAGACAGGAACTGAAGCACTACACTGTGGGTGACTTGCTAGTGCCAGGAAGCAGGAGCTCTGGATCTTACCCCAGTGTAGGAAAATGTGTAGCTCTGGGCTGGGAGAGGAGAAACCCCTTGGGCACAGCCTAGGAGAGGACATAGATCAGTCCCTGCCAGCCTACCTGGATTTCCCAGCTGCTTCTGGTGCTGGATGATGGAAATCCCTGCTATAGCAGTAACCACAGCAACCCCAATCATCTGCAAGCGGATGTCCAGCCACTCCATCACTGTTTTGCTGGCAAAGAGACAGCGCTGGTTCTGCTCCAGATGCAGCTGATTCTCCAGCTCAAACCTGTCAGGCACACAACAGAGGTTTGTATCACTCAAATTCCAGCCACCCTATAACCAGCCCCACAAGAGGAAGCCCTTGGCCTATAAAGCCAAAGCTCTGAGCTCTGTCTCTCTGGGTGCTTGTGCTCCCTGCTCACCTCTTTGTTGCCCGCATGGCTCTGATGGTGCTCAGTCCCGAGAGGGTCTCAGAGAAGTGTGTGTAAATGGGAGACAGGGTGATGCTGTGCAGGCGCTTCAGCTCCCGCGATGTGAATCGGTAATAGCGCTGGACGAAGAAGTAGACTACAGCCAGAGGGAGCAAGACCAGACCAATCCAAGGGAGGCCATAGGTCATTATCACCAGCATGCCCAAGAGCCCATAGATGTTGGCTAGGAAGATGTTGAGGATGAATGGCAGGCTGTCATCCACACAGTACAGGTCTGAGGAGAAGCGGTTCAGGATGCGGCCTGTTGGAGTGCTGTCAAAGAAGGTGACTGTGGCCTGGCAGTAAGGGAACCAGACAGTAAGAGCCAGTCAGGTGCCGTGAAACCCAACCACAGAACAGTGTGCAGGAGAGCAGCACCAAGGGGAGCACATAAGGCCACAAGGAGGTGGCCACCACAACCCACTTCCTTACCTCAGCCTCCAAAGCCAGCATCCACTAGCAGCCAAACAACTCACATACTGTTTGCATGGAAAAAGGAAGCACTCCTTCTGTATCGAATGGCTGACAGCTACTGAGAAAGCAGGCACTCAGACACCAGGATGGCCCCACAGCAGCAAGGCAAATCTAGCCTCTAACCTGAACTTCCAATCTCCTAATCCTAATTCTAGCCTGAGGACCCAAGGAAGCCAAAAACATAAAGTTAACTGACAGATGCCAGCATCAGCCCCAGATGTTGCTTAATAACTCCTTCCAATCTCATCTAAACCTGAACTCACCATCCTGCAAAAGCTACTTTGACTTGACTGGCTATACATCTAAGGCTAATGAGTGAACAGATGCAGGTGGGAGCTGTAAATCATCCTTCCGTGGAATTAACAGGATACATTTTGAACCTCACTCATTGGCCCCTTGTGCTGGCTGTGGTGCAGCCCTTTGGAATACAGTCCTCCCAGCCAATACTAACAGAAACCTTAATCTATCTCCCACACCCATACTCCCAGCTATGAGAAGAATGGCAGCTTGCAGGAGCCTCAGCCACCTCTGGACTTTGCGCCCATTACCTTTAGAACCCTTTGGAGCAGGCGGTTGTGGATGACAGAGGCAGCCCGGAGAGCACCATAAGCAAAGAGGAACGCCCGAATAATGGTGAACAGGGAATTGGCCCCTGCAATGCTCCCATAAACTATCAGGTAGAAATTCACATCCACTGAGCCATTGGGAGGGGCTGGGGTCTTGTCCAGATCTTGAATGGGGGAACTGGAAAAAAGGAGGAAGATAATGAATCTGCCAACATCCTCCTAACAGTAAACTCACAGACAGGGCATGAGAACCCCAGAGCATATCCAGGGGAAATCAGGATACTTTAGCCTGATACTCCTGTTACACCCCTTTGGCATGTAATCAAATACTCTGATTACTATGCAGCTAGGGGTCTTCCATCAGCCCCAGACAGAAGCCTTCCTGGTACATTATCAGGTCAGGGATTTTGATTCTGTTTGTCAAGGCAGCCACACGCACCCCCTGAAGTGAAGTGGTCAGTTTATCCATCCCTGCTCTCCAGGATCTTCACCCGAAATGCACTTAAGGACATCTCCTGCTCCCTCTGGCACCTCTGGACCATATTTACTTACACAAGCCCAGCAGTGGAGAAGAGAAGCAGCTCTGGGGAAGGCAGGGAAGCTGAGCAGGCCATCAGAGAGGTATTTGCTGTCTGGGATATGCTGGAGATCCAGTATGACAGCCACCAATCCGAGATATTTCTGGATGCTACAGAGAAAGACAGACTATGTAAAGAGAAATTCTGCTTCTGAATCAGCAAATATGAAGCTGACAAGCTGCAGGGGAAGCTGCTGGACAACTTTTGCATAGTCTCACTGCCCTGTACAGTCCTTCCCCTGTCAGTAGCAGAGCAGGAGCAAGTGAACAGCCTTGAGGGCAGCAGCGACACAGCACTGCTACAGAGGTGAGTGTTAAAGCCCTGGCATCCTTCCTTCTGGACACCATGCAGCCAGGCAATGAAACAAGAGGACAGGAGTGTCTAAAGAGAGCCGTGCTGCTGGGTCACTGCCTCACCTTGCATCAGGAACAGTGAGAAGAGGATTGATATTGCTAAGCAGCTGCCCATTGCCATCCAATAGGCCTTGTACACCTGAAAAGCCACTGCCCCTTCTTTCTTCTCTTCCTCCTTGTGGATGAGATTATGGTTTTGGGTTGGTTCTTCTGCCTCCGTCTTTATGGCCTCTTCCCGTCCCTGTTCATTAGGGGCTGTGGGTATAGATGCAAAAGCAAAGGTCAGTGCAGTGTTAAATTCTTCCTGCAGCTTCTCCTAAATGCGAACAGAGCAAGTCTAAACTATGAGGGACATTTTTTTCCCCTCCTCTCTCCTCTTCAAGACAGGTGCACCAACCCTGGCAGTTCTTCATCCAAAACTGGACTACAAGTGGAACAAGAGGTTCAAATACTGCTCCAGACCAACACCCAACGATATGTGGGCCTTCTGTCCTTCTGTGTATACACCACCCACATATCAGCACTGCCACAGCAGAACAAGATGATTGGAGTTCTGCTCTAAAGCCTTCAGGTACAGGTTCTGTCTGGAAGTTCAGCTGTGCTGCCCCAGCTATCCTTAAGCTCATCAGGAACAGACCTTTATCCTTATCCCTCTTGTCTGTATCCTTGAACTTGGGGAAGGCTTCAACAAGTGGCAGGATATCAGCTGGTGTGCCTGCGGAGAGAGACATGCAAATTCTTCAGCATCCATGAGGAGCAGGTGACAACTTTCCACCCTCCCACTGCCTCTTGCTCTGAAATGACCCAGTTTTGCTCCCTCATAATATTCCCTATGTTATCCAGCAACTGTACCTTTGAAGGCTCCGCTTCATTCAACCTGCTACTCTTTCTGCCTTATCAGCTCCCCACATCTAGGGCTGTCCTGTTTTATCTGTACATCTGCACATCCTCCTGCACTCCATCTTTGCACACACGCAGTGTTCTCAGTGTGCTCTTTTATCACTGGGTTCCCCACTACTCAATCCTAATCCCCTCAAGCCATTCCAAGACACAGGCACAAGTGAATGCCTGAGAAGACAGACAGTGTACCTGTCTTAACTATCCTGCCATTGTCCATCACCAACAAGGCATCGGCCTTCTCCAAAAACTCTGTCCTGTGAGTGCAAAGGACCCTGGTCTTATGTTTGAGAACTCCGAAAATGCATTTCCACATAATGTGTTTGGCTACATCTGCATCAACAGCAGCCAGGGGATCATCAAGGAGGTAAAGTTCTTTCTCCTGGGAGAGGGACAAAAGAAAAAAGGATACAGCTGTTGGCCCTGCTGGAGCAGGCAGTGCTGTACAGAAAAGTCCAAGTGTCTCTGTGTGGCAGCACCTTTAGGCTAGCACAATGTGCTTTAAAGACATGCTGCCAGAACTGTACAGCTGAGTGCTTCCAGACTCTTTATATTTGACTTGGCAGGATCTGCCACACAGTAATGCCCTTGTTATTTACCTGGTAAACAGCTCTGGCAAGGGCTATTCGAGCCTTCTGTCCCCCACTGAGTGTCACACCATTTTCACCCACCTCTGTCTGGTCACCTGATGGTAAAATCTGAAATATTCAAGAATATAATTTAGAAAGGAACAAGAAACTGCTGGGGACTCAAAACCAGGATACATGGGCCCCTCTCCAGTCTCTGGCAGTAATTTCTAAGGCTGACACCTTAACAACAATTAAACAATGCAACAATCTATACACTGGTTCTACAGACAACTGGCAAGGCTTATTTATGCAACACAAATCTCTTACACTGCAGAATAGGGTGCTCACATCTTAACTACCCATTGAGAGCAACTTCTGGTCCATGGTAATTGCCCACAGTAATTTTCTGTGAGAACAAGGACCGGGTCTGCATCAAAATTATGTCAGGGCCCTTCCAAACAGCATAGCAGTAAAAACTACGAATTTTCAGTACCTGGAAATAAGTCTCCTCTCAGTTTGGTAGCATAGGTGTATTTTACAAAATCTCAAATAAAAATCATGCCTTTACAGAGTATTCATAGCTCTGGCCAAAATAAACACGAGCTGCTTAAGCTTGGTATTTCTGAAAATCAGGCATTAGCTTATAAACTGGGAGAAGGCTGGATTCCTATATATACCATATGTACAGCCAGGTTTACTGGCTAATACAGTCATAAACCTCAAATTTAGAATATATGTCAGGAGCACTGACTTAGCCCCTCAAAACCCCAAAGAAGTTGCTTCTGATCTTCCCCCCAAAAAAACATCAGCTGCTGATAGGTTCTGCCTGAAAAACCCAACAGTCATCAGCTCTGCAACAACAACTCCTTTCCCCAGCATGAAGAGCTTTTGGCTCAGCAGCAGAACAAGCCACCCAAAGTGCTACAAGAGTGACTTCACACCTTAAGGAAGTATGGGCACGCTAGGAACGGTGTGGGCTTGGTAATCAGAGCAACACTGTGTGATGGGACATTGGAGCAGCAGTCTGAAACAATAAACACTGATCCCATGAGGCTCAGGATGGATGCAAAAGCCTGCCAAGAAGGCCCAGGCAGGTTTCCAGCCTAGGCACTCACATTTAGGTCCTCAGAGAGGGCACAGGCCTCCAGCACCTCCTCGAACAGCCTGGCATCATATTCCCGCCCAAAAAGGATGTTTTTGCGGACAGTGGTAAACTGTATCCAAGGCTCCTGGGTGGCCAGACCAAATCCTTGCTCCAGGTCACAAACATACACTCGTCCACCTTGTCTGCAAGCACAACAGAAATGGGTATAAAGGGCAACAAAGGAAAGCAGCTGGCAGATCAAAACTACCCACAAGTCGGGATAGCACTGGATAATTCCCACAAGGAGGGACCAGGCAGGGAAAACTCTTTAGGCTACTTACTTAATGAGCTCTCCAGTGATGGCTGCAAGCAGAGAGCTTTTGCCAGAGCCAACCTTCCCAACAACGCCCAGGAGCATTCCCTGCAAAGGGAAAGGAAAAGAAGCAAACTGATGTGCAAATGCAGGGTAGCTCATCCAGATTTCTTGAGCCACACATAGGTTGTAAGGAAGCTGATTGCTAGGACCATCTCATGTTCAGCAGTGCAGCTGGGTACAGATGTCAGACTCCTGATATGACAGGACACAGATTTGCAAGGAGTGTTAACTCTAGAGCCCTGCTCTGTTCCCTGTCCAGTTGTCTCCAGCAGCAATAGTAGAAAGCAGAGAGAACTAGTTAATCTCTTGTCTGTAAGGCATGGATGTTCTCTAGTGCCTTTCAGCCTTTCAGTGTCCTGTGCCTCTTGACCTAGAGAAGATTTTGATGCACAGCTCCTAGACTGAGGAAAACATGCCACCTCTGCTCCATTATTTCTAATTTCCAGTATTTTTTCTCGAATGTATTTTTCTCTATTACCTCCCATGTCCTTGCTCACCTTTCTCACTGACAGGTTCTCAATGTGCAGTTGCAGACTGCCTGTGGATGAGGGCTGCCTGGTGCTCTCCTCCTCAGCTGGCACCCATGAGAAGTCTGCACATTGTATCTCCACGGCAGTAGCAGTATCTGAAGGGCTATCTACAAGTGAAAACCCAAACAGCAAAGCATTGCTATGAGAAGACCAGAAAATTACAGGCACCTGGCATCACAAATATCATCAGCTTTGTTCCCAAATGCAGAGACCATGGATGAGGCACTGCATGATGCCCCTAACCCAACCACAGAATGAGACTCTTGCCTACTGACTTGTCCTTAAACTTACACATCCCTTCTTCCAACCCTTCTGTCTCCAGCTCACACCAGACACATGTGGCTGTCAGGGAGACACTGTAATGATACAACCTGGTTTTATTATTGCTGAAGGTAAAAGAATGGCAGGGAGCTGGCCAAAGGCAATGAAAGAAGGAAAGGGAGCTAATACGGATTAGGAGAGGGGCAGCCACTCAAGCCTTTCTGCCACGTGAAGCCATGTTTGTTGATGGCTTCAGTGTCAGAAGAGCTTTGGTCAGAGGACAGAGCTGCTTGTTCTACTGGGACATTAATGGCTCTGTTGGGACAAGCAGTGGCTTATGGTTGGTAAAGTGGAATGTTATAGCCTTGTCTCCTGCTTTCCACAGAAATTAAGAGAAGTGTATCCACTCTGCCTCTACCCAACTGAACATCCTGAATCACAGGGTGACAGCCAGCTGCCCTCCAGCACTGCCCCTGGGCCTTGCACCTCAGCTCTCTGCTCTGAGTGTCTGCTGATATCTCAGATTCCTAAACCGTTACCTAGGGCATAATAAGCTTCCAGGTCCTGGTCCATGAGTTCAAAGAATTGCTGGATTCGATCCAGGGAAACTTTGGCCTCCAAGATCCCATTCAGCACCCATGGGAAGCTGTTGAGGGGTAGAATAAGCATCCCAACAAGGGCCAATGCTGTGAACACCTGCATGGGTAAGCAAACAGCCATGAGCTGGAGCTAGCACCTCCCCTGTATCCTCCAAACAGCTTCACCAGTAAGAGCCTGAAGAGCTGTGGAAAGACATGGGCTGGGTTTATTTCCCAGAGAAGACGCCTCAGCATTGCAGTTCCAGCATAGACTGTGTTCTGCACAAGTTTGGAGCTCTCCCTAACACCGACTCACCTTTGTGGCAGTGAGCTGGTTACCCAACAGGACATAGGTGACAAAGATGGCAATGGAGATAACAACAGGGAGTGCTGCCCACAGGTACACGCACAAAGCATCCAGGTAACTGATGATCCGCAGCTTCTGCAGCTCTTTAGCCCGGCAGGATTTTATCCTGGCGCTGAAGTGCTGCTCCCAGGCGTAAAACTTGATCACCCGAATGCCACGCAGGAACTCTGTCATTAGCTGCAGGCAACCAGAAAAGAACATCAAGCAAACAGTGCCCAGCCAACCTGGGCTGTGCCTCTCTCCTGCTAAGGGTCAAGCTAGAGAAGTCAGGAACCATTTATTGCTAACAAAAGCATAAACCTAAGTGACAACTATTGGAAACTTTGTGCTCATCCATCCCACCAGCTTCTTTATCCACCCATGCTGTGCACAACCAAGGAAATGGCAAAATATTACACTACTTTCCAAGTGAAAGATAACACAGGTGAAAGGATGTGTGGAATTGCTAGCCCCAGCCTGGATACTATTCACTTGTGCTGACTTGACAGTGCCTTGAGATAACATCTGACTCTCGGGCCTGGTCCTGCCCTGACACAGCTGGTCTGTATCCAGACCCTAGCTGGCTCATTTCCAGAACTCTGGTGTCCCTGCAGTCCTCTCATTTCTGTTCTCAGGTCAGCATATGTAGAGCAAACTGACTGTGTCTCTGCTCAACATTAAAGAAGACTAACAAGAGAGACTTTATTCAGCAAACCAGTCTTACAACAGCTGGACAAAGTTCAGCATAATCAGATACAACTCTAGTAGATGCACCTACTTTTGGAAAAATATGTATTTTTAAAGCTGCCAACAGTTTTGACAGGGAGTTGACCTAAGTTTCATGCTTCAAAGCATGAGTGAAACTGCTGTCCCCTCAAATTAGAGATACAATGCTAAAAGGTGGGAATCAAATGTGGAGAGGAGAGATGGCACTGCAAATAGGAGAAAAGCAGTGGAAAAGATGACTGAGAGTGCCGAGCCTTGAGCCATATAAAATTACATCCACGATCACTGCCCTTGTCCAGACTGAAAGCCACTTCATCACTGATGGCATCACTGGAACAACAGGATGGATGCAAATCTAGAGGAAGCCATTGGGAGTCTGACCTTTACTACACAGACAAAAGAAACTTGCAAGGGAACCTAAATTAGCCCAGGGGACAAGACAAGCATTAAAGGTTCACAATCTTGGGTGAAACTACATCACCTTGAAACACTTTTGACCAAAGTGTGTGTGTGCCCCTCCTGGCATTTTTCTCAACAGCTGTGATTCAATTAATCTGCCTTGGACCGTGACTAGTGGCAAGAAGCCAATATTCTGGGACAAACAGGGAAAAATTACAAACTCAGAGGGACACCCCTGCCCCTCACCCACCTTGACCCGTGTGTCCTTGTGCTTCAGCATCTCCTGGTTGTTCACCATGATGCGATTAGCTATGATCTTGTTGATGGGCACCAGCAGCAGCGCCAGGGCCACGCCTCCCAGGAAGGCTATCCCCACTTGCTCGTACAGGAGGTAGAGGGTAACGCCAAGCTGGACAGGCAGGCTCCACAACTCATGGAAGCTGTAGCAGAAGTTGACCAACCTATCGGTGTCCGTGCTCATGAAGTTGACAATTTCCCCCACAGTGAAGCGGGCAAGGCTGGTGCCACTGACGCGCAGAGCCTTGCGGTAGACGGCAGAGATGACGGCGGCCCGCACCATCAGTGCCACCTTGTTCATCTCGTACCTGAACTGGCTCCGCAGGAGAGCGCCTAGAAAGGAGCCAGCAAAGAGCCCAAGGGCATATAGAATCCCATGGCTCAGGGGCTCCTGCCGTGACTCCATGAAGTTCACCAGCAAGTTCAGAAGCAGAGGACCTGAAAAACCCAGCAGACTGTCAGCCAGCTTGAGAAGTCCAAGGGTGTAGAAACGAAGCCCGAAGGCAGCGTGAAGGACTGACAGGAGGCGCACAGCTTTCTGGGCATGGTATGAGCTGTCTGGAGCATCACTGCTCCCATCATCTCCAGCAATGATTGGGCTGGTAAGAGACTCTGTTTCCTCCTCTGCTTGCTGAAGAGCTGCCTTCTTCTGCCAGCAAGAGTAGAACCGGTCGCAGACCTGGGCAGCCTGGAGCTGGTGAGGAAGCACATAGACGTCCTGTGGCTGGTTCAGCTTGTGCTGGTAGCCGCGCTTCATAAGGGGGTTCATCCAGGTGTAAAAGAAGCGGGAGAGCAAGCTCTCACCATCCTCTGCCACTCTCTGCTGGTCAGGCACAGGGATCCCTGGCCCTGAGATGGGCTGGTCCTCTTGCCAGGAGCGATTGATGGAGAGGAAGTCTTGCCTGGCAGCAGTGGGGAAGAGGTAGCTGACCACGTAGGCAAGCATAGAGGCCAGCTGCAGACACAGAATGGCGAACCTGGCGGAGGCACCGGGGTGGGCAGGGGACCAAGCTGTCCCACTGTGGCAGTACCACAGCAGGGTGATGATGGAGGAAGGTAGGGGCAAGAGAGTGAGGAGAGCCAGGGCTGCAGGGCCCCTGGTAAATCCGTGAATGGATCTGTGGAGCATGAGAAGAGCGAAGCCGTGCACCAGCCATGCCAGGGCAGCGGTGCCATTAGCCAGCACTTCCAGGTACACAGGGCCCAGCTCCTGCTGGGAAATGGTGGCTGGGATGGTGTCAGCAAGGAACAAGCCAGCAAGTCCGAAGGAGGCAGCGATTCTCCACCCCCAGCTTGGCCTGCAAGGCACACCAGAGCCAGACCTTGAGGAGGAAAAAGCAGTGAAGTAAATTACAGTTGGAATTCCACTACCTCTCGGTCAGTACTGTCCTTTCTTCCTCTCCTCTTCCCCATGTTTATACATCCACTCCTACTTAACCTTCTGGATACACCTCCCTAGATCTGTAACTTTTTCTGACTGTAAGCATTGCTAAACTATATCAGGTCAATATAGCCCACTCTTTGGTCAACACCAGAGATTTAGATGCTACCAAAGAAACGCATTTCTTTACAGAAATTTGTTTGCAAACTATGATATTTTGTGGTCAAGTCAGACTCCCATCCTTGAGGATTAACAGCAAGAAAAAGTATATTTAACCTCTTTAACACAAATTTTGGATGATGAAATTCCCTGCGTCACATCTCTGATCCCTGATTTCTTTGTCTGTCAGATATTTTTTCTAGAAACATTATTCTTATCACTGTGAATTTCAGTGATGCTGTGCTTGTAAGGTCTATAATCTATTGCCCACCAAAATAATTCATTATCACTGGATTCTTTGTAGCCTTTCAGGATCAGTGAATGTTATCATGTTTAGGAATTTCAGATGAGGGTAAACAGAAAAACAATTCTGCATTTCTCTAAACTCCTTATTGCCTTATATACAACTTCTATGCCACCTTGGATTTATATTCTCTACCAGAATACTCCCAGTTTCCCCAGTCCTCATTCACTGAAAAAGTTTTTAATTACTTTCTGTGATTTTATGCCCACAATCCCCTCTATTCTTTCTGCATTCCTTTTTGTACACTGAATTAAAATGGATGCTGACAAATATAATAGCATTATAATATTGTGTCCTTCCCTAAATACATATTCAGCACGTGATAGGGAGATAAAATTTCCAGCCTTTCCACCCCACCTCCAGTCCTGCATAGCAATCAAGAGCCAGAGGAGTCAGTTGTCATACCTCGGAGTGCCAAGGAAGCAGGCACTGACCACTGCAAGGATCACATGAGGAATCACACTTAGTGTCAGCTGGTTAAAGCAATGGCCAACGCTGCCACGAACCCACACAGGGAGTGGATCTTCTGGACTAGTCCCACACAAGCTAGCCAGGATGTTCTCCATCCTTTGCTGGTAATTCAGTCTGAGAGACAGGATGTCCTAGGGTAAAGAAAAAGCAGCATGAGGTAAAAAACATAAGAACTACTACAGCCCCAGTCCAAGATGGAGTGACGAGTAATTAACAGAGCTAGAAGGAAGTTCCTGGGTCATAGTCCAAGCCCGGCTATTGTTCACTCACTATCATATAATCTACTTAAGAAAATTATCAAGGGCCAGCTGAAAATAAATTATCTTGTTTATTCCCTTAAGTCACCCCGGGACTGCAATGCCCTGTGAGTTTGAAGCTTTCTTATTTCCAGGTTGAATTTTTTTTTTCCCACGGCAAGTTTATCCTCTATAAGTAGGATAAGGAAGTATTTTCCTGTCTATGGATTGGCATGAAAAATATTTTGAGCTGCTTAAACAATAACGTATTCATTGTATTTCCATGTTCACAACACTTCCCACCAAGGAACTCCTCGAGGCAGCGTGTAACATGAAACATCCCCCAGACGGGAGGGGAGGATGCTGGTGCCCATCCTGGAGCAGGCGGTACCCGAAAGCTACACAGACGGGCGAGCCAGCCCCCTGTGTGTGCCGCCCCGCGGCCTGAAGCACACCTGGCAAGGCCTCGGCTTTACGGGGATTTCTGCTCGCACCACCCCGTCCCATCTCCAGCCCGGGGCCGGCCGAGCGCCACGGGCCGGGCGCCGCACCGAGCTCGGCACAGTGGGGGCACGGCAGCACCACGGCAGCACCCCGGCACAGCTGCGGCCCTCAGCACAGCAGCACCTACGAACGGCAGCACTCCGGCACAGCGGCCCTAGGCACCGCAGCAAGCCGGCACGGCAGCACCCGGCACAGCGGCCCTAGGCACCGCAGCAAGCCGGCACAGCACCACCCCGGCACGGCAGCAGCGCACGGAGCTCCCAGCCGGGCCGGGGGCGGCGCAGCGGCCGCCACGTGCCGGGGCCGGGCGCGCCCCCGTCGTCCCCGGGCCCGGTACCTCGGCTCCCCGCGGCGCAGCCCCCGCCCCCTGGCGGCCCGGAGGACGCGGCGCAGCCCCGAGAGCAATCCAGGCCTGAGCAACAGGCCGAGCTGAGGGGCAAGAGCGAGCCAATGCAGCACGCACAGCCCGCTCAGACTTCCACCTTCCGGTTAAAAAACATAAATTACCCAAACTAAAAGGTAGGCTCCAGCCATGAACGTGATTTCCCCCAGAATTCCTCTAGTATTGTCCTGGTGATTATATCCCTCCCTTCCTTTTCCTATGATTTTTGGCTCACAGCATCTGAACTGTTTGCACTCTGTGAAAAACGCCAGTCACTTGGTTTTAGAATTTTAGAAGTTTAATAGTAATACAATGGTTATAAAGATAGTAATATAATTAGAGTAATAAAAATTTGGACAATTAGGATTTAGGACAATACAAGGCAATAAAAACAAAGCGTTAGGGAGAGTCCAGGGTACCTCTTTCTGGGCAAAATAAGCCCGAAAAAGGACACACGTTAACAGAAGATTCCCCCTTTAAAGCAATAGCCTGTTGCATATTCATACATCTCATACACGATGCATAAATTCCATTCAAACACAGGATTCTGTCTGGTCAGCATCAACTTCTTCCTCTTAATCCTGACGTTATCTTCAGGGATGAGTGAGGCGGGAAGAAGTTAATTTCTTCTGATAATGGAGCAATAAATTCTTCTCTTTCTCTGAAAGATTTGTGTCCTGTGGTCCTGCTATCTTGGTACAAGTACCTCGATTTGTGTCCTGTGGTTCTGCTATCTTGGTGCAAGTACCTCATTCCTTTCTTTTAAAAATGTATCTTACATAGCACAGTTTCTATTTTAACATTATATTATAACCTAAAATTATATTTAACACACTACTCAAGAAAATTAATACAGCATAACTTTCTACATAACACATATAATATTCATTTTAATATTTGCGAAAAGCCAATCATAAAATACACATTTTTCACACCTACCTGATGCACATTACAGACTTGCACTGTCACCGTGTCAACCAGCACAGGAATATTTATGGGCCACTGTGTTACCCAAACATCAACAGGTATAGCCCAGGCAGTGCTTTTACAGTATAAATTTACTTTTACTGGTACAGCATTCTTTGCTTGTAAGACAGAAGACTATAAGATAAAAATAACATTACTATAAGAGCACCTTGCCAATAACACATCAGTCTACTCACAGTGGCAGAGCTCTCCTGGCATAGTGAGAGGTCCTGATGTTAACCTAACACAACCATCTGAATAACACAAGCTAAACAAATCCTCTCTGATTCACCTGTGTTGTGTTCAGTGACTGTCTGGAGCACAAACACACCCATGCATGCAAGCAGCACCCCCAAATGTGACAGTCATTCTTTCTATACAAGTATGTTGCCTTGGGGTGAGGGGGCGTAAATGCACAACTTTCCAGATGATGGAAAGCAAACTGGAGAGGACATCCAGCTCCATCTGCTCTGGACTATTATACAGTAACAGGAGGGTGCTGTAAATGTCACCACACTACCTAGCAATTTTAGCTGCTACTGGTGATTTTTATAGCAGATGATCTGAATGTTTCAACTGTACCAAACCCTTCCCAGTACTCTGTTGCCAGGGAAAATAAGCATATTACCACTACCGGTAGAAAACTTTACTTTCAACATGCAGCTCACCAGAGATACAAAAAGCATTCTCTGAGCTTGGAGTGTTATCAGTGCAGTGCTGAGGAAGGAAAATATCAGTGACCTTCCAGAGAAAACAGAGCAATCTGGCTAAGGGAGTGTGGAACAGCGGCTAAGAGCAAGAGCTCAGTGGCCACATTACTCTCTGATCACAGCTTCCTTGAAAGGAGCAGGAGGGTGCATTTTCTGCAAGGCTCTCTCCCCCCTCCCTCCTTGTTTAATAATCTTTTCTCACATGCCTGACATCAAACTTTGTGTGTCAGAATTGCAAGATTGCCTTTACACGACCAAGCTACTCATATTGTACACTGTATTTGGCCAGCCTGCTCTTTTCCACAGTTCATCCAAAGGTTTCTACACTAAACTTTCCTGAGGAGGCCTTGAGAGTAAGTTTTATGTCCTCTATGCTCAGGGAAGCTTCCCTTCAACGAAAATGCTGTGAAAGCATCAAACTCTCAAAACAGCAAGTAGGGGTTGCGTGAAATTGAAGCACTGAACTGCACACAAGTGAAGCTGATTTCAGATTTCATGGTTCTGATGTCTTATTTATTTCCAAATGAAAACAAACAAACAAACCCATACAACTTAGAGATGTCCAAAACCAACCAAACAAATACTCTCAAACTACCCACAACACCAACCAAACAAGTACTTTCCACGTCTTAATAAGATACCAGAGAAGTTCTTGGATATCAACAAGGAACGACCTTTCTCCCCTGAGCTATTCACTCTCAGAGCTTTTCCATTCAGCCACTCTGTATTTTAGCATTCTCTTTTTTCATGTGCTGCATCCTGCTTGCTAATCTCTCCTAAACTCTTCAGGTTCAAACCCATAAATTTATCACTTCACCTGAAGGATGGAAAACTTTCAGGTGCCACAGATTCCTTTTTGGTCCAGACAGCATTGCCTACATTCATGTGGGAAAACAAACACAAAGGCTATTAAAAAAGGAACTCCAGGAAAACACCAACTCACCCTAACTGATCTGAAATCACTTTGCTTGTTCTGCATAAGTGCATTTAAATAGCATCACAGCAAGAATTTAAATAAACATTCCTCCTTTTCCACCTTCCTTTTGGCTATTTCTCCTGCTCCTGAATATTGCTGCCTACACCATCTACTGCTACATATCTGATAGATTTAAGATGTGCGGGCACGTGGAATGGTGGCTATATTGCATACAAAATACCTTGGGCACTATAAACAATCATACACATGGCAATTATAAAAAAATCTAAGCATTCAAAATTGAAAAAAAACCCACCAACATTAGGTTTAATTTAATCCACCCCCACAGGTCATGCAGGCCAGATTTTATTCACTATTATCCAGAGTTTGTTAATGCTCTAGATGGATAAATCCCCAGTGAGGAAGCATTATCTGACAATGGGAGACTGCCCCTCCTTTTCTGATGAGTTTGTTTTGTAACAGATTACTTAATACCAATCCCAGGACTCAGGGAATCAGTGTAGGCTGCATGCCCATTCCACTTTCCAGCTATAAGTAAATATTGAGCTGAAACAGAAGCCAGCCTAAACAAGCCTTAAATTCAGAAATATCAACCTTGTAATTATAGCTGTAAAATCTCTGAAAGCAATTGTCTGTTTGGATGTGTTTTCTGTGCTCCCAGCCAGGACTCTGATATCAGCTGAACCATCCTCAAATTCCATGACGATACAGCCGAGGAAGGTTTGATTACTTGGCTCAGTCCAAAATTTTTCATGAACAGGCTGCTTTGCCTGGACCTGAAGGCACAAGATAGATATTATGCCCTGTTTTTCAGGGAAAAAAAATTAATGCCAAGTTCAGAAGACAGATGAGTATCTTCTACTGCATCTCCTCATGAGAACATCAATTCTGTCATAGAAACACAGAAACGGTCTTTGTTGTTACTCACAGCCAAGCCATTCCACATTAGATGGTTGTCTCATGCCCCTGGATCTAGTCTTGACTCAGACAAGAAGGTAAAAAAATTAATTAAGGTATTACATTTTTCTCTTTTACTGGTCTGCTTCTTAACCTAATGGTCCAACCTGGATTAACTTCAATTCTGATTTCTGTTTACTTGTTTATACAAAGCTACTCCTTACTTTCTTATTCTGTTCTTTCTGAATGCCATTTGCTCCCCTTTGTTATTTGGGGCCTAATGAGAATTCAGAGATACCTTATTACCCCAACATTGACCTCAGCATCCAATTAGCTGAAACCTCTGCAAGCAGCAGCTAATTGCAAGTTCAACTATGAGCTCTGGAATTCCAAAGATGAGTTTGGGAGCTGAACTTCTACCAGAACACTCTGACTGGCACCTCTGTCACCCAGTGAGAGCCTAGAGCACCAATTGCAGGGATGTTACAAAAACCTCTGCAAAGCAGGTAAGGACCTTGCCTGACTTTTTCAATCCCTGAGACAAACTGTAGTACTTCCTCTTCCTAAGATGTGAGAAGTCTCAATTTGCTCTGCAGCACTGGGCCCAGATTTCAGTACCGATTTTAGGAATAATTTAGCTGGATCCCACTAGGGATGCTCAGTCCCTTTAAAAACTTAGCTTCATAAGGCATGTGGTTAAAAGACGATACTACATCTAGATGAAAATTAGTTTATAAATTGCAATTATAAATTGTAATTGTAGGGCAATGCTCAGTGAGATGACAGGGTGCTAGAAAATGCTAATGAGCACTGGTCAGTCTCCAACAAATTGAATGTTTCTCTTAGGAACTCTTTTAACATCACAACAAACAGGGTGTTGCCTTTATTTCTACCACTTCTCCCATGAGCAGTTTTCTTATTGGTGTGCAGATAAGACACTTTAAGGAACTTGCTCTGGAGTTTTTATTATCTGGATTCTTTCACCTTCCAAATGCCACTAAAATCTATGATCAGAAACCAGCAGAATACCTCCTGTAGACCTCCTTTGGCTGCAAGGCAAAAAAGTTGTAAAAAAAATTATTTTTGGCATTTTGCAAAGTTTTTAGGTACTAGATGCCCAACTATTATAGAAAACTGAATTTAAAAATGTTTTGCAGAGTTTCTTGGGTTTGTGGCTTTTTACTTGTCCATTTTAAAACCAAACTATAGTTAAAAACTGATGTAAATAAAGCAACAGCATGGAAGAGATGTCCAAAACCAAACAAGAAATTTTTCTCACTCTTTTTATCACACTCAGCTATTTTTATTTACTTCAGTTGGTCAAACTGAGTGCTTGATGCAGACACCTGACACTAAGGCATGAAAACGTGTTCCTCCTTTGAATAAAGTAACAGAACATATTTGGGTAACAGTATATTCCTTACAGTGATAAGCTACTTGCATGTGATCTACCACAAAAAAATAGAGGGGAAGTTCCAAAATACACATCAGTTTTGTGGTTATGTCAAAGTGTTTTGCTTCTCTGGGTGTCACTGAGTCTGCTGCTTAGGGTAGTTAATTGGAACAGGCTGAGCATCCATTGGTCCCACAGGAAGTAGATTCACAGTCTGCTGCACATCCTCAAAGATGAAGTTCTTATCCCACGAATTCTTAGTTGAATTAAGGTAGCTGATGAACACTGCAAGCCTTAGGACAGAAAGGTGAGAAGACGACAATGGTAGCAGAAAATGTGTCTTTAAATAGCTCATGCTTATTTTGATGATTGAGTGCATTTCCTGAGCCCAGGTAGTGATGCACTCATTCAGAAAATCTTTAAGGGGGTCAGTTTTTTTTACAATTGTAGTAAACCACTCCCAGCAGAAATATCTTATCAGACAGATCACCATCCTACTGCTCTTTGTTGCTACTACTTATAAATAGTATGCTTCCAAATGGTGTGATGTTCGAGCAAATACATTCCCAAACACACGAGCAGAATTTCAGCCACAAATCAACTGGCTCTTCAAATAAAATACCTCGCGTGTCATTCAGCTAAGAACAAATTACAAATCAAGATATAAATGCTTGTGGATTTTGGAAATGAAGCTGAAGAGTTTTATGAGAACCTTCATTTCTCTGCTTTCACTTCTTTTGACCGCTCCCCCATTTTAGTTAATTGAAACCCAAACCCCCTTCCTCTCTGGAGACAGCCCCAGAGCAGAGTAAGGGAAATGTTTCAGCCGTGGCAGGAGAGTCGCGGCCGTCCCTGGCGCTGTTCCAGCCGCTGTCCCGCAGGAAGCGCGGCCGGTGCCCAGGTAGGAGAGGGAGGAGGCGGGAAGAAGCCATTTCCTCCCCGGCCATCCCTGCTCCCGGCAGCCCAGAGCACGGGAATTGGCTCCGGAGTTCTCTGAGCTAGAGGCTCAGCCTCGGCTCCCCTGATCGATCAGGCAAGGCTCGCTTCCCAACACACTCCTGCTTGAAGACAGCACCACCTGTACCGACCAGCTCCGCAGCACCGTGCGTGCGCGTAGGGGAGGGAACAAAACCCAACAAAAGCAAGTAAACAAACAGCCGAAAAAAATCCCAAACAACAAAAAAACACCAAAGCCGAGCGTGTCCCAGTCACGGCCGCTGGGGCGCGGAGGGAGGCAAAGAGGAGCCGCACGGGCGAACACAGCGGCAGCACCTTCCCGACGCCCACCCGACCGACGGCCGCCATTTTGTACGGGCGTCCCCAGGCACCGCCCCCCCCGCCCGGGCTCCCCCTCCCCCTCCCCCGCCCGGCTCGGGAGCGCGCAGGGCGGCGGGGAGCGCGCACGCCGGGGGGGCCGGGCCGGAGGAGCCGCGGGACCCCCGGGCCGCTGGCGCCATCATGTACCGCTCCAGCAGCGGCCGCTCCGGCCCTTCGTCCTCCTCCCACCGCCTGAAGGAGGGCGGCTCGTCGGCGTCCCGCGCCTCCCGTTTCAGCACATCGGGGCCGGGGCCAGGCCACGGCCGGCCTCCCCCGCCGATGCCCGCCGCCGCTTGCGCCGCCGCCTCGCCGCCGCGCTCCGCTTCGCCCCGTCCGCCGCCGCTGCGCCGCCACCGCTCCCCATCGGGCCACCGCGGGCCCTGCCGCCGGTCCCCGTCGCCGCACCGCAGCCGGAGGTTGCCGTCGCCGCCGGGAGGAGCGGGGCTTGGCGGGCCCCGGGGCCGCCGGGGCAGCGAGCACGGAGACGGCGGCAGCAGCAGCCGGGTAAATACTGCGGTGCACCCGGGGGCTCGGTGCGGGCCCTGCCCCCGCCCGGCCGGCTGTCAGAGCCCCTAACCCGGCGCGGCCGGGTCCTCGCAAAATTACACCGGCCCCGGGCTCTCCCTGTGCTGAGGGAGAGCCGCAATTCCCCCCTATTCCTTAGAGAGCCAAATAGAGGAAAAAATAGATTTCCATTTTAAGTGATGTCTTCTCACTAGTTTCCATTGCATTTTTATTTGTCTTACTGGCTAGAGCCATTTTAGAGAAGGTTCGAAGATGATGCTGTCTTTTCGCTAAGGCAGAAGATGTCATTTTCCTCCGTTGAACACGTTGGGTTGTGCTAGTGCATAAATATCGTTTAACTTACGGGAATATAACTTTTTAGACAGCATGTTGAATGAGTACTTTGTCTGAATTCTTCCTGCTGTCACGGCGGGCGTACAAAGAGGGCTGTTACTGATTTATGTCTTTGAGAGGGATTATTTGCTAGGCACCGCTTTGTAGCTGGGGCTGTGCACAGGGTGTCCCAGTCTTCTCACTTTGTCTTGGCAAAGTCTGATTTGGGCAAGCTCTGTTTTGGTGTCTGTGGTGGTGGATGGCATCTTGGATGCAGACACCTTCGTAATAAATCAAAGTGTGAAGACTTCTTTTTTTTTTGCGTGAGTGGGATTGGCTCACCTAGGTTTTGTGTTCTTGCTCCTTGGTGCAGTGATTGTTTTGTCTGGTGACTCTGAGCTGTGGTGTGTAGTAAGTTCATTGTGCATTTGTACTACCGTGAAAGAAGAGATTTTCGTACTGGGGTACTCTAGGCAGTGGTTCCATGGTCACTCAATCCAGCACACCTGCAGTTGCAAAGAACGGTGTGCTCGCCTTTCCCTCTTGCTTTGCAGTATATTCTGCCCTCTCCCGTGTGCTTAGACGTGGATTTGTAAGTGGCAGAGTGGGCCGATGTGAGGAAACAATGTAGCTGAAAGTCAGTCCAACAAAAGTGTGTTATCTCCTGGTCCATTGCCTGATGGGACACTCCCAAGGGAGAATGGGGATTGCCCTTTCTCGTGATGATACAGGTTCTTACTGGATTTCTTTGGAGCTGCAGCCATTGAAGAGCTCATGGGTGATTGTATAGTGCCATTAAAATTCAGGTATTGGTGTTATTACTTATGAAAGGTGAGTTGCCCTGGAGATGCAGGAAGATAATGTGGTTTTGAACAGTTAAGCCTAGCCAGGCTACAAAACTTGCCTCTGGCCATTTGTTTTCACGTTGTATTTCACCCTTATCTCCATCCTCTTTAGTTTCCTGTGTGGTGCCGTTGCAAATTGCATTACTAATAATATCCACAATGAAAATAAGTAGTTTTTAAAGAGGAAATGTTTTTCTGTCTGATTCATGTCAGTTTGTGTTGTGGCTTGATGGACAGTTGCATGTTCACAACTGATGGGTGGCAAACCTGGGATACAGGACGGAACTTTCTTAAACTGCCGTCACCATCACTCAGTCTCCCATTTCACTGTATCCTCGATAGGCTGTGAACCTGTGCTGGCTGTAACAAAACTTTCAATGCTGACTGTGTTGGTAGTTCAGACTTGGAGAAATTTGATCTAGGAGTTTTAACTAGAAGCCTCCCACTCCCTCTTTGATGGGGGGGAAGGCCACTAGAAACATCCACTTTACACGAACGTTAATTTTTACAAACTCTGCTCTTCCAGTGTTACTTTACACCCTCCTGGCTCAAGTTGAATCAGTCATCTCAGCAAATTGTTACAGATTGATGATTTTTTATTGCCAGTTCTAACTTCAGAGAAGGATTGAAAAACTATCCTAGAAATTAGGCGTTAGCAGGTTAGCTGATGCTGTACTGATGAGCCAAATGGATTTTTTGTTTATTTACAGGATTACTGCATTTAAGGAAAGCCCTTCTGTAGGAAGCAATTGTCACAATAAGAGATCTTGAGACAATTAAATAGAATTCTTCAACCTATATTGTGCTGACTCTTGCGTTTGCTAAAGCCCAGCGTAAGTAATTCTTAGAGTGTAACATCCACAATTTTTCCATGGAAGCTTTTGTCCTCCAACAGGTGTTTGACTGGCAACTGACACTACTTCTTCTTCAAATTGATGTTACAAAGCATAAAATATGTATGTAGGTTTGTTTTATTTTTTAAAAGTACTGTTTACAAAAATAGGGTTAATTAGAGAAAGGTAAAAGCTGGGATTATGCTGTCATTTCCCAAAGAGTGGCACTAAATGTGATGGAAACAGAGCAGACAGCAGATATGTTGGGTTATCGTGACTGGTCAGGGTAAAGTTGTAATAAAATTTTTAGGATTTTATGACTTAAGACCCTGTCTTCTCTTCAGAAGCTTGAGAATATGAAATGTGCAGATGTGGGAAGTTACACAAATATATTAGTAAGTGGGATTTTGGAGCTGTCACAGAAAGGGCATGAATTCAGAAGCCCAAGGAAGAGGAATTTAGGTTGCAGTGAGGAAAGAGGATTTGAAAGAGGGGAATATATGCATAAGGGTGGGAGATGTAATATCTAGAATGAAGACACTGTTGGGTATGGGGTTGAAATGGAGAAAATAAATTTGAGTACAAGTTCCAGGTCATTGTCCCTGTCCTATATATGAATTGAGGTATGAAAGCAGCAGCCTCAGAGATTTCTTACTAAATTTTCTTGTTTCTAGGAGTTGTTTTGGTTTCATATTTTGTTGTTGTTGTGATTTTTTAAAATTATTATTATTTGTGAGACGGAGTACATGCATTTCCAGGTTACAGCATTGTTGCACATTTTGTTATGCATAATGGGGTGCTGGCAATGGAGCCATGTACTGGATGTTGTAGGTAGGGATGGTGTTAGTTTCCTAATAGCTGAGGAAAACTTTGTGGTGATTGGAAGAACGTGGAGTGACAGCAAAGGTTTGGGGTGAGTACTGAAAAATGTAATGGAGGAGAGGAAGGTCAGGGCTTTACAGTGAGAGGTTTTGGCAGACTTTGATTTGCTCTTGCAAGGCTGACACATGCCGTTTTTATTTATCCCTGCTGATCTGCGTGCTTGTTCTTTTTAAAGGTTTGTTTTAGCTTCTTTGCTTTCTTGTAAGAAAATTGGCTGAGATTAGAGGACTGGAGCGTGTGGGGTCAACAGAGGATGGAGAAATGACAAGCAGGTATGCAACCTGTTCAGTCATATGGCAGTGGTAACTGTGGTTTAGGTGACAGAACAGGAAGGGAGAAAAACGCAGTGCAGTGCATACATAGGTATGACTAGTGGTGGTGTTCAGCGCTCCAGATACAAAAACCTTTTAAAAGTGGAACTTCTCCAATTTAAAAAAAATACAGTAAAAAATCATGAAGTTCAAATACTTACTGCCCTAACTGCGCTCTCTGGGCAATTTGTATAGATCAGTCACAAGCAATCCAAACATCCCAAACGTTCTGAATGTAAACTATTTCTTTCCTTTGCTCAGAGTTTGTTCTGATATGTAATCATCACTTCTCTGTCTTCAGTGGAGGTGATTGCCATCTGTATGCCCACAGTCTTGATGCCTAGAAGATGGCCTTGAAGATAGTAATTTCTTGAGGCAGCCCTCAAAATTCAGTGTTACAATGGGCACAAGTCAGAACGTGTTTGTATGAGACACATGCACCTTGAATGTGTTGGATCTCAGCCAGGCTGTTGCAGGATTATTTTGTGCTGGACAAGGCAGTTGGTCTTCCAAGTGTGTTTTGATAAATGCTGGGATTCAGCTTAATGAACAAGACAGAAATCACTAATATGTTAGCTTAGAATAAAGCTATATGCACAATGGATTCTAGTACAGATTTGTACTGCAAGGGAATTTTGTTAGGTAAACTTGTAAAAGAATTCTTTTGCTTTTGTTGGAGATTATGTACTGTTCCTTTGGTCTCTTGGAGGATTGAGCTGAACCTGCTGCATGCTCTCAGGGTGGATGTGGACATTCAGTGCACCTGCTGCTTGCTACTGCAGTTTTCAGCAGTAAAAGCAGTGTGCAGTGCATGACTGGTTTGGCAGAACTGAAGCTGCTTCCTGTTAAGCAGAATCTATGTTGTGTTGGTTTAAAAAAGCAAATCAAGGATCTCTGTCTTTAGGCAGTTTCACCTGCTTTTTATGGAACTCCCCTTAACTCTGATCAGTCCTGTATTCCGGTGCTATATTTTAGCATAATGTGAGGCATAACTAGTTAAGCATAATTTACCAGTGATGGTGTTTTGTGTACTGTGTATGTGTACAAAGGAAGGTCTGTGCAGAGGCAATGAGCTCAGGTCTTCTCTGCTGTAGATTCTTCCAAGGCAACTTTATTTAGTTTACTCGGGTTTATCTCTACCAGCTTTAAATAATGGTAATGGGAATTTTAGACACCTATAGACGGTGTTTCTAGTGGCATTGGTGTTTTTAGTATTATGTTGTGCTTATCTGCTGAAAGCAGTATGAGGTGAGGAAAACTGTTAAAAACATCACTGCTAGGAAAATCTTTGTTTACACTGGTTCATGTTGTTACTAAAGTTGTAAAGGGCCAGAAATCCAGACACTTTATTCAGAAATTCCTGGCACTGTTTTTTATGCAATGTTTATTTAGCTGCTTCTTCACTACAAAGAAAGAAGAACAGCAGCAAATTTGTGACTTCGTGACTTTCTCTTTGGTTTTACATCTTCCAAAATGGTGATTTATGAAATGAATTTTTGAGTTGAGAATTTCTAGGTAATTTAAATATGGAGCATGTTGTTAGCACCTGGGATGAGAAGTTAAATGCAGTCAGTACCCTCCCCTTTATTTAGTAACTAAATAGAATTGAAGTATTTGGAACAGTTGTTCTTCTAGTTTGATTTTTCAATTGATCCATCCCCCCAAGTTGAATTTATTAAGCAGTGCAGAATCACTTTCCTTTCTGTGGCTGAGATTAAAACCCCCTGATTGATGGGCTTGCACTCTCTCTTCACTTTACAGAGGCGCTCTCCGAGTCTCCGCTCTGAGTCTTCCCTGGAGCACAGTTTGCGGATTACTGTTGGCAATGACCGCTATTGCATTGGCACGCCGGAGCGAAGGAGGCTGCCTGATAGACTGGGCTCACCTATTGATAACCTGAGTGACAGGTATGCTCCTCTGCTCGTGGGGATCCACCTGGGTGAAACTGCGTGGGAATGGCTTTGCTGGATGAGATCAAGCATCTCATTAGCCCACTGAATCCCTGGGGAAGGAGGGTAAGCATGTAGTGATGCTTCCTAGGAGTATTGCCCCAGCCTCTCGCAAGTTGTGGTACAGAAAATTCCTGAACAAAAGTCTCTGCCTGTGTAACTCTAAACAGATACTTCTTTAATTTTGTCAGCTGCTTCTAAATCCCATATAAACTAAGCATGCACATCATATATTGCAGGAGGGAGTGTGATGTCAATCCCTCCAGTGCTTCCTTCCCCTTAAGGGTGGATGTCACATGGAGAATCTTCATTTGACATTTCACTGCTTCAGCCACCTTCTGTTTCTTATGAACCTACCTAGTCCTTACTGAAAGGAAGGTTGTTTGGTATAAAGGTTGTGTAAAGCTTCAACTTCCTCATTTAATTGTCTACTTTCATGATTTTTGAGACTAGTCTAGAAGAAAACTAGAAAGCAGCTTGAAGGAGATTATTAGTTTGACTTTAAAAACCTTGCAGAAGAGAACATGGTCAGACAGTCTCATACAGTATGAAGGAAGTGTTAGAATTCTTAGGATCTCTTGACTGAAGTTGGAGAGAAACAGTTAATGGAGAGAATTCTTTTGTGTTAAAATACTTCACTGCTGTGAACAGTGAAGTGTAAATATTAGTAGATACAATTAGGAACTCTTTGCCTTCAGTAGGAGAACCGGTATAATCTGGTGAAAGAAAATCAGAAAACTGTGCCAATAATTCATTCTCTTTGTCTTGAATTGCAAAATTAAAGATGGCATAGCTTGTGCTCTGGAGCATACAGTTGCACTTTCAGCTCAGGGATAAGCATCCAGCACAGCAAAAACCATTACCACTTCCATTTTTGATGCAAATATCATCAACTGTTAAAAAAAAAAAGAGAGGGAAGTGAGCAGAAGAAATGAATTTCCTGTCTTTCTCAGGTGTAAAGTTAAGTTTCAGCAGGTGTAGAAAACCAAATGAGAGTTTGGGTTTTGGTACTGTCACTTTTATGCCTTTACCTCAGTTCTCCTGACATCAGTGTTTGATCTGTAAATCCCCTGTGCGGTCTGCAGTCTTGTAAATGAAATGAGTGTGTATGCTCAGGGACAGTGCAGTGGTTGGAAGGAAAAGGCAGTGATGTGTTGGGAACTGGCACTTCTCTGGCAAATTAGGTACATTTGAGGGCAGTGGATGGTGGTGTTTGTCCCATTGCTTCATGTTCTCAGGTGAGATTTTAGATTTAACCTCTTCTGTGGTGCTGATGCGTGGTTAGAAATAACATCAGGTATAGTGCAGTTTATTTAATGTAAGAGTGAGAAATCACAAAAGTTGACTTCTCTATTACAGAACCCATAGATGCGAAACAGAATGGTAAGAATAGACTCCAGAGAAGGTTTAAAAGTGACATGAGTTAGAATGAGAAGAAGATAAAGTGAGACCATGTAGAGTTTAATCATTAAATGACTTCCTTGTATTTGTAGTGTAAGTATACAAGAACTTCATGTTGTTACTTTTTTTTTTTTTTTTTTTTTTTGTCTGATCTGTGCTGGCTGCACTTTTCTGAGTGTTGCCCATTGTCCAGAAGCTTAAAGTATGTGACAACCAAGCCACCTGTTAGCTTTTCCTGAATTGTCTAGGTACTGCTTCTGAATTCTAAGTTTCTTCACTGCTAGCCATTTTATTTGTTTTCAAAAGACACTTGGGTTTTGATTAAGAACATTGTTTATCAAGTATTTTTCATCATGTATTTTTTCCCTTCCCTGAGAGGCTGCTCTGGTACTGGGACACTGACTTTATGTCTATCACTGGGCTGTAAAATGGTCTTTATTGTTACTGCTTCTATCACATTTTTATTTTGTATGTGGTACGTTCTCATTCTAATTAAAAAAAAGCCAAAAGAAAAAAGTGTTTCCTAAAGATGTCATTTCAAATTTTGAAGTAATTGGAACAAATAATTCTGAATTTAGTTATTCTCAGCTATTTTTGCTAACTACTGTACTTTGATATTTCAAGCAATCACTTTGACACATTATTCTCTGTAATTTACAGGGCCTTGGGATGGTAGAGAGGTTCATTAGTCTATAAAAGAAATAAAATACCAAAGGAGAGAAATCAGGGAGGCTTTTAGAGTCTCCTGCAGCAGTGGATTTTCAGGATGCCCCAGGAGTTTTTCGAAGGGTGTTTGTTCCCATGCAGGTCTGTCCTAAAACATCTGTAAGAGCTTACCCCATGTTTCTAGGGAAGCTGGTCTCCTGCACGTGTCTAAATAGGCACACTGAATGCTGCTGGACTGTGAGGTCAAGGTCACCTGAGCAGCTTCAGTTTCCTTCTTGGACCAATAAGTGTTTTTTTTTTGTCTTCCAGAATCTTAATCTGTCAAAGTGAAAAATAATAAATCTTTTTCTCTCTCCCCATCTTCCATCTGTCCAGCTCTCAGTATTTTTAAGACATTCTACTACTATCTGTGCTGGCACAAGCTCTAGAGAGTATCCCACCAATTCTTTCATCTGAGGTTGATACAAAAGATAGACCAAATCACTGCAGAGACTTGGTCTGCATTAGGCTGTGTTCTGAAATAGCATTTTTTGGCATGATATCAAGAGTAACAGTTGGCTGGAATATGAACAGCTCATCTGACTCCCTATTCAAAGACTGTGTATTAAAGTGGAGTCCTGTTGATTGCTGACAGCACTATTTATTTCTATTTCTGTGTATGTGAATAAACATACCAAAAAGTAAATTACCTTACACTAGTTGTAGGTCTCTGAGGCATCATGTGTGTGTAGCCTGTGGTCTGTTTTCCATCTCTGAAACTGCAAATTCCAGTGATTCATGGATTCTTTGTTGGTGAAGGAATTGGGATGGTCACAGTGGTACCATCTTGTATCCTCTCTCGAGGATGCAGTAGGTGGTAGTGGAAATCACTGGCTGAAAGCATGCAAACCAATTCAGAGGGATGTAACTCTGTTGGACTGTATGCACAGAAAACATGTTTCAAAGAATTCTGTAAGGCAAGTAATAATTTTTCCCAAACCTGTATTTAATTTTCAGGTTTTAAATTTTAGCTGTTCAAAGTGTACTTGGAATGTCTTGCTAATTTTAAATGCAGTAGATTTGCTGTTCCTTTCTTTCCAAAGTATGATTAAAAATTCCTGTGCTTTGTCACTGCAGTCAGTTTGAATTGTAGGCAACAGCTGTCAGACATGCATCTAAATAATTTTATTTGCACAAAAATCAGCTGAAGGTATATGGTGAAACATCTGTTACTCCATCAGGTGTGTTCATGCAGCTTGTACAGGTTTAGCAGGCTCTCAGAAAACGTGCCACTGGGAATAGATATACCTTTATGTAGGTTGTGAAAACAATATTTATTTATGAAATTTAATTTAGCTATTTGTAGATGTTTTTGTGCTTTTGGAGGAGGTGGATATGTGTAGTTTGCTGAAAACTGGAAAGATGCCATGTAATACAATGGGTACAGGTGCATGCCAGATTTGTTTTATAAGATGTGTTGGACAGATAAAGTATCTAATAAATGCTTTGCAATGATGCAAGGTAAAGATTTGTGTTGATTTTGTTCTTAAATATGCATGTGTAATTTATGAAAATACCCAGGAAAAAGACCTTGTCTGTCCATCTCTATTATTCTTTAGTCTATTGTGAAGAACTGGGGCTGTAATTTATTTGCAGATTTTTTGAAGATGTCTTCTGGCATGACTTGATTTTGTCCCTTCTCAAATCCATGGAGGGACCTTTTGGAGTAGGAGGAGGTGATTTTTGTGGATCCAGGCCATTATACATAGTTTATCTCAAATTGATTCACTCAGGAAAGAGTCGTCTGTCTCATTGATGTCACTTAGGGAGCACATTTTCTTTCTTGGACAATCTTGCTAGATTTTGAAATATCAATAAGTAAAACCAGCAGATTGTAGCTTTTAAAGTGGTTTGGTTTGTTTCTGCCTTATCTGAAGAGAAGTTGCAGAAAAGTTTTTAGGCATCAAGGAAAAGGCCTTAGCCAAAACAGTACCCCTAATTGTAGGTTTCTGTAGGTGTCTGTAGGAACTGGTCCAAAAGTAGATATTCCAAGAGAAGAAACTGGGTATTCTGATGTTATGACAGTTGCACCAGCCACTGTAATAATACAGAGGCTGGCACAGAAGATGGTACCATTACACTTAATCTCCTTGGTTTATAGATACCAGAAACTGTGCTTCTTTTTAGTTATGGGGTTCATGTGATTAGTGACAGTGCTGTCTGCATATCTGTTGGAAAAGTAAATGTTGGTAGAATTTGTGGTCCTTGTCCACAGCTGAAGATAAAAAAAGGATCTGGTTGCATTTGCCAGTGTGAAACTGAATTATACCTTGAATAATTCATAGGAAATCTGACCTTGGCATCTGACTGGGAGAGGCAAGGAAAGGGATTGTGGTCTGAAATATGATAGTAAGAGTTTTTTAAAATGTGTGGTCTCTCACATCCACAGAAACGAATCCATCCTATCAATTTTTCAAGGCTCTAATTCCTCAGTGTGAGTTGAATTGTTCATGTCACTGCATTTGCAGGTAACTTCCTAGGAGGGATGTACAGTACCATTAAAAATAATTCTCCCTCTCTACCCTGCATTTTAAGTACATAAAATGTTGGTTCTGTTTAGTAAGGGAGATGTTATTTTGAACCTGGTTTGGAAATTTCTTACCCTTGAGTAGGAGTAAGACTTTATTTAACCTGATTCAAATACTTCTGTGTTTCTCTCACACAGGGATGATGTGGCTGATGGCCCAATATTCACTAGAGGCCTCACGTGTCCTCGCAGCCTTGAGAGATACCCAGCACACGAAGATCAACCTTCCAGTCCCTTCATCCCGAGGCACGATGAGGACTACCGCAGCCGAGATGTTTTCCTGCACCGCTCAGATTACAGCCCACACTACGGCCGCCGGGAGGAGCTGCCTCCTCGTGCATCTGACAGAGATGGAGACAAACTGAGGAGGTCCCCCTACCCTCTGAGGGCAGAGGAGAGGGGCCGAGAAATAAAGCGCCCACGGTACGAAAAGGATGAGAAGATGCATGGTGTGAGTGCTGAGCATCAGGGTTTCTCATCAGGAACGCGGAACTACCGCAGGCGGAGCCGCAGCCGTAGTAGAAGCCTGAGCCCGTCATACCTGAATGAAGAATTCCGAGAGCTTGACCGTGCAAGGAGGAAAAGAGAAGAGGAAGAGCGCAGCAGAAACTTGAATCATGATGTTTCAGGCACTGGCTACACGATCCCTGGCTTGACTAACACATTACAGACTTCTGAGCCTCGCTATACATACAGGCCTGAAGAAATCCCCCCCATGCCCAAAAAATCTATCTTGAAGAAACGAGTAGAGATGGAAGTAGAGTCTGCTGTTCAGGTTTGGTCTCTGTGTGTCTGTCCATGTGCTTCTGCTTTCCAAAGCAGTTACTTTATGATACAGACTCTTAGTTTGATTTCCGAAATAGGAAAGCCAAATCTTTGTTTCCCTTTCCTTAAGAGGACAGGTATCTTTCTGCAGGGTGATAAAAGTTTGACGTGCATTAGAAACTTTAAATGGTTATGGCACTTAATCAGGAATCATATATATATATATATAAAAATATATATATATATCCCCCCATTTATATATATACACACCTATATATATATATATATATATATATATATATACACACAAATATAGTCTGAGACAGAGTCAAATGTCTTTGTGGAAATTCAACCCATGACACAGAGATCTGGGCCAGCTTTCAAAGAAAAACTGGCTCTCATAGTACCACAGGCAGTCAGGATATTGATTGAAGCTCTTCCCCTGTGGCAGTGTCTCTTTCTTGTTTCTTTATAGACTTAGAGAACTGCCTAATGCTTCTTTAGTACCTCTGTTTCAAAACAGTTTTTAAATTTCCTTACTCTTTTCCCTTTGAGCTATAGGCTGGGATCAGCCCTACTTAATTTGTACCAAACCTATACCAACTGAGTCTCAAAATGAGAGCAATGGACAGATAAGTGGCTGTACTACTGTGATAAACTGACTTTTTGTGTTTTAACACATCACTGATTTGCCTGATCAGTGTTGGTTTGACAGTGACATATTTATCTCGGGAGTGCTCAGATACTGAGCATCCCATTCCATACCTATTACTGGAAATGCTATTTAATAAGGCATTAATTATGAATATCTGAAGAAGTGACTGTGAATAACCTCAATGCAGTAGTTTTTATCTGACTTAAGGTGTTGAAATCCTATGTGACCATGACTAAACTCAAAGCATATCCAAAATGATGTAACAGGGTTTCAGTTTTAAATTTTCAGTTCTTATGCTTGCAAAAAGTTTGAAATACAATTGTGGTTTTGTGTGTTCTCTGAGATAAGCATTCATTGTTGGACAGGGCATTCCAGAATCATCGGGCAACTTGGTTTGTAATCTTCTGTGTTCTCTTTCAACTGCATATTGTCTCTTCTAACACTTTTATTCAGCTGTGAACTGAAGGAGAAATTAACAGGTTCCTTTGTTCTGTGAGGTGCATAGTACCTTAGAAGTAAATAGTATCTTCTCTCTTTCAGCCCGAGGGCTTTTCAAGCAGTCCAGCCCCCAGCAAGGATCTTCCTCTTCTTTCTAGTCAGTCTTCTTTGCCCCAGAGCAACAACATAGCTCCTTTTGCTTCTGAAGTGGAAAACTTTCTCAAACAGTTTAACCAAGGCTCTCTGGTGGAGGCTTCAGACAAGGAGTTGCATGAAGGTTTGTGTGAGTGGAACCCACTCTCTGGGCCCCCCAAAGACACTCTGATATTTGAGAAGTTTGGAAGCTTCTTAAGTCACAAAGAAAAAGTAGAACCCAAGTCAGAGCCCACCGATCGCCATACTGACTTCCTGCTGCCTCATGAGCGGGCCAGTCAGGATGGCAGTGGTTTCTCCCGAATTCTGGGCATGATGGCTGATTCTGTCAGTGCTCAGGAGAAGAGGAGGCGTAGCTTTCCTGACATTGAGGACGAAGAGAAATTTCTTTATGGCGATGAGGATGAGGAGACCAAAATTGAATCTCTCCCCATAGAGAAGCCCCCAGTGAGTTGTGGCAATGAGATAATAATACAGAAAATGAGCCCACCTCCTTCTCCTGCTCCAGCTGTCAAGATGGATCCTTTAGAAGAGCCAAACGCAGAGTACGCAAAGATCCACGACTTGCTCAAGACCATTGGGCTTGACATTGGTGTTGCTGAGATTGGCAAGCTGGCTGTTCGCACCCAGGAGCGCCTCCATGGCAAAAAGCCGGCGTCCCGTTCTCCGGATCGCCGCTCCTCGGACGCCCGCAGGCGGGATGCCTGGGAGCTGCGCCGCAGCCGCAGTGACACTCGATCTCCTGAGTCGGGCCAGCAGCGTTCAGCGTCGCCTCCGGGCTCCTTCCCACAGCCCAAAGATGCGTCCTCTCTTCACAAATCAGACTATGCTAAGAGTAAGCCGGTGGGACAGGAGATTCCTCCACATGCACCAGAGCAGCCTCTTCCTTCTGTCTCTCTCATTCCTTCAATTCCACCAACTCCTGCTAGTTTGACACCTACACCTACTTCTGTTTCCCAATACCAAATTCCCAGCTATTCCCACTACACTGCTGCTCAAATGTCCCAAAACTATGCCCCTCCCACAATGGCTCCTCCAGGATATGATGCATATGGGCACTATATGGCATATGCAGCCCCTGGCTGGCCCATGTACCCCCCTGCCCAGCAGCCTAATCCTACGCTACCAGAAGCTCATGGTCTTCTTACGATGGCCATGTCAGCGAACCCCACGCGTCCCAATCTGCGGGTGATTGAGACAGTCTCTCTGGGAAAGGATGTCCCTGACGTAAAAAGAGACGGTTCTGTGCTTGTTCAAGTCCCTACCACTCCTTCTCATTCCAAAGCACCCCTTCGTCTGTCATCACACGCTCTCAAAAATACCACAGAAAGGATGTCGGATGAAAAAAACCGGGCAGCTCAAAAGCAGAAGGTATGTTAGGTATTCTGATACTTCAGATTGTGTTGGATTGCATGATTGGTGGGGTAGAAGTTTTTTCTCTAAGGTGCACCTTTTTTTTTCTGAGTTGCTCCAGTTTAAAAATAGTTTTACCTAGTTTACTCCTGTTAAATATTCCTAAGCATTTGTCTGTATTATTCAGTGACACCTGTAAAAAATGCATTTTTAAATCTCTCAAAGTTGCATGCCATTGCCTATGGCAGAACAGATGGAATCAAATACAAAGTTGAATTTCTTTGAAGCGCAAAATCTTACAGAGAAGACACATGGTGGCCACAGCTTGGCTTTATTCTGATGAGATTTAGGTATTGAAATACCTGAAGATATCTGGGGATATGTAAAAATCTAAAGGGACAGTGTAAAGAAAATGAAATGTCTTTTTTTACTGATGTTCAGTGGCAGAACAAGAGGCCACTGAAACACAGAAGGCTCCATCTGGACATTCTACATTGTACAAAATACCACGCTTATACCTGTATTAGACATTCTTTAATACATACTGAAGCATATCATCATTCACCATCACATACAATCTTCCCTCTACATTTATATTAATTCTCTTACAAAAATCACAAAATTAGAAGAATTTAAGGGAAACTACTTGGAGGCTCTGACACCAGTTCAGGTCATGTGTGTTAGTGTTTTCCTCTTCTAATTATCTTGGTTTGTACAATAATTAGAAAGTAGTGGGGAAGAATGCATTTTAAAATAGGAAACTGTAGTTGCACAACTGTCAAAGAACTGGATGATTCCCAAAAGTTGTTTGAGTTTTCAGACTGGTGTCCACTTGGTCTTTGTTGTTAAAATAAGGGCATAGAATTGTTTGGGTATGAGGGGACAATTAAAAATCATCTTGTTCCAACCCCACTGTCTTAGACAGGGACACATTCCACTAGACCAGATTGCTCAGAGCCCCATCCAACCTGGCCTTGAAGACTTCAGGGCTAGAGTCCACAGTCTCTAGGGCAACCTGTTTCCATGCCTCACCATCCACACTGAAAAGAAATGCTTCCTTTATATCTAGTTTAAATCTACCCTATTTTAGTTTGAAACTGTTGCCACTTTTCCTGTGACTACAGACCTTGGTAAAATATCTGTACCCATTTTTCTTTCAAACCCCCTTTAGGTATTGAGGCTGCAATAATCAGCTTTTATTTTAAGAGCCTTTTCTTCACTTGTATGAAGTGCTATGTCAGCAAATAAGGAAGCTTCCACTTCTTGCAGGAATTATAATTTCTTCATCTGACACAGCTGAAATTTTGTTCTTAATGAAATTTAGTACTTTTGGAAGAGCTCTCTTGGCTAAAGGTGTGTGCTTTTCTCCTGCCCTGACATACCTTTGGTAGCTCATCTGTGCATCTTGGTAGCACTTCTAAGGCTTTGTCTGCACTACAGAAATCTTTGTCTAGGGATTAGTCCACTCTTTTTTTGCTGGGATGGTTTGGAGTATAAAAATTTGCATGTTCCACTTGATGCCCCCATGCTGCAAAAAACTCAGAAGGAGGAAATGGTGCTTTGATGATAAAAAAATAGCATACAAAGCCAAAACAATAATAAAAAAACTTCTTATGTTATTTAAGGTGTAGCTTAACTGTGTTGGTAGAACTATTTCAGGAAGGATTCAGGGATCCTGCCAATATTGCTGTTGTAGAAGTGATTATCTAGGGGAGTCAAGAGGACTTGTTTGTTAAAGGAGGAGTCTGTAGTAAGCTTTAAGAGCCTTGTGAAGGTAAAAAAGTCGGGATTTGTCTCTTGAGTGAAGCTGGAAAAAAAACTGAAAGAACTTTTTGGGTTTCATTGTAGCATATTGCTTTGTTTCCTTCTATGAGAATCAATGAAAACCAGTGAAAAAAGGATTTGTGAGCTCCTCGTGCCACAGATTTACCTTATTGAACAAGAAACAAATTTCATCCTGATGTTTTTTGTCAGATTGAAGCAAAACCTAACTAACAGCTAAAAGGAGCTAGAGTCAAAGCAGAAGGCAAGGTGAAGGGCTGTGTAATCTGATGGAGCATGCTAGCTGTAGAGACTCTGCATGAGTTTTGAACAGTCATTTGTCATTGATCTTAATTAGCCCTGTAGAAGATAGTCAGCTGAGCCTAAGGGCCTTGGGAAGTGTTGGCAACAAACAGAGCAGTTTAGAGGAATACACTGCCAAAAAGCAAAAAACATTGCCTACAAACTGGGTTGAAGCATGACCACACAATACAGTTACTTTCAGATACAGAGGGAGAGGTTTATTTATTGTGTTAAAATACTCAAGAACATTTTGGGAATAGCGAGCAGTGTTCTATGTCTGGAAAGCTGAGGTCTTCCTGTTATTCTTGCAAGACTGTTTAACTTGGGAAGAGAAGAAAATCCAGACACCTTCCAATTTATTTAGGTGATAGAAGAGAGAGAAAAACTGAAGAGTGATCGAGAAGCACGGCAGAAGAAGCTCTACTATCTCAAGACTGAATTGGACAGGCTTCGTAAACAGCAAGGTAAAGTGCATTACCACCCTCCCAGCCCCTGCTTCTTTTTTCTCCCCCATTGGGATGTGTCACAAGGCCTGGTATCTAGCAGGAGAAGGAGAACCAAAATAAGAATTGTCCATAATGTATTTTCATGCTCCTGGCAATGCACAACTCTTGAAAAAGCAGTGACCTAGTTACTATATTAAGATCAATTACATCAAAATTTGAGCAGACAGTTGCTCTTGCATCTTCTTGGCTTGATAACCTATAGGAATTGTACTTTATGCATTTTAGTGCTTCTTTAGAAGAAGTGAGAAATAGTGACTGAAGATGTTATTGTGCCTTTCAATTTTTCATGAATCTTATCTGGAGATGGAAAAGTCCTCTCTCAAGAGAGCTGATTTTTTGTGTCTTTAAAACGTGTTTGGTCCGAGTGAATACTTAATTCCCTCACCTTTGGAAAATTATACTTTCAGGTTAGAATAGGCAATTAACTTTTGCTTGTTTTGTCACACAGGGAAATAGTAATTATAAATTGATACTCTGTAGGATTAATGGTAATCCTTATGGAGGCACATCATGCAGATTTAGTTATACTGTACCTGAGAGTCAATTCCATCTTTACAACTTCATAGTGAAGATTTAGCCATAATATTTTGTATTAATATTTTACTTGTTGCTGGAATTATTGTACAGATCTAAAGTCAATTTTCCTCTTGCATTTCTGACCCTTCTGCTTCCTTGATTGGCTCAGGCGAGATGTTGAGGAAAAAACGTCGTGAGAAGGATGGACACAAAGACCCCTTGTTGGTTGAGGTGAACAGACTACAAGAGAATATTATGAAGGAGATTGCAGAGCTGCATAAAGAATCTGATGCAGCTGACAAGAAGCAGTCTGAGCTTGACAAAGTAGCACAAATCCTGGGGATTAACATATTTGAAAAACCCCGGAAACCGTCTGTGGAAACTAAAGATTCCTCGGAAAAGAGCAGCAAGTCAGAAAATGCAAAAGGTGTAGAGAAGACATCTTCCTCCAACAAGGTAAAGTCTTCAAGTTTGTGTGCTAACGATTTTCCCACTAAGAGAAGAGGGCACTGGGCAGACAGCTGGTCTCAGACATTTACTAAAGGATCATTTGGTGTCATTTGTTACCACATCTCATACACTGGCTTTGATGGTGCATGCAGGTAGAGTTGATGTATCAGTGTACATAATGTTCCTCAGGTTTTGTGCAGTTCAGCACCACTTACTAATCTTTATCTTGATATTGCTGAGGTGTTGGTTGGCTTGAGCAATATCATGAGTGTGTATAGCTGTTTGGTCTCAGTACCATGCCAGGAGGACAGACTTCTTTTTTCTCTACAGAATTTCTGTCATGGCCTTTCAGACCATGTTTATGGGAGTGTTTATACAGCAAAACTCTCTGGAAGTTGGGAGCATTGTTGGTCTTCTTACTTGGTAATAATAGCAACAAATCACAAGACTTAAAGGTGATGTCATAAGATGTTTTTAAAGGTCAGCATAAGATGTTTTTTCTGTACACATGTTCTCTCTTCAGAAGTGTCAGTATGCATCAGTATGGTCTCTCTGGTGTGGTCTGTACTACTCTGGGCTGGATGTACCAGCATTCCAGAAGACAGTTTTACTTTGAAAGTAGGAAGGATACTACCATCTGAAAGGTTATGCTTGTATTCAGGAAATCAATTATCCTGCTTTTCAGATGTTTATTCAAATATGTAACAGAAATAGCTAATGTGAAATTGTAGATTAATTTTGTGTAGATCTTAGCATATATATTTTTTGCAGAGAGGAAAATATTAGTAGGGTAAGTGATATAAGGAAAACTGAAATGGCCCCTCATCAATTTATCTGAAGGGAGAATGTCAAGAGCATGGAGCCAGGCTCTTCTCAGTGGTGCTGAGCAATAAAACAAGAGGCAATGGGCAGAAACTGATGCACAGGAACTTCCAGCTGAATGTGAGGAAGAACTTCTTCACTGTGTGGGTGACTGAGCACTGGGACAGATTGTTCAGAGAGGTTGTGGAGTCTTTCTCACTGGAGATATTCCAGTACCACCTGGACACAATCCTGTCCCGTGTGCTCTGGGATGACCCTGCTTGAGCATGGAGGTTGGACTGGATGACCCACTGTGGTCCCTTCCAACCTTACTCATTTTGTGATTCTGTATTTTCTCCAAAGCCACTCAAATCTGTTTATCCTGTAAAATTTTCTTTATGCTTTATTGTGGTCTGAGAACTCATTAGGTATCTTTAATTTAAAGACTTGCTTTTGGGTTTTTTTTGTTGTTTCTTGAAACATCTCTGAAATTTACTGTTCACTTACTTTAACAAATTGTTTGCTTCAGTCACCACTTCATATAACTTAAATAGGCAAAAATGTTTGTTAAGTCCTACATTGCATTAAGTTATAGTGTTTTCTTTCCTTGAGATATGGCGTGTGTGAATATACTTCTCATTATTTTAATTTGCATTGTCTCTGTCGCCCAAACCCATAATGACTTGATCCCCTTTTCATAGTTCCTTATTTTAACATGGAAAATTGTGAGTTCTGGACAGGAACACTTGAGTATTTTCATACATATGTAGGCACATGCAACATGGCCTTCAGCCTGTACAATTCACGTTGTAATTCTGATTAACTTTTTTTCATGAAAAGAAGGATGGTGCTGGCCTTTCAACACTGAGATTGGTTGACTCTGCCAACCTGAGGGCAAAAGCTTTTGCCTTTCTGCTTATTTGCAAGGCACCTTGTGGTCTCTTGCTGCTGACCCTGTGTGTCTGTGTGTTGTAGTTACACAGTCAATGCAGAGGTGAAGCCAGTGTCACTGTGCTAAACAGACAGATCACCCTGTCTGGGCTCTAAATAGTAGCAAATTATAAAGGCATCTTTGAGCTGGGGTAATGCACAAACTGGAGTTAAGAGTGGGCTGTCACCTGTCTGTCTGAGAAGTATTGTATTTTTAAAGTTTTGATTGAGATAGTATTTTTATCGGTCTATGTCTATAAATAACATAAACATTGATGCTTGTGTGACATTGTGAACATCCTTCCATGCACCTCCTGCAGATCATAAGCTGATCTCATTGTTCAAGAGAATGTCTGCTATGTTCTTGCTGACAGAATATGTGCAAATATTCCTGAGGTCACTTCTTATTCTGCTACCAAGAACCAGATTATATTGGGAAATAGATATCTGTGGGGTGCATAGTGGCCTGGCTGTCTCTTCATTCTTTGATTTACAGTGCATCTTGTGGAGGGTGGTGTTAAGGAACTTAAAGTTTTAAGGCAGATATTATTTGACAATTTTGAATCTGCTTAAATAAATTTGTTCACTGCTGGTAGTGAATGACTTGGAAATCATGCAACCAACTCGAGTCTGCTAAATTAACTTGCTGTTCTTTCCAGACTGCCATGCAAAATGATAACATGATGGACTTTATGCCATTGAAAATGTATCTCAGAACTCAAAATACATGTAGTACTATTGTAATCCAAATTACCAGGGCTCATTCATGGTATATTTCAGATAATACTTGTTTTGCTACAAGTTTAGTTTAGTATTAATTTTGGATAGAGTCTTGAAATGTCTGTATATCACTATATGGCGTCTTTCTGTACAGGTCAATGTAAGTGCAAACATCACATGTTTAAATCACAAGATCCTTCACCCTATATGCTTAGGTAATTAACAAAACAACATCTTTCTTTTATTATTAAACAGTAAGTTTTCTGGAGAGTTTAGGAACACTCAAATAATCTGATAAAACTGATGGAGTTAAATACTTTTAGTCACCTGATTTTTGCTTCCTTTTCCATTCTGCTTTCATCCAAACTACTTTTATAGTAACTTCTGAATGCCTCTAGGGGAACTATTTGAGGTCTTCTGGGCGCTGTTTGGCTAGTATGGTAAATTGGAACTGTTATGTGAAACCAATAAAGTGGGAAGGGTGCATGCCACAGGGAATTTGTTCATTTGGTTCCTTGATTACCTGCAACCATCCAGCCATTACATCTGGGACCCTTATTGGAACCTCTTCACTGCAGCCACGCAGCATCTTAGTCGGCAATACCAGCTCTCTGAAACAGTGGAATTAACCTGGGCGCTGAAAAGCAGGTGATATATTTTTTTTGTGTGTATGGCTTCTGCTGGAGGCAGGTTCTGAATTCTAGAGCATTTTGTCTGTCCTGCCTTGTCTTAGAGAAGTGTTTCCTTCTGTTCAATTTAGGAATCAAAAACTACTAATGAAAAATCGAGAGGTAGAAGCCCGAAGCCAGCAGAATCCTCTTCACAGTCTTCCAAACATCCTTTCCAGTTGGCCAATATTTATGAATATTATGATGCAGGGAACCACTGGTGCAAAGACTGCAATACCATCTGCGGGACCATGTTTGACTTTTTCACACACATGCATAATAAGAAACACAGACAGGTACGTTGCAGGCTTCCTTCACTAAGTGCATTTCATATTGCTGTGAATATTAACACTAAAACATACATCACAGAACTACATTTACAAGAGAACCTGAAGTAATAATGAACCCAAGAAGTAACTTATAAATTCTTTTCCCCTAATGTTGGACTTGAGCGGTTGTTCAGCTACTGGTGGATTCCAAATAGTGTAAATGGGGCCTGTGTTCAGTTTGCTCAGGTTTGCCACTTGTGTTTACCTGTTCTTTGCAGTCATGTACATTTTACACTTTTCACAGGTTATTTTGTCATTGTAAATTGCAAAGTGGGAGGGAAAAGAGAGGAAAATAAGTTGTTGTAAATATTTGCACATTGATTTTAATGTTCAGTGTTCTAAAAGAATATTAAAAAGGAAAAAGACAAGTGTACTTGACTTGCTAGTGTAATATATGAGCCTATATACCTCTGTCACTGTGCAAATAGACCCTGGATCCTTACAACAGACCTTGGGCTTCGAAGACCCAGAGCGAGACCAAACAAGAGTCCATAAAACGCATTGATAAGATAACAGTTCCTGCCAAAGGTATGTTGATTTTTATTAACTTGGCTGTCATCCCTCTTTGCCCTCCAGCAAGTCCCACTTGCTCAGAGAAAGGAATTTTCAAAACTTTACCTTGGTATAGGACCACATATAGATAATGTATTATTAGGAAAAAGGCAAATTATTTAGTTTCTTGATGGTTCTTGTGTAAAAGGTCTTGAAGCGAGAGTGTAGGAAAAGTGTGGTTTCTTCTCTTTTTAGAGATTAGTTTTTTATTTTGAATACCAGTTATCTTTCAGTGTAGTTCTGAAATAATTTTTGCAAACATATTAGAATTCAGAGCATGACCACAGTAGTTGGCATATTTTGGTAGATCTTGCACAGTATTCCACACAGTCTTGTAGCAGACTTTTCCATTCAGTACATTTTTAGCAGAGGTCTCCCTGAAAATTGACTGATGAGTACTTGTTATAGTGCAGATACAGAGAATCTGAGACAGACATATGGAAGGAGCTGTAACTGAGTTGAAAATTAATACAGGATTTAAAATATGAACATCTGAAAGGCCTGCCAGTGATCAACTCATTTTATTAATCTGTTGTATATTTCTGGTAGTGTCCAGTAAAGAAGAATCTGCAGTGTCTTAGATAACTGTAGCAGGTTCTGTAGGCACAAGGATGCAATCTTGCTGAACTTCAACGAAAATATTTGTGTTTGGTTTATAAACCAGGTGTTTAGTATTTAAGCAGACTATATCAGAAAGATGGAAAATAGATCAAGGCTGTAGGAAATGTTAACCTACTTGAATACTCAATTACCTTAATTCAATGAAGAGCACTTAAATCTTGAACCATAGTAATAAACTTCTTCACTTTGTATGTTTGTTCCTGGTAGTGGGGGTTCCTATGTAACTGTAAGGAGAGCATCATTAACTGTTCCAAAAAGAACGTTGCTGGAGGTTTTGCTGTTGTTCTTTGACCAACTTTGTTAAGAGCTTGGCATTTATTAGGTTTTGTTTCTCTGATAATTTTCTTTGGCCTTTTCAGGCTCTGAGTTTCTGATTCCCATCACTGGATATTATTGCCAGCTCTGTCATGAATTTTTTGGAGATCAGATCTCAGCAGAGCAGCATGTGAAAAGTCATCCCCACAATGAGAAGTATAAGGTTGGTAACTGATGTACTAGGAAAGAGACATTCCCTACCTTAGCTTCTGCTTGTTCTGTCTTCCTTTCCTGAAGAATGTCATTTAACTCTTGAAGTATATGTATTTGGTTATCTTCATTACATTCTACTGAACTAAATAAGCAGAACTTCCCACTACACCAGTACATAGAGATATTTTATCTGCATGAAGCTGAAACATGTCTACTGTAAAGTGACAGCACTGCTGCAAGCAGTTTGTAATACCTCAGTTTCTTGGTAGGAGAAAGTTCCCTGTTAGTGTTGAGATGGCACTTACTGAGCAAGTCAGAATTGTCAGAGAGCTGCATTTATTTGTTTATTTTTCATAGAAATGAAAAATGGTGGCTAAAATGTTGCTGTTTATTTCCACAGAAATACATAGATGAAAACCCACTCTATGAAGAGAGGCGAAATCTGGACCGTCAGGCTGGATTGGCTGTGGTTCTGGAGACAGAGCGCAGGCGGCAAAACGAGCTGAAACGGAAACTGGTTGAGAAACAGAAGGAGGAGAAGGATGAGAAAACCCCAAAACTAATAAAGAAGGAGGAAGTAAAGAGCATCCCAGAGTCAGGAGAAGGGAATAATGAAACCCAAGGCAAAACAGATTCTTCTGGGCGAAAAATTACGGTAAAGCTAAAGAAGGAAGAGAAGGCAGAGGAGAAGAAAGAAGAAAAGAAAGAGGAATTGAAAAAGGAATCACCAAGCCAGACCTCCTTTGGGAAATTCAGCTGGAAAAAGACTGAGAGAGAGGATAAAACGCCAGGAGCTGTTGCAAAGGAAGAGAATACAGAAGGAAACAAAGATGAGAACAAGTGTCAATCTGTGAAATCCCATATAAAGCCCATTGAAATAAAGCTGTCTGGGAAAACTGTTATTCCACACACTAGCCCATGGATACCAGTTGTTTCCACACCGACACCAACAAAAATTCTTCCCAATTTACCAGTCCCCACCATGATTTTCAGGAAGTCTAATACTGCAACAGTTAGTAAACCACCACCTTTGAACACCTTTTTATCCATAAAATCCTCTGGAACTACCACCAAACCACTGCCAGTGGTGAAAGAAACAAATGCAGATATTCTGCTGCCTCCAGATATCATATCAAAAGCTTTTGGAGGAGAAGAAGTAATTTTAAAAGGCTCAGAGGAGGATTTGAAAGCAGCAGAGAAAAATGAGTCTTCTCAGCCTGCAGATAGACTACCTCCACCTCATCCTCCACCAGCAGTCCAGCCAGCAGCTCTCATCCCTGCAGATGAAGTAGCTCCAGGTGTGTCTGAAAGTGAACAGACAATGTTGGCAATGCCTGTGAGACCACCACCACCTTCAACTGCTTTCAGTGAACAAGCAAAAAAGATAGAGAAACGAAATTCTTGCTTGGCCACAGCCAATGCTAAAGATCTCTATGATATTTTCTACAGTAGTGGTGGAAAGGGTTCAGCTGACAGCAAGCTTGCAAGTTCTGCGCTTCCAAATGGAGAAAACCCTAACATAACAAAACCTGCAGATTCATCTGCAAATCACAGAACAAGTACTAGCTCATCCTCACTGAAAGAGGATTCTGAGGCTGTGGATTCCTCACAGTGTAATAGTCACATGACAGGGAGTTTGGTTCCTGTTGAAAATCAGGCTGAAACGAACAAGAAATCACTTCAGCCTCACCTATCAGAAATGTCAGTCACAGAATTACCAGGAAAAAACCCTGTTCCTGGTATCCAGATGCCTGCAGAAATTGGACTTGTTGATACAGGAGGTGGAGAGCAGGCAGGCAGTCTGGAATTCTGTGATCTACGGAAATCTGAGGTCCAAGAGAAGGATGGACAGGAAGATGGAAATAAAACTCCAGTTACAAACAAAAATGTTCGTGGTACCTTGGAGACAGAGACAAAAGACTGGGAAATAAAAGCAGTAAAGCCTAAGCATAGTCTGCACACAAAGACTTTGTTACCTGAGACACAGAGCGAAATTAAACGTTTGGGAAATTCCCATTTGGTGAAGTTAAATGATAACTGTAGAACTCACTCAGAAACTGATAGTCCAGACTTGCTCTGGGGCACTTCCAGAACTAGTAATGGAAAAGAGCAGATAGTCACAACTCATTCTTGTTCTGAAAGTAGTTGGGATCTATCAAATACTCCAAATCCAGAAATAAAATCTGGTTCTAATGAGGTTGATGCTTCAGAACTGACAGAGGGGCAGACAAAAACTAAAAGTACCCTATTAGAAGCTCAAGAAAAAGTTAAACCTAAACCTTCAGGCCATACAGTGTTGGATAACCAAACCCAGAAGCAGGGCGTTGAACGATTAGTCAATACCTGCTCAAACATTGCTGAACTCAGATCCAATCTTGAATTAGTAGCTGAAAATGAAAAAAAGTCATTAGGACACACTGGATCTGATGCAAGATTAGATAATTTTCTTTTCAAGAGACCATCAGAGGATGTGAAACGCATGAAGACTCCCTCCCAGAAAGCAGAGCTTGAATTGAAAAGCACTGATTTAAATCTGGGAGACAATAAGGTAAAACATGAATGTTTCAGCATCCTTTCAGAAGGACTTTTAAAGGAAAATACAGAAGAAGTAAAAAAAATAGAAACTATTGCATCCATTAGGCTAGAGTCCAGTAAACTTAAAAAACTGGGCATTGAAAGAACAGTGAATGAAACAGAGATTACTGATTTTACTACATTGACTTCTGATAGTTGTGAAGATAAAATTTGCACACGGATTTCTCAGAAACCTATGCTGCAGCCTGGATCACAGACCTCAAATAGTGACACTACAGAAGTGGTCATGCCAGTTCTAGAAATGCAGGGCATTTCTCCCACCTCTGAGCTACTTGTGCAAGTGAAGGAGAGCAAAGGTGGCACTGTTGAAATGCTGTCTCTGAGTTGTGACAGAGGCAGCACAGAAAGTCAGGCTTCTGGGTGCGTGGAAACTTTAATGCCTGGGCTCAGAGAAACACATGGGAAGGTGGGTGGCTCAGGAGGCAAGGGAATGTGCACCATCCAGAGCAAGAAGACTGAGCAAACAGAAGCTCCTGACAGTAGTTTGGAAGCTACAATGAAACCAGGAATTTCTGAAAGCATAGCAGAAAGCCCAGTGGGTTGAAGTAAACCCAGCCAGTCCCAATATTTGAGGAGCCAGAGCTGGGATTATGTATATGGTTTTTGTTTGTTTTTCTTTTTGTTCCAGCTGAGAGTTTTGGGTGTGTTTTGCATTCTGTGGTAGGACTTGACTAAAGTGAAACGTAAATCATCAGAAGGCAGTCACATACTTTATTCTGTACATAATTAATTGTGTAAAATGTTTTTCATGTGAATTTTGTTGCCAATTTCTTTTCTACACTATGCTATTAAAATGGAATCTTGTTTATAATGAGTGCGTCTTCTTTATTTTGGGGGCTTTTATTCTTTGACCATTCCTGGTCAAAGATTTCCAGCTCACTCAGTTTGTGTCAGTAGCACCGTGAGTAGCCCAGCTGCTGAGACAAGCTCAAGAACAGCAATTTAGAACTGAGGAAATGGAGACTTTCAGAAGAACTAAAACTCAAAATTTCTTTGAACTGTAATGCATGGGTTCAATTACTTTTGTTGTTTTGAAATGCAAGAATGTGTTCAGAGTTGATTTTATTTGTCTGTTTATCTGTCTCTGTGCTTTGTAATTCCTGTTGTATTACATCTGTACTTGAGGTGTTTCAGTGTATTGTATAAGCACATGTATGGATGGCACATCACTAAGCAAGGGGAGAAAATCTGTCCCGACTGGCTTTTGGAGAAGAAAACTAATCGGTAAGGCTCTGTGGCCTGACACCTGGACCAGACATATTGAGGTCACTTACATGATTTGAAATGGGCTTGCTTTCATTTTATTGTGATCCAGTAACTATTTGTGTTAAATCATTTAGCAGCTGACCAGCTCTGAAGAAGTAGAAGATCAGAACCCTGGTGTCAGGAATTGGACTCGCTTCATGTGATACAGACACATGCATGCCTACCCTGAATGGTCCCCGAACTATTGAGTGTGATGGTTCTCATTTGTATAGCTTGTTAAAGACTAAAGTATTAAATGTATTTCCTTGGATAAATATAACATTTTTATTTGTAAATTGTTTAAAAAAATAAACATATGGAGGTCAACAAGGCTTTCTTCTTGGTTTTTTTCCTTAACTCAGTAAAAGTGTTTTTTTTTAATTAGTTTCTGACTCCTGTAGTAGTTGATAAAATTGAGAAACTGTAGAGGATGAAGATACTCAACAGTTAGCCTGCTCAGTCAAAACCAGTTTATTCCCAGCTGAAGTCAATGGAAGAACTACTGTCAATATCATCAGTGGAAGTCTGAAGTCCTGAACCCTGTGTAAAACCAGAGGTGGGGCATCAGGGAGGGACCTCAGCAGAGCTTGAATTTCTGTAATCACTGCCTGCACATGGACCTCTGGAGAAGGCAAAATCACCGTTTGTCTTCGTTTTCCATGACTGTGTGTGAGGAAGGTATGAAATGTTTCTCATAGTCTTGCAGTGTTTTCATACAAGAAATGTAAGAGCTGTCTAAGCTGAATTTGGAAATGTAGTATAAATGGTCAAGTCAACAGTAAAAAGGTAATTCAGAAGAGAAGAGAGTTTTGAGAAAATCTCTTTGAGCTGGTTTTGTGATGTTAAGCAGTTACTGCATTGAATATAGGAAATCTTTGTTAGTATTGTTGCCCTACTTTCATCAGATAGCTGATTGACTGTCAAAACCAAAGCAAGCAAGGTTTGACATGCTTTGATAGTTTAAAATGGAGTTGGGCAATGAGTAGAGATTACTTTAATCCTGATTTATAAAAAAGTCCTTTGTAGTTACTTCTTGGTTTTCTCCTGTATTTTTTGTCATATACTTGAGTTTGTTTGTTTACATTTGACAGATAAATTTTTCCCAATGTTTTTCCCAGTTTTTTTCAGTAAAGTGCTTGGTTTCTTGTAAATCGACAGAGGAGGAGGGGAATTGATTTTCTTACCTGCCTTATATTGAGAGATATAATTGCAGGGAAGGGAAATATTAAAAGGAGGGCTGAATTTTTCTAGAGTTCTGCACTTTAGATAGTGCTGTTTTGAAATACATACTTTCTGGTTAGTTTCCTTCTGCAGATTGGTTTTCATGAAGGTTTCAGTGCATACAGTGGCAAACAGTAATCTGGGCAGTCTCCTTCAGACAACCTTATTTAATGCTGTATTATCTGTGTGGAACTTAATTTTAAAAATTACCTTTATTTTGGGGGAAAGGACAATATAATTCTGTTATCCTTGTTCTGTGCTCTACAGTTGCTTCTACAAGTAGTGGTTGTGGTCAGTGCTGAACGTGGCTGGCCATGAATGGAGAGGAGCTAATGCCAAGCAAGAACTTTGCAAAAGGGAAACTGGAAGTTGTTACCCCATATATGTCTAAAGCTTTCCAGAATATGAATTTTCCTGTGGTCCAAGTTAAATACCACTTCTCTTCATGCCCTTTAGTTTATCTCTGAGAGCAGGTAGGGCTCTTTACTCCTGGAAGGAAGATTAACTTGGTCTCTTTTGGGGAAGAAGTAAACGGTAATCCTTGAACCTCTGGAATGGCCAAGAACATAATGGGTGGTGTAGGTGATGACATCTAGGTAGATTGGCAGACAGAGGCATTAATACTGTAATTTCATGAAATGGCATGTATTTTTATTTATGTATTTTTTCTTTTTTTCTTTCTTTTTTTTCCTGGTTTTTTTTCCCCCCTGTGGTTTCCAGAGGCTTGCAGTAAATGATTTATCCACTGTGCTCGTTCCCTGTGCTGGCAGAGCTGTAGCATAGTGCACTGACTGGGAAGCCTTGTTTCTAGGCTGGCCTTGGACTCTTCCAGATCCTCAGGAGGAGGGGTGAGTTAATGGGGATTTACTTGTCTGTTTGAATGGTGCAATACATTACCTCTTCTTCCTGACATACTTCTCTAAAAACTGCACAAAGCACAAGAAGTTACCTTTTTCCTGGTTTTCAGAAAGCTTCTGATAGGAAGGAAACAAATATAGTTTGAATGTTTCTATCTTTACACTACTTCAAACCAGGCACAAATACGTAGTAAATTTAAAGAACAATGGATTAACTCTTAAGTGATTTGATGCTGTAACCTTTAGTTTGTCATGATGGAGGCTGGCTCGTCCTTTCTCCTGGATGAAGTTTGTTGCAAAACCAAGCTTGATTAAGAAGCAGTGGGAGAAGAGAGGTAGAAAAGCTGCAGTCATCCTATCAATCTGTTTTAAGGCCAGGTGGGTTTTTAATTCATCTTCCAGTCTCTTGGAATGTATGTTTGGAAAGGAGAAGAAATCTTCAAATGTTTTAGGCAAAACACAGTAAATTTTCCTGGGGTAGTCGGTTGGGCAGGTAAACATTGCTTCTATCTTGCTGGAATCTTGTCTCTGACTAAGTTTTAACTAAGCAGTAGATAGGCTTTTGGGGGGATTTTTTGTTTGGTTTAGAATTTTAAATAGCACATGAGCAGGGAAGAAATGTAGTAACCATCATTTTGTTACTAAATCTTTTCCAAATGTATTTGTGCTCTAGTGCTAAAAAGTATAAGAGATTGTATTTAATATTAGTAGATTAAGATATGAGATCTCTGCTGTTTGGCAGAATTATCATGCTGTTTCTGGAATCATCATCTCTGGAAGTATTCAAAAGACATTTGGATGTGGCACATGGGTCAGTGGTGAACACAATGGTGCTGGGTTAATGGTTGGATTCAAAGATCTCAGAAGTCTTTTCCAATCTTTGTGGGTTTATGATTCCTTAATTTTTGCCAAGGGTGGAAATAAGTGCCTAATTCTTATCTAAGAGAAGCTTCACAAACAACTTAAATTTTCTCATGGAAACAGTAGGGAATGTGGGCAAAGGTCAATTATTTTTTCATCCTGGTAAACCCCAAACAGTTTTTAGAAATACCTATGAAAGTAAGTGATGGTAGCAGCAAAAAACCACAACCATCCACCAAACTAGTGCATCCCAAAGCATGACAGAACTATATTTCTTTAGTGCAGAGAGCAAGAGAAGTCACCTGGGACAGGTTTTCATGTGGTGCCTGATGTAATACTGTGCTGGTTTATTATTATTATTATTATTATTATTATTATTATTATTATTATTATTATTATTATGATGTTCTCTCAGAACATTACAAAAGGTTAAAGGGAGCAAAATCATTCTCTGAGACAGACCTCAGTCCTTTTGTGCCTGCTGGGTTATGTGCAAACAGCCTACGTGCCAGCAGTGTGGGAGTACAAAGCAGCCATAAATTTATTTTACTCGACTCCTCTGCTTCTGTCTGGCATGAAGAAGAAGAGGGAGATGCAAGTTCTGGTTGCTAGACTACCCTTTCTGTCAGCTATTTTCAGACAATATGGATGTATTCATGTTTGTAACCAACCTGAGCAGAATAGCCCAGCTGCAGACTGTTGTATTCTGCCTTAGAGCAGAAATCCAAGGCTCCACAGTTAGGTTCTGGGTTTTGTTTTCTGATCCTACCTCCACCTCTTCTTGGGCTGTCATCTTGCTTGTGATGAGAAGGCTGATTACGGTATGGTAGCAGTTGTAGGCTCTGGAAAAATGAGTCAAGCTGCTGCTACAATTCCTGTGAAGCTGTCCATCAGTGATGGATGCAGAGAGCAGAGCCATTAGAATTGGTTGGGCAGGTGGTGGGGAATAGTTGAACACCTGCAGGAAATAAAAGCTGCATCAGAGCTGCTTCAAGGCAAACAGTATTCCCTTCTCCAGCAGCCTGACTGAAGAATCTTCATTTTACAGATGGTAGAGCACACAAGGTGATGTTTTCAATTCTTAATCAAATACAGTTTTTCTTCAAGAAGCTGCTTTTGTGGGAGAGTTTCAGCCAGAACCTAAGTAACACTGAAATACTACAAGCCATTTGTGTTGCCACCCTGTTTAATTTCCTTACAAACTTTAGATGAATGTAGAAACAAAATAATGCTTTAGGAACCATGGTAGCTGTGGTGGATGAAAAGCCCTGTAATAGCTATCTGGTAAAGAAATTATAGGGATGGTCTTCATATCAGATCTCACATTAAGCTGCATTCATACCCTGTCAGAGATGAAAAAAACAGGAATTAAATGTAAGTGCCAATAATTAGATGAGAGGAGTCTTGTAGCTAGGCACCTGCAAGATGGGTATTTAGACATGCTTGATTAGTGGGGAAAAAAAAATCCATTAGCAAAGGAATATCTGTCACTGCATTTTCTCTTAAGAACTGAAGGCTTAATGCAATTAAGCCTATTTAATGTGTTGCTTTCCAGGTACTGTTTAAATTTCATGTTCTCTGCTAGTTAGTTTCACACGCTTCACCAAGGTGAGGGAATGGTTCAAAATCAGTGGGTCCCTGTTGTGTCCAAGCTAGGGTTACAAAAGTAATTCACACTTCTCTTGTATGTATTCAGTGGAATGAAGTCATGCAATGGGTTCAGTTTGGCTGGGTGAAAAAAAAATCCCATATTTGCATTGCTATAGTCCTTCATCATTCACATGTGATCTGTCTGGCATTTGATACAAAATACAGGCATGGACAACCTGCCTCAAGCTGCTACAATGTCTACAGAAGAGAGATCGTCCAAGATAGTAAGTGTAATTACTTCTCCAAGAGTCCAATTTGTGCTTCAGAATACAAGAAAGGCTTACAGATTGAAGGTTTATTTCAAGTTTGTAAGATGAACCCTTGTGCTTTATATGTTTAGCATCCTAAAGTATCAAATACATGGCTTTTAGTTATCCTACTTCCTACAAATCCCTTCTCCTAATGAACTGTTTACCTTCACAGTGTTCATTGACAGCTGTTTTCATTTTGTATTGTGCTTGTGTTATGACCCATCCCTGAAAGTGTGGTAACTGAGGTTCCTGTTAATAATACATCCCTTGGGGTGGGTTAGAGTGAAATGACATAAAATGACCAGTGTTTATAAATATATATAAACACTGGTAATATAAATATATATTATATAATAAATATATATATTTATAAATATATATTTATAATAATAATAATCAATTTGGTTTGATTATTATCTGTAGAAATACAACAATACAGACACATAGAAATAACATGTAAAAATGTATGAAGAAAACAAAAAAGAGAGAAAGAAGAGGTGAAAGCCTCAGAAATAAGTTTGAGGGCACTTTGGGGGTCTCTGTGGTTTATGACATGACAGCTGCCTCTCATGACAGCCTATTTTATGCCCTGTCTTGAGGGATGAACACCTTCAGGCCTGTGTTGGAATGTCCCAGTGCCTCCCCAGCTACCCCACTTCCAAAGGGTCCTTTTATCACCCTTGTTCCTTATCTGGCTCAAACCCCAGCTGTAGCCCCCTCTGCACCTGAGCTGTGATGATGCACATCTCAGCAAGGGCAGCCAAGTGCCTGATTGTTTGAGTCATTGTCCATTAACATTCCAGTCCAGCAGCTTGACAAATTCCTTCCAGACCAGCTGTTTAGCTATTGAAGGGTTTTGCTGCAGAGGGGAGGGAAACAATTAAAAGGGCCTAAGATTTGGGATTGTAACAGTCAAACCCACCAGATGCTCCAGCAAGTGGGATTTTAGGATGAACATCTTTTGCTGTAACAAGTCTTTCCCTCTTTGTATCTTGATTACTTTCCACAGGAGCTAAGAAAATGTTATCTGGAATTGCCAGACTTCTGGAAACCTGTTCTGAGAAGGTGAGTGCAGATTTGCATGACTGGAATGGTATCTTTTGCTCCTCTTTGGAGGGCACATTCTTTTTCTTATTATTACTGTGACTAATCAGTGAAACTTTCTCTGTATTCTTACTGGTTAAACCTGCTGGTCATGGGTATGTCTCTGATTTAAGTTCTTTTGTCAGCATCCAAGAAGACTCTGTATGTGTGGATTCCTTTCTCTTGATTAAATAGTGTTATTTTAAAAACAAACATTAAACTTTTATGAAATTGTACTGATTCCTGAGTGTTGTTTGTTTAAAAATTATTCTCTAAAGAGGATTTTAAAAGTGCAGGCTACTATGAGGTATTAATAGTGGCAAGAGAGGGTGCTGGATTCTGAAGTTTCTTGATTCATAGAGCCTTTACAGGCCTTTCTGCATCCCTTAGAAGAGCTGCTTAAAAGTAGGGAAAAAGGCTTTTTAAAGCTCCTGTCTCTATACTTAATTTGGAATCTTGCAGCTATTTTTGAACTCAGCTACCCTGTTAAATTATTCATGCAAACTTCTTTGTCATGTGTTCACAGAAGTGCCTTGTTAACTCTTGTCACAAGTATTTCATCTCAAGGGAAGTGGTGTTGTGTTTCACCAACAGAAATATCCTGACAGCAGCTGCCAGGCATGTAAAAGAATAAAGACAGCCCGTGCTTTTTTTTTCCCCCAAAGATTTATTATAACTGTTGATTATTCTGGAAAATCGTGTGTGAGAGATTGCTTTACAGTGTGTAGATAGACTCATCCTGCTTTATATATAACTAAAACCCCACAAACCAGCTTGTTGCTGCTGCTCAAGAACATTTTAGAAATTCTTGTTTTTGCCACACAAACTTCACACAGTCAGTCATACCCATGGGTATAATCCTAAGTATTGAATTGTCAGCTCTTAGCCTGTTGTGTTACAGATCCACTTTCTCTTTCTCCTTAATTGCTGTTGCAGAGGCTGACTGGTAAACTAATTACTGTAGCACTGACATCCTTTGGCCAACAGAGGTGTAATCCAGGGTGGATTCAAACAGCCTACCTAGAAAGGATGGCCTCTATTTTAATCATAATTAAAACATCACAGCAACAGAGATCCAGCTGCTCCAGAAAATATTCAGGATCATGGTCTCTACAGCTAGCGAAAATATTGTTTGCCACACAAAGGCTGCATTTTAACCACGTTCTTTAGCAGAAATGACCTCCTGCCTGCAGTAGAAGTGTTGGTTGGAGTTGACAAACCTGGTAGCCCAACAGAAGTGAAGCTGCCTGCATGTTTGTCTCACCAGGTCCAGGCAGCATGGAGGCTGTGTGTGTACTCCCAGTAAGCACACAAACACACCTGTGTGTGTGCACGTGGCCAGGCACACAGACAAACACACAGGAAAACAGCACTTCTGCAAATGGAAACAGGACCAATGCCATTTATCAGTAGAAACTGCTTTCTTGTAACTTGATTGGAGGTCAGGAGTTGCCGTGCCACACCCCCTAAGCACCAAGCTTTTCCATTCCCAACTGCCCCATGCAAGGGACACATGTGCAGCCTTCTTTTTATCTGTCCTAGACAACCCCACCTGTCTGATGGCAGCAATACAGGGGGAAGGGAACTATGGGGAGAACAGAGGACGTCTAAACCACAATAACATAACTCTACAACACCGAAGCTTTTCTTAATATTCACACAATAGTTATCTTTTAATTGTGAGAGCAAATAATCTCATTATCCATCTATAACAGAAGAACCCACAGGCTGTGGATCTGCTCAATAACCAGCCTTGGGCAGTGCCCCTGCCAGCTGGCCCTGGTACCCTCTGCTCTCTGATCCTCTCAGGCAGAACCTCATGGCACAGCAGTAAGGACTGAAGAAAGTCCAGAGAGATGAAAGTAGTCAGAAGGTGGGTGAGTAGTAGGGGAAGTGTCATTTGTCATTGTCCTGCTCTTGGTCTTTCATGGTGTCTGCTTTCCTTCAGTACCACCAGCAGGCCATTGGGCTAACCAGAGCATGCTCTGAGCCAGAACTGCCATTCCTCAATAGCTGGCAAACCCAGCTGGCAGACAGTGGGCTTTTAGCTGCAGCACAGGGGCTGCAGCATCCTCAGAAAATTAGTAAAATTGATTTTGATACAAAAGTGCTTAGCAGCACTTTACCACTCTACACTTGTGTGTTTCATGCTGTTCTGCAAGTACAGATTTCATATTTCATGTCTCTGTCATGGGATTTTTGACAGCCACAGAGCCAACCTGAGGTGGGGTGGTGTAAACCATGTGAAAATAATTAGTCTGTAATGAAACCAAGTCTGCCTTAGAGTTGTTGGTTTTGGCTAGCTTTCTTATGGAAGTGAGGTTTAAACCATCAGGGTGTGTGTCTTCAGTGACCTGGGCAAGTCCAACAAGCCACCTGCACATTGGTGCCAGGTTCTTTTGGTGCAAAGCTGAAGGAGGGGCTACAGCCTAACTTTATTAGCTGTGAGAGAATATGCACAGGAGGAAGTTGTTTATCTTCAGTCAGAGCTTACAGCATCTCAAACAGCAAAACCAATCAATCACAAAAGGCAAGTACACAGGAAAGCAAGTGTCTTTGTTTAATGACAACTGGCATCCAAGCAGGGGAGCACCTCACACCTCTCAGAATAAATATATCTCAGGCCATGCATGGGCTGCCAACTTCCTTACCCTCTACTAACAGCCTGGGAGCACCTGACCAATATCCACCACACACAGCCCCATCCCTCCAGGGCTGAAGGGGCCAGGAGGAGTTTACAGGGGTCCCATGAAGAGGACAGCAGCAGTCTGGGCTGGTTTGCTTCTTCCCATAGGAGAAACCAGTAGTACCTGGCTTTTCCAGTGGTGGCACAGTGCAGGGAGTCACGTATGGCTCCAGCCAGGATGCTGCAGTCCAGCTGCCTGAGGGACACTGGACTCCAGTGTTCCAGCTCTCTGTGAGTGAGGGAAGTAGGTGTAACAAACCTACCCCAGGGAGAGAACAACCCAAGGGGAGCTGAGCTCAGTTCTGCAGCTTGACAAGTCTGCAGAGCCTTGTGTAACCTAAGGAAATCTGCCCCAGTTACAGCCCTTCCCTGAGCCAAAAGCCCAAGAGGTTGCTGCTTTCAGAAGTAACCTGTCTGCAGAGCTCTGCATCTCACTGTGCAACAGCAAACTGCTCAAGACAATATAATTTTGTTCAAGAAGCACTTGTACTCAAAAACTGTCCAGTGTCAAAATTAATTTCTTCTAGGGGGGCCAGGATGCTGCACAGTGGCTGTTCACACCTCCCACGCTTCCACAATTTGCATGGTGAAAAACCCTATGTAGATTGGAAAAGAAAAAATCATGACTGGTAAGAGACAATGACAAAGCGAAGCTCTCATCCCTTTCCCCAGGAGAAAACTGTAGCTGCCTGCTCGAGGTTAGCATCACACCTCCAACTGTTCTTCTCTCCAGCCACAAAATCCTTGTGTTTTTCAAGAAACTGCTGGTCCTCACAGCACAGAAGGGACATAAAAGCAGTTATGGAACTGAGTGATAAGACTGGAGAAAATGCCTTCCAAACTGTCCCTACCCTGCAGTGTTGGCACAACTGAACCAAGAGAGAATTACATTTATTTGTTTCAGCAGGCAGATGTCATCAGCTGGGTGCCAAGATGAATATGGCCCTTCTGTGCCAATGCTTATCTGAGCAGTAAATATAAGATGACAGCAAATGTCCTCATGAAATTAGCACAAAATCCTTGCTTCTCAACGTGTGCAGATTCGGGAGTGGACACAGGAACAGTGTCAATGTGTCAAAATGAATTATTTCATGTACTGCTTGCTCCTCTGAATGCTTTTAAACCCTATATTTAGAAAAGATAAAAGAAGATTCAGAAATAAGGGCTAACCATTATCATGACCATGAGCAGTTGAGCAGGGTCAGACTGTGGACTTACTGCCCTGATTTGTACACTTCCACAAATGCAAGCAAGGTGAACATAACCATTACATAAAAATAAAAGACCTCCAAAAGTAAAACAACAAAACAAAAACCAAACAGAATCCCCAAGTCAACCAAACAAGCAAAAGGTCACAAGCTTTAAGCAGCAGTGTTGAATTTGTGAGGAAAATCCCAATTGCCCAGATCTCCAGTTTAGACTGTCCACCCAGGCAAGGCTCCCAAGCACAACACCTGAGATGCTTTGAATCGAAAATGAATGGACTAAAGGAAAATCAGGTCATTCTCCCATCCCAGCAGTGATTAAGCAGCTTGCCAGAACTCTTTATTTCTTTTTGTTTTAAAAAACTGAAGCAGGCTGTGGCTACACTGTACTAACCACTATGCAACTGGAAGCAAATACACAAAGCAGAATGCTTGCATTATTCCTTTGACACTAGGCTTTTAGTCTTTAGGAGGCAATTTTCCTCCAAATGTGTAGACTGACATGTCTTTAGTAATAGAACTGGTGCCTAAGATCCCTACTCTTTATCCTCCTTTACCTTCAGGCTACAAGATCCTTCATATTTTGAGTGCAGCTTTTCTGCTTTGTGCCTGCCAAGGGCAGTTTCACCAAGAACCTGCAGCATCAGCTCACTGCTGGTGACAGACTGGCATCATTTTTGGCACTAGTGGTTTTGGCTTTCCCTAGCATGCTGTAACCATCCCAACACATCCTTTTAGCTGTGCCTGCTTTCCTGATGTGCATTCTGTGGGTCTGCTGTGTCCTGGGCAGGCTGGCAGGGCTGCAGGGAGCGGGCAGGATCATCCCCTGTGGCCCCACAACTGGGCTCACTTTCCTGGGCATGGATCTGCACCCACGGGCACGGCTTTCCCTCTGTGAAAAAAGCCAGTCACTTCTTTTTAAAATTTTAAAAGTTTAATAGTAATGAAATGGTTACAAAAATAACAATATAATTAGAGTAATAAAAATTTTGGACAATTTGAATTAGGACAATACGAGACAATAGAAACAAAGAGTTACGGACATCTGAGTACCTTTTTCTGGACAGCATAAGCCCAAAAAAGAACACACGTTAACAGAGGATTAACTCTTAAAAACAATAGCCTGTTGCATATTCATACATCTCATACACGATGCATAAATTCCATTCAAACACAGGATTTGGTCTGGTCAGCGTCAACTTCTTCCTCTTAATCCTGACGGCGTCTTCAGAGATGAGCGAGGCAGGAAGAAGTTCATTTCTTCTGATAATGAAGCAATAAATTCTCTTTCTCTGAAAGATTTCGGTGTCCTGTGGCTGCTGTCTCACTGCGAGTCCTTTCTTTAAAAAAGTATCCTACATGGCATAGTTTCTATTTTAACCTTATGTTATAACCTAAAACTATATTTAACACACTACTTAAGAAAATTAATACAGTATAACTTTCTAACACAACACATATAATATTTTAATATTTGCAAGAAGCCAATCACACAATACGCATTTTTCACACCTCGGAGCACGCTGAGCAACTGGAAAGAGTGAACGCTGTTACATCCCTCCCCTGCCTCCCGAATTTAAAATATTTTTTTAGGAAGCCTACCCAGCGTCGCTTCCAGGAGTTTCTGTGGTCGGGCAGGCTCAGCCCGCGCAGCGCTGCCTTCAGCGCCCCTGAACGCCACGGCCCGGCCGGGACACTCCTGCACCCCGCGCCGCCAGGCCACGGAGCAGAGGGACAAACGAGACCCGCGGATTCCATTTAGCAATTGAACTGAAACGGCTTCCATTTATTGATTTTATGATTTTATTGATTTTATTTGGCACCCGGCGCCCTCGGCGAAAGGCTGTGTCGCGCGCAAGGCATGCCGGGATTTGTGGTCCTGGCCGTGGCGCGGCGTCCTGGCAGGTGGGGACGCACTCTCGCTCTCTGACGCGGTTTGACCCTTCCTCCGCCCCGTCCTCTACCCCTGCCCCGCCCGTCGCCGCGACGCCACTGGCCGTAGCACATTCCTGCGCGGGCTGCGCGGCGGCGAGGGAGGAGTCCTGCTTCCGGGTCTGCCCGCGCCGGCGCCTGAACACAAACGTGAGATCCTTGGTTCGTCCCGGGCTCCTCTCCCACAAAACCGGCCGTTCTCTGGTCTCGCACCCGCGTCCCACTTTAGCAAAGGTACTCCGGTCGGCAGATAGGCGGAGACCGCCGCGGACGGAGGGGGCGCCCATCAGGCACCGGGGAGGGCGGCCCTAGAGAAGCCGGGTGAAGAGGGAGGCCGGGGGCCTGCGGCGCCGCGCTCCCCGCCCTGAGATGCCAACCCGGCAGTCGGCGGCGCAGCTGCGAGCGCGGTGCGTGGGGCCGGGGCTCGGGGCGCCGGGCGGGCATGGGCGGCGCGGGGACAGGAGCTGCGGCACCGGGAGCGCTGCCTCGCCGCACGGCACGGGGTGAGAGCTGAGTCTCCCCCACGAGGCCGGGATGGGCGGGAGGAGGGAGGAATGGCGGGCGGTGGGAGTGCGAGTACCGGTAGCGCTGAGTGCCGTGTCGCGCAGGTCCACCCGTCGTGCCCCGCCGCAGGATGGAGTTCGAGCTCCTGGAGAACGATGTGCTGGAGTCGCTGGAGGACCTGGGGTACGTGTCCGGGGCTGGGGGTGCGGGCCGGGAGCGGAGGGCGGCCCCCGCACGGACAAGCGCCGCTGTCCGCCTCGCACAGGCGGGGCCGCCCCGCTCCGGAGGGCCGCGGCTCGGGGCAGCGCCTGGAACGGCCCCTTTGGGTCAGAGCCGCCCCAGAGCCGGGTGGTGATGGCGCCCCAAGGCAGCCGGGCTGGCTTTCAGCTGCACGGCCCTGGCCAGTGAGTCCCTGCTCCGTGCGAGCTGACCCCCTGATTCTGGGATGCCGCATGGTCTCTTGCTGCTCTGTTCTGCACAGCGGCCCTAGCTGAGGGTGGGACAGCATAAAGAGATACCTCAGACAGTAAGAAAACTTTCAGGCTTCATATTGGTTTTGGGGAGGGAAGAGTAAAAAGAATTTCAAAAGAATTGCAAATGAGCAAGTGTTTTTCTTCTTTACATTTTTTAAAGGGTAATATAGCTCAAGAGCCTTTTGCTGTGTAAACCTGTTACTTTGTCAGAGTCAGGATAGGTTGCATAGGTATGAAAGGGAGAGCGTGGAGAACACGTCCTGCTGTAGGCTACCATGGCTGTAAACTGTAGAGCTCAGAGGACAGGCAGCTACTATTTCACCTCTACTGCTGGTTGCATGTACACAGCTGTATTTACTGACATTGGACCCATTCCCATAAATCACTTTGTGGCTAGAGTCATTATGCTCCAGCAAAGATTGTATTTCCAGGCTAGGTTAGTGATAGTTGCAAAGCTTGACAAATAGGCTTCTGTCTTAGCAGCTATTTCTCTGACTGAAATGTGAAAAGGCAGCTCTGCCACAATGATTGACTTCTTTTTACTGTCATGTGTTTAAAAGGATACTAGTGGCTTGAAGGAGTTGTGATTTGTGCAGTTATAGACAGAAAGCATTGTTGATTTCTGTTATTACATAAATAGGTAAAGCAAACAGTGAAAGTAGTTGAACAAGTAAGTTATATGAAGCAAAATTGACAACAGTGAAAAAGAAAAAATTTGGAGGATGAAAGACACAAGACCTCGGCAACATTGGTAACAACTGGGAAACTATTGCATGTGTCTAAAGGAATTCTGATTCTTGCTGTCTGGAAAGACTGGGGTGTTTGAGGCTTTCTGCTTTGGGAGTAGCTCTGTGGTCTTCATGGTTCAACTTACTTTTGTTCATCAGATACTGGAGATATTCCTAATATATCACTTGATCTTTTTTTTCTCATAGCATTACATGTTAGAGAGCTGTTTCTTTTTGTAGTTGTGCTCGAGGTGTTCAGATGGTGGCCTCTTGTCTTGTGCATCAGTTTGCTGAACTGTTGAAAAAGCAAACAGATGGGATAGTACAATGTTACCCAAGAGAGCATAGCTCTGGAACACGTGCCATTGGCAGAAACATAAGGAAAAAGCTGCTTGCAGTTAGGAATCTGCAAGTTGGATTATTGGCCAGATTGATATGTAGCTGAAGTCATAATTTTAAGAAATAACACGCTCAAGATATTACCTCTGTTAAAGAAAAATTGTAGAAAAGATGCCTCTAGAAGATCTGAGCAGGGACTGAAATCCCAGTCCTGCCAAAACAAAAGGCTTGCCATTGCTTCCTTTCTACTTTGACCTATAACTGGATGATGCTTCTGTTCTGAGCCCCAGATGTTCCCAGACCTACACACGTAGGCCTGAGACGTCTGTGGGGTGGGACTGGAGCTTGCTCTGATTATCCTCTGGAAGCATCCAGCCTACTGTGGTCATGCAGTAGGGCTGTAATACATGAGATTACAGCTTCCCACCTGCTGCCAGTAGATTAACTGTGGCACCATCAAGCTGCTCTGTGAGGTAAAAGTTATTTTTGAGTGTGGCTTCTTCATCTTCCTTGGCTGAAGTAACAGGCCACTAGAGTGAAGGCCAAATCCTTTGTGTGTGGTATTAAGCACAGGAACAGAGTGAGGAAAGTTACATTTCATTTTGAGATGCTTTTTTATTGCTGAGGTTTGCCAAGAGTTGCCGGATTGTTGGATTGTTGTGACGTGGTGGGTGACTTTATCTGGAAGTTCCCAAGAGAGATTTCATTTGGTTATGAGCACTCTTGGATGTCCGTCTCTTTTGGGGGCAGTATATCAAAATAATATTGTACATGTTTTTCCTAAAATACTGAGGTAAACTCTGACTTGTGTTTCTACCTGGTTGATAAGGCAGCCTTCTCCCTACTCTTCACTCTCCCTCTGAGAGATTATCAGTACACAGATGTCCTCAAAGCTGTGTTTTCTAAGATCTCATCTATAAACTCATGTTTTCTTACACTAGGTCTGATTTTTGGCTTATTTTGCTTATGTAAAGAACCAATTCCATTAATTTTTCTTGTGTATATTTAGGGAGGTTGGTTTTTCAAGAGGTGATATTTTTATGCAGATCACTTTTGTAATATTTCTATCAAAGGCTTTGTTTTGTAAGGAGCCCTTTTATACATGATAGGAAGTGACAGAAAAGATGCACTTGTTCAGCAGTAATTATCCCACATGGAGAGCTCAGGAAGGATTCCTTGGGACTGCAGTTGCCTGGGATAGGTCTGTTGTCAGTAACATCTTCAGGAGGTGTAGGCAGAGAAGTTGCTACTGTACATGGTAACATTCTCCAGGAGGAAACTTTTGATGATGATATTTTGTGACACAGTCTCTGTGATGGTAAGTTAAGGTGCACACAAGTTCTGAGTTTGCTCTGATGTTTTCAGTGTGGTTCTTGCAACAGTTCAGTCCAGGAATCACCATTCCATGAGATCAGCACTGCAGATGTGTTGTGGTTGTCGCTCTCAGTATGTATCCAGCATAAAATAAATCTGTCCAAGGACACTGGTCCCAGCAGAGATGAATAAACTGTGCTTTTGTTTTCCCTCTCAGTTACAAAGGTCCCTTGTTAGACGACGGCGCGCTGGCTCAGGCGGTCTCCCATGGAGCCAGCTCCCCTGAATTCACCAAACTCTGCGCTTGGCTGGTGTCTGAGTTACGGCTCTTCTGTAAACTGGAGGAGAACGTGCAGGCAACCAACAGTAAGTAGTCGTAACTCCACACAAACATGCACTTAGTGTGTGTTCCTGCAGGCCACAGAGATTAGGGCTGGCCATATCTCTTGCACCAGGGAGTGTTGTCTGCACACTGCCAGATTTTGGACATTTTCCACCTCAAGTTTGCCTGATGAACAGCCAGCAGAGGTTGAAATAATAGTGGTGATCAAAGAGTCTTTCTTCTGAAATCAGCTTTTTCTGTTAATTTTTCAACCATATTGTTTTTTAAAGTTCTTTGATGGATTTAGGGAAGCATTAATGCTAGTGGGGTTTTTACTAGATTGTGAGAATACTTTTATTTCAATGCTTCTATTTGTAATTTTGATGTCAGTATACTACTGTTCAAGGTAATGTTCTTGTGACTACAGTAACCATATCTTCGTTTTACTGTTAGTTCCCTTAAGTCTGTGCTTGCTATGAGTTTTTGAGAAGGAGCCTGAAAATGATTGGTTTTCATTTTGGTAGAGGAATAAAACCATAGCTTTCAGAAAAAAAAAGTTAATTTTGGTTAGTTAGTCATGACAATCTACAGCTTAAATTATTAAATTGGTGTGATAACCCACATTCCTGAATATCTAATATATTAACTCATAATGCCTTTATGAGCTTAACTTTGTATTTACTCAGTGGCCAAAGGTTGCTGCCTTTTACCTCAACATCTGTTACTTTCCTTTCTCTCTGTTTTTGACATATTCATTCTTTCTTCTTTGAGTGTATTTCCTATTCTTTCTCTGTAACAATACAGTATCTCACCCCTTCTAGTAGTACAAGGTTCCTATGTTTTGTTTTATGTAAAGATACAATCCAGAAGTCTTCCAACACCTATCTCAAGTACTTTAAACACAGTGACAGAAACATGTTAGCTGGAGTACCATGAAGTCCTACCTTCATTTTGTATGTCTTTGATTTAGGAATAACAGACATTTGGGGGTGAAGTCTCTTTCCAAAAGATAAAAAAATGTTATTTCTCATCACTGCCTTTTTTACCTAACAGATTCTGATAAGTTTCATTAATTTTTGACAGAAATATCAGTCAAAAGTTAGGTTTATGTGACTTCCTTATTTTTAAAGGGTATCAATATGAAATAAAATCAGTTGACAAATGTGAGCTTACAGGGAGAAAGAATAGAAAAAAGTGAGAACTCATAAGCCACATTTATTATTCACAATAGTTTTTAATGTCCCCTTTCATTATAGAAGTTGCCAGTGTCTGTTGTAGCTTGGAAAAGCTGTCAGTGAAACATAATTTTATATTAATGGAGCATATCATGGATCCAAACAGGTTGTGCTGTGTCTTGGAGGAATCCAGCAAATGCACTTGGCCTCCATTAAAAATGGGTCTTAATGTTAAATAGCAACTTGAGCAAAATATTTTTTTTTAAATAGCTAATTCATTCTAATCATACCCCCTATATATTAGCAGTGAGTGAATTATTATTATTTTCTTTTTAAGGTCCAAATGAAGCAGAAGAATTTCAGCTTGAAATGAGTGGGCTGCTGTCTGAAATGAACTGTCCATATGCATCATTAACATCAGGAGATGTGACAAAACGCCTTCATAATCAAAAGAACTGTCTCTTGCTGCTTAGTAAGTTAAAAGGGTGCTCGCAAGCAAACCTGATTTTCTGCAAGATTTATAGTATTGTTTCTTACACTTAATGAGGTACTTGTTTCTTTACCACAATGTACTGCACTGTAGATACAGTAAAAATAATGCATATTTTTAGGTAATTTACAGCATCAGAGTATTATACTTGTGGGTTTACCAGTCAATATGTACCCAGTATATGAGGGAAAATACTTTGAATGTTAACCTTTTTGATATTCATGAGCAAAAAGGCTGTCCTATCACTTCTTAGAAGGCACAATAAAGAAGGAGTTATTTGAAGACTTCTGCCAGAGTTTAGCCACTGAACTCTACTTAGCATGGTTGTAAAAATGACCACTAACATCAGATGGATCATAATTTTAGAGGCTCCCAGTGTGATGACTTGCAAGGTGCAACAAAACTTGCATTTTCCTACACTGACAGCAGTTGGAATTGTTATGAAGGAGAGAATGTTTTATCCCAGCTCCCAGTTCTTTTGATCAACATCCTTAGTAAATAGCTTCACTGTTAATTTCCTTTCAATCAGCAGAAAGCAACATTAGCAATGGTGATGTCTTTCCTTTTCCACTCATCAGATCTCAATAGCTGAATTGTTTTTTTTCTCCTTATGAATGTTAGAGGAGAAGAAATATTACTTGAATTTGTAAAAGGTGTGTGATATTAATTCACATTACAATAAAAAAAATCAGCTTGAGTTAGAAACTGTAGTGCTAATTTTAACCTAATTTTAAAATCAAGATGAGGTAATGTTTTATTTGCTTCCTCAGTTGCTGCTGGGTCTTTTAACTTTTCAAAACAGAAATTTAGTTCTGCCTTCTTCTGAGATACAAGAAATTATTTACAGAGTGGATTCCTGTATTTCAGCAATAGGAGAAAGATGATTAGGTTTAATCTGAGTATTTCTTATAGTATGTTTATAAATGTCAGATGAAGTGAGGTAGTTGTTTCATTGGAATAGTTTGTAGCTCAAACAATCTTCTCTTCAGCTTGTTTTCTGTAAGCCAAGCCGTTCAATAAATTTGGCTTGTCTGTGACACACAGTTTATCCCAGAAGTCCTTTGGGATGTACATTTTGGTAATATAAGGCCGTGTTCAGGAGCTGAACTCTGGTATCCCATCTGGCAGGAATGCTGTGTTTACTGTCAAATGTGAAATTGCAGTAGTGCCAAATTCCTTTTTTGTGTACCACCATAGCGGCATAGCTTTCTGTAGCTGTGTTAAGTGAACTTATTAGGTATCCTCTTGCATGTGAGCCATAAAACTAGTTTTTTTTCAGGAGAAACAGGATAACCCTGTAGTGAAATGCCAGGGTATTTTACATTTTAATGAAATGCAGCACAGTTTGTCACTTGGAAGATGTAGCAGTATTGCTGGGAGATGAAAGCACCAAACAAACCCAAGTAATTAGGATTGATTGTCCTAATATGCAGCATCACTAGAATACAATGTTAGGCACTAGCATCTGCAAAACAGAAAGTACAAGAGTTTCAGGCTGGTTCAGAAAAGTTGTGGAAAAAAAGAATGGCTATCTGAAGAACATTCATCTTAGTGATAGACTTTAAAATTTCTGTCCTTGTTAGGGGAGGTTGAAGATAGCTTAAATATGATCTCTAAATTTTTGAGACAAAATTCTCCTGCTAGTTTCTTTTTCAGTAGGCCTGAAAAGAGTGTAAATAATTGAAAGCTCAATTAAGAAAAACCTGTATAAAGTGTTGCTGAAAGAACTTACAAAGGATACTTCACTGTTTTATGTATTTTAAGAGTTTTTTTATTTATAAGGTATTCTGTATCTTTAGCAGATGACATTCTAGTGATCATTAAAATGCTGTGTTCTTTTCTTAATCTTTTTATCTGTCCCAGTTTTATAAATAATAAGCTTCTTTTGTGTATCTGTGGGTTTACTTCCCTGCTCACAAGTGTGTCTGCAGTATCAGTTTTTCTTATTTTTAGAAGTGTTTATGTATATTATTGCTATGGTCACTCACTATGATTAATGAGAAAAGTATTGTTAAACTTGTGCTTTTTTTAAAATTCAAACCTTAAAGTTTTGACACCTGCAAACAAAGGCTGTTTATATAATTGTAAATTTATATCACTGTAAATGACATCTGATGTTGAAATTCTGGGTATATACTGTGTTCAGAAATTGTAATTTTTATTTTTCTCTTTTTGTTCAATGGAGTTACAATGTAATGGTAGGCTCTTACAGTTCTGATATTGAAGAAAATTTCAGCCATTCTAGCTTCTATTTCATCATTACAGCCTTCCTTTCTGAAGTTATTGTAAACATGAATTCTCAACAGTACTTCTCAGTGGGATTATTCTTCCACTCCACATTTTGGAGAAGTAGAGGAGATTCATCTGACATTTCACTTCTCTCTACTCGTTACCTTGCTTGTTTCCTAGAGCCTCAAGAAGTGCTTGCTTGTCTTCCCTAAAATACACATCTCAGTCCCTCATCCTGCTTGTTTCCATGTTCCTAATTTCCTGTCTTTGCTGGGCAAAACCTGAAGGAAAAGAGCTGTGCTCTGTTGAACTTTGGGATTAATACTTGCTGGAATCATAGGGATTTTTTCCAGCCTTTAATTGGTTGAACTAAACCTGTCCTCTGTTTGTTGTGTTTCTAGCACCGAACTCAGTAATTGTAAATATGAGTGCCCTTGAAGATACAAGAAAATTTAAGATACAAGATATCTTGAAGATACAAGAAATTTTGTAGATACAAAATTTCTATCCTTCCTTCTATCTAAAACAGTCAATTTGCACATGTGTTGGTTGTAAGCACTTGAGTTTTCACTGGCTCTAAAATAACTCTTTAATATCTGATTGTCAAATCTAATTTTTCTTACCCCAGCATACCTCATCTCAGAACTGGAAGCTGCCAGAATGCTGTGTGTGAATGCCCCTCCTAAAAAAGCCCAGGAAGGGGGTGGCAGTGAAGTCTTTCAGGAGCTGAAAGGCATCTGCATTGCTTTAGGCATGTCCAAGCCTCCCGCCAACATAACGATGTTCCAGTTCTTCAGCGGAATTGAAAAAAAAGTAAGATCCAAAGGAAGAAAAGTTTGAATATTTATGATGTTGTTTTGATGGAAAATAGTTCTGCTACCTGGGTGAGATTTGTCTCTTGTGAAATTCCAGTGTTTGAATTGTGAAGTAGAGTACATGTGTTTTACTGCATATTCTGAAATTCTGAAAATTATTTTGAAAGCTTTTTCCGTGCCAAGGCATGAGGTCAGGGACCGTTGCTATCCTCACTTTTCAGGGTGACTGGTCTAGGTTTTGATGCATCACTTGTTGCAGAAGATATAGAAAATGCTAATCTTAGGCCTCAGGAAGGATGTTAAACAGAAATGTTTTTCAAGAAATACACCTAAACAAATTTGTATGGGAACCTAATGTTTAAAGATGTTTTGGTTAAAAGGTGGTGTAGCAAAAGTAAAACTTAACACCTTCTCCCTAAGACTTCATAATTTCTTGTGATTCCATTTATTTTTATTCCTTGCATGTGTGTGTTCTCCAGGATTTTGTGATTTTTTAAAAATAAATTTACTTCTGAGTAACTTTTATAAATCAGAGAAATTAAATTGAGTAGACTGTCCAATGCACAGACCAATGGTTGGGGACAGAAAGCTTTTAAATCACTTTTAGTGACTTAATTTGCAGGATAGGGGAGAGCAGAACAGCAGATAAGGGTTGTCTTCTGCTGTTCCCTAACTTTAAAGAACAGATATGGGTCCCTTCCAGTGCAGAATATTCTGTGATTACAAAGCTCCCCAAAACAGTGCTATTTGAAAGCACTTAGGTTTAAAATCTTGAATAAATTTGGCTCAGTATCATTGGAAAACCAGGTCACTGAATGTGTTAGATCACATTGCTGGAATGAACAGGTTGGTGGTTTTTTCCCAAACTGCTTTGGAAGTTTGTCACTGCCACTCCATGACTTCCCCCTTGAAGTCCTTAGAAATTTTGAGATGAGATAGATAATTTGTACCCAAACTCCTGAAATGCAAGATAGTTAAAATTTCATACTAAAGATTTTTCTCCTTTTGATTGTAAAGAGGGGTCTTTCTTTGTATCATTTTACATTTTACATAATCTTAAAATAAGCTTTTTGATACAAATGTGGGTTCTTTTCTGGATTAAAGAGATGATGTTTATATAATAATCCTTATGGCTTAAAGAGTAGCAGTACCTCATGGTGTCTTTGTTTTTACTGCTGATCTATTATACAGTCCCTTCTCTTAATTTTTAAATAATTATAGCTGAGACTACCAGAAATCTAAAAACAGTTACTTTCCAGAAGAAGTATGCTTGGCTCTTTGTTCCAGAGAAAATAACTTGATATTGGGGGTTGCTGTGTCATGCCTTTCACTGTCCAACAGTCCTCTCCTTTAATTTGAATCTTAAACTAATTTTTTTGCCAAAGCTTATATTTTTACATGTCTCCTAACAGCTGAAGGAAACTCTAGCAAAGGTTCCACCTAATCATGTTGGAAAACCTTTATTAAAGAAACAACTGGGACCAGCTCACTGGGTGAGTAGTTGCAGGTATTAAAGCCCATTTCCCTTTTTCAAGTGTACAAAGTATTGATCCTGTGTGTTGCAAAATGATTTTTTCTCTTTCTGAATATGAGAAGATAATTTCTTGCAGTATAATGTAAATGTTGGTGCACTAAATGTACAGCAGCTGATAAGATCTTAGACTCATGAATCTCTAGGTCCAGGTGCAGGTTAAACCTTTCCAAAATGAGAGACCTGCAGTGGTGGTACTGACCAGCATGCTTGTGCAGTAGCTTAAGCCTTCCTCTTCTGCCCTTTACCAGCCCTGTCTGTGTGTCCTCGTCCTGCTGAGATGGTGGCATGTCTGCTTCTGGGGCTTCCTTTTAGCTAAGCTGTGGGTCTGTTCATAATGTCCCCCTCTTTTTGTCACTTGGAGTAGTCTGCTTCCTTCACAGCTTCTCCAAGAGGCAGTGAGTATGCAGGTAGGGGCTGGGAAAGACATTATACACCTAGGCTGCAGAGCTGTGATCTTCTCCAGCTGGGATTTGTCACCTGCTATGCTAGGAGCCTGGTGCCTGGGTTAGTCACTGCTGCTGCACCAAGCTCACAGCTATGGCTGCTGCTGCAAGGCTTCAGGTCTCTCTTGTCTGTCTAACTTAAATCTGAAGCACTTAAGTGGTGAATCTTCCCCCAGCAGCCTGCTTCCTTCAGTGCTTGTATTGTTGAGACTGAAAGTAGGCGCTGCTGCCCTCCCTCCAGCCAGGCCTCTTTAAATGCACATCAATATAAATATGCTGTAATGGTGCATATCTCACCTGCTGCTCTAACTAAACACTGTGTGCTACTAGCTGTTTCTCATGATGATCTTTTCCTGTAGAGCACTTTGTTGTTTTGCCTGTATGCCGACTGTGCTTTAATCAAGATCCTCTTGCAGTACTGTACTTACTTTCAGTCCTTTATCTTTGCTCTATCTTTATCCTTAAGCTTTCTACTTTTTAAGAAGGCACGAACATCCTGTTTCTTAGAAGTTACATATACCCTTGCTTCAGCTTGTTGCCTGTAGTATCTTCTCACCTTTGTTTCTCTGTCCTGATGGATGTTGAGAAGTGCCTCAGCAGTGTGTGCAGTTTTTGTGCTGTTAGAAATGGTAGAAGGCTGAACATGAGCCATGGAAGCTTCAGGAAAATAACATCAGCAGGCACAGCTTGGCTGTGAGTCCATTTGACAAGGTAGATAATTGCAATCTTAAGCCATGCATATTATCTGTGTTAAACTCTCTTCCATCCACATAGTTTATGAAGTAGAAACACTTTAATCTATAGATTGTTTGCAAATTTTTGTTTCAGGAAAAAATTGAAGCAATTAATCAAGCCATAGCCAACGAATACGAAGTCCGAAGAAAACTGTTAGTCAAACGTTTGGATGTTACTGTGCAATCCTTCGGCTGGTCAGACAGAGCTAAGGTACAGACTTGCTGTGAAGTCCTAGTTGATGGTAACACTTTATAATAAGTATCTCTGGAAAACTGCATCATTGTTTTGTCCTTCATGAGCTAGAAACAATCACGGGAGTTGTCTGGCTTTGTTTTGATTTTCTAAAGAGATTTATGACAATGGAAGAGGAGTAAAAATATTTTACTTAAAACTCTTGGATTTTAAATCAGTCTGTAAAATGAGAAGTCAGACTGTGTGTTGCCACACACCAAAGCCACTGGAAAAAGTAGAGATTACTGATCCAACCATGTTCAGAGTACCATAATGTGAACCATTAAGTACTGTGTCTTGTGTGATGGTAGAAAAGCACCTTCCTGTTGACCATCCCTTATCTTACTTTGTGCTGTCCACAGCAGTCAGATTTCCTTAACTCTAAGTGTGTCTGCAGTCACAACTCCACAGATGCAGATGAGAAAAGCTGCTAAGTCACTACTTGTTCTTACCTTATAGACAGAGTAATGCTTTATGTGCTTCTTTTGTCTTTGAACTGTGCAAGTGGCTGTGACATGAGATCTGTTCTCCCTTGAGTACATGATACATATTCTGCTTTTAGGAATAATTACAGGATTTCCCTATGTCTCAGACAGAAATTACAAGGTTTTAAAAAATAGTACATATAATTTATTTTCCAGGACTAAACCAGATGTGCTAACATGGTGTTAAGTATACTGCTGACAGTGCTTGAGACAGTTACTAGTGCTAAACTGTGACACATAGAATCATTGAGTGTTTTTTCTTCATAAATGCTTTTTCAAAAAGCAGCTATACTTTAATAATAAACTGTGACCTCTCTGTCCCATTTTGTTTCATCATCTGAGTAGGGCTTCTAATGGTGTACTCTTTCTTCAGGCTTTTTAGTAGATGACTGAAGAACTATCTGATGGTTTAAATACTTTAATAGTATTTAAATAGTAAAAGTGAATAAAAATGAGCAGAAGGGTGAATTATGTTTTTACAAGAGGGATTTCTAATTGTGTTACAGCTTTGGCATCTTTATCCATGTGGTTTTGTGTTTTTTCCTAGGAATTATCAGATACTTTTGAACTTGACTAGTTAAACAAAATATTTTCACAAAACCCACAAATTGTGTATATGCATTTATATATATTAAAATGCAAATTTTTTTTTGAAGCACAACAATACAAATTTGGAGAATGTTGCTGTAGTATTCCAGACACACAAAAGAGTTTGTTTTAACAGTAAGTTTTAGAAATATGATAATTTTATTTTTATTTGAAAAGTATCAGAATATAATCATATGACTAAATAGCCACTTCTCCAGATAGTGGAAACACCAGGGAAAAAACCCTTGCAGTCCACTATTAGGGATTTTTTTTAACTTAAAATTTCAATTTTCACCTAAAACAGTATCGTAGGACCAAAATCTTGTGCTCAGAGCTCAGTCAAACTTACCAGGGAAAAACACACAAGTACTAGAAAAACACACTGGCGAATACTTTTGCTTCTCCTACCTTTAGCCAGGTCTATATCCCAGTTTTCTGCCTTTGGATGGAAAACAAGATTTTTTAGGATTTTAAAATGTGCTTCTAAGTTTTTGCACTGTTAATATATGTTGGAAAACCTGGTTTGCCTGTTCCCACTGCCATCATCTGCATTCAGATGGCAATCTGCATCTCCTGACTGCATCACACACTACACTCTGTTGATGACTGAAGAGCGCTGTAACTTGTGTAGTAACTCGTGTGTGGTAGCACAGATTTGTCCTGTGTCTCAGCTGGAAAACTTTTGAGGTGTTCAAGAATGCCTTGTATGTAATGTCTCTTCCTCTACTGCCTTTCAGCATTAACCACTCTGGCTAAGTTGAGTGTAGGATCTCATTTCTAGCTCTGCCAGGCCCTCTTGGTGCCTTGTCTTTGTGACAAAGCTGACAGGAATGTAGGGTGAAATGAGGTAACAGGACCTTTTTCTGCTGATAACTGCTGGAGATGGGGTGATGCTGGCCCAGCTGGAATGGGTGCAGGTCAGGGTGAAGGCACAAATGGGGTCTGGAGGCTAAACACAAATGTGTTTCACTTTCAGTGGCTTCTGGATTTTAGTAGTAATTCATGTAACTATATGGCACACTTCTGTTCTGTGTTTGCCTGGAAGTAATACAGTCTGATGTGTATGTTGAAATTGTCAGCTCGTTGGTGTCTTGGCATTTCAGTCAGAATTGTGTTTCCTATTTACTTAAGAAATTAATGTGACAAATGCTAGTTTGATTGAAGTAATCCTCAGTTATAAAGTGGTTATCACTGATTTTATATTAACTTTTTGTTTTATTTGCAGTAGTGGCCTGTTATTCAGTGCTGATTTAATTCTTTTCATGAGATGTCCCATTGTTTTAACTGAGTGAGTTTTATTTTTCTTTGCTCCAACAGAGTCAAACAGAAAAACTGGCTAAAGTCTACCAGCCAAAACGTGCCCTCTTATCTACTAAGTGCACTATATCAATTGCAAATCTCTTGGCAGCTCGGCAGGATCTGTCCAAGATTATGAGAACAAGCAGTGGATCCATCCGAGAGAAGACTGCATGTGCCATTAATAAGGTACCTTTGGGGACAAATGTCTTGTTCTTTTAGGAATATTTAAGTAACTTGAATGTGGTAATAAATCCTATTTTTTTTTCAGGATTGTAAGTGGAATTTGGAAATAAAGGATAAGAAACTTGGTGTTTACATATTGCAGATAATGCATCGGTAGACTATGGATAGTGCAGTTTCAGCTTTTGAGGTTCTCAGTGTCCCTTCTTTGGGGCAGTAAAAATTGCTGAAATACCTTGGATTGCTTACAGTGGGAGTAGGCCTGCTCTGTCTAGCCAGAATTACAAAAGCCATTACTCCACTGCTACCTGATTCTGCCACCATGTCTAAAATAACATCTACATAGTAACTCTGTTTCTGGTCTGTGTAAATAGAATGTACTAAGATCACAAGGGAAGGATCCCACAAATTAAACTGCCCTGGGTACACAAATAGATTACAATCAAGTGTATAGTTCTAATAATGACATAGGAGAAACATGACTTAGACTAAACAACTTCCCTTGTTTCAAAAATTATGATTTTACAAGAGTAATAGGCTAAAAAAAAATCTATGTGCTGAACTTGCAGCTCAGTAGCTATGTATAGCAGCATACTTGGTGCTTTACAATTGTGGGAGTAGGTGCATGCTCTTCTACCTTTTGAGTACCAACTGTACCTCTGGTAAAGTTCTAATTAATTTAGGAGGGAACAGTGGTGTGGTGATTTGGCCACAGCCCATCCAACCCTAATAATTTCTGCACCTTTTTAGTGTTGTTGGTGTGAAAGAAATTATGTAGTAAGACAGGTTGACCCTATCATCAGACTGTATGTCTGCAGTACTGCCCTGCTGCTGATGTATAATCTGTTAACTTATGTCCATTATCAATATTAAATGTTTTCCAAAACAGTAGCATAAAATAGCAAAGTGGCCTACTTCCATTGAAGCTCCTTTGTTATATTTCTTCAAAACTTCAAGCAGTACAAATGTCCTGTCCCATTTTGCCTTGCTAAATTTTTAAGGTCACACCATCCTTAGACAGGTAAAGACCTCTAGAGTCTTGTTGTCTCACACCTGTCCGTTGTTAAGTTTCTCCATATCCTCACTGAAAAATAGAATTTTTTGCCCCTTATTTAGCAAGTCAATGGCTTCTGCAGGAACTCAGAGCACTAGTTAGGAGAGAGAGTGTGTTACACTGTACTTGTGCTTATTTGAGTTTAGCACCCTGCATTAATGAAGAGTTAAATGAAAGACTGTGTTGGTGCTGCCCATGGTGATGTGCCTGCTGTTTGACTTGTCTTGTTAGCAGTCCTTCAGAGGGCTGTCAGATTCAAACACAAAATTTGCCTGGATGTAAAAACCTTGGGTGCTGCCTGTGGCATGTCTCAGTAGATGTGACTCTTGTGTGAGGTGTCACAACTCCTATGGCAGTTTTCCCTTTCCCTTTGCAGGTGCTAATGGGCAGAGTGCCTGACAGAGGAGGAAGGCCCAATGAAATAGAACCTCCACCTCCTGAGATGCCACCGTGGCAGAAAAGACCAGAGGGTGGCTCACAGCAAGGCGGTGGCAGAGGAGGCAGAGGTGGCTACGACTCTTCCTACGGAGGGCGGGGAGGTTACGACCACGGGGGTCACGACCGAGGAGGAAGAGGAGGCTACGACTCATCGTACGGAGGGCGAGGAGGTCACGAACAAGGGAGCCATGATCGAGGGGGACGAGGAGGACGTGGTGGTTATGATCATGGTGGCCGAGGAGGAGGAAGAGGAAACAAGTTTCAAGGAGGCTGGACAGATGGCGGAAGTGGTGGCTACCAGGATGGCGGCTACAGGGAGAGCAACTACAGAGATGCAGGTTTTCAAACAGGTGGCTACCATGGTGGTGGTGGCTACCAAGGAGGAGGCTATGGTGGCTACCAGTCATCTTATTCTGGAAGTGGCTACCAGGGGGGTGGTGGTGGTGGTGGTTACCAGCAAGACAACAGATACCAAGATGGCGGGTCCCACAGTGACCGAGGGGGTGGCCGTGGAGGAGGGAGGGGCGGCCGTGGCGGTCGCGGTGGCCGAGGAGGTCAAGGAGGCGGCTGGGGGGGCAGAGGTGGACAGAACTTTAATCAAGGAGGGCAGTTTGAGCAGCACTTCCAGCATGGAGGTTATCAGTATAATCAATCTGGCTTTGGACAAGGAAGACACTTCACCAGCTGAGGCTGCTAAAAATTTACACTTCAGCAGAGCTCACATAATAGAAACCTGGTTTCAGAGGCCTGACTTAAATGCTGCTTGAATTAGTACAGGTTTGTACACAGCAGGTAGAATCTCTTTGGGTGGGATGTTTTGCATAGAGCAAAGCACAATTTTGTGTAGACCTCCCCACCCACCTCTGCCTGTCTGAATGAAAGACATTGTCACTACCCCCTGCACCCTAAACATCAATTAATAGCCATGCTTTTTGGACGTTGGACTGGTTCCCTCTGCTCAAAACACTTTTGTTCTAAATATGCCTGCTGTGTTTGCCTTCTATTTTGATTTGGAGAAATACCAAGACCTGTCAAATTTGTCTGTTATAGTACACACTAGAACTTCTGCGTTTTTCCCCCAAATCATTGTTGAGTTACATGTTCTAAACCAGTCTGGAGTGTTGCTTTTTTTCTCGCTGACCTCTTGTTTCAGTCACGATGCTGTTACAGTGCGTGTGTGTGCGCACAGGGAACTCTGACAAACGGGGTTTTGTATTATCTGAGCTCTACTGTGGATGCCATGTTCAGTAGCCTTATCTCCTGCTAAACCACCTTTTCCCACCTGCTCAACAATGAAGACTGACCACCGCCAAAATCTGCAAAGATCATTTCAAACTAAGCTAAATTGTGAACGATAGTGTGTGTAGGCCTGTAGTTAGGTGTAGCAATTCAAACTGACCTGCATCCATCCAAAACAAGTTGCTCCTCCTCCAAACCTAATTTTTACTTGAAATCAGCTAGAAGAAATGACAAACTGAAGTTTATTTTATTTACAAGTTCAATTCCACTGGCTCAGCAAATCTAGGGCAATTTGTTTTGGGGGTTGTCTTTTTAAAGAAATGCACTACGGCCTGGGAAGATTAGTTCCTGCCTGGAGGAAGCCCTTTTATTATTGCTGCAGAAAACAAAACCTGGCTGAGTTTGGTGTTCTAATGTTTGGGTTTTTTTCTTTACTGAAAGCCACATAATGCTTCTTGCTGGGTTTTTTGTGTACATAAACATTGTCAAAAAGCTGTGAAAGAAAATGGCTGAAGGTGTGCTGTTGTATAAAAGGTGAGCAATAAAAGTATCTGTATGTTCTGTTTGTTTTAGTTTCTTTTCCTTGACAGTAAAAAGCAGTTGCTACAGTAGCTGGGAATTCATGGAGATTTCTGTCTTCATCTCTTTTTTTATTGTAACCTATTTTATATTTTGTAGTTGTCCCAGCTGTACCTTGCATTCTGCCCTTTGAGAGGCTGTCAGAACAGCAGCAGGTGGGAGGAACTGATCTTCAGTTCATCTGACTTTTGTTCTGTTCCTCTCTCTGACCTGGTGTAGCAGCTTGTAGTACTCTCTTGCTGTGTAAAGTTATTCTTAGGTTCTGTGAGCACGTCTCCCAGGTTATGCACCTGCATGCCATGTGAACTTGCTATGCTGCTTCTGGCAACTTCCTGGTGCTCTGCAGCGTTGTGGAAATGTAGGTTCCTGCTGCCATGCTCAGATCACTGTAGCAGAGGCTGTGATGATAGCAGAGTCTTACCTGTTTTGTCCTTGGGGATGAATCCAGATTGATGCAGGCAGGAGTTCCTTGGCTTACAGTAATACATGAGTATCTGAGAGAATCTCTCCAACACTGGTGTTGCTGTAATTCAAGGTAGTCATGTAAATAAGCTAAAAGAATTAATTTAGAACTGATTTGGCTGTATTTCATGCCACAGTCAACCTGAAAATCTGTTTGATTTATTGCAGCCACTAGATGCTGCTAGTGATTCACGGGTTTGGAAGGAAAAGTCCCTGAGAAAGACACTTGGGAATCTGACTTAATGGCTTTTCTCCTTTAGTGTTTCAAACAAATCCAACAAGCCTGATGAGGGAAAAGCTTTCTGTATTGAATTCAGGTCTTTGAGAACCACTGATACACATCTATCTATGCCTAACAGCATTCAAATTATCAGCATCTAAAACTGAATGTTGCTGCTTCACAAAGGTTTATTGATTTCTTACAGCAGCAGTCTCCAGAGAAGGTGTCTCCCATGTAATACTTTGTCATGAGTATTAGCTGGTGATGAGCTGCATTCCTGCAAAAATAATTAGTAGGGGTTTTTTCAGAATTAGGGTTCCTACAATGGGGTCAGTCCTGGACTAGCAAATGCAAAGAGGTTGACAAATTAAACGAGCCTTTTGCTGGGAATGTAATCTCTTCAAGCTGACAGCTTCCTCTTTTCTTCACACTCCTCACTGTAAGGAGGATGGTGCTTTCTGTCAGTGCATTAAGAGTGCTGTAAACTTGTTCCTAGCAAGAGGAAACTCAGGAGGCTCTTCAGAGAGCCCCTGGTGGAGTTACATCAGTGCCTTCAGAGATTGCTTTCTGTGCCAGAACTGCCAGTTCCTCTGTAAGGCTGTAGCTGTTGCTGCAGTGCAGAGTCTCACCTTTGCACGCTGTGACATGGTGAATTGATGCTGGGGTGGAGTAGGAGCTTCCCCTTCCTCCTCACATATAGCTTTTTATCATCAAAATATGCTCCTTCTCCTCCTTCCTCTTCCATGACTTAGGGTAAGCCAAGTCCCAGTTTATTCCTGTTTGAGGGGGAAAGTTAAAAAAAAATCAGAAGTCAACACCAGGAGGCTTTACTCTTCCAACAGGAAAGAAAACACTTTGCTTCTGCCAGCTGTTGTTGTTTTTCCTTACTCTATTGTTTCCTCCTAGTGTGCTGTGACTTCTTTGTTCCCCAGAGAAAACAAGCTTTGTGTATGTGGAGAGAGCAGCTTTGATTAATGAAAGCAAACAGCCACTGCTTTGTTATTCTCTGTATGATGTTCTGATAGTTACTGTTTTCCAAACATGATTTCTGCACTGCTGCACTGGGGGGAATCTCTTAAATAGAAGCTGGGAGAAGTGAGATGGGTTGTGGATGTTATTAGACTGTGGTGGATTGGATATACGTGTTTGATTTCATTGTGCATCATGATCAAAAGCAGAACTCCAGCAGATTAAAAAGGCAAGTAAGCGAGCCAGGGAGACAGTGTTCTTCCTCTTGGCCTTCCTGTTCCTTGCCACTCTTCTCCCACAAGCTGTAGGCATCTTGTTCTGTTTTTTCCATCTGCCTTTTTTCTCTAGCAGCTTTTGTTTCCTAAAGGCTTCACTTGCATTGCCTTTCCATTCCCTGTGTTAGGATCACTGTCTCTCAAGCATTGTCAATATGCAGTAACATAACTATGGGGAGAGAGAGGCACACTTGCTTCCCACATCAGGTGCATTACTCCCTGACTTGGAATACCATGATCCATATGCACTGTAGTCATAGTTGAGTTTTCCTTGCAGGTCTGAGGAAGAGATAAAAATTGATTTCTTACTGTCAGTAAAGGAGTACCACAGCCAGGAGGGAAAGTGGGTCAAACTGAGCTTGCACTGAAAATAACTCAGAGCCTTTTGGCTTGTAGCTGCTCCCCGAGTAGTTTTATCTTTAGCTGGCTGGTAATTGCTCTCTTGATGAGATTCTTCTACTTCAGCAGCCAAAATCCTGAAATGTGTAGCTCCATGGTGCTGTGCCATGATGGCTGATGGCCCCAGAGGGCCTCCTCAAGCTATGGATTTGGCTTCTCAGCCAGAGCCTGTGGGTAACCTGCCTTAAGGCTTCAGCTGTCTGTCTCCAGGACACTGTTACTTGCATCTGAATTGAGGAAAGTGGCAAGTGCCTCAACCAACCTCAGGCTCAATTAGAACTAGAGGCTTACCAGTCAACTATCTGAGATAGAAACTGGGAGAAGGGAAGCAAGATTCATGGCAGTAGATAGTTACGTAGAAGTGGTTGGAGCTTGAAAAGTCCTGTGGTGTAGGAGTATTCCCTGTGACAGGTTATGCACCTAGAAAATGAAAATTAAACTGTTGAAGTGGAAAGAATGCAGTGGGGAATAAGGATTATCACTGGGATTTGATGACTTTTGAGTGTCCAAAAGGCTTGTGTCAATTCTTGTGGTACTGGAAGTTGATTCAGCTCCCTGTTAGGTTAATGTAGACCTGCCAACAAGTCCTCAAATACCTTTTTATTGCACATAATTTAGTCTTAGTTTTGCCACATTTACACTGCAGTAGAGAGTCCAAGTGTTGACTGTTAGGCTTGTGATTCTGCTCTCTCTGAACTTCTGATTTCCCTGGACAACAGGAACAGTATGGATCTATCAATGCATTTTTAAGGTGTTGAGCATGATTTAGCAGTCCCAAGCAAGCTGGCTAATGCTGAACCCCAGCTCTCTCCTCTGCTCTAAACCTCCCCAGAGTCTTGCCCTCCTCTGACCCCCACCCCCAGTCCTACTCAGCTTTTAGGCTTTAAAAGAACAAACCCAGCTTTATCATAAAGTTTGCTTTATCATACCCTTGTTTGCTTTATCAAACCCCGAGTTTGCTTCTCTAGCAAACCCTTAGACTACCTAAGCCACTGCAGTGTTGGATTGGAGAGCAGTATGCCGAGGTGTTTCCCCTGTGTAGGCTCTCAGCATACTCATGTACTTGCTTGGTTCAGGTTATGACTTTTCAAGGGGACACAGTCTGAAAAGCAAGTGCTGTTACCAGCTGTAAACATTGCCTTCTCCCCTCCTTGGCTGAAAATAAGTCACAGCTCTAATGGCTTGACAAACAAGGGTAGAAGGGAAAAAAATATTTTTCCTTTGTGTTTACTTGATGCTTTTTATAGCTCTGACTGCTGTCAGTGTCATTGTTTCCCTGTTATTGTCCAGTAATTTCCTCTCTTGTCCACGTGGGTCTTTCCCACAACAGAGGAGAGAAAAACAAGTACAAAAAGGAGGAAAACACTATTGTAAAACCAAAGAAAGAGGGAATCTGCCTATGCTGTGGGCAGGTGGAAAGTCATAACCCGTTTTCACACATGGAGCAGAGATGAAGGTGATAAGGCCTCTTTAAACTTTCCGGCATTAGCTCCACTCATGGAAAAAGCAGACTTTTTGGCTAAATTTCATACTGCCCCAGCAGTAGCCTTTTGCTGATGGCTTTTCTGTCTCCTAGGACCAGATTGTCCACAGCTGTAAACAGCACTTTAAAGTGCAGTGCACGGATTTTCCAATGAGTTTACCCTGTTGGCTGCAATGCTTATTTTGAAAATCCAAATCAGTACTGATAACTCAAAAACTTTTTCCAAACTTGCATCCATTTCTGCAATGACCCTGCCAGCTCTTTTGTCAAGGCTTTCTTGAGAAGTACTTGGAACTAATTTTTGTGCTGTATGGATATTTTCATCAGTTAGTAGGCTGATGTTGAATGAAGCAAACCTTGATTAGATTTTGTTTGTGCTATAATAGTCACAAAACAAACAAACCCTTGTTTCTCCTGCCGCTACAAAACCAACCTTCCTTCCTTCTTTCCTTTCCTTTCCTTTCCTTTCCTTTCCTTTCCTTTCCTTTCCTTTCCTTTCCTTTCCTTTCCTTTCCTTTCCTTTCCTTTCCTTTCCTTTCCTTTCCTTTCCTTTCCTTTCCTTTCCTTTCCTTTCCTTTCCTTTCCTTTCCTTTCCTTTCCTTTCCTTTCCTTCCCTCCCTCCATTCCCTTCTTGGTGTCACATAGAGAAAGAGATCTCTTAGCGTGTTTCTTCCTGCATTTACTTTGTCTGTCTTGTTATTTGTGTTCTCTGTTTTTGGTGAGGTTTGTTTTGTTTTGGAGTTTTTTGGGTTGGTTGTTTTTGTGGGGTTTGTTTTGTTTTGTTGGTTTTTCCCAGCCTCTGTACAGTATACTTCACATGCAGCTTTCTTTCATGTGAAATCTGTATTTCCCCTATAGTTGCCTAAAGCTTCTAGGACTAGTGTCCAAGGCTGCAAGGATCCTCCTGTGGCTGCTCAGCCAAAGGCTTCTGGGCTTCCCATGAGGAAGACTTGGGGGGAAAGCACATAGGACATGCTTTCACTTTGACTTCTGTAGAGGAGTCCTTGAGCAACAGTCCACAGAGGTGACAGGCTGTTTAATTTTGGAAAAATGTAAAATTTTAGGCAATGGCTGCCCCTAACCTTGCTCTGCAGCTCAGCTCATCTGCTGTACTGAAAGGAAAATGGCTCACCTTTCCCAGCTGGGGAAAATCCATGCTTCAGACTAGTTCTGGTCAGCAAGTATATTCTCCCTGCCCCTGCCCAAGACTTCACCTGCCTGAGGAAGGTGCCTCTGAGAAGATGGCTTCTGTCTAGGAAGATGTTTCTTTGTAAAGCTGGGTTTGTTCTTTTAAAGCCTAAAAGCTGAGTAGGACTGGGAGTGGAGGGCAGCGGAGGGCAAGACTCTGGGGAGGTTTAGAGCAGAGGAGAGAGCTGGGGTTCAAACCTGACTTTGCATTTCCGTCTGAGAGAGCCAGATGTCCCCCTGACGCCTTGAGAAGCACTCAAGCACTTTACTCCATAAAGTTGGAAGCAAAGCTGAATCTCTCTTATGTACAACATGAGGCTTTGCAGAGGTTTTAAACAAGCACAGAAAGTCCTGGTGGGTTTGGCTCAAACAGCTAAATAATCTCTTACAGGGTCTATCCAAGCACTTGCATTTTTCACCTACTCTTATTGCTTGTATTCTTTGGCATTTGCAGACCAAGCTGTAAATAAGGTTTGACATAATCTTCCTTCTTTCCTCTGTGTGGTGTTTTGGAGAGTTAGTTTCTTAAACAATCCTTCAATCTCCCCCCATGTTTTTTAAAAGATCCTGAGACAGGAGAGAATGGATAGGGTGGAAGTATACAGCATCATTTGGGATTGTATCTGACTTTAGCTACTTCATTAATCCAGCCTTCTTGTCATTATGACACACTTTCTCCTGGACACTCTCCTGGAATTGCTGTAGTTCTAGCAGGCAGGATTTCACCAAGACCAGCAAAGACACATAGATCAGGCAGGAACTCTGATGGCTGATGCTTTCTGCATTTTGTTAAGTTAGAGCAAACAAGAAACTCTTTGTTCCTTTGCCTACATTGGGTAACTAAAATTGTTTTTGTGAAAATAAGTCTTTCCCGTGTTCAGAAAAAAACGTCCACTTGAAATAAGAAAAGAAAAAGATTTTCTAAATTTCTTATTCAGGCCTCCCCACAGGGGAAAAAAAAAAAAGTTCATAGCAACTTCTTAAAATGTTTGTTCACGCCCTGTGAGCTCTCCCTACTCAGATTCTTACTGTGGAACTAGGAGATCCACATTCTGTAAACAGCATGTGAATGCTTTTTCAATAAATAATTACATTTTCTAAGATAAATCTGTTCCTTTCTGGGCAGTGAGAGGTGTGTGAGAGAGAAAAATGGCTGCATTTCTACCCAGTGTCTTTCTTGTTTTCAATGGCCACGATCACTTACTGCCAACAACACTCTGTGTTCCCCTTCCTTAAATGCCTGAAGCAAAGGGTTTCCAGCTGTAGCAGATACTTGAAATTTTCACCTATTCCTTCTCAATTTCATGAAGAATTTCAGGAAGAATTTCTTCATGGTTGGGGTTGTTAAGCATTGGAATGGACTGCCCAGGGAGGTGGTGGAGTCACCATCCTTGGATGTGTTCAAGAAACAACTGGATGTGGCATTTAGTGCCGTGGTTTAGTTGACAAGGTGATTGGTCAAAGGTTGGACTTGCTGATCTTAGAGGTCTTTTCCAACCCTAATGATTTTGTGATTCTCCTTGGAGGCTGCAATATTTTGCTAACCAGGATCAGTTGAGTGAGCCTGCAAACTATCCTTGATCTGCAACTGCTGCTGAGGTAAGCATAGAACTGACTGGAGCTTCCAGGCTTGCAAGAGATTTATTGATGAGATGAGTAAGTCAAGAGCTACAAATAACTTCTAAAAGCCTGCAAGAAATGAGCTGAGGTCTACAGACTAAATGCTGGCCAAAACTACGTGATGTTAAGAATGAAGTTGCTCATGAACATTTCATTTATAGAGCATTAAGAGGCTTATCTCAACAGCTCCATCAACAGCCTGGATGGTAACCAAATTTCTCTATTCAAATTCTCCAGCAGAGCATTTTCACTGTGAGCAAGCCGGGCACTGTAACGGCAGCAGTGGCTGTGACCCGTCAGCTGACCCACCACAGGAAATCAACACCAGGGGTTTGCTAATGCTTGCTCTTTGCCCACAGCAGCATAAGAATGAAGTGTGCTTCTGGCCCTCAGCCTAGTTTGGAAACCGGTGCTTATTTCTCTTGAGTTTACAACAGTAAAGAGGATGGTTTTTAAAAATTTTTTTGTCTCCACAGATTTACTATTTACTATTGCTACTGGTTGTGCTGGAAAACAAACCTGCAGGATGCAAACCTGGGCAGGTATCATGTAGTCCCAGTGCAGTTTACAGTCAAATTACCACAGAGGAGTGCAGCTGTCAGTTTTGTGTTAGGGAAGTCTATGAAATTACTCTCATCTTCAAGGTTTAGAACATGTTGAAGGGTGCAATAACTTGGATTTTGTAGGACATCTTATAACTGGGTTTTAAATCAGAGTGTGTGCTACATATGCACACTCCCTACCCCTGTTTTTGTGGGGAGATGGGATAAGAAGACTAACACGTGTGCCAGTTTTTCAGGTTAGAGCTTTGTGGTGTTTTGTTTTTCTCTCTTTTTCCAGATGAGCACTGTCCTCTTTCAGTAACTTAACAGTTCTGGGAAAAGCAACTTCAAACCAGACCATTATAATTCAGGTGCTAGATCCTACCTTAGCAATCTGCTGGTTTGGAGATTGCTCTTCAGAACATTTAGTCTTAACATGTACAGCTTTCTAACCAGAGAAAAGTACCAAACTCACATATATACACGGACACAAATACACACACACATAAAACTAAAGTGTTTATTGCATGCTAATGTTACCATAATCAGTGCTGGCAAAAATGACCCTTCTCCATTGTGGTGTAACCAGAAAAACACATAGTGTCTTGGAATTCCTTCAGTCTCAGCCAGCTGCTGCCTCTTTGAAGGATCCCCAGTCTGGGAACCAATATCACTGTGCTGAACACCAATACGTTCACTGCAGCAATGTAAACATGGCCAAAATTCAAAACTCCAGGTGCATGAAGAATTTCAGTATAGAGTATTTTGGGAGAGATTTTTGTTTGAGATTTAATCAACACACACACACCTACTTCTTTCCTTAAATGATCATGACAAGCCTTGGGAAAGGAGCGTTATTGAACAAACTTGGATGCTTGGCTTCTGTCCTCACCCTTGCTGTTGCTGGCAGACATACTGAAATGATGCAGTGCCTTTAAAGAAGGCTGAATATATCCTCACTGGCACATAGAGAAAGTTTCCACGGAAGTCATACAAGAGAAACCACTGAGCACAGAGATCTGTTCTGCTGTGGCTGTGCAATGTTCATCGAAATGGCTTCCTCATGAGGAAATAAATAGTGCCTTATAACACCTTTCAGCTAAGAAAACAGGGCAATGGTTGGCTTTAAAAGGATGAGGTATGGGAACACTCCTTATGGCCAAATGTGGTCTGTGACAGTCCATCAACACTTGCTGTAGTTGTCATCTTTAGCTTTCTGTGCTTCAGGGTGAGCAATCAGCTGTCCTGCAAGCAGAAGAAAATAAGCATTTACATGCTGGCAGAGATGGTCAATAAAAGCACGAGGCTTTGGAAGCATAAACTTTATGGATGACAGCAACAGACATCAGATCAATGCCCTGCCCTGGCCTGGACTCCTGTATTTGTCAGAATGGTAATTGTTGTGAGTGTTGCTCTCTCATGGAGCCCTGAACTGTGCAATGCAAGGATAAAACAGGACAGAAGGTGGCCAGATATCCACTAGGCTACTTTATTGCTTTTCAAAATAAGAAGTACCAACTACTAAAAAGCATACATTGACACCAGGACCCAAACTTCCAGTTACAGTGTCATAGCACATGTGTAGTGCAGTGTAGAAAACAGGGATCTATGGATGATTTAGCGTTCTTCTGAAAGTGACTCTTGTGCAAGAAGCAATGACAAATTTGAATGAAAAAGCACCCTGAAAGCCATCAAATAACCTTATGAGACTTCAGACTAGCAGATTTTAAACTGTCTTGGCTTCTTCTGGAACTCACCTCGGATTCTTGTGTTTCTGGGAGAGTTTCTATTCCATTGTGATCCTGTATATCTTGTGGGGCCTCGGCTTCTAGCTCTACATCAGCCTGCATGCTGGGATTTTCATTCTCCCACTTTGCAAAGCCTTTGTTCTTCCCAGCTTTTCCGTAGAATTTGGACTTCATTTTGGGGAAAGTGTGGGAACCTGAATCATTCCAGCCTGGCTCATGCCAGAGTGGTTCTGTCTGTGTTGCTTGGCTGGTGGTCACCCGCTGCAGCCGCACGGAAATTTTCCGTGAAGAGCCAGTGACGAGGGTGATAGCTCTGCCATCAAGGTCCTGGTGTTCTGCAGCAACACTGGGAAATTCAAATACTTCATCTTGGACTGAAAGAGAGGGTGGAATTGTTTTGTCTAAGTATTCTGCTTCAAGGTCTTTACAAAAAGTTAACAAACATGGGGGAGGGTGGGGAGGTAACCCTTTGTATGAGGCAGTGCTATAATTATCAATATCCACATGCTGCTTGGAAACTGTTTCTGACACTGTGTGTACAGATTTTATTGTCTTACCATCTGCATGCTCAGGGCATAAGGCAATTCTAGAATTGTGCCCTACGTCTCCTTGCTCCTAAGTGATAAAAAAGGAGAAACACCATTTCATTTCTTTTCAGCTGGGATGGGGTGCCAGTAAGGAGGATAGTAAGCCTTAGACAGGACAGTAAAGCCATCCCTGGAGAAAAGGATGTTTTAATCTAAGGACTGAACACAAGCCATAGTGCAGCAAAAAGGAGAGGTGCTGCTTTGTGTGTTGATGCAAACGAAAAATTAAAAATAGCAGCAAGGACACTGGCCATTAGAGAGGATTCCAGAAATGGTTTAAAACAGGAAGAAAACTGTTCTCACCTGGAGGCAGAGATGGACTGCTAGGAAGAGACCCATGGTTGCTGCCTACTGAAGTTCCTCTGGAAAATTTCCTGCATGCCAGCACAAGCAGGTCTCTGCATTGCTTGTGACAGTTGGCACCACAATCTGTAAAAAAATAAGTTGTCAAGTCATCAAATGGAAAGCCACAACTATCTGGTAATCCCTCAGGGCTATTAGCAGGCAGATACCAAGAAAGGACTTTGAAGGGACAAAAAGTTTGACAGAAGTTGTGAAGAGTGTCACAGAAATGGATCATTTGGTGTGAAGAGCATTACAAAAAAAAAAAAAAAAAGGATTATTTCCATGACAGCCATTAGTAGAAAAATGGCAGCAGAAGAGAAGAGGGAAGATGATATTTTAATCATAAAATAGTCTCAAAGAAGAGATGTGGAATGATATGATCCTGTATATGCCCTACATAAAACTTCTGCTCCCACCAAGAGGGGTATAGGTTATTTATTTGGCTGGCTTTTATCTGTCCCAGCAGGGCCCATTATAGTAAGCAGGTTTGGTTGGAAGACACCAGAGCATCCATACCCTGAGTGTCTGGAAGGACTGCTGGAGGTCAATGTAGACTATTGTATGTTAAAACTAAGTAAAAGTAAAAGTAGTTCAGTAAGCAACATTGGCACATGAATGAGGTCTGTGGAAGTGTATCATCCACTCAGAAAAGACTTTTTGAGTCTTTTCTGCACTCCAAGCCTCTGCTGGGATTTAAATCACTGTGGATACATCATGACTAGGTACATTTGTCTGAAGTGTGGCTGGAGTATGGATCTTACATGCAAGAAAGGGCTGAAGGGTGGAGAATGTGCCCCAAACACAATCTTGCTCTCCTCTCTATCCTTTTCCATTGTCTAAAAATTCCCATCTCCCTTATTTCTCTTCTGCTGCTCCACAGCCCAACATTTTGTTCTGGGTGAGCATTGTCAAGGTTTATTTAATTTATTTAAATATCAACCATTTATGGCTCTGCTGTAGGAACCTCTCTGCTCATGGCAGCAGCTCTGGCATGATGGGTGAGAGTTCTGCTTTCTGCCAACACCTTGTTCTTATGACTAATGCAGCAGCCCATGCCCAGCTCTGCTTTCTCTGCCTCAAAGGTGACACACTCCCTCAGATACACTAAAGATCTCTCTTGAAGTGCAGGACTCCTTCTACCACTCGCAGACCATGCAGTCTGGCTTTTATCTCATTACTCACAGTGCTGGGGTAAGCAGCAGACCTGGGAGAAGGAAATCCCTCCCTCCCCCTGGTGTGTTCAAACAGAGGATGGCAGCTCTGTGCCGAAGGCAGAGCTCATCCCTAATGGGTGTCACACTGCAGTGATGCTGGAACACAGAGCAGCTGGTTTTGCTGCAGCAAAAGGCAGGCACCCTCACACTTGTTGAGCACTGCAGGATCTGAGTAAGCAGCTCTGCTCTGCTACTTTCATGCTTCATTGCCTGTAACTTTGACTTTACAGAACCACTTTTGCTCAGTCTCCACTGGGCCACTGCTACAGGCAGTGATGCAGGACAGAAGCTCAACTTTCAGATCTCAGATTGAGTTTACAGGTTGGTGTGACAAAACTTTACCTTCGTTTCCTCATCCTACCAATAAATCTATAGACTGCAACCAGCCCTTTCAAAGCTTCTAAGATGATAGATAAGTAATCAGGAATATCTGAATTACATATGTTAATTTAGCCATGGACATTTTTCCCATCCCACTCTGAGGAAGAGAGGTTTGTGGCTGGAGAGAGAGAGACAGGAGTATGGTGCATCCTAAAAAAATTATTGTGGTTTCTTTATCCTTCTCCTTGGAGTCTATGTAAGACTAAGTGAAAACAGTACAAATGTGAATCTTCCCCTTTGAATAACTGAGAGGCAGCTACAGCTATGAAAATCAACAGTGTCCTTCAGCGAGAGTTGGGCTGCTTGAGAAATAAACAGGTCCAGGATTTAAAAGCCAATGAGGACCACTACAATACCCTTTTTGGTCTGACCTGATTAATATGGTACAAGTACTGCATAAGAAATTAAATATTTATGAAGGCAAAGGAGTGGGATGTAAGAGCTCTAGCATTTTTTATGAGTTGAATGTCTGAAGAAGGTCTTGCAATGAGACCTGCTGGGCAGTCTAGGAATTAAATATTTCTCTATTTCTAGCTCAGCCACTATTAAATTGCATGCACGCTTCACTATAGGCACATGGATGCACATGGATGTACAAACTGTTGCCAGCAGACTTTTTCCTGGCCTGAGTCACAGGGGATATATTTCAGGATCTCTCAGTGTTAGGACAAAAACACTTGGTCTTCCAATTTACAAGGTCTTTACTGGTAGAAAGTTACAGCTTTCTTTACTGGTAAGAAGTCACGGAGTCAGGGGCTGCTTTGGACCTTTATCTCACAGAATCTTTGCATTCCTGCTGTATTCCAATGTAGTAATGTGCATTCTAATGCAGTGAAAATTCATAGTGTGCCAGCAGTCACTGCTCATGGACAATACCAAATGCAGGATGTGTTTGAATAAATGCCATTTTAGTTAAAGGTATGGTTGACTAACTTGCACTACAACCCACCACCCATAGCTTGAAAGGAATCCTTGTAGTATTTATTTACCTTTACATTTGTAGCCTTGTTTGATTATACCCCAGAGCTGCAAAGAAAGACAAAAGAACGTCAAGGAATCAGAAAAGAAAGCTGGAAGGAAAACAAGGTCACAATGAGGAAGTACCAATGGCTACAAAAGCACAAACAGGATACAACTGCTCTTAACACCCTTCCTGTCAGGCAGACCTCTCCCTCTAGTTGTGATAAGACTTGTGTGGCTTCTCCCTTACTTCTGCTACTTACTTGTAGTAATGGGACTACCAGAGAAGGAGAGACACAGATAACTTTTGCTTCCAGGAATGGGTTAAAATGTGCTATCATATCAAGCTTAGTGAAAACATTCTTCTTCCAGGCTCCCTTAATGTTATCTGCAGGAGAATTTCCTGTGTTCATCCATTCTCCAGATACATCACTTACCCAAAACATTCAAACAGAGCAGAAGAAGAGACCACTGGGGATAAAAACTGGGTTCTTGGTTCCCATACTGATTCCTAGCACACCTAGTCATAGCAATCTGATTTGTGCACCTGCCATTTCTAACTTAAAAAAAACCCCAACCCAAACAGATGAAGAATGAAACAGGCAGAAAAGCCGTGAAATTCCATCTTTGCCTTCCCTCAAAGCTGTTCTTGTCAACATACACTTGCAACTACCAAATGCTAAACATCCAAGGGCCAGTGTGTGTGGTCCCACTTTTGGGAAGCTTTCACTGCCACATGAGCAGGATTACTTGGAAACAGGGAACCTCCCTAGTAAATTGTTTTCTATGTACTCAGCAGCACTGTATCTACAGCCACAGCATTATAAAAACAAGCATTTCCATTCTTGAGAGGCAGTGAGAGGAATGGGCAGTTTTTCTAACTCTAGCATAAAAGGAAAAAAACTGGGGACTTTGGTGTTTATTTTTCCTGAACTCATTCACGAGGGAGGGTGAACACATCCAGGCAACTGAAACTGTGTGTGGCTCATCACCAGATTTATAAGTACACACGCACAGAGAGCAGGGGGTGAATACAGTCATTAAAGAAAGGGTCAAACGGAAGAGATGAAGATCATTCTAAATACGAAGGAAAGAGTAAAATAAACACAATGGAAAGATTCTGGAAAAAAAAAAAACACCCCACATACTGCACAATAGAAATAGCAAGCAAAAATGGGGCTCTGGAGAGAGCAGAAATAGATTAGACAAGGAAGAAGAATGGTGAACAAAAGAACAGAAAGGACAACAGTGGGAGCTGGGTCCACAGAAGGCCTGCGGCTTATTCTTTTCTTGCTAATGCCATACATGTGCACAGCTAATACAGCTGCTGTGCTCAGGCAGCAACAGGGGAGCACCCCAGTCCCCCCTGGAAGACCAGAGATGACCTATATTCCCAGATTTCTTTTACAAGATCCCTGTAAGAGACATGGATTGTTACTTATTTCATTTAAGCTGTAATCTGTTCCCACTGAAGGCCTCTCTAGTCATTCCTCACCTTCTTATCTCTGTACCTTCCTCCCACTCAGATTTGGCACCACTGTTGTGGTTACACACTGCAGTGGAAGCTTAACTGAAGTGTCATGTCATGAATTCTGACCTAAAGCTTTGAATGTGTCTGACACAGCTTTGCTGCCAAGGTAAGAGGATCTGTGCAAATTCAGATTATAAAGCTTAGCAGGACGGCTGCTCACCCATCCTGCCATGAGGTGCAGCTCAAGCTTTGGGACGGAACTGCGACTGGCCATGGGCATATCAACTTTGGGATGCTTAATGGCATTGGGTCTTTGTTTGACCTTCAGCATTTGTAGCATTCTAATAACTGTGTGCATTGCACTGTCATGTCAATTCATCCTGCTGCATGGTCAGTGCACATTATTTTGACTGTGAATCAGTGCATCAGTTTGAGATTAGGTTTCCACCCGTGGATGACTAGCACTGAAATGCAGAACAAATATGCAGCAGATTCTGTAGTTAGTTCCTGTCCTATCAGTCCAACTATCCACAGAACAATGCCAATGACTTCAGTGAGCTGACAGGAAAAATGACCTTATTTCCATTTCCTGTAGAACCCCTTACTCGTTTGCATTCCTGCACTGGATGTAATCAGGGAGACGTGAAAAATCTAACAATGGCCAATTAAAAAATTGATGTAGGAGAAAAATATCTGCAGGCGAGAACATTTCAGGGCAGTCCTTGGGCCTTGCTTTGCCGTGGAAGCCTTCCAAACACGCACCGAGTGTCACGAACGCAATGACGTCTTCCCAAGGCAGCCTGGAACAACAGGCTCAGGCCCTGCCCCGTGGGGCTGCTGGAGCTGTCAGCCTGAGAGCCAGCAGCACACCCCTACGTCAGCACTGACCATGTCACCAGGAGCCAGGGCCTCTGCAGCTCCAGCGGAAATAGGCGGAATTCCTTCTTGCCCGTGGCACTGATCAGCGGCAGCGGCAGTGATAGGGGCTTCAGGCACCCAAACAGGACTGACACGTCACAAAAGATGTGAGTGGAAAATGGGAGCGTGGGCTAGAGCAGAACACCAGGGCAGGGCTGAAAGGAGGCACATTTTTGCACTCTGCAGTGCTGCTGTTGGTACTTTCAACCATCACGAAGAAATATTGCTTAGTGGAAAAGATCATGGAATAAAGTTATCTGTTCTGGAGAGCAGGGACAGGGTCTGAGTTACAGCCTGTTATGTGAGCCACACACAAACAGAGGACATGGCCCTCTGCCCCTACTGCTTTAGCTGTCTAAATGTGGACATTTGATTTCAGCCAAGAGAGTCCATTAAAGTAATTTCTATATCATAGTAATTCTTCACTACATTTGGTTTGAAGTGGAAAACTTAGAGAAGGTTTACAAGCAACACAAATGTCTACAAAACCAATTCTTTCCCAGATATGTAGAGAGCATTCTAATAAGTGACATCTGGTAAGTTATGGCTGAGAGAAAAAGCAAATTAAAAAAACCCTCCAACTAATAAATTCTACAAATTCTTATTGTACAGAATTGCTGGAAGCACTTTTGATTTCTTTACCAAATTAGAAGATCTGTTAATTCAATAGGGGGAAAATTAGGGCTGTTACAGCCACTCAGAGAATTATGAACATATCTAGGTTGCCATGTGCAATTTCCTGAGAAAGAACAGCTTTTGCCTCATCTACATCCTCTGCTCCAGACATCTATTTTCCCCTGAGCTTGTGTACATGGGAAATCAAGCCAAATTAAAGAATTTAAGATAAACTACGTAAGACCATTCATATAGTCTCTAACATCCTTTAGCCAACATAATTGTTCCCCCCAACAGAAATTCCTACAAACAGCAGTTTTAAGAAACCACTAAATCAAAACTGGATAGCGCAGCTACAACAAGAGTAAATGTTTTTTGCTTCTGAATGCCATGAGATATTATTTGGCCAAGACACTTGAGCAATGCATGGAGCCAGTTCCACCTCATATACATTAAAGGCTAAAAGTTGTTTTTAAGATATGCTATTATTAAAATCATACTTACAAATCCTGCACAGTGCTCACAGAAAGTTGGTTTAAGATACGTCATTTCCTGAAAGTTATGAATAAACCCCGGTCCCATTTTACACTGAAACTGTGATTTAGCTCTCAGAAAGTAAGCCATCATTTCTTCTTTGCTTATAAGACCATCTCTGTAAGGGAAATAAAAAGTAGAGCAGATCTGTCATTGCTCTTGGCACTGAAAAATTTGGGGTTTTCTCATTGCAGAAAGCACATAGCACACAAAGCACATCCTTTGAAAGAGCTGCAAGAGTCCTGGAAGGAAAAAACCCTTACAGTCTTTGTGGTTCTTATATTTCTTTAAACAGTAACACTGAACCTTGTTATCTCACCTGTTAGTGGTATGAGAGCACAGATCTGGCCACTAAATGAAGGACCTTGACTTACTGCTCACACAGAACAAGGTTATGCCTCTGGCTGGCCACCAGCCTTCACTGGATAACAAGAGATTCTGGATAACAAGAATAATCAAGCCCAGCTGTCTACGAAATGGATGTTATATATACCTTCTAGAGTATTTGTTACCCCCTCTCTGCGACATGCACTCATTTCCCATGTGCTGTACAGAACTTATTTGTTTCATCAGTCTGATGCCTGGCCTGAGCAGAGTATCTCCACTGTAATTTTACAGTACTGTAGGGTTTTGAGTCAGTCCCAGCAGGAATTTGTCATTAAGCTATTACATAAATGATTTTTAAATTACCAGGTAAAGCAGGACTCCAGCCTAGAGTATAAGAATTTAAATGATAATAGAATTCGGCTTTCAGTAATCTTGTCAGACACAAGAAATTTGGGAGCTGCTGCTTCTTCAATTTATGTATTTTCTGAATTTTCAAATTGAGGAAAAGGGGGAAAAAACACCACAAAGAGATCTCCAAGCTTACTGGTCTTTGTCCAGTACACAGAAAGAGTCCAAGAAGGGGAAGTTGGCAGCTATACTCTCAAAGTCTTCCTGAGATATATAACCATCATGGTCGTGATCGTAGTTCCTAAAGACAGACTGGAGAGAAAAACAAAAAGATGCTATTGTACTATTATCTAGTTTATCCTGAGTCTATACCAGCCTCTTCAACAATATAATTACATGCAAACTAATGTTTTATTTAGCTATTCAGATGCTCTGTTGCATCTGTTTTATTCCTTTTATTTTCCTTAGTATTTCAATATGCATATTATTTGACTCTATGGGAAAAGTTGCTGATTTTTAAGGGAAACTTGACATCAGCATTTATCTAGTGATGATCCTCCACATGTCTTCACACATAATTATTCTTGCTTTACTTTTTCTTCTTTGATGGAAATGTCACTAAAATTCTGCCCCAGGTGATGACATATTCCCTTTGCTTCATAAGTATAACAACAATATAAACAACAGCAGCTTTCCCATGAGTATTTCAGATGGTTTTGGCTTCATTTTTCTCTTAGGTGGTCACCTCTACTCTGCCACAGTACTGTTTCAATCTATTTTGTTTACTAATATTTTGACACCCCAGTCATGAGCAATTTGTGCCTAACAACGACTCTCTTCCATCAACCCACCCCAACCCACCACTAAGCAAAAACAGACATGGGATCAAATTTAAAGGTCACATGCAGTAATGGGTGTCCTCCTTAGCTGCTAAGGAGTCGCTGTATTCTGTCTTCCTGTTTGCAGAGATGTGCAAACATCTCTGGTGTTAAAGCTACATGCCATGCTGATGGTAAAAACATGAGTGTCAAAGTCAATATGGCTATCTGAGAGGCACACAGTGAAGTACAGGCTCCTTTGTTAGATGAAAATGTTGTTGATAAAGACATTACATCAATATACCAAGACCCCTGAAAGGCATCTGGAGTGTCCCTGTCACAAGGGACACTACATCTGTTTTAACAAGAACATTATATGAAACCCATTTCTATGAAATGACTGGCAGACCTCAAAAAAACATCATAAAGACAGAAATAAAACACAAACCCAAGTAGTATTCAACACTTTTTGTAATAAAAACAATGGCTAAAGCACAACTCAAAGCAGCAAGTAAACAACAAATACTGGCAAAGTGAAAACACTTGTAGAGTGGTGTGAGCCTTTTAGTGAGCTGTATCCATAAAAGCCCCAAACCATGCTTTAATCCTGTCAAACTCAAATCACATGTTCTGAACCAGGCCAAAATTGTGGAATGGGGAACTGCAACTCCCTCAACTATAGGAACAAACATAAACTCCCACCCAGCACATTCTGGAAAGATTAAGGAATTGTGGCAGACTTCCTATTTAACAAGATATCAAAGAGAGGTTTGGATGTGGAGTCATTTTTATCAACACATATGGCACTGACAAAAGCAATTCAGGAACAGCATGTACATTTCTGGTATCCCACATTAGAAGAAAAATTAAACTTTTTTTAAAAAAGGTCACGTACAAAAAGTAAACAACAAATTATATTTGAAATCTGGGTGAGAGAACTCAAGAGTTTGTTTAGGTTATCTTAACAACATAACCCCAATTTGTGATCTGTAACAAAAACAAAACCAGAATTTAATAGTTCCTCCCAGAGATACTGATTAATTTGTAAAAAGAAGAAAGAAAAGTTCAGTCTCTCTGAAGGAATCTGAAGGTGTTTAGCTTTGTTTACATTACCTAGCACAACACATCACCTTCCAAACTGGAGCTAGAAGATCCCAGCTCTAATTCTGTGTGACCTCATGTCCACATTTTTAAAGAGACATCAAGACAATGCTATCTTTACCATACATAACATGCTCTGGACAGTAAACTAACAGCAAGTTAAAAACCGGAAATAGTTTCCAGAAAAGTTCATTGGACCTGTTTATGTATGAGACCTTGTTTCTGAGTTGCTTTCTTTTCAGCTGTGGCTATGTGGCTAGACCTGCAGAAAATAAACTTGCACTCTGAATTTATATTTGCTAGACAAACCTATTAAACAGCAGCCAGATGCTTCTGAAAGCCTGCTCCTTGCACCCAGAAACCTGTTTACTAGTCCCATTGGTGACTGCAGGAATAAAATAAGTATTTCTGAAGGTATCAGTAATGGCTCAAATTTGTTATGGTATGTCTGAAATTCACCCCAACCATAACAATGTCATTATAAGCTTGAAACTGATTATAATGATGAAAATATCAAACCTGCCATTCTCTTAGACCAGTGTAATGTTCCAAATACTTACATCCACCAGTTTCCGGATGTGCTTGTTGATGACTGTGGGGTCAGGCTTAGGTACCACTCCAGATGCCCACTCCAGTGGCACTACTGGCTTGTTGGGGGTGGTGGGGGAGGTAGGCTGCTGACAGATGGATCAGAACACAAGGATTTTCAAATCTGAATTAAGAAGCTGAATTTCCCAGTAAAAGCAGCTCAAAATGTCAGAGTTACAACGGCAAACTGCTGGAGTGCTTGTGCTGTAAAAATGTGCTCAGCAAAACACCTGGCAAAGTTTTTAAGGGCTGCTTGTCTTTACTAACAGATTCAGTCAGGCTCTCTGTGGCATCTCACAGCTTCACTGCCACCACCCAGGGAGCTCAGAAGCAAACCCAAGCAGTCTTTCCTCACTGACATCTCCAGAGGGTTCAACAGCAATGAGACTTGAAGGAAGGGGGGAGGAAGGAGGGTCTGTAGGGTTTGTGAACACAGTGGGCATCAGAAATAGGTAAGCCCAGAAACCTGCTTTGCTCCTCTGTAAAGCCTCTGAGGAGTTCACCACAGTCTGCCCCAACTCCCTGCTGGAGGGACCATGCCCAGCAGCCACACAAGGGAGTGCCTCAATCAGAATAAGCTCCTGCTCCTGCTCTGTGTGCCACCAGCAGGACAGCAGGATGCAGAAGCAGGGCAGAATTGTGCTCAGTAATCCTGCTGGTTTCCAGCTGAGATGTGCCAGGATGCACAGCTTGATTCATCTAGGCAGCTTGAGTAGAAAGGCTCTAACCTTTGACTTGTTGTGCAGATAACACCAGCCAGACTATTTTATTTTAAAAATGTCTTGGTCTTGACAGAACAGTAGCTGACAGCTCACTGGATGCACAGACTTCACAACCTGACTCTTTCCACACCACTACAGTGCTTTGGGAGTAGCTCTGAAATGTAACTCAGACTATTGAAGTAGGAAATATAGGACAAACCTGAACACATTTTCAGGTAAGGATTAAAAAAACCCAGTTAGCATGGACAACTCTGCAAGACAAACTGGCCTTTCCCTGCATCTGCACTGGACATGTAGCAGGTGAAGCCGTGTCAATTAGAAAAAATTCAGTGTTTTGGGTCAGAAGGGAGAGGGTCCACAGTCTCAGAAGGCCCCTGTGTTAGCTGATGAGCAAAGAATCTGGGTCTCATTTGTCTCACTCTGAATTTCTGTGACTTGAAAGGGAGACAATTAAGACATGTCTTAAGAAAGTAGAGTAAAGATGTTGCACATTTCATTGTGTACAGCAATGGTATTGCAGACTTTGACATCCATGACTGTGACCATGAGAAATGGTCACAGATTCATATTTTACTGTGTTTGGTTGGAAAAGAAAAACAGGATTGGTTAGTGGGTTGCTTTATTAATTTGGTTTTTCCTTTTTCAAGTGTTAGAACAGCTTCTATCAACACCTTGATAGATTTTGACCCATACAAATGTGCACAAGTAAGTTTGGGAGGAAAACACCCCTATATCAACAAAATTCAATTTTCATAAGAAGCACAGTGAACCTGAACATCCAGCTCTATCTGCCAAAAGCATGGACTCAAAGCATCCAAATTAAAAGTGTTAGTGTGGTGCTAGACTACCAAGACTTCACTAGGAGCTTTTAATATCTGCTGGTCTGAGTGAGCAGTGGCAGAAAGAAACTGAATTCACTGGAGCCTTCCTCTTATTTCTGGGCTATTTCATTTGAAGTCTCATTCAATTTTTATGGTTTTTTTGACAAGTTGCAATGAAATCCTCATGTTACTCACCACTAACCAAAGGGAATTATTTATTCTTCTGTTGCACTCATAGAGTCAAATGAACAATGGTGATTTTATTTATGTATTTGAAATGCATCCTATCAGGAAAGGTGCTAACTGGCTCTCCAGAGACTTCCAAGCTGAATTTATTAAACATTCCAGAACACTGTATCTGGCCATGCAGTTTGTGATTCCCACTGTATCTCCCATTTATTTCACCAGCATAGGGACCATGGTACTGTAGACTGAGAAAGCATTTTCAGATGTTTGCAAACATCTATGTGTTTTGGCATTGAAGTGAATTCTGCTGAAAACAAAAAAAAATTTCCCAAATGCATCATGAGTGGTATAGTTGCACCAGGCAGAGTTGTCCTCTAGATAATAGCTGTATCAGTGAAAACTCCCAACAAGAAGATCACTAATGGTTGTGGAAAAGCAGGACACTGTGACAAGGAGGTGCTATACTACAGCTGGTGGTCATTCCTCAGAGTTTTTTTAAGGCTGCTATACTGACTGAAGGGTCTCCTCCCAGTTTCAGCAGAAGAAAGTCTTGCTCAAGTCCCTGTTGACAGCAGACTGATATGCTAACAGATCAGCTCCACTTCTGCCCAAAAATGATTGCAGCAGCATGAGGCATTTCCTCCCTAGTGCACCTGCATGGGAGTGGTACCCACATAACAATAAATCAAGGAGCAGTTGGAATGACATAACCAGGCTGTCACGTTGCCTTTGACAAATTTTTCCACATACAAAAGCCCTACAGATCCTTTCCCCTGTAATGGAGCCTGTGTGCTTTGGCACTCCATCAAAGAGAAGAAAGCTTCAAATAGTCTGGCTGCTGTCGATTCAGCTGCAGCTTTTCACCCATCAGGGAGCTGCCATGGCTCAATGTCACTGGCTGCTCATTGATCCTTGTGCAGAGCTCTCCCACAACTGCTGGGCACTGTTAAAGTTCACAGCATTGTTTGTAATGCTTTTGTCCTGTTTAAAGCTCAGGCTGGAGATCAAAGCAGCAATGTGATAATTTTCTTCATTTACGGTAGCGGTCCGTCAGTCCTTCCACAGCATAGGGCTGTGGCATTTCAACTTTGCTGGCAGTAATGAGAGGGACCCAGAAGGACTGAAATAAACAACTGTTGTGGTCAAATTGTACCAAACAAGGACTGGAGGCTCAGCAATGAAATTTCAAATGTTCAAGCTGAGCTAGTGTTGACTGTGGAAATATTTATTAGTTTCCTTATCATTGCTCATAATACATCATTGGGAGCACACACATAGTCCTCAAAGTGGTCTCCAAGAGTAAGAGATTAATAATTTTAAACCTCAGAGAAGCCTAAACTTGGAAATTTAAGGGTTCTGCTTCCTTTCTGGCTTTTAAGAATGCTTCAAAACCTTAAAAAGCACTGGAATGTATCATCTCAGACTCTTGGACCCTGCTCTCACCCCCTGTGAAGCATTTCCAGCCACTCTCAGCTTCTGCTGCTGTCAGACTTGAGAGGGCTCAGCCTGAGAGCATCCCAGGCTGGATATGAAAGGTAATGAGAATGTTGATACACTGAAGAAATTCTCAGAGGAAAGTAGAGTCCCCAGCCTTTGGCAGCAGAAGAAAGTGAATAATTAATACTTGAAGTGGAACTCAATTATTAATTATGAGTAATAATATTGAGTAATAACTCAACTATTAATTATGAGGTTTATCTGTATCCTTTGACTTTCAAAAATAAAGAAAAATGCATGAATACAGCATTAACTTTAGTTGCACATAACCAAATAAAGACTAACATCTATTCTCATCTGTTTAAACATTGCTTGAGAGCCCAAGATGCAGCCAATTACACCTAAGCAAACAGTTCTAAAATACTACAGTAATTATTTGCCTTGCCTTAAACAAACCTTTTAACTTAGTGTTGTTTTATGTAACTGCCCCAGCATACAGAAAATCAGCTAAGGGTCACACAATAAATAATTTATATAAACGTATAAAGGATTATAAAGCAGAACTTTGTTTTCCAGGACTTGCAGAGGTTTTGTTGAAAAATAATTAACAGCGACATCTGGCATGTTCCATTATTTGTTTCTCCCAATATGCACTAAAATAAAAGTGCATAGTGGGAGAAATAAATAAAACCTATAAATAGTTCCTGTGTTTTCTACTCAAATCTAACACTACAAAACTTTATATTACATATGAATAAGGAAACACATTAACTGTCATTTAAAAATTAAATCAACTGCATGCAGACAAAATAAACAATATGTCAAAAAGCAGTAAAAAATGACTTACAGATTTGGAGTTCCTTGGCTCCAGCACCAGCGATAGCTTGTAGATGTCATCCTCAGTGTGGTAGAGGTCCAGGGACAGCTATAGGTAAGAAAGAATGGGAAACAGTAACATTTACTAGACTGGTCTGGATATGACAGGCTTTTAAGCTGAGATATACCTCCCACTGAAGGCAAACACAACATTTTGCTACTCTGAGCTCAGGAGACAGGCCAAAGCCCCGTGCAGCTGCTGGAGAAGTGGATTTGCCCAAAGTGAACACAAGCCAGGCTGATGAAGGGCACGCTGCTGCTCATGTCACTGCACCTGAGCGCTGGAACAACCCTGACCCCAGGGTGAGAGGGGCTGCATGCTCATGCACAGAGGGACACGGGCTCCAAAGACCACTCCTACACAAACCACTTGCTTCTAGCAGCTCAGTGCTCATGAGAGATCACAGAGAGGCAACCTGGTTAATGCCAAAACTTCAGGACAGTAGCTGTAGAGAGGCTAGGCTGGAAGGATTTCAGATTTTATTTTGTTCCTCAAGAAGGGTCATAGTAGTGCAGGTCTTCTGTAAAGATCTGCCCATGCGGCAAATGCCTCTTTGGAAAGCCCTGGGCAGACAGAGGCCTGGGAGAGGCAGGTTGGGTTTCCACTGCTGGTGATGCAGAAAAGTGCTCCACTGGCTAAATCCCAGTTTAGCCCAGCTTGGCCTGCTCCTGGTCACCTCTCAGCAAGTCAGGCAAATTGCCTTCCAGCTGTTTCTAGATAAGTGAAAGATTTGTCTGCCATGTTCTCATTCTTTTCCCTGTAGGATTTATTGAGGAAAAAAAAAAAAAGAAGGCACATAAATATACTTAAAGTAGGAGGAATCTGTTTTTACTTAGGCAGCTGGGGTCCTGCACTGATCAATGTCTGCAGTGAACTCCTCCCTCTCTGCAGTGATGCAGGAGAAAGGTAATCAGCACTGTAGCTAATGTTTGACAATGAGAGGAAACAAACACTGCATGTTTCCTGTGATCGTGTTCCTGCATTAACTGGCTTTGAAGGATTGACATGATTTGAAGTTATCATCCAGCTTGCAAATCCCCAGTTAAGCTAAGATTGAGTTAAAAGGATTTTTTGCTGTTCCCGAGCAGACAGATAGAATTAGTACTGACTAAATGACTGGGACAGAAGGTTATTTTTAGAGAATCTGAAGTGCCAAGTAAGTAGCAAGCGGGACCAGTGACACCTACTGCAAACCCCCTCTAGGAACCATCCTCTTTTAGGCACAATTTTGTGTGATGAGTAAGACACAAGTTGTGTCCTTTGCCAAGATAGGTTCCCAAAGCAAACACATGGCTTTAGAGAAGTTTGGAGATCACATTATTCATTTTGTCTAGCTGAAACATTGCTGATTTTTGCACTTTGTAATTAAGGGCACAGTGAAAGCTGTGCATCCTGCAGGTTCCTTCACTCAGCCAGCATGCTGCTGTCACAGGCTGAGGTAAGGGCCTGTCCTAAAGACAAAATTGAACCAGTAAGTGCTGTAATAAATATTGATCATGTGGTGAGATGTTCAGAGACTGCATTCTGAGGTTCCTTGGTGGCATAACACAAGTAGCACTCGGGTGGAGTGCATGATGTTATCAGCTCAGACTGGGAGAGCAGAAATGGTGATTCAAAAGGTGTTGTCTGGTTTCTGTGAAAGAGCACAGTTTTCTCGGCAGGCCAGATGGGCTGGGTGTGGATCTGGGAGTGGAAATGTATTAGTATTTACTGAGCAAGCTTGTATCTCTCCCTCCCTGAATTATATGACCCTATCTGAAGCAGTGGATATAGCTTCATTAGGCACAATGTGCAAGCATGCAGTGGACAAGGTATTGTCTAGGTCAGAAGTTTCATACATTAGCACAAAAATTACAAGCATGATGATTATGTTACGTAAGCAGTTATGTAAGCATTCATTTTATATTTTATTTACAGTTTTGCTACAACAAATAAAGTATAATAAGGATTTTCCTAGAATAAGCTTTACAGTGAGGAGTGGCAGTTTCTATTCTAATTTGACTATCATTGCTGTCCTATTCTTTTTCTGAGCAATTTGGAGGGGCATTGAGAAAGGTAGGGGAGTGATCAGAAACACATGACTTTTTTCTCTTTTTAAGTGGAACTTAGTGAACACAAGTTAGGGAGGGTGACTTTCAGTTTGATTGTTTAGGTAGTTCTCATTCTCTTCACCAGATTGTACAAATGCCTGGGGCTTTCCAGTCATTTGCATATAGTCTCGGAACAGGTTAGATAAATAGATACTGAGAGATAAAAATAGCAAGGGAAAAAGGTGGCATCGAATGAGTTTTAACACAGTTCATATAAATACACTGTGGTCTAGCTGAGAAACTGAGATCCACTTCCATTCCACAGAAAGTGATGAAACATGTACCCACAGGTTTTATTCACATGTGAAAAAAAGCCAAACCAGTGCACAGCAAGTAAGGTTACCAAATATAAGTTTTCTAAAGGCAAAACTGTCATTAAAGCTGTTTTTCCTCTCTGCTGCACTGCCCAGCTTGTGTTTAGGTCCTTTTTCACTACATCTTAACTCCACATGGTACAGAAACAGATACAAGGTTGGGTGCAGGCGGAGCAAGCGTGGTCAGTAAGTCAGGAAAAGAGGAATAATCACAGACTAAGAGCAATCATGCACTAAGAACTGAGTCCATCTTCATGTAATGTCCTCTGGCTCGCTGGCAGCTGAATTGTAACACATTTACTTGGCTTGTGCTTGTAACTCATTTACTCAGCCCAAGGCAGGACTTGCATCCCTCTCAGCTTCCCTAGTCTCCTGTGTCAGTAAACCTGGCAGGTGTCCCTGCTGCCCATACACCAAAACCTTCCCCTGTTTGTGGCATGCTAAATTCCATGCAAAATGCTGGCTTCTTTCAGCTGCTTCTCAAAGCTCAAGTTCTGTGAGCTAGAGGCTGACTTTTTATGCTTACAAAAAGATGGGGTTGGGTGGAGGGGTGTGGGGATGGGTGAAAGCAAGCTCTAAGTTTGTGTGCAGACATTTAAGGCATGAGAAGACCAACTTTGCAAACTGTTGACCATTCAGCAGCTACTACTGAAACCAAGAGTCCTCTGGTTCCCCATGAATCCTTTTGATCTATACTCAAAATAACATCTTTAAAATGCCTGTAAGCCCCTTGAGGAACTGGCCTGAAGTTTACTACCCACCTCTCACCCAAGCATTTAACCCAAGTTCTTACTTCATAGATCCTATCAAAGTCTCCCCAAACATCACCATTTCCAAGCCACTGGAAAGGTATAATCTCCCTTAGAGCAAATAGGACTCTAGCACTAAGGAAGGGAAAGACGAGGCCAAATTCCCACATGCCCATGAAACGCCCATTTTATCTTTCTGTGCAAGTTGTTGGACTAGCAAACCAGAACCCAGTGATTTAATTGTCGAGCAAGCACAGGCCTGGCACTTGCTAAGTGTGGTGCAAAAGGCAGCACTGCAAGGGAGGGAGGCCAGGCAAGAGATTTACACATTGCTTATCAGGACAAGAGACCAGCTAAAAGCTTGCCCAGATAAAAGCTGCTCAATGGCAAAAGAGCAGAAGGGAAGAAACGGTTGGGTCAGCCAATTCCCACACAACTGGAAATCATTCTGCACATTTATATTCATTTACTAGATTTGAAAGGGAGTTTCTCTAAATCAGGTAAAGATGGAAAAAATTTTTACAGTTGACATTAGAGAGATAAAACCTAGCAATAAAAGGAATTGTTAGTTCTTCACGCTCTGAAAACTGAAGATGATGTAAGGCAGCATGGGAGGCTAAATCTGCTAATAGACCATTTACACATAGCAAGGCCAACTGGTTTTAGTTGTCAGTTCTTGTCAGTTTTGTGTTGCAACACTTTTCTTGTCCTCTTTCTCTGAACCCAGCCAGTGATTTAAAACTTTATTTTCAACAAAAAGATAAACAGAGGCATTTAATCTACAATATAAATCCATTATTTCTATTTAAGAGACTAGCATTAAAAAAAAAGTATTGTATTCATATACACTGATAAGGAATATGGTACATATACCTATATGATATATACAGGAAGAAAAATGATGATATTATGATATGTATCAAAATTCTGGTCCATGAACTTTTGATAGAAATTTGTTGGCTTTTCCCTTTCAAGAAGTCACCATTTTAAATCAATACTCCCACACAAACCTACTTGGTCCACAACTACAGTTCCAGTGACTGGTGTGAAGACAGAATTATCCTGGAAAGATTTTCGGTTCCCTACACTTGTCTAGCTTATTTATAACCCTTGATCAGTTCTGGAATTAACACTGCAGAATGCAACTTCATTTTTTATGAGCAGATTGGCTCAACTGTAACAAAGTCAGCAGAGTTATATTATGAATGAATGAATGCATTGGAGTATCACAAGTGAGAAAGTACCATCATGTACTCCATTACTTCTCCTAGCAAATGGAGTACACTGAAAGAAATACAAAAATACAAATAAAATCCCTGTCATCTTGCTGAAAACAAGGAAAAAAATTAAAAAATTGAAAAACAGATAAGCTATGTGAGCTCAGGCAGGTGCAATGATGAACATATGAAGGCTTGCAAGGTCTTAAAAAAATCTTTAGCTTTCTGCTCCTTTTGGAAAAGAGGCTGTCACCAAGAAGAGAGAACAGCTAATGAAAGTGGTAGCAGCAGTTCAGCTTCCATCTCTCACTTCACACTGTCTAATTTCTATCCTTTTGGACTCACTTTTTTATTGCTCAGTTCCCCAAAGCCTGAGGTTCCACTTCCCCCTATTCAAAGCCAAGCTTGTACGAAATGACCAGGAAGGGAAAGAGTGTCACAAGAAAGCAGCTCTCAGTCATTACAAAAACAAAACAAGACAATAAATATCTACCTTTATAGTTCAAATTTTAAGCTAAAGGATTGTTGCAGGGTTCAATATCTGGTGCCTGCTCTTTCCTGTCCCACTAATCAGGATTAAGACTTGTTCCCAGGTTGCTCCAAACAAGGCACAACTGAAGGGGCTTTCCAGTTTCCCCAAACTTTCCCAGCCCTCATTACAATGAAGCCACAGGTATATCCACACCAGCTTGGTTGCTCCAAGATCAGGCTCATATTTGTCAGCTTTCTTAGTGTAAAGCTCTGTACCTGATCAGTCCCAGTATAAACCCATCACATTTTTATTTACTGGACAGGAAAGATACTGTGTCACAAGGAAAGCACAGGGGAGCAAATTGGAATGATGCACAGGCTGGAATTTCTCTCATGTGCTGATGCCAGCATGTCTCCCAGTTGTTCCAGAGGAGACATAAACTTCCATTCTAAGTATTCAGAACTGAGTTTTACTTCTTCTAGCATAAATACAGCTCTCCATCTGTCATTCTTAAAAGATGTAATTTATAACAATTCTGTTGCTGCTTCCAGCCATCCCATATGACTGTGCTAAAACTCTTTAACTTTCTTAACACCTCATGTGAACTTGTTCCTGTTTTGTATTTTTTCCCTTTTCTTTTCAAAACTGAGATTAAAATATGCACCTAACTTTATAGATATGAGTATTCCTAATGACACTCAACATTTGAATCACAGCAGTGAATTGAAACATGTTCAATACTTACGGTTAGCAGGTTAATTAAATCCAAATTAGGCTCTAAATGATGAGAAGCAGTTTGCAGGGAAACCAGTTCACTCAAGGTGATGGAAAGCTGCTGCATTTTCACAATGTTAACTTTGTTCTCATCTATCCAGTCAGGAAAAATGACATGGACAGCAATCAAGTCTTTCAAATGGACTCCCAAGATGGGAATTTTGAAGCCAACACAGTCAGCAAAAGCCTTGCGGTAGTTGCAGTAGTTTCCATTGGAGGAGACCAGCTCTGTCATTTCATTCCAGTCCTACAAACAGCCAGAGAAGCAAGTCCCTGTGAAAGCATTCACTGCATTTCCTTAATCTGTTTTAAATGGACACAACTCTAGTCATGGTGTCGACAGTGTTAATTTCCTCTCTGGCACAGGCAATCAGCCAGAGGATCTCTGTGAGCTTATCCTGCTCCATTGAGAAGAATGCAACCCATTCCTTTCAGGATGCTCTGCCATGATCCAAATATTGTGCTGGTGAGACACCTGCACTGCAGAACCCATCAGACCTCCAAGAGGTGATGTTCCCCTCAATATGTATTCTGGAGTCCATCATACCTTTGTGACTTCCGAGGACAGGTGAGAATGAGTCTCTTTCAGGCGAGAAATAGAGCTGTGGCTTAGACCTCCCACCACTGCCATCAGTGTGTTGAAGTTCTGGAGGTGAAGGAGCTTCTGCAGGAGAGATTAATCATGCATAATTAAAAATTAATGAAATACAAGCAGCAGCTACTGAACGTCCCACACAACAAGTTAAAGGAGACAGCCCATCATGGCTAAAGCACAAATCAATAAACCAGGGCACATAACTGAATGGTTCAGCATTTTGCTTTTCAATTATTGTAGGTCCAGAGGAAACACACAATAGTGACAGTTGCCAACTGGAATACAATAAAGAAAAATTATTATAAAGTTAGGTCTGTTAGTTAAAAAATGCAGGCACACCACACCTGAACAAATAACCTCCAGTGATGTTGAACAGGCTATTCACTGAGGAAATCACACAAAGAGCATCAGCTGATTTGTTTACTGTAATCTCCATTTATATTCCTGCTTTGTACTGGAAGAAAAAGACTCATCTGCAAGACTTACCTGTGCAACATTAATAAACTTTGTGATTACTTCTGCTCTTTGCTGGGGTGTTGGCTTGCTGAGAACCATGAGCTGGACCCATTTAGAGATACCATTAAATAAAGCAATAGATCTCTCCAAAGTAGGATTGTTTTCCAAGCAGCCATGGATCACATAGCTTTGGTAATCTGTGAACTAACAGAGAAAAGACACTTGCAGTAAAACAGGGGACAAATTGGAGAATCAGTTTGGAACTTTGATACTTTTCTTTCTAAACCTCCTCTTGTTTAGAAAGTGACCATGATTCAGGGTCAGCACAACATCTCCTGCTGCACAATGTCTCCTCCTTAAAGTCTTTTTGCTGTTGTTTTGGTGTGGCTTTTCCTTAAATGTCAACTTACAACTTGTTTGTGTGTCAGGAAATACAGAAGCCTGCAAGATGAGTGTGATTTCTGCTTCCATCTTTCCCATAATTTGCTCAACACATTTTATTCTGTGTAGTTGTATTTGACACCTTCAAGACATGGTACTCTATAGGATCCCAAAAATTAAATTTCCCTGAATGTTTGAAAAAACAGTTTTCAGCCGTCCCTTGAAAGGAGGTTTTCAGTAATTTAGGACATCATTTTAGCTTGTGTAGGGAGTTGCTAGCAATGCCAGACAAGATGGGTTTAGCTGATCAAAACAAACCAGCCTGCTAGAAAAACAGGAGGGCATCTACTCTAACAAAACAGACGCTTGTCTCCTAGCTGCAGATAGACAGTAGTTCAGTGTTCAGATAATTTAATTTTTTTTTGTTGTAGTTAATGCTGCCCTTCCTTCTCCCCCATTGTTTTAAGCAGGTAAAACCAAACACAGGATTCAGACTAATCATATTCTGCAATTACATATCTTTGAGAGAAGTGGTGCAAGATCAATTAACTCTCACTGGTTGCAGAGAATCATCTCTGACAGCAAAATTCAAGCTGAAGAATTAACAGAGAAGCTAAAAACAGCAAGGAAAGAAAAGAAGATTCATTGAAGATTTGAGTTTTCTTCCTGGAATCCCCAAAGGAATTCAAATGCATCTTAAATCTAATTAGAAATCCATGCCTTTTTTCTTGTCCTTCCCTCCTTCTTTGAGGTCAGCATTGCATGCATCACAGTAGGGTGTTTTCCTATGATTTGAAGTCTAGAGTCATTAACCTTTGAACATTATTAAGTGACATCAAAAGTGATTCTATTTAGGCTGGGCTCAGCTCCTCATTGATCTCTTTTTCCTTCCTCCCTTGAAATAAACAAAAAAACTCATATATTTTTCTTAGTTTAGGAGTTTGATTTCTCTCATGCTTCTGAACACTTTTTGAAAAAGTCTCATTTGTCATTTTGAGAAGTTACTGCTTCCATTTGCAACCTGATACAGTAACATCATGTGACGCTTTCATATGGATATTTGCCAGCAGAAACCAGCATTTCTTTTGGCATTTGTCTTACTGATTTGTTTTGTTTTAGCTTCAACTTCAGTTTTAATCCACTTTTGCCTCTTGCCCTTGTACAATCCTCTGTGAAAAGAAGCAACTGTGCCTGAATTTCCCTCAGTGTCAAAAATCATCAGGCACAAAAAGGTCCAGGAAGTGCCTGGCTATGTATATCATATGAGACAGTATAAATATTCACTACACTGAAATGTTGAGAAAAAAGTCATAAATGTGAAACCATGTGAACACTCTTTAAAGACAGGCTCCTAATTGCAAGTGACAAAGTTGTGGGCTTCTTACAGAAATTCTCCTAAAAGATTTATGCTCCAGAAAAGTGAGATGTTCAGCTAGCTCAATGGGCTCCAGATGGTCAAACAGCAGGCAGGCTTTTCCTTTCTTGGAAATCTTCTTCCTCTGTGTAACTCTTCTCATCCAGTCATAGGAAGGACTGCAAAGGAATAGGAATAAGTCTCAGTTCTGTTTGGGCGCATGTCACTGTAGCCCACAGCTGGAATGTATCACATAAAATTGACCACAGAAGGACCATGAGACTTCTGCCCTGTGACATCCAACACATTACAAACAGAGTGAGACCTGTTCAGGAGTGTAACAGGAGCTGGGAGCTTTGCATGCACTACTCCAAGTGATAAATAATAGCAGGTTTCCATCACAACAAAAGGACGACCTATTCTTCCCCATGATACAGGAAGCCATAATCAAAGATGATTTAAAGTCAAGAACAGCTCAAAACAATTTCTGATGCAGAATAAAAACATACTTGAATAACATCAAGGATTAATTTTTCCTCAGTAAGTGCATAGGTCCCTGAAGTAATGGAACAACAGAGACAGCCAAATACTGTGCATATCCCATATTTTAAAAGAAAATCTACAGTATCAGATGAAATGCAAAAGCATGTCTGGTGATGTTTAAAAAGTAACTTTCATCCCAGCTTGTCAAAAAATAGTAGTTGTAATAATTTTGATGTCATGCAACTACATATGTGAATGCTAAAAATTCTCCAGGTAAATAATAGAAAATATTGCAAAAAATTAAGAGATTATGGATGAGAAGATGAGAAAGCTTCCTGGAGAAGATCTGAGATTTACACAGCATGCCAGTCACTACATTGCATGCTATTTTGTATGAAAACTTGTAGGAAAAAAGTAATACTAATCACTTAATTGGCTTGTGCCTTGTCAGAAAAATAACTTATTTCCTCTTTATATGGCAAATTTACATATAGGTAGGAATCTTCTCCTTACTGTGTAACTATAACTTCAAATTTTTAGTAGCTTCAAATTTAAAGATAATTTTGCAAGTGCTTTTTTCATTCTCTCAAGATCAAGATGGGCTTCAGTATTTTTGTACTTTGTACAGAACTAGAATTCTGCTGTTCCAGACACAAAGATGTCCTTGACATGACATCCTTACATGCTGGAGATATCAATGAGATGGATGTGATCCTCATATCCAAGCTGGCTGGCTACTTCTTGAAACTCTTCGGTCAAACGAATCAGCCCAAGATCCAAGTTAAACTCTGCAGGAAATTCCAAAATCCAGTATCTGAAATCCACAGACAGCAGTTAAGAGATGCCCAGAGACTCAGGTATAACATTCAGTGGCTGCATATATTTTACACACTTTTTTTATGGGACTTATTTCAGGTCCACTGTTCTTTAGACAGAGAGAGTGAGCTCAGCTTGTTTCTTCTGTAATTATTTGTGACACAGAAGTGGCAAAAGCCACTTTATCTTTTTTTTTTTTTTTTTTTTTTTTTTTTGCTTAACTCACAACAGCACAACAAAGCAGCATTCTATTGAAATGCAAAATTAAAGTGATGTCTCAGGTGAGACCCACAGAAGGCACACAGAGTGTCCTGCCTCAGGCTGCCAGGACACCCAGGTAACATTTGCATTTAGTCAGTGTCCAAGTGAGACAACTTTGTGTGCCCAGAAAAGACTTTCCAGTGAAAATGCAAATGTGCATTTGAGTGGCAGTTCCATCTGAATAACTGTGTAAATCAAGTGTAAGCCACATAAGATTACATGTAAAACATGCAAGCCCCCTTCCCTACGTAAGGGGGAGTGGAAAAGGCTTTATCAGCCCCTCTCATTTTCCTCTCAGTGATGTAACTTCATCCAGAGGAAGGAGGGAAAAGCATTTGTTTGAGTAAAGCAATTGATATCATGATTACTTAAAAATTCATCCTTTCTCTTTTACAGAGAAATGTTCCTACATGAGAACAGCCCAACACATGAAAGCTTTCCCATGGAAACAAGGTCAGAGTAGCTGTTGCAAGGTTTGGAACACACCCAGTGTGTAACAACTTCGGCATCACTAACACACTCCTGTCACCATAAATTATGTAGGGATTGCCAGGGATTGCATGAACTGAACTCTACAAGTCAGAGATAATTTTCTTCTCCCACACTGAGTTACAGCTGGGAGCAAAATGTGTCTCCCCTCTGTGTGGCACTGAACTTGTTGCTTTCTGAGAGGCTGATAAATCATAACACTCATGACGCAGATAAATAATAACACAAGTTTTCTGTCAGCTTTTTAGCTTGATGCAGTTAAGTGTCTTCAAAGCTGGATGGCTCAACTTAATTGTTTTAAACACACAGAAATTGCCTCTTCACTACGGAATGGAGACCAAGTTAAAAACCCAAACAAACAAAATTACATTGATAGTATTAACAGAAGCATAAAACCAAAATGCTAGAGCACCAGAAGTGCATTTACCTCATGAAGTAGCAGATTTTCAATCTGAATTCATTGCAGTTCTCCCCGTCAGCATCTCTATAAGTATGCCAGCTAAAGAAAGCTTTGTGTGCCTTGACTCAGCAATGTTGCTTTATTCACTGGAGGCTGATCCTAGAGCAGCTGAATTTACCAAAAAGTATCTAACTTTTCTTCTAGAGATAACCACCTTATGCATCTAGTATTTCATTCACTTTCACATCATCATAGCGGACAGAGACTATTTCCTGGCTGCTCCTTTTTTCCCCTTATCAAAAATGCCTCTATTCTACAATTCTAAATATTCTTCTTCTTGCCAGCTCTGGCTAACCAAATATGATAACAGCTAAGATAACTGAGTTAAGAGGTATAAATGACATGTAGGTAGTTAGATATCACTGAAAATTCATAGTACTCAAAGGTCAACCTGTTGTGATACACTTGAAAAATTATCTTGGTTCATATTTACAGTTATTCAGTTGATGCACAGTTAGTATTCTTGTACATATGTAGAAAATCTACAAAGTCATTATGTGAGCATAAAGAAGCTCACAAACTCACATCTTTTAGGTTGAAGAAAAAATCACCTCTGAACCTTGTTTGTCATTAATTAATTGGCACATTTTTACAAGCAGTCAGGAAAACAATCTGCTTTTGACACTGCAATGCCAATTTGCAGCACTTTGTGAAAGGATATATGGACAGCAATTTGCCAGCCAGCTCTGTAGAAGGCAGATACCACCGGTGCATTAAAAGAAAGGTTCTTGGCAAATGGCTGGAGCAGGGGTTTCCTTTGTCATCTGCAAAAGAGAAACAATGAGTTAACCCCATCATAGAAGGGGGGAGCTTTTACTCTTCAAGCACAGTCAGACAGAAATGACCAAAAGTGGAAATGTTGGCTCTTTATCTAACTAAAAGGTAGGAAAGAACACCAGAGCACAAAAATGCCCCTTGAACAGCAACTTGCTAAAATGCAGTGAGTGTTATTTAAACAGAGGAAAAAACCCAAACCAGTTCAGATAACAGGCCACAGCTAAAAAAAATAGGGCATGGGCAGCACTGTGCTAAACTTTATATAAAGGCAGTGCCAGTAATCTAAGGGACAAATCAAAAATTAGTCCATCAAGAAGGGGGAGGATGATTTATGTACAACTATATCAAATATTTATTTTATTGCAGCTTTATAGCTTTAAGTCAGCGGTTAAATTATTTTTAAAAATGGATCTGCTTCAAGAAATTCAATGTTAAATGTTAAAGCAGCACCTAGCACCTCACATCTGTACCCAAGGTCACATCTCCAGCTGCCTAACAGAGATCTTTGCAGTGAAGGCACTGAAACTACACAGAGTTATTCCCTGGCAGACTGGCTGGCCATCAGTCTTCTCCAGCACCTGCAATGTTGGACTATTCTGTCTGTCACTTTTTTTGAAGACAGTAGATGATGTGATGCATGAAAAGAGGAGCCACACATGGACTGTGCTTGTCAAGAGAGTGTGTACACAAGAGAAGACACTATTTCAAACAGACAGCAAGTGCATGGGCTCTGGTAATACTTTAATGAAGTTCTAGAGCAACCAGTTTGATGGTGGCCTAGAGAAATGGATGTATGGGATTCACTGCAGCTGGTAGCAAGGTCTGTGCATCCATCAATTGTTCAATCTCTCTTGCCTTTAGATACTTATTTCTCTCCACATGGCATACAAAATTAGTACCTCCTTCCAATCAAAATCAGCCCTGCATCTTGAGGGAATCTAAATGTAGCTTTGTGAATCAAAGCCCTGTTTGAAAACACTTGAGCCCATCCATGAACTCATTTGACTGTAGTGTGATATATGTCATGATTAATGGTGTTATGGATCAAGGTCTTTTTCATCACTTCTTTCCCTCAGACCTGGTACATCACATTTTAATATGAGTAAAAAGATTACATGAGCCTTAGGTCATATTCTTAACAATTATTGCATGATGATTTGGAAAACCTTTAAAAAAATGACTGGTCAAAACCACAGCTGTGTAACCACTCAAGACAAAGATCAATGCCAGAAATAACTCCTTGAATAATTCATCTAAACATTTCTCTTGGTAAAGGCCAGCATTGTGGAAACCACCATACCCACAATTGTGCATTATCTGTATTAAGAAAATTTAATAAAGTATGCATGTGATTAAAATTCTGGCTTGCATGATTCTGGGCCAAATTAAAGCATGGAAAATTTTACAGAACAGAAATGTTCTTAGCCAAGAGAAAGACTGGCTAAACCAGAGAACAGCAGGATTTATATTAAAAGATTAATTTCAATAACAACAAAATAAAATATTGAAAGAGCATACCAAACATTTCAATACAAGTGTTCAAAAGCTCATCTAATGTTGCAGCCTTTCCAAGAGTGTTTGACCCCATTGTCTTTTTAATCGTTGTCAAAAAATAAGAGACATTTTCACCAAGTAGAAGGATGCTTCTTCAAATGCCCAGCTTTTTCACTTTATTTTGTTGGTTGCATTCTTAGCTGGACTTCAATGAAAATCTGAAGAAAGTAAAAGAAATCATAATTATATGACTATATGGAAGAACGCTTACAGTTCTATAAACTTTTCATCTTTTCTATAAACTGCTTTTTTCCCCACAAGATAGAGAGCATGTGAAAGATTGCCATAAGCTTTCCCTACATTCCAGCTTGTGTTTCTAAGCATTGTCCAATTGTTTGTCCACTAGCACAAAATAAATCCATAGCTAAGGTCATAAAACAGACACCAGATGGCAAATGAGGGCCTGCATGTACAGTGACGCACATTTTGTTCAAGTCTCTCTATTTACACTTGATAAGTCACTTTTTGTTAATACCCCTGCTTTTATGTTTTTAAGCATAACCATTTTTCCCCCTGAGGTTACTGGTTCATGATAATGCTAATGGTCTTAATTGGCACAGACCACATAAAGTGTTTAATGAAGTTCGTAGCAAACATCAAACAAGGAGGCAATTTTTCAAAGGACCTTAAGATCAGCTTTCTAAAATAAAATAAATCTTCCCACAGTAGCTGGGCAGTCACAGAGACCTAAACACATACAGAAACTTCTAAATTTTATTATACATCTACAATGCATTTAAATATCAAATATTCTTTTACCTGAAGATGCACAGAATACTCTGTTACAAGTTTTCAGGAGTAATTTTACAGGTTATATTTAAAGAACAAATCTGTACTTTATTATCTATCTGTGACTAAGCCCCACTACTGCCTGATCACACCAAGTGTTTGAAATGTGACAAACAAGTACATCCAGCAACTTATCTGGGCAACAAAAAGCCAAGAGTAGAACTAAAACAGTCCTTGAAGTGAAACTAGAGGAATTTGGGAAATTAATTTTCAGAAATCATTGCCCATAACTTCAACTTTTTAACGCTGGTCATGCAAATATATATATATATGTGTATATATATGCTTTAATTCACCCACAAATACCAAGTTTTCCAAACCCAGTGTAACACAGATCTCACACTGCAAAGCCAGTCCTGGTAGGATTGACATTCTTCACCCTTCTCACAAAACCACCCTGATCCCCTTGCCACTGGCCAGGGTTACAGTGGACACAGAGTGACACACTGAGCTGTGTCTCTGCTTGCAGCCCTGCAAATGTCACTGTGGCCAGCCACCCAAGGACACCAGGCAGTGGCAGCTTCACTGTCCCTGCTGGTGCCACTCCAGCCAGGCAGCTCACACCCACAGCGCAGGCAGGAGTGCTCCTTCTCCAGCAAAAGCAGGGCCAACACATCCTGACACAACTCCCAGCTCCCGGGGAGAGGAGAAATCCCTTCTCATTCAGGGTAGGTCTGCACTGCTGATGATGCCCAGACTGGCCTGCAGCTGCATCAGTGAAGTGTCTCAAGCTCCCAGGCAGCCTTGGCACATGTGAGCTGCTCACTGCTGGCCTGTGCTGGCTGCCACCTGCACCTCATCTCCATTCAGGATGCCACTGACTGGCCAGGGGTGCCCTGGCAGCACAGTGCACTGCATCCCAGCACCTGGAAAGTGTCCTGCATTGGACACTTCTGTATGGACCCAGAGTCCTGCAGTGCTGAGCCTGTTTGAAGCATGCAGCAGTGTTTTTGCTTGGAAGAGCTTCAAAATATTCTATTCAGCCAGAGATGCAAGTCCTATGAGGAGCAGCTGAAAGAGCTGGCATTGTTTAGTCTGAAAAAAGTAGACTGAGGGCACATCTTACCACTCTCTACAACTGCCTGAAAGGAGCTGGTAGCAGCTGGGGGTTGGCCTCTTCTCCCAGGGAACAAGGAACAGAATGAGAGGAAATGGTCTCAAGTTCCACCAGGAGAGAAATTTAGATTGGATATTAGGGAAAACTTCTTCACTGGAAGGCTGGCCAAGCACAGGCTGCCCAGGGAAGTGGCTGAGTCACCATGCCTGGAATCACGTAACAGACATGTAGATGTGGCACTTAGGGACATGGTTTGGTGATGGATTGGGCAGTGTTTTGTTAATGGTTGGATTTGATGATCCTAAAGTTGTATTTTCCAACCTGAACAACCCTATGGCTCTGTAGTATTACTTTTAGATGTGTTCCTACAACCAGGTTCTTTCTGGTCCCATCCAGCAATGGATTTAGACATGACACTCTCTTCCCTGAAGCTGAGAGGGTCCTGGAGGATGTAAGCACAGCTCATGGAACAGGGAGTTTCTACCAGGCAGTGCACACACGATGCCTCAGCCCAAGCCAGCCAACAAGAAACTTCATCAGAGAGGTGCAAGCATTAGATCCCACCCCTCCTGGGTGGAAGGAAGCGCTCTCCTCTGAATTTGGTGGTGCAGAAACCCCTCTTGAAAGAACATGTCCGCTTTTCTAGGAATCACACAGAGATGCTACTTGCAATGAACTGAGGGGAGACTAAACGAATCCTGTCACACAACAGCAAACAGAGCATGCAGTTAAGGAAAAGGTGAGTGAGTACACAGAGGTCCTTGGCTCCAAGCCTGTGTAGCACGAGGTGGTGTCCAACAGGCTGGCTCTGGGGCTGGGCTGGGCTCAACCCTTCCTGGCCAACACTGAAACCCAAAGCTGTGTGACGTGAACAGGAGAGTGCAGAGAGATGTGTGACTCTCTCACCTGCTGGTCAGGCTACAAGAGCTATGGTTACCCTAGGGTTAGTCTTTCTTCCCAAGACTGTTTCTGTATTTAAAGTGAAAAAATAAAAAAGTAAGCAGAGCATTTGTTTGGTTTCTTTCAGAGTTAACCAGCAGCTCTGCAGTGTTTTTCAAGGTCACAACCTTGTACACTTAACTTTTGCTAGAATCCCACTTTGGGCATATTTTTCCTTTTTGACCATACCCAAGTCCTTCTCTAAGTGCTTAAATAACTTGTGTAATTTCCACAAAGCCATCTATCTAGCTCTTCCAGATTTATCTGACTTAGGTTTTCTTTCAAGAGGATAAAAATAAAATCATTTCCATTTCAAAATATTTTTAGTCACTGCTTCAAAAATTAAATGGGGAAAAACTATTGTATTTTCTGTCTAAGCCTAGAAAATTGTTGAGCATGAAATATAGGAGTGGAAGAGATTTGATCTGGCTTTTAAATTTTGTTGGTATTCCCATCATATGTAAAATATAGCATAGGAGATCATCATCTCTGTCTTCCACTGACAACAGTATAAAGGCAGCCATATGGTAATCAACAAATAATGCTGTGGGTAAAATTGAAGGTTTGGTGTTTTTCTTCAATTTCACAACAACTACTTAAGTAGCAGACACTTGGATCCTGACAAATCCTGTCCTCCCAAACAGCCTATCAGATCACTAAATCAGAGCATTACTATAATCATGCTTCTTAAAGAAGAATAAAGTATTTCTACCAAGTGCAGAACTGGCTGATTGGGTCTGAGTCAAAACCTGATATCACATCTCCTGACTGCAGACTCCAAAACCCACAAGCATTACATCATTCCTTGTGTGATCAAGCACTGCTGTTCTACTAAAACAATAAAGGAATTGTCTACAACCATGCCACAATGGTATCCAACCACACACCAGCATCCGTAGAGATGAGTAAAATACAACTCTAAATTTCATCTACATAAATTAAATAAGCTATATTCTGTCAACAGTTCACTGCAAGAAAGATACAAAATGAAAAATAAAATAAAATTATCACAAAGTATTTCTACAAATAAAGATTTTTAAGCATTTGAGATATGTGGCAATTATTAAAAAATTGATTGCCAAAAGTGCAGTTGGACTTTGAAATAAAGATAACTTTGAGAATCTCTGCCCTCAGCTGCTTTGCAGCATAACGCTGAAATATCTTATTGCCATCCAGTTGTTTCAGGGAATAATTGCCCACTAGAATGAAACAAATAAATTTTTGCCTTATAATGGAATTATAAATCTGATTTGGTTTACTGTGATTGCCATGGGCTGTTAAGGACACAAGAGGCACACAGCCCTCCACAGCCACCCGTTCTCATTTCTTTACCAGGCCACTTGGAATGGCAATCTCCCCTGCAAGTCTTGCTGGTAACCCACCCCATGCTGGGAAGGGATAATCAGGAATAGGTGAAGGCTTCCACAGCAACAATGCCACCAACACAGACCTTAGCACTCACTCAAAGCCACCAGCTTTTTCTCCTTCATTTAGGCAATAGAAACAACTATAATATCCCTATGAACCAAGTCATGGTGTCAGGCATGTCATGCTTTATTTTATGCAATATTTCTATCACGGGATGTGCACTTCCTCCCTAGGGAGAAAGCAGAAACAACTGTGATGTGCTCAGAGGTTAGGAGCTTGCCATGGTCTGAACTACAAAACACAGAGCTCCTCCCAAGTCCTGCCATCAGCCCAAGTGCCACATGCACATGGTTCATCTGAGCAGATGGGTTTCCTTAGCACTTTGTGCAGTGTAATTGCATTTTGTGTTCAACATTTTGGAAGTGTTGAGATGGTGCTATTGTGGACTGTCCTGATAGATTACTTGAAACAAGTATGGAGGCTGTGAGCTCTTGAGACAGATGTGGTCAGGAGCAATACATTAGTTATTAGAAGAAAAAGGATACCCGGGCAGCAAACTTGTGATCTTATGCAAAAGCACCAAGTGATGAAAACAGGGTGGGCAGCATGAAGCCAAGGTTTCAATTAGTAAAACCAAAAGACTTAACTTTTACTGCTGGAGGCTATTTTAAGGAGGGGGTCCACACCCACGACCTACAGCAGTTTAAATAATATTAAAATATCAAGCCTGTACAAATCCATGGGTGGGCACTCCATGTGTGGATTTCAGGCAAATTGTATCGGTTACAGGTGCAAGCTAAATCAATAAGTCAGTTTTAAATAGGCTTAAATTTGACATACAGGGTAATATTTATTCAGCTAAATTAAATCCAAACAGCTTTTTACTCAGGCCAAATTAACTGTATCTATAGTATTTCCCCTGTTTATTAAAAGTGGGCTATTTTCCTTCTAATTAAAGGCAATAAATAGAGGCACATGCAAAGAGTCCCACCTTGATACAGAGGCACCTCTATGGGTCCCAGTTTATCCATAAACATTCCAGATGCCTGCACACATAAGACTTGTATTCTTTACAAGATTAGGACATTCTTGGGGCTTTAAATAAGCCAGACCTCCCCTCCTCCAAGCCTACACAACACATCAGTAAATGCTTGCATTAAACAGCTTCCACCTGGCCACTGGAGGACTGCTAAGTGGGAGCAGCTCAACAGGGAAATCCAATCAGTAGCAGCATGCAGAAAAAGAAGTTGAGAAGAAATCATGAGTCTCATGAGAAAGTTTAAGGGCACCTTCCCTTGCTACACCTCTTTCCATTATTCTGTCTTAATCACATCCAGGGCAAGCTCTGGAGGACAGAGGTCACCTGCTACCCTGTAGATGTAATGGAGGCTCTCACAGTAAGACCCTTTCCTGTTGTTAGTTTCCACAAATATTAATGTAATTACCATAATAAGAATCCCAGCTGGGACTGCACCTTTGCCTCACAGATGCAAGCAAGACATCTGTTTGGGCTCAAGGCAGCACAGACCTTAGGTTGCCTACTGTGTGGCTCCTGGAGTTTGCTCTCTCCCAGCAGTTCTGTATTTCTTGTAGCTGGGCAGGACCAGTTTATTCATTACAGTGCACACAGCTCCATTTCTAGAAAACTCTGGCCAAGGGGCACAGGGGGTCAGGTTTCTCCAGGGTGTGGCACAGGGCAGGGCAGAGGTGCTGGGCTGTCAGGCAGCCCAGTGCCACTGCCTGTGCCCAGCCCATGACCTCAGCACCGCGTGCAGCTGCTGCAGGATGGCACATCTGGCTCTCCAGTGACCTTTGTTGTATGGAGCAGGGACACAGAACAAGTGACACATTGTGACACTGCTCCATGAATGCAAGATACAAGCCTTGCTGTGGGCAGGAGAGGAATGAAAATGGAATATGGGAGTCCAGGGCTCATCTGACTTCCCAGCACTCATTCACCTTTGTTGCACACCTTCAGATTGTAGTTACACAATAAAGCACAGCAACTGTCTGCAGCCTATTGCTTCGATTCACTTTCTGTTGTTGTTTTTGGATCAAAGGGGAACTTTAACAGACACTGAACAACAGAGTGGGATGTCTGTGATTGAAAAGAAGATGGGACAGGTACTCTGCTGGTGGCCAGCTGGAGCCAATCCTTTGGAGAGACAGCCAGCAGTGCACGAGGTCAGGATCTGTCCTCAGCAGTGTCTCGCCACTGCTGCTCCCTTCTCACTCTGTCCTGTGCTCCGGCATGGGTCTTCTGTGGGCCACAGTCCCTTCAGAAGTGCAATTGCCCTTCCATAAACTTATCAATGGCCCAGAGGCTCTTCAGGGAAGTACCTGCTTTGTCACAGAGCACCCCTCTGTCCTCTGACCTTATTATTCCCTCTCTTCTTCCCTCCTCCTGTCCATTCCCTTGTTTTTTCCGTGTTTTCCCTCCTCAGAATTTTCTGCCTTTTCTTAAATATGTTTTTCCAGAGGTGCCACGAGCTTGGCTGATGGACTCAGCTGCATGGGGTCCCTTGCAAAGACAGCTGGAGGTGGCTGTGTCTGACACAGGGCAGCCCCTGGCCTTCTCCCACAGAGGCCATTCCTGCAGACTCTGCTGCCAAACCCTTGCTATTTGCATCCACTTTAGCCTCTAAGGGATGAGCATTTGTTCCTTAGCACAAAAATATTCAAGTTACAAATACTCAAAATATGTTTTATTATGCTTAATTTTGAGAGAAGGCTCCACTAAACTTAATATTTACTTTCACAAATCACCCAATGAACACAGAAGGGTAATACAAGCCATTTCAAGCCCTAGACATCTAGTCTTCTATGGAAACAGAGGTTAAATTAATGGGGCCACAGGTAAGAGACCAAGTGGATATATGGATCCACTCCCATGGACTACCCAGGTGTTAGTTCAGACCCACACACAGAAGACCATGGTGTCTGGTACAAGTTGATAAATTAGCATATAGAGTACAATACATGCTGACCTAAGATAAAAAAGAAGCTTACAGAAATCATGAGGAATGCCAATGGACAGTCACATGACCAAATCAGAATCTCAGTAATCAGAAAGTCACTTGATTAAGGCTTGAGCTGCTTAGATAGCATTTTGTTTAGCATTCTTCCTGTGAAACATAACCAAGAGGATTTCAGAGACAACATAACACCTCTACCACTATCACCACCCCCAGGTTTTCTTCATTATAATTCACCTAAAATAATAGCTTAATAACTGGATTTATAAAAACAACAAAGATTACATTCTCAATTGCAATACTGGCATTTAATGGAATTGGTTATCTACCATACTTTAGGTTTGTCTCATCCATTTCTATATTTGTTTCCTGTATTTACTTTGTTGGTATTTGCCTCTGTAATTTAACTCCAGCTAATTAATGGCAGGAAAATCTGAGCAGACATCCTTGGTTTGTTCCAATACTATGCTGATGGCATCTTCCACTTTCCGTGGGTGAAGGTAGTAGAGTTGTCCAGAATGCACCAGGTTAAAAGGGAGAGCTAAGAAAGACTTTAGTTTGTTTTCAAAAGAAGAAAACTCCCAGCCATATTTCTCAGTATATTTATAATGAAAATGATTTTGCTACTCCCAGTAAAGTCAAATTACCAATATCAGACATTTGATTAACATGTGTGACACCAGGGGATGCAGCTCTTCTGGGAATCTTTGTGCTTCAGACACATTAGAGATCTCCAGCACCGAGGGAGAGGACAGCAACAGCAGTAAGAGTTTCACTTACTCTAACTTGATCTTTTTTCAGAATCAAGCAAGACACCATCAATGCCTCCTACAAGTTATATTACTGCCTGTAAGCCTTCGGAGAAACTCTTGGCAATTACCTTTGCTATTCACAGACTTGCATAGAGCATCCTTCAAGACTAAGTCTGCTTTGTTAGCCTAGTCAAGTCAGAGTTAAAATACATCTTATCAGTCTATAGTCACAACTCCTTACCCTGTTATATGCCTATAATGAGCCTGGTCCAGCCCAAGTAGAAACCAATTATTTTAGTTATTTTAAAAAACATCTGGGGAAGTAATCAATCCTTCAGTTTGTCAGAAACACAAACCCCCAGAATATTTATTACCATCTGAGCAATGGTAATAATATAATAATATATCTGTTACAATATATTTTAATATTTTATTATTGTTTACCTTATTGTTATTACCTTATTTATTATTGTTTACCTTAACCAGCTATGTTCTCTTCAAGACAAGGCAGAAAAATCACATGTATTAATTAGATTACTAAGAAATCCTAGGCCCTATCTGCCTAGACTTTCTTGTGTGTTCAGCTTGAAAATCTACCACAACACTTGCTATGTCTTATTTTTAACTAAGGCAAAATTTTTCAGCAGTAGCATAGTCCCTGGGTAGTGACTTCTTTCAAGCTGGGGAATATTCCAAGAGTTAGGACAGTTTGAGAAATCAGCACTGCTTTTAGTTTCACGCAAGTTTTCAATCAATTTTAAGGCAAAGAGGAGTTGTAAGAGCATGTAACTCGTATTAAAATTCAGTAAGTTATCAAGGTATCAAGATCTTGTCTAATAAACCCATAGCTTCTAAATAATTTTTCCCTTAGAAAAAGCTTTTTTCACTCCATATCATTCTTTAATTTCCATTTGTTTCCCACTGTAGACTAATTACTCATGGAACAGTGCTTTCTGTGCCCCACAGTGGGGACAGCCACCCTGCAAACATCAGTGCCACCCTTTGTGATGATGCCACAGGAATTGCAGACACATATGGAGCTTCTCAAGCACACCAAGCTCCACAGGCTTCTGCTGGCCACCCAGACTGTAGAGATTATAGCGAAGTGTCTCAAAAAGTAAAATTTTAAAACACTCCCCCTCTTCCACTGGCCATCTCTGCAGCTTGTTGTATGAAGGTAAGACAAAATCATTCTCTGCAGTCACAGATACCACTGGGGAGAATTCAGCACCTCCTCTTACCTGCTATTATTTTCAGCCATGATGATAATATTTAATTTCTCCCTCTTTCTGGTTTCTGGCCTTTCCCAAACTGAAGAACAACTGCAGTTACTGTACATCCACTAAAATCAAGGGTATCACCTTGTGAAAAGGGGAGTTTCATTTTTTCTGCTTCAGTCCTGTTAACCCCTACATTCCCTCACATCTCTCCCAATGAAGTCACAATCTATACCTACCCTAGTGTGAGGAGTGGCCTCCAGTGCAGTGAGAGCAGTTTTGCTGCTGACCTTTCCTCCTGTGACTGCAATCAAAACCTAGATTGGCTTCACAAATGTCTCGACTGCATCCTTACAGCCTGGGAAGTACTTATCAGCCCAGTAAATTGAAGGCAGCAACTGGTAAAACAATAAAGGCAGGAAGAGGCTTTCAGAGACTTAAGTAATGGGAAACTGGATGTCTGAGATGGAGCAAGACAGAGTTAAAAGGACAGAGGACAGGACAGAGCTTTGGCTGCTTTCACTCCTTTGGCTGTTACTGTGCATTTGTAATGGGATAATCCTTTGTTTTCCCTTTGATGAGCGCAGAAAGCGGTTCACATGGAACTGCTATTTCCCACAGACCTGTTAATAGGTCCCACACTAGGAGTGTGGCTGGGCCAGCTGCTAATGGCCAGCAGCCCTTCTCAGTCCCTGGTGGCAGCTGCCATCCATTGGGAGCATTGCTCTTTAGGGAGAGAATGCCAATGAAAACAGCACTGGGGAGAGGTGACAGACAGGCATGGGGCACACAGGCCTGCTGTGTGACCCTTGGGGCCCATGCAAATTGCTCTCTCCTGCACACTCACATGAAGCAGGGTGCCTGGCTTGGGTGGTTTTGCAGCTGCAGAAGTCACCAGTGCCTCAGGACTCAGGCAAGCAGCTGTAGAGTGAAACCACAGCCCTGAAGTCAGGAGAGATCCAGTGTCTTTCTTTTTCTGTCAGCAGATGCTGGGCATCAAAATATGTAAGCAGCTTTTCACCTCTAGTTATTATTTTTGAGTTTCCCTTGGGAAGATGGCAGGAACAACAGCAGCTTCATATTTCTTAATGGTGAAAAGAGAACATTTTAAACACAGGCATACACTGTTTCTTGGGCCACTTCAGAGTTTTTCTAAATGCTAAACCTCCAACAGAGAAGAGCAGCAAAGAGATTATTACCTGGTTTCAGTGTGTCTGACTAGATTTTGTACTCTTTTTTCAGAGGTAAGAAAGCAACTATCAGTGAGCTGACAAAACTTTGTTTCCTCACAAAGCAATCTACTAAGAAACATGCACTGGTTTGTACAAACATGAAGAAACAGCAAACCTCTAAAGCTGTTAATGATACAAGAAGTCTACAGAGTACAGGATATGAGAACAGTGTCACCACAGTACAGGATATGAGAACAGTGTCACCTATATTCCTATATCCAAGCACTTGGGCCAGAGTGAGCTTTATTAATAACCACATACCTTCCTAACAATAAGACAGCTTGCAGCCAATAAGTTAAATGCCTTCTTTAAAAAGAGTAACCTAAGATTGTATTGTATATAAAAATACACAGCAAGACAACTTGAAAAAGGGGAAGGAGCAGTGCAAAAATAAAATCTCACAGAAAAAAGAGTAAAAGCGTCTTACAGTTCCTGCTTTAATAAGTAGCACTTCAAACAAGCAACTTTGATATTTATTTTGCTAATACTATTTTGGCAGTTATATATTTATGGTGTGAAAGAATATCTATCACAGGATTGCAGCTACACAAATATCCCCTTCCACAGCCACAGAACACACTACTACCGTAGGACTTCAGAAAAACAAACCTTATCAAAACCCATTGGTTAAGTTTGCGAAGCTCATGTCTTAAGATCCAGCACTGTAATTCTTTAAAGCTCATGTATGCTAAGGATTCACCATTATTTGAAAAGCAGCAAGAGCAGTTGCTGCAGCTGTAACAGCTGAGAATCATGTACTGCACCCAGCACACTTGTGGTGTGGTGGATTAAACCCTGCCAGTCAATTGGCAGTATTACAACTTTGCAGTGGCCAGTTCAGACCATCCCAAGCACCTTGAAAGACTCTTATTGAATTAATCCAAACCTGTTTGTTTTGAATTCATACAGGACACCTATAACTCTTTACTCCTTAGCATATAGTTATCAAATTTAAGGACCTTATCAGAATTTCCTTACAGATCTGCTAAACTCCAATAAAAAAAAAATCCTGTGTGTATGTAGTAAAGCTAATATCAAGTGAAAAATATGGTCAAGTAAGGGGAAGAAATTAAAGGATGAAGGAGCTGGGAAGATATTGGTTTAAAAGCTGATTTAGAGGCTTAGGGACTTGTTCTTCTTCCCCCAGTATTTATCATTGAAAGACTGGCTGTTGTTGCAGTCAAGTTTTCATAACACCTTGGTCTTTTTCAAGCTTAATTACAGGAGCAAACTATAATTCTATAAGCATTAGAATACCAGGTAACCATGCTCAAATCAAATTTTCCACCAGTTTCTAATTCAATATATTCAAAAAGGAGATGGTTTTGAAACACAGACATGAGGCAAACTTAAGATACATTAATCTGAAAACCACAACTCTTATTTTAGTTCTGCAATAGGAGCTGAGAATTAGATCCAAAAGGAGGATTAAGAGCCCAAATCCTGGCTCCCTTTTACTTCTACAGCCTGATCCAGGGTTATGTTTCTCAGCCTGGTCTCTCACTTCTCACCTCCTCACCCCAGAAGGTGACAGTCTAGAGCTTGTAACCACTCTCTGCACTTTTGATATTAAAGTCTGAGTCAGTAACATCAAGAAGCTCCCTACTTAGGTCACTCCTAAATCCTTTTGGGATCTGTACACATGAAAGTCCTCTGCCTTGTCTGTGTTAAGCATCCTTTAGTCACACCTAACATGTCAATCCCACGCTACATAGGTGCCATCATGATGCCCAGATTCCTTTTTCCAAGAGCTCTGAACACTCCTTAAAGCTATGAGAGGCACAGGATCAACTCTTCCAGTTCATGGAAGGATTGCAGACCTCACCCTATCTTGGCTGAGACTACAGAGGAGATTTATCATCCTCAGAAGCTCATATTACTTGAAATAATGAAGTTTCTTTGGTCTGCAGGGAGCAAGCAAGCAAGAGCGTGACTCTGTAATTTAAGGGGATGAGCATTCACTCATGAGGAGGGGAAAAGGTGAATTCTAGTTCCTGCCCCAATTCCCACTTAAGATAAAAATATACAGACAGTCATTAGGGCAGGGCCTGGAAACCAAGAGTTTTAGGAAGGGTGGCAGCTGTTCCAGGAAGTATGTGTTCATGAATTCAGCAATGTAGAACATGAGTAACCAAGCTAAAGCAGGCAAGACATCTCTAGCAGAGGAGATTGTTAGTCTTTTAAGGAAGCTACTTCATGGACAGTGTGATAAGGCTGGAATGTCATGGCTATTCTGATTTGGAGGATAAATCACTATATATCCAGATGGTGAGTTGACTCAAGCCCTAATTCAGCAAACTTTTTCTGGTGTAATTTTCCCCACTGTAATCAATTATGCATTTGCATAAGCTGGGGTTTTTTTACTTCCCACTGGCAACACCACAAATTTCCAAACAAGCTCCGGGCTTGAACAATGAGTTGCTGTGAAACAACCAATTTACCAATATGTGCCACATGAACCGGCACCAAAATTATGGACTGGGTGAATCTAAGTGAATGATGGGTTATGAATAGAAGCCTTTCTGTAATAATGCTACTTCAGATTAGGGAAATCCAGAGTTTAAGCAGGAGAAATTTTCATCTTTCTAAAAAACGTGTACAAGAACACAGCATTATGACAAAGAATATATGAACCTTGATCATGTGTCAAAGGCAGCCTTATCAACATGTTTGGCAAGCATGCAAATATCCCCCATACAAGCCCTGTTCAGTCTATTTGACCATACCATGTATGACTTAAATTCCAGTCTCTAAGACTGATTTCTGTGTTGAAAATCTTCAACCTGTTTCAGGCATGAGGAGTAAAATATACTTCAGAAATAATGGAAAATACTTGTTCATCTTCCTGCACACACTTGCACTCCAGACCCCCTTGCACAAGCCCATCACTGCTCTGAGTGGAACAGGTTTCCTTAGGAGGGGTTGAAAAGAGAGGCAGTTTTAACAGGAGTGGAAGGAGTTGTATATGAAAATGTATTGATACCTATAACATGGAATATTAATATATGTATATATCAGCTACTGTATATTAAGCTTGGTATGACTTTTGTGGTAGTCCAAAGCAGACATACTCCTGAATTATTAAATTTGTGTTAATTTAAGGTGATACAGTTATTTTCTCTTTGCAGGAGCTAAATATATGAGGTATCTGAACAAGAATATCTCAGGTCTCACTAATTTTGCACAAATTATTATGCCTGGCAGGTTCTCAAGATGCTGAGGCCCACTCTCCTTGCCTGAGAAACTCCAGATCATTAGTAAGGAGCATATGCATAAATCACAGGTGGGAGAGTACTCTGTAGGGAGAGCCAAACCATTTCACTTATTTGAATGTGGTCAAGGGGAGCAGTTATTCAGAGAAGTGAGACAGCAGATGGCCACCAAAACAACCAGAGTAGTTCTCAGGGGTAATTGTATTTTCTGCTGAGCTGTAAACATCAGCCCTGTGGGTATTTCCACACACCCACCCATTGATCCTGACCTCATACACACTTAGAGGTTAGCTGAGCTTTCTGATGAGATCTCTCACGAATTCAGCCCAGCAAATACCTATGTATTTGCAGGATTAGTCTTTGTAGCTGAACTGGACTCACCAAATCTGTGGTGTTGATGTTGCTGGTGCTTGTAGCTGTTAATCTTTTGTATTCATTACAAGAGAAAAGTTCCCCCCCTGTTACAACACCTCTATTCTGGTGGTCAGGTGGTTTTTAGATATGTTATACCAATAAGAAAGCCAATTAATGAAAAAGTACTACTTCACCGGCTATTCACATTGAATAGAAAAAACACAGAGAAAAGCAATGAAGAGCTAAAACCAGAAGACTTGAGAATTTGTTTCAGGCTTCTGATTCAAACTCTTAGGGGTAGAACCTTGCTATTTCTGACTTGTAAGGAAGGGCCAGCTTGAAAACAAATTTATCAAATTCAGCAGTGAAAAGTGAATATGCCATAAATATGTTAAAAGAAAACACTCAGTGCAAGTTGTTTAGAGTACCTGTACAAATGTATTGTAACCAAGACTGGGTAGCTTAGGAAAAAAGAAAATGACACAAGTGCCCTTACAGTATTTTTAAAAGCAGTTTCCTCTCTTTATTCAGGAATATCCTGGGAGTGGTTCCTTGGTACAATGGCATTTTCAGCTAGAGAGAGGGGTTAGCACAACTGCAGCTGCCTCTCAGCAGCATGTTTTGCTCTAGAGCAGAAATATACCCATTCAGAGAGCAGCCACGCTGCCCTGAGCATTTCCTCAGAGCAAAGGGACAAGATTTAACAGGACCCTTACAATGCTCTCAGTGACGAGGGTCTGCCCTGAGCTTCTGCACAGGGACAGCAGTGTCCCCACTGTTACCCAGGCTCCTGCACAATGTAATAAAAACCAATCCAGGATGAACTTTCAGTTTTATATTGGGCTTTCTAGAAATCCATCAAGGGGCAATCCAAGGGCAGAACAAAGAATGCTGAAATTTAATTACTGTGCTTCATGCCTATGCAGACCTGCCTGACTTACATGAGCACAATGGGGGGGGGTATATTCAAAAAGCTGAGCATTGTTTTTTTATGAGATCAGGAAATTATAAAATAATGTAAAAAGGTGGTGGTACAGAGGTTGTGTTTTCTGCTCAAGTGCAAAATCAGTGTGTGCCCCAGTGGTGTTCCATGTCTGGTGTTGCAGTGACAGGTATTGCAGTTAGAATTCATGAGAAAGCCAAAAAAGTGAGGAGAGCCTGACGACTGCCCTTATTTCTCAAAGTACTCTGGCTGTGTTTAACAGCAAATATTCATGTCAAAGTGAGTTAGTGATAAAGATTGAAACAGTTACACTCTTGAGAATCTTGTGATGATGGGGTTTTCTTCATTTTGTCAACAGAGAATTTAAAAGTCTCAGCCTGAGTCCTGAATTTACATTACTGTATCAGAATCAGATACGGTAATGACAGCTGGAAGCTGTAAATAGAGCAGGGTTTTTTGTCTTAAACTTCGCAGATCCAATTGATGAGTTATTCTCCTTGATTGCAAATTACCTTTATAACCAACAGTAAAGAGGCACAGAACTGAGTTCTCTCACCACATTTCTTTGAGACAGTTCAGCTATCACTGTAAGAAGATGTTTTCAGACATTATTACCTGAAGGCAAGCTCAGTAGTGCAGTTATCTAATGTTTACTTTGCAATCATGATTTTGCCTCTTTTATATATCACTTAACCTCCAGCTCTGTGGAGAATTAATCAGCTGCACAAGAGGCACACACGTAGCTGGCTCCCAGTCCAGCTGGTGCAGAGCCTTATGGATTTACATCAACCTGCTGCACCGGCCCTGGCATAGTGGTTCTGGAGAAGCAGGGAGGAAGAAGTTACAGCAGGTATGGACTGAGCTCATATCTGTTTTCTGGTGGATTTGGGGTTTAACTTAGGTTTGCAACAAGTCCTGGACAGTTTGTTTAACACAGAGCACTCATTATAAATACAAAATGCAATGTCTGGAAACAAGCACACCACGACATAATCTTACTTAAAATCAGAATTCCTACAGTTCTGAAGAAAAATAAACTTATTCTGGGATCAGTAATAAAAAGTGACAGGAAACGAGTTATTCTCCCTGCCCCAGAAGGAATGAAGATGTGGACAGGCTGGAGGCCCCATTGCAGCCAAGGTGCCCAGGGCAGCACGGGCTCCTGACACAGCACCAGCACCTCAGGACCTGTGGCTCTGCTCTGTTAATGGTGTTCCACAGTATCCCTGTGGGAGGGCTGCAGTGTGCTGAGAGCATTTCAGCTCTTGGTTCAAAGGCAGTCTACCTTTGGAGACACAAACAAGCAGGAAGCCACACAGACTTCTGGTTTTGTGAAGAATTGAAACCGATTGACATTTTCCCATAAAATTACCAATTAACAATTAACGAAATCATAAACTATAGTTTAAAAGAGAAGTCTTCAAAAAGAAGCAATGTTTCCCTTTCTTATGAAAGAAGTATTTGAAAAGCTTATTCTCCCCACCTTTAAAGGAGAGACTGCATGCAACCTGTCAGTGTTTACTCTTACACCTTCCTCAACAGGACCCCACTGCTCTGCCTGCCCCTCTATAACCTTACCTGCAGCCCCTTAATCTTATCACATATCGAGATCCATCACTCATTCACCTGCTCCTGTTCCTCCTAAGTCTTCCTCCAAAGAAACCTGATTCATCTCTATGTAAATAATTGATCAAAAGTTCCTTTTTATGTATCCTACACTCTGGTTTTGAAAGAAAACTTCAGACTGTAAGAGTCAAAAATTATCAGACAGGGACATCAATCATTCATGAAGCAAAACCACAAAACATAAATTGAATAATTACCCAAAAATAAATTGAATTAAGAACTTGGAGAAATTTAGGAGACTCCTTCCCTGTTTTTTGCAATTTTTCAATCTTCACAGTCTAATTATGCATTATTATTCAGAATGGCTCAATGGTATCTTAATCAGTACATCTAGATCTTCACTCTTCCTGCATTTCTCTATTTGTACCTTTTCCTTTTAAAATAATCTCTCCATTCACCCTCAGAAAGTAACAAGCAATTTTACTCAGATTGATCACACTGTTTTGAGGGAGTACCTCCTTCAGTTCCTTACACTGGTACTTTTAAGCCAAACACTGAAATTTCTCTATACTCAAGTTGCATCACTACCTATTGACTAGCTCTACAGAGATAGGAAAATGCAATCATCACAAACAGCCTCCTCACTCCATCATCTGAGTAAGTTAGCACCATTGTCCCTTCCTGGCTAGCACGAGGGCAAAACACCGTACCTGCCTTATTCCAAAAACAATGCTGTTAATCACAGGTCAGAAAAATGCAGGCAATCTGAGCATGAATGACTGCTTATCAATGAAATTTCAAAAATATGCTTCACTCTTTCAAGTATTTTTATGAAAGGTCTAGGATGAAAATGGGAAAGCAGTGACAGTTTAAAAAAAAAAAATCAAAAACAGGGAAAATCACTTACTGTACTTGGTTCTGCAGAGGTATTCAACACAAACATCACCCTTCCTTGTCCAGCTGCCAAGTGCTAAAGCATGAAATGAGCAGCTGTTTCCTTCAAGCTGGGGCTGTGTGTCTTAACTAGTCACATGCCCCTCCTGATAAATCTCACTGCTGTGCCAGGAGGTTAGAATCTGAAGATCATTATTCCCCCTATTAGAAAATCCTTTTCATAATAGCAGCCTTTGCTGGAGCATTTGAGTGGAACACGGCGCTGTGTGCTTCATAACTTCTGGTTTTTTGTTGGTAGGGTTTTTTTAATGACTAACACCAAACAGTAGATAAGCCTTAATCGACAGTAGGGGCAGCACAAGTGGAAAGTTAAACACATCCCTGTTGATTGCTTCAGGTTTTTTCTGACTTCAGACTTTGCTGAAGTCAGAAAAAATTAAATTCTTTTTAATACAGGAATTTAAACAGGAACAGTAAAATTTAAAATCCTGTTGCATTCCTATTGTCTTTAACACCAGGCCACTCCAGTGATCATGCAAAACACATGAACAATCCCACCTTTGGGGATTAGTTGTTCTTACGGGTAACATTACAATCTTTTATGTTTGGACAGTAGAGTGATGAGTATTGATAGTTTAATTTTGGCATCTGGCATTTTTACATCATGGATTGTGTGGCTGCATTTTGCCTGACATTGTCTAGTCAGGCTGAGACAGACCCTTTGAGGTGAGGACTATCAGTCTAAACAGAGAGAGCAAAAAAAAGCATCCTTATCCCCATGTTCCCAGATGTAGGACAAATGAAGGAGAAATGCTGAAGTCAAGAAAGGAACAGGTTTTGACGGAATTTTCCAGGCTGATATGTAGTCACACATTACTGAAATTCAACTGAGACTTTACACTTAACTCCCTTTAGCTTGGTCACACATTTAAAGATATTTAGGTATTTAAGGACAAAGGCGTACAGTAATGGTATTTCAAGGGTGAGGTGCACAAGATCATTTTCTGAATTTCTGAAATTCCCATCCCACATATAGGATATACTGTGCTGAAATCTTGGCAGTACTGCAGACTGGCAAGATTAAAGGTACACAGGCAATTGTCCATCAGTATATGATGTGGTAATGGTGTTTTGATGTTTGGTAAGCAATCCAGATCCTGCAAGACGGCACGGATTCATTGGATTACAAAGGGTGTTGTAGGGCATTTTTCTGAAATACAAACTTCACCAATAGATAGTGCTGCAACCAAGATTTGGGCAAATTAAGGGAATTTCTCAGAGTCAGCTGCCTGTTTTTAAAATTGTTAAAATAGAATAGCATATCTAGTTGGCACATTTGTCAGAATCCAATGAAAGCCAGCAAATCCCTGAAGATGAAGTCTGCAGTGGCAAAGGGTAACTCGGGTCGCTTCCTTTGACCTTACCCTTCTTCATATTATATAAAGCAGCACATGGTTACAAAACCATGCAGCCAGCAGTGCTGCCAGCATAGCCTGGAGCAGGGAAGAAGCCCTTGTGCTAATTACCCACGCCTGCCTTTGTGAGCTTCTCCTGTTCCTCTGGGCAAACAAGTTTCCAGAGAACAACCTCCCGCCCTGAAGGAGCTCTCCCAGCCCGGCCAGGCATGGGTGTATCCATCCAGCTCCTGTCCCAGCCTGGGGGGCGAAGGAGCTGTGGTGTTGGGGTTCCTCCTCAAAAGGCTTGAGTCCTGGCCTCCTCTTGGCCTGAGTGAGGTCAGTGCAGAGGGAGGAGGGAGGCCTGGAAACAGGGAATGTTTGCTGCAGGTGTGTCCTGATGCGCAGTCAGGCTGGGCAGCACCTGAGCAAGCTGCTCCTCATGTTGTCCCGGGAGACTCCAGGAGACTGTCCCAGGGCATGGGGCTCTGTGACACAGCACAGCTGCTGAGGAGGCTCTAAAAAGGGAGGCTGTAAAAACTATGAATTTAAAAATGAAAAATAAACCCACGAGGAATGAGTTCATTTAAATTTAGGCCGCTGGAGGAATGGCAATTTCCAAAAGGGAGTGAGAGCTGCCCAGGCAGAACTGAGTTGGAAGTTCCAGCAGACCCTGGCCATGGATCACAGAACTGGATATAAACTGGCCTCGCTCAGGGAAAGGAGAAGGCACTCACTGTGCTTTAAGGCACAGCCCATTCACCAAATCAGCTATCCTTGATAAATGCCATTTCATTTCCCCTAAAATGCACTGAGATCAAGGGTAACAGAATTTTACATACAACTTTAAAATTAAATTAAATCCTAAATTTCTTTACAACTTTGAGCAAAATTACTCTTTGTTGATACTGAAGAAAACATGACTGAAGTGTGTTCCAAAATAATCTATTTGTCCACAAATACAATTTTTATTACTTTGCCCATTTCTCTGACTATGCCATATCATCTGCACTCTTTTACATTTATCAGCAACCATTCATATAATTGATTAAATACGGGGGGTAC